>NC_140476.1:10020000-10620000 GCF_051167445.1 Perissodus microlepis
CCCTCCCCTTTTGGTATCCTGTTCCTGCTGGATGAACCACTTCATGATAATCCTCATCTGATGACTCCGCTGCGCTATCCTGCCTGGTAGATTCTCCTTGCTGCAGGTGTATGCTTCTGCCAGCTGGATGCTGTTACTGGATAGTACACCGTTCCAATGGAGCGGTAGGAACAAATTGAAACACACTAAAAGAAAAGGGTTATTGTTTAAAATTGTGTTTTAATAAATGTGTTAATGTTAATTAAGTGTTCATTGTGTGCTGGAGGTCCTACTGGTCCTATTGTGGAGCAGCTACTACCTCTCCTTTAAGAAACTTTCCTCTGATGGGATACAGATATTTGGGACACATTTCAATTCTTGTAAGGGTTTAAAAAATACACAAACTTGGAAGAGTTGGCTGGATTTGTACAAAATGAGATGGCTGGCAATGGAAAGATGCAATTCGATTGTTACATGTTTAACCCTTTAAAGTCAGTCGGAGCAGGCACGCTCTGTTTTGCGTAACTATTTTTAAATCCCTGTAGAACCGGGAACCGCGTAAGCTAGCGCAATAATTGTTTTTGCATATGAAACCAGAGGAGTTGTACTTACATCTTATGCCATCAGCTTGTCCTAGGTCACGGTTTCCTTCCACATATAGCTTTGCAAAAATTGCATAAAAAGCGCTTGCAGTAACAAAAACATAATATTCCAGAAACACGCTTTGCCGATCCGATCAGCTGTTCGTATTCCAGATGTATTTAATTTTCAATCAAGATGGCAGAGCTGTAATCATGCTCTAAAATTATATATTGTAATATGAAAATTGTAAAGTTACTTAACCTGTGAGTCCTTGGTAAAGACATTCTCTTCAAAGTGAACGCTGCAAAGATGAGATGCAAGTTTCAAGTACAGTACATTTCAAGTACATCCTTCTTATGTTAGCTAGCCACTAGTTCAGTCTCTGTGCTACACCATCACCTACAGGACAACTGCAAAAAAACAACAACAACAACAACAAAGAACAAAAAAACAAAACATGTAGTTAAGATGATGGTTTTTAATTAGCTGCTGTAAAACAATGTAATAACAATAAATAAATGCAACATGACATTAACTGCTTTTTAGGTAAGTACTTTATGTACTTTTGGAGAACTGTTAGATCATCCATGTTTTCTACAGTCATTGGTTTGCTGGACAAAGTGGCCCACCCGAGGGGTCCCCTGCCATTGACCAGCAAGCCACCCTGGCTGAGGATCATCTGGTTGCCAGGGCAGAAGGAGCAGAGCATGCCAGGCAGTCATGGAGGTACAGCATTCTAATAAGGTGTCAAGGGGGTATACACCAGGCTTTGGTGGACACAGGCTGCGCACAGGTCCTGGTTCACCAAACCCCGCTTTGCCCCGGGACATTATTGGTGTTGCAGTGGGTGGAGGTTACATGTGTACATGGGGGCATTCACAGACAAAACACATGGAATAAAGGCTGCAGTCAGTTTGTACCTGTGGCATCCTCTAATTTTAGGAACACGTTGGCAGGGATTTAATAAACTTTTGGGGCAGTATGTGGGGTTCTGATCACGATATTAAGTAGTGTGTAGTGTCTGCGTGGCGCTCAGCGGTGATGCAGGGTTGTCCGACGCCGATTCCGATGATTCGCCCCACAGAAGATTTTCCACTGGTGACACCCTACGCTCAGCCTTTGACAAAGTGATAGAAATTGATGATCACTTCCTGCTGCGTGGACCTACCCTCGCTTTGTACTATTGAATGATCCTAACAGAAAAAAATAGAGTTAACACTGACTTAATAAAAAAGTGTTATATTTTATCTCAGATAAACTAGTCAGTGTTTATTAGTATTTGCTCAACTAGAAGTCTTCATAGTAGCATCCACACATCAAGTCTTTAAACAAATAATGAAAGGATAATGAAAGAAAGTTTAATGTGAAATTACTGAATTATATGAAATATTATGGCTTTGTCTGCCAGAGTGTTTTTCTTTAAACTACTTGGAACACTTTTCACTTTTACTGGCAGTCAGTTATGTCACTAAAAGGCAGGGTTCTAATGTTGTGTTGCCATAGTCTCCGGAGTTTACTTTTAAAGCTCACTTACATAACTGACTTATACAGCTTAGTTAGAAAAGTCAAGCATCCAGACATTTGAAGGACTATTCACTCATTAAGGTGACATTTTCTATTTTAAAAGTTCTCAAAAAATTAAGATGAAAAAGGAAACAAGAAAAGTTCCGACTGAGGCAGATAAGAAAGATCCAGGAGATCAAAGTAAGTAAAAAAAAAAAAAATCCCCCAAATAACAGAATCTACATTTCTAACAATGTTGAGGCTCTGTGTATAAAATGATTCATTTTTAGAGGATTTAAATCCTAGTTTTGATTGAAACTAACCTAAGTGCAACATGTCTAATCAAAGAAAGGTTACTGGGGCACTTTGTCTTTTGGTAAAATAATGTGACAGGTTTATTCTTGGACTGAGCAGTGAAAACAGAGCAACAAGTGTCATCAGTATCTAGACTTAGTAGACCTAGTATGGACTCGTGTTGGTGTGTTTTTTATCAAAAGGATAAACTTGTTATTATATTGTAAGCAATACTAATTTAAAATTCAATGGCACCAAAATCCTTCTAGTCCTGATGTCGAGCGCTCTTTTTCACTAATGTGTTGTTGTTGTTTATAGATTGTAAGAGCAGGGTGGCTAAAAGAAAGGCCAGTCCTGAAAAAAAGACCCCCATAAAAAGAAGGAGGGTCACTGAGCAGGCTGGTCCTTCCACCAGCTCAGATGCTCATGTGGTCAGGGGAGTCAAGCGAAAGGTCCAACAAGATGAAGCGGGGACAACCAATACAGCAAAAAAGCGTAAACTTCTTGACCATATTAGCGGTGACAAGGGGCAGGCATCTTCCTGGTTGGACACTGGTAAAGGTAGGCTAATTAGTTGAGTGAAGGGTAGATTAAGTGTACATCTGGTTGCTAGTTTTAAGATATTAGTGTTTGGGAGATATTTGTGTCTATTATCTAATAAGCTGATGTGCTTTTGGTGTTTTCCACATCTGCAGACTGCAGCATAGAGATTTCAGAGAGCTGCAGTAAAAACAAAAAGGCTGGCAAAAGGAAAGCTGCGGGAGACACCAGGGACCCACCTAAGAAGAAGAACGTGGACCAGGACAAAACCAAAACTGGTGCCAAAAAGTCAGCGGCTGAACAGAAACGTAAGTAGCAAGCAGCTTAGCTTTTATATTCAGGTGAAGAGCAAAATGAACATTTAGGGTACAGCAGAGAGTAATTTGTGTGACAGCTGTAGTAAAACCCAATTTGTGTTTGTCTGTTTAGGTGACTTCCAAGCGAGATACGTGGAGGAGCACCGGCTTGGAGAAGGAGGATGCGGAGCAGTGTTTGCTGGCTACCGCATAAAGGATCATTTACCAGTAAGTGTTCAGATGGTGGTAGTAAGACAGGCAGTAACGCAGATAAGGGATAATATCGTAAGCTGAGACGTGTGCTGTTTTACACCTTTAATTATGTCATACTGAGGAAATGCTCATCAATGCCCTGTGTCTTTTAGGTGGCCATCAAACACATCCCAAAGGGGAAAGTGTACTGCAAAGTGAAGGTAAATGTGCAAGACTTGAATTGTTTTTACATTAGTGGATTGCATGCAGCGTTCACCTGTGGAACGTCTGTGCCTCATCATCCACTTTGTTGAAATATTTCAGGATGATAACGGGAAGAATCTGTCAGTGGAAGTTGCCATCATGCTGAAGCTTGCAGCTGAAGCAGATGGATCAGTGGTAACATCAGCCCCAGTGTCTCTGTTGGAGTGGTTTGACTTTGGCAGAGAGCTGATCCTGGTGATGGAGAGACCTGTCCCCGCTGTGGACCTGGATAAATACATAAAAGAAAATGGAGGATTTTTGCCAGAGGACAAGGCCAAGGCAAGTTGACTTCCCTTAGAAGAGTCTTAGACTGTACATCATTCAATCAAAGCACAGAGTATTAGAGAAACATTAACCCATTGATTGATTATTGTCTTTTTCATCATTTCCAGGTAGGGCTGGGCTATATCATACCGTTCACGGTAATACCGGTGTAATTTTGGGCAACGATAGGAAAATGAAATATCGCGATAGAATATGGGTAAAACGCGCATGCGCAGTGCCTATGTTTACATACGCACATGGCGGTGACGCAGAAAGAGAAGAGCGAAAGTGGATCGTTGAATGAAACGGATGAACCAGAACTGGTTTGTAAAAATGCTGCGACTTTAGTGGTGTGGAACTGGTTTAGCTTTCGTCCGTCAGATACACAACAAAGCACAATTTTTGGTAGAGCATGCTAGCGGGCCGTCGTTATTACCGTGTTGTTTGGAAAATACGGCACACTTAAAATCAATCCTTTGATTTTTCTGAAACTCGACAGTGCCCCTTATAATCCCGTGTGACTTATGTATGAATTCTGGTTGTGTTTACTGACCTCAAAACGATTTTATGTACACGGCGACTTTGCTAAGCTACAAAGCCGCACCGCTCGATGGATTGTCGGAGCATTACGGCTATCGTAGGCAGGCGCCTCGCGGAGTGATACGTACTGCACCTCAACATTATATTACCGTATTGTGTGTGTATAACCTCTTTTGAAGTTTTGTGGATATTATACATGGTTATGCTGAGGATATGTCGGCCAATTTCCACTGGAAATGCCTTTTGGTTAAACTGTCAGCAAGGAATTTGCACTGTTACATTTTTATATAACTTTAATGGACATAAAAAAAACAGCTGCTTATATCGTTATCGCAACTTTTCAAATGTATATCGTGATAAATATTTTTGGTCATATCGCCCTGCTCTATTTCCAGGTCATTCTGAAGCAGCTGGTTGATGCTGCGAAGCACCTGGAGGATGAACACATCTTTCACCGGGACATCAAGAGTGAGAACATTCTAATTGAGACCGGCTCAGATGTACCGCGTGTTCGTATCATCGACTTTGGACTGAGCTGCTTTTTTAAGGAGCGGTCGCAGTACCGCGTCTTCTATGGTAACATATTCTGCTCTTGCCTCTTCACAGATGTCACAATTTTCGCCTTTTGTTTTAGAAGAAATTGCAATTGTGTCTGTTTATTAGGTACAGAAATTTACTCCCCTCCCGAGTGGTACGGGCGCAGTTGCTACAGGTCTGGACCCACCACGGTATGGCAAATGGGAGTGGTTCTGTACGAAGCGCTTCATGCGGGGGACTTTAACACCACGAGCTTCCTCGAAAGGCGTCTGAAATTCAAAAGACATCTGTCCAAAAGTAAGAAAACGTCACACTTCAAGACTGACTGATGGCTTGGACCACTGGAACTATCATCTTCATGTTTTTTCTCTTTCCTTTCTTTCCAGACTGCCGGGATTTCTTGGACGCGTGTTTAACCAAAGTCCCGGAGACGCGGCCGACGCTGGAGGACCTACAGCATCACACTTGGCTGAGATAAACCCATCACACACACACAAACACACATAATTCAGACGTTATCATTTATGTGTGATATATGAATTACCTTTCTTTTTTTCTGTTTGACAGGAAATAATTTTTTTAATTGGCCCACTTTAAATTTCAGTGTTTTGGAATTCCTGTAACCCCCCCAGCCATCCCAGGAAAGGGGATCTCTCTTTGAATGGGCTTTCCCGAGGTTTCTTCCCGTCAATCTGGCCCCCCCAGGGGAGTTTTTCCTCGTCTTCATAGAGAGCTTGGGCTGGGTCAGGAGCTCCATCAAAACTGTCTTTATTTAATTACTCTAATGTAATCATATACTTTAAAGTAATCAAATAAAAAACAGTAAAAATCTGAAGACTTGAAGTAAACTTCCATTAAAATAAAACTTGTTTAATTCATCTTTGCTGAGGATACTGTGTTATTACTATTTCAAGGATTGTATTTTACCTACGATGTATTTTGAAAAGTAAGAAAATTAAAAGGTAAATCAGGTTCAGGTATATACAAAGAAAGTCACGCTGCCACTGCTCTGAAGACTTGCATCTGTTGCCCTAACCCCCAAACAGTCTTGACAGATTTCCTGGTTCTAGCAGAGGTTGCAGCAGTTTTTCCTTCCCACTGTTGCTGATTGTTTGCTCATAGTGGGCTGTCTGATTGGTGGGATTCTTTCTCTAATATTGTGGGTTCTCTACCTTACGATGTAAAGCGACGCTAGACGATGGATGTGATTTGATGCTATAGTTACGATTGAATTTATTTGTTAATGTCCGTTCAAGAAAGGAAGTTTGATATTTCTTAATATCCGTCTATACTCAGTGTGAACTGTGAGCTGTTTGACTGATCACCTAATGTGTGACAAAAGAATGCGCTGTGATGCTAATGACAGTCTGCGCTCTCTTACCTGTCTGCAAAGGTTGGCCATAAAATTACTGCTGCAATTTATCGGAGATGTGCAGAAGCAGAGGCAATTTACCGGATTTAAAAATGATGTAATTCATGCAATATTGGTTAAGCTACTGTTAAGACATAACGTAATAATTTAACAAACTGTGTTTATTTCTTTATTTCTATAAATATTTCTATATATATATATATGTGAATTCCACATTTGTTTATTGTACTTTCATTAATGTATGTCCGTTCACTGAATTAGTCAAGTCAGGTGTGACTTTTTAAAAACAGAACCACTGTTGTTAAGCTTTATGCAACAGCTGCCCTAGATTAACAGTATTGGTGATTTCAAAATATGTTTTTATGTTTCTGTAATAGTTAGATCAAAAGTATAATGCTTAAAATTAAGGAGCTTGGAAAGAAAAGCGTCTGGACTTCTTTAAGTTGCTTGAAGACGTTTCACGTCTCATCCGAGAAGCTTCTTCAGTTCTAACAGTCAAATGGCGGAGAGTCCCAGATTTAAACCCAGTGGGAGTATCCCCCCAAAGAGGGACAAAGGACTCCCTGATGATCCTCTACCTAATCACATGAGCCAAGGTGTGAAAACAGGTGTGGGTCACAATCAGCCAGGGTTTCAGGTGAGCTCATTGTGAAACCTGGCCCCACCCTATCACGTGGTATCAGAGAAACTCAGAAGAGTTTTCTCCAGAAACTGTTTATTGGGCTTGATTGCTATTTAAAAGTCGGTGCTATAGTTCAGATATTTTTTCTTTTTTTTTACAGCCCATTTTTTGTGCTTGTTGCATTACACAGTTTTACTAAAGTAAAGGACTCATTGTCTTGATACATGCTCAATCATCCAGGTAAGTACATCCCCAAAAGTGGATTTTGTTCATCTGGACATAGCGTTTTCAGTGGGAAGAACCTTTTTGTCACTCAGCCAAGTGACTCCTGCAGTGCAAAAAACCAACTCATTAAAATATACTAATTACAACAGCTAATATTCATGCTTTAACATTCCCACATCTTAACATACCTATCTTAAAATATAAGTAAAGTTATTTTTATTTATAGCATTAAACATAACTGACATTTTGGTGCATAGCAAAACTGTCAGTCATACAGTCATAGAGCATGGTTAGCACCCTCATGACTTACCATATTTGCAATGGGCAATTAAAATTGGTACACTCATACTTTTTTGAGGTATAGTAAATATGTTTCAATTGATAGTCATTAATTTTGCGATTTTTAAAAATTCTCTTGTAACCAAGGTTATTTTCTGAAGTATGAGATTTCTGATTATTTGGCAGTCATTGAACGTGCCACAATGCCATGCGCATAGCAGCCACCCAGCCCAGCTCTAGAATTTTCTTTTCCTCCCTTGATCTGATGAGGAGTGTTGTTCTTGTGCCCACTGCCAGCTGGAAACTTGGGTACATTTAATATGAGTCGCTGTAGATAAGTTTATGAAACATTTGTACTTGAAACTGATGTTTTAATGTGTTGTTAGACAGAGAAGTCATGAGCCGAATCCGACAGGCATTGGCCATTGCACGAACTCCTCTGGGGAGTTAGCTTGCAGCACATGTTCAAATTGAATGTTCTGGGTCTTATTATGGTGCAGCGAGATTCAAATCCACAGCTGCGATGTTTTTGTTAAGGAAGAAAGCTAAATGTTGTAAAATATGTGAATGAAGTTATTACCGGGCTGGATAGCAGACTGTTAGCAAGCTAGCAGCTAAGGAAACCTGGCTACCTTTCCAATATGGCGGCTGATACAAGGTCAAATATCAAGATTATGTGTTTTTGCCTAAGAAAATTTGGTTAACAGCATTTATTTTTTCTGTTAATATTTTTTATATGGACCAGCCTGCATCTTTATGATGTTAAGACTGCTAGATGAGCTGTTAGTGACACTGAGTTAGTCATGACTATGCTTTCTGTGTTTTTTCCCTCCCCTTTTTGGTATCCTGTTCTTGCTGGATGAACCACTTCATGATAATCCTCATCTGATGACTCCGCTGCGCTATCCTGCCTGGTAGATTCTCCTTGCTGCAGGTGTATGCTTCTGCCAGCTGGATGCTGTTACTGGATAGTACACCGTTCCAATGGAGCGGTAGGAACAAATTGAAACACACTAAAAGAAAAGGGTTATTGTTTAAAATTGTGTTTTAATAAATGTGTTAATGTTAATTAAGTGTTCATTGTGTGCTGGAGGTCCTACTAGTCCTATTGTGGAGCAGCTACTACCTCTCCTTTAAGAAACTTTCCTCTGATGGGATACAGATATTTGGGACACATTTCAATTCTTGTAAGGGTTTAAAAAATACACAAACTTGGAAGAGTTGGCTGGATTTGTACAAAATGAGATGGCTGGCAATGGAAAGATGCAATTCGATTGTTACATGTTTAACCCTTTAAAGTCAGTCGGAGCAGGCACGCTCTGTTTTGCGTAACTATTTTTAAATCCCTGTAGAACCGGGAACCGCGTAAGCTAGCGCAATAATTGTTTTTGCATATGAAACCAGAGGAGTTGTACTTACATCTTATGCCATCAGCTTGTCCTAGGTCACGGTTTCCTTCCACATATAGCTTTGCAAAAATTGCATAAAAAGCGCTTGCAGTAACAAAAACATAATATTCCAGAAACACGCTTTGCCGATCCGATCAGCTGTTCGTATTCCAGATGTATTTAATTTTCAATCAAGATGGCAGAGCTGTAATCATGCTCTAAAATTATATATTGTAATATGAAAATTGTAAAGTTACTTAACCTGTGAGTCCTTGGTAAAGACATTCTCTTCAAAGTGAACGCTGCAAAGATGAGATGCAAGTTTCAAGTACAGTACATTTCAAGTACATCCTTCTTATGTTAGCTAGCCACTAGTTCAGTCTCTGTGCTACACCATCACCTACAGGACAACTGCAAAAAAACAACAACAACAACAACAAAGAACAAAAAAACAAAACATGTAGTTAAGATGATGGTTTTTAATTAGCTGCTGTAAAACAATGTAATAACAATAAATAAATGCAACATGACATTAACTGCTTTTTAGGTAAGTACTTTATGTACTTTTGGAGAACTGTTAGATCATCCATGTTTTCTACAGTCATTGGTTTGCTGGACAAAGTGGCCCACCCGAGGGGTCCCCTGCCATTGACCAGCAAGCCACCCTGGCTGAGGATCATCTGGTTGCCAGGGCAGAAGGAGCAGAGCATGCCAGGCAGTCATGGAGGTACAGCATTCTAATAAGGTGTCAAGGGGGTATACACCAGGCTTTGGTGGACACAGGCTGCGCACAGGTCCTGGTTCACCAAACCCCGCTTTGCCCCGGGACATTATTGGTGTTGCAGTGGGTGGAGGTTACATGTGTACATGGGGGCATTCACAGACAAAACACATGGAATAAAGGCTGCAGTCAGTTTGTACCTGTGGCATCCTCTAATTTTAGGAACACGTTGGCAGGGATTTAATAAACTTTTGGGGCAGTATGTGGGGTTCTGATCACGATATTAAGTAGTGTGTAGTGTCTGCGTGGCGCTCAGCGGTGATGCAGGGTTGTCCGACGCCGATTCCGATGATTCGCCCCACAGAAGATTTTCCACTGGTGACACCCTACGCTCAGCCTTTGACAAAGTGATAGAAATTGATGATCACTTCCTGCTGCGTGGACCTACCCTCGCTTTGTACTATTGAATGATCCTAACAGAAAAAAATAGAGTTAACACTGACTTAATAAAAAAGTGTTATATTTTATCTCAGATAAACTAGTCAGTGTTTATTAGTATTTGCTCAACTAGAAGTCTTCATAGTAGCATCCACACATCAAGTCTTTAAACAAATAATGAAAGGATAATGAAAGAAAGTTTAATGTGAAATTACTGAATTATATGAAATATTATGGCTTTGTCTGCCAGAGTGTTTTTCTTTAAACTACTTGGAACACTTTTCACTTTTACTGGCAGTCAGTTATGTCACTAAAAGGCAGGGTTCTAATGTTGTGTTGCCATAGTCTCCGGAGTTTACTTTTAAAGCTCACTTACATAACTGACTTATACAGCTTAGTTAGAAAAGTCAAGCATCCAGACATTTGAAGGACTATTCACTCATTAAGGTGACATTTTCTATTTTAAAAGTTCTCAAAAAATTAAGATGAAAAAGGAAACAAGAAAAGTTCCGACTGAGGCAGATAAGAAAGATCCAGGAGATCAAAGTAAGTAAAAAAAAAAAAATCCCCCAAATAACAGAATCTACATTTCTAACAATGTTGAGGCTCTGTGTATAAAATGATTCATTTTTAGAGGATTTAAATCCTAGTTTTGATTGAAACTAACCTAAGTGCAACATGTCTAATCAAAGAAAGGTTACTGGGGCACTTTGTCTTTTGGTAAAATAATGTGACAGGTTTATTCTTGGACTGAGCAGTGAAAACAGAGCAACAAGTGTCATCAGTATCTAGACTTAGTAGACCTAGTATGGACTCGTGTTGGTGTTTTTTTTATCAAAAGGATAAACTTGTTATTATATTGTAAGCAATACTAATTTAAAATTCAATGGCACCAAAATCCTTCTAGTCCTGATGTCGAGCGCTCTTTTTCACTAATGTGTTGTTGTTGTTGTTTATAGATTGTAAGAGCAGGGTGGCTAAAAGAAAGGCCAGTCCTGAAAAAAAGACCCCCATAAAAAGAAGGAGGGTCACTGAGCAGGCTGGTCCTTCCACCAGCTCAGATGCTCATGTGGTCAGGGGAGTCAAGCGAAAGGTCCAACAAGATGAAGCGGGGACAACCAATACAGCAAAAAAGCGTAAACTTCTTGACCATATTAGCGGTGACAAGGGGCAGGCATCTTCCTGGTTGGACACTGGTAAAGGTAGGCTAATTAGTTGAGTGAAGGGTAGATTAAGTGTACATCTGGTTGCTAGTTTTAAGATATTAGTGTTTGGGAGATATTTGTGTCTATTATCTAATAAGCTGATGTGCTTTTGGTGTTTTCCACATCTGCAGACTGCAGCATAGAGATTTCAGAGAGCTGCAGTAAAAACAAAAAGGCTGGCAAAAGGAAAGCTGCGGGAGACACCAGGGACCCACCTAAGAAGAAGAACGTGGACCAGGACAAAACCAAAACTGGTGCCAAAAAGTCAGCGGCTGAACAGAAACGTAAGTAGCAAGCAGCTTAGCTTTTATATTCAGGTGAAGAGCAAAATGAACATTTAGGGTACAGCAGAGAGTAATTTGTGTGACAGCTGTAGTAAAACCCAATTTGTGTTTGTCTGTTTAGGTGACTTCCAAGCGAGATACGTGGAGGAGCACCGGCTTGGAGAAGGAGGATGCGGAGCAGTGTTTGCTGGCTACCGCATAAAGGATCATTTACCAGTAAGTGTTCAGATGGTGGTAGTAAGACAGGCAGTAACGCAGATAAGGGATAATATCGTAAGCTGAGACGTGTGCTGTTTTACACCTTTAATTATGTCATACTGAGGAAATGCTCATCAATGCCCTGTGTCTTTTAGGTGGCCATCAAACACATCCCAAAGGGGAAAGTGTACTGCAAAGTGAAGGTAAATGTGCAAGACTTGAATTGTTTTTACATTAGTGGATTGCATGCAGCGTTCACCTGTGGAACGTCTGTGCCTCATCATCCACTTTGTTGAAATATTTCAGGATGATAACGGGAAGAATCTGTCAGTGGAAGTTGCCATCATGCTGAAGCTTGCAGCTGAAGCAGATGGATCAGTGGTAACATCAGCCCCAGTGTCTCTGTTGGAGTGGTTTGACTTTGGCAGAGAGCTGATCCTGGTGATGGAGAGACCTGTCCCCGCTGTGGACCTGGATAAATACATAAAAGAAAATGGAGGATTTTTGCCAGAGGACAAGGCCAAGGCAAGTTGACTTCCCTTAGAAGAGTCTTAGACTGTACATCATTCAATCAAAGCACAGAGTATTAGAGAAACATTAACCCATTGATTGATTATTGTCTTTTTCATCATTTCCAGGTAGGGCTGGGCTATATCATACCGTTCACGGTAATACCGGTGTAATTTTGGGCAACGATAGGAAAATGAAATATCGCGATAGAATATGGGTAAAACGCGCATGCGCAGTGCCTATGTTTACATACGCACATGGCGGTGACGCAGAAAGAGAAGAGCGAAAGTGGATCGTTGAATGAAACGGATGAACCAGAACTGGTTTGTAAAAATGCTGCGACTTTAGTGGTGTGGAACTGGTTTAGCTTTCGTCCGTCAGATACACAACAAAGCACAATTTTTGGTAGAGCATGCTAGCGGGCCGTCGTTATTACCGTGTTGTTTGGAAAATACGGCACACTTAAAATCAATCCTTTGATTTTTCTGAAACTCGACAGTGCCCCTTATAATCCCGTGTGACTTATGTATGAATTCTGGTTGTGTTTACTGACCTCAAAACGATTTTATGTACACGGCGACTTTGCTAAGCTACAAAGCCGCACCGCTCGATGGATTGTCGGAGCATTACGGCTATCGTAGGCAGGCGCCTCGCGGAGTGATACGTACTGCACCTCAACATTATATTACCGTATTGTGTGTGTATAACCTCTTTTGAAGTTTTGTGGATATTATACATGGTTATGCTGAGGATATGTCGGCCAATTTCCACTGGAAATGCCTTTTGGTTAAACTGTCAGCAAGGAATTTGCACTGTTACATTTTTATATAACTTTAATGGACATAAAAAAAACAGCTGCTTATATCGTTATCGCAACTTTTCAAATGTATATCGTGATAAATATTTTTGGTCATATCGCCCTGCTCTATTTCCAGGTCATTCTGAAGCAGCTGGTTGATGCTGCGAAGCACCTGGAGGATGAACACATCTTTCACCGGGACATCAAGAGTGAGAACATTCTAATTGAGACCGGCTCAGATGTACCGCGTGTTCGTATCATCGACTTTGGACTGAGCTGCTTTTTTAAGGAGCGGTCGCAGTACCGCGTCTTCTATGGTAACATATTCTGCTCTTGCTCTTCACAGATGTCACAATTTTCGCCTTTTGTTTTAGAAGAAATTGCAATTGTGTCTGTTTATTAGGTACAGAAATTTACTCCCCTCCCGAGTGGTACGGGCGCAGTTGCTACAGGTCTGGACCCACCACGGTATGGCAAATGGGAGTGGTTCTGTACGAAGCGCTTCATGCGGGGGACTTTAACACCACGAGCTTCCTCGAAAGGCGTCTGAAATTCAAAAGACATCTGTCCAAAAGTAAGAAAACGTCACACTTCAAGACTGACTGATGGCTTGGACCACTGGAACTATCATCTTCATGTTTTTTCTCTTTCCTTTCTTTCCAGACTGCCGGGATTTCTTGGGCGCGTGTTTAACCAAAGTCCCAGAGACGCGGCCGACGCTGGAGGACCTACAGCATCACACTTGGCTGAGATAAACCCATCACACACACACAAACACACATAATTCAGACGTTATCAGTTATGTGTGATATATGAATTACCTTTCTTTTTTTCTGTTTGACAGGAAATAATTTTTTTAATTGGCCCACTTTAAATTTCAGTGTTTTGGAATTCCTGTAACCCCCCCAGCCATCCCAGGAAAGGGGATCTCTCTTTGAATGGGCTTTCCCGAGGTTTCTTCCCGTCAATCTGGCCCCCCCAGGGGAGTTTTTCCTCGTCTTCATAGAGAGCTTGGGCTGGGTCAGGAGCTCCATCAAAACTGTCTTTATTTAATTACTCTAATGTAATCATATACTTTAAAGTAATCAAATAAAAAACAGTAAAAATCTGAAGACTTGAAGTAAACTTCCATTAAAATAAAACTTGTTTAATTCATCTTTGCTGAGGATACTGTGTTATTACTATTTCAAGGATTGCATTTTACCTACGATGTATTTTGAAAAGTAAGAAAATTAAAAGGTAAATCAGGTTCAGGTATATACAAAGAAAGTCACGCTGCCACTGCTCTGAAGACTTGCATCTGTTGCCCTAACCCCCAAACAGTCTTGACAGATTTCCTGGTTCTAGCAGAGGTTGCAGCAGTTTTTCCTTCCCACTGTTGCTGATTGTTTGCTCATAGTGGGCTGTCTGATTGGTGGGATTCTTTCTCTAATATGGTGGGTTCTCTACCTTACGATGTAAAGCGACGCTAGACGATGGATGTGATTTGATGCTATAGTTACGATTGAATTTATTTGTTAATGTCCGTTCAAGAAAGGAAGTTTGATATTTCTTAATATCCGTCTATACTCAGTGTGAACTGTGAGCTGTTTGACTGATCACCTAATGTGTGACAAAAGAATGCGCTGTGATGCTAATGACAGTCTGCGCTCTCTTACCTGTCTGCAAAGGTTGGCCATAAAATTACTGCTGCAATTTATCGGAGATGTGCAGAAGCAGAGGCAATTTACCGGATTTAAAAATGATGTAATTCATGCAATATTGGTTAAGCTACTGTTAAGACATAACGTAATAATTTAACAAACTGTGTTTATTTCTTTATTTCTATAAATATTTCTATATATATATGTGAATTCCACATTTGTTTATTGTACTTTCATTAATGTATGTCCGTTCACTGAATTAGTCAAGTCAGGTGTGACTTTTTAAAAACAGAACCACTGTTGTTAAGCTTTATGCAACAGCTGCCCTAGATTAACAGTATTGGTGATTTCAAAATATGTTTTTATGTTTCTGTAATAGTTAGATCAAAAGTATAATGCTTAAAATTAAGGAGCTTGGAAAGAAAAGCGTCTGGACTTCTTTAAGTTGCTTGAAGACGTTTCACCTCTCATTCGAGGAGCTTCTTCAGTTCTAACAGTCAAATGGTGGAGATGGTGGTCCAGACAGTTTTCTTTCCAAGCTTCTTAGACTACGATGACCTGGATGACTGAGAACCTTCACAGACAAAGCTTAAAATTAACATTTTACGAAACAAACAGAAAACATTGTAAAGCACAGCATTATTTTTTATGAAGATGCCACATTACATTCAATTACTTTCATTCCTGAACAAAAATAAATATAAAGGTTAAGTGGTTAAATTAGTCTCTGACTTCTCAGAAAAGTCCAATTTCAGCTATAAAAACATAAATATTTGTATTTTCTTGTTTTTATGACAAAAAATTTGTAAATTTGTTAGGCACTGTGTGTGAACCATTTTCCTAATTAATAGAAGATAAAGTTGATAATGATGAAAACTTTTACCATTCACTAATACACTGAAATCCTACATTAGACTTAGTCATTTCGTGTAACACACAAACAGGGCTTGACCCGTCACTGTGCAAAGTGGAGAAAGGACGTGCTTGGACTTGAACCTCACATTTCCACTGTTTGCTGTAATTTTTATGTTTTGGTGGTGTTTTTCCTGGGAGGCTACATGGAAATCATTTTCGAATCTATATTTTTGAATAGTATTCTCATCCCTGAATGCTCTTAAAACATGAATTTATTAGACCACAACCCAATGTAATCCCATCTAATCCATCATTTTATTACTGATGACAGACATGAAAATATTAATTAGCTGGGTGTTATAATTTTGTGAACGTAATTATATAAAAAAGAACATGTTTTTCACTCTATTTGGAAAGATAAGAGGTACAAAACCCCGCAGTTAGTTCAGGGTAATTTCAGAGCATTATGGACAAACTGAGCTATATTAAAAAAAAGGAAAAAAAATCATTATCGCTGTTTAATGAACATCCATTGTCATCCTGTGAGTTTAATATTTATACAATGGAGCAGTGATAAACAAACACTAAGAAGATTACAGATGATTATTTTTCTCTACTTTGTTTCCTTGTTTAAAAGACTATGCTTCCACAGTGTATGCTCATGACTGCACTGAATAAATTAAACAATAAAATGTAAAAATGAAGCTGTCTTTGCATGAACGTGAGTGACTCATTTTAGATAACAAACAAATAATATTCATGTTGATCAGTGAGCTGATGTCATTAATGACATGGGAAGCATAAAGCAGTCAATCTACAAAAAAATATAAAGAAGTAATGGTAATTAAACATATGAGATGAAATTATGTATTAGGGAAATTTTTAATATGTTAAACACTCACTGCATTTGTCTAAGAGAGAGTCTATCCTTGAAAGAGAATTGACATGCCATCGATGTTAGTGGACTCTTCGTGTTTTTGGCAAGAGAGTTAAATCCCTAATCAGTGATGACACTGAGAGATAGCCTGAGGCTTAATCGGGAACAATTAGAAGGAGACTGAATTTTTAAACTCAATTAACAACACCGAAATGAGTGTGGCAGAAAGTGCCACATTGGAAGATAACTTTCTCTTACTGCATGTGAATTATTCAAGGAGGATTTTTTTTCTTATAATATCGATTATTTTTGATGGAAACTGTAAAAGGTTATTATGGAGGTCTTTGGGGAGTTTCAGAATAAATGAAAAATGTGCCGTGGACATTGAATTAATCTTGATTATAACGTTGCTACAATGACCTGTGAATGGGGCGGTCAGGATTTTTTATTTTTATTTTTTTTTACTACATTCCCTTCATTCCCTGTTGAATGGACTTGAATTTAATCGTGATTACATTTACAGTCAGACAGTTAGAAACTGTTCTGTATGAGAGATGTCAAAGTGTAAAAAATGCTGCTTCGTGATCTACTATTAGGCTCTTTTTACAGCAACTCTTTAAGCAGCATTGACTTATGCACCCACTACAAAGATAACATATTTCTGAGCGACTGAGACCTAGAAATTTATCAGACAAGCGTTAAACTTTCAAGCTTTAATTAAAGACACCATCAACAAATGCAAAAGGAAAATTGACCCATGTAAAAGTTGATGAGAAGCAACAGAGAGAACATCATTGTGTTATAGGCCCTTATGTATTTTATTAGATTATTTTAAAAAAAATCAACATGCTGTAGTAATCTTCGTGTTATTGTTATACTGAGAGCGTGTATCCTGTAAAGAAGGCAGGATTGTGGTTTCCTGCAGTGCGTTTTTTGCCCTGCTGTTCTGTGTCTGGTAGAATTATAATTTTGACAGATTTACACACAGTGTGACACACATACAGATGAGTGCAGTTTAGTGATTTCTAAGATATCATTAGTGAGTCTGCATGCGCCCTCCAGCTAGCTGAGCTGACAGTATTGTATGGTATTCATTTGAAGGTCAAAGGGTCACAGGATGTATATAAAAACAAACAAACAAACAAGTGTGGATCACCCAACTAAAGCAGAAAAGTCTAACAATCTCAGAACTCATCAATCATTGTGTTTTTTCCTTGTGTGCAGTTTGCCATGTCAACTAATTCACAAGCTAATGAGGGATCTCTCTGTTTACAAAGTCCAGACACTGACATGCTGTATCATTGGTGGTTTAGCTATTCTGAACTTCACAGGAAACTCAGTGTGCTTTTAAAAACCAAGTGTTTATACGTCAGTTATTCATGTCTTGCCACCGAGGGTGTCTGATGCATGAGTGTTGTCACTGTGACTGCTCATTTTTCGGTTAAAGCTTAAGTGCTTAATGTGGCCTTGCTGGAACGATACTTGGAGAAATCAACACTTTTACCACCACTGCTTTCATATGAATGAAAGAGATGAATATGGATAAAATATTATTGATATCAGTGGTGTTATTGTTTCTGCTTTAGTCACCTTCTTTATCGATTCCCTTAGTCACCCTAACCGTCTGTTACTGATCAGATTTCTGTGTGAGACAAGAAAACGTATACAAGCAATGTTTGTATTATCTTTCAGTCTGAATACTGTTTGGAAACAGCAGAAAAAAAGGCCCCAGTTCTACAGTCCAGAGTTTGATTTCATCATCACTGTTGTGCAATTCCCCGTTGTCAGTAAAACATGCCAGAATTGATAAGAATTAATACGCTTGGAGACGTACAGTTCAGATGGGTTAGAAAATTTGGCATCAAGTTGAGATTTGACATTCTGCATTGTGACACTTATTTGTCACTGCAGCTCTAAAGCATCTAAAACATTAGCTTTTTCTTTCAGAGTTGAGTTTTCTGATATACTGTAACTCCTAATTAAGACATGCAGTATTAACCATAAAGAGCTATAAGCAGGGGTTAAAGTGTGCCTGAACGATCCGGAACGGCATGCCGCCACCTTCATTTAATGAGTAATTAAATCTGACAGGCAGGTTAATGCATATTACTATTGAACGACTTAATTTTTCATGTGCTGCAGCCTGGCATTGCTTTCAGTGATGGCATGGAGATACTTGCTCAGTAATAAGAAAATAATGACATCCCATGGCCTGCTTATAGCTTCCACACATCCTTCACATCCCTGCGATGCGTTCATGGTGCATATGTAAAGTTGCATTTGCAATGCTTAAGCATCTGGCTAGCAATACAGAATACGAACAAGCATAAACAGAGTAACCAGAGTAAAACATGTCAGTAAAACATAGTGTTTCTGCACAGTTTGTCACGAAATGTGCCTATGAGCTCAACGTACAGCTGTTTTCCCAATGCTAATACAGGACTGACAGATGAAGAAAAATATAAAAACAGAACAGAGAAAAGGATGATAGATTATTTTCAGAGCCAAGCACAGCTCAACAAGTGACATGAGACTGGAAATGTAAAGCTCACTTGTAGTGTCTTCATTCATTTTGAAATCAGATATTGGATCTATAGATGATGTGACCCTTAATGGTTTTGTAAAAAATCATGCAAAACATATTTGAACACCCTGATTTCTGCTAATTGGAGGTTGCATGAAAATACCAGGCAAATAGTGGAGGAGTATACTAGTTTAATGCATTAATGTGATTAATTTTAAAGTGATGTACTATTTTAGTGCCTAAAGGTTGGAAATCAGGCATTTAGCTTACATAACATCTTATTGTATCTTGTTAAATTCAGATGGCTAAATCCACAAAGATCAGTGGATACAGGAATATAGAATTTACTGGAGTTCAAGAATCAAGAATTATTTTTATTTTTTATTACTTTGTTGGTAAATCTTAAAGTTATTTCTTACATGTAAATTAAGCTAAATCACTGTCAGATGCTCTATTTTAGCCTACATTGTGTACTTTATGAATGTTTACAGGTCTGAGAAAACTTTCAAGACTTCCTACAAACAAATAACACTTTTTAGATTTTAGGTTAAATTATAATTCCAGATTTTGATGTTCAACACATCCACTAAGTATTTCGTATTAGCTACACACTGTTTGTAAAAATTAGATGTATCCACTGTGCACCACTGTGCTATCAGCTCAAAATACCACATTCTAAACTTTATTCACTGAAGGTTTTAATGTCTGTTTTTAATGGAAGTGGCATTAAAGCACAGTCATTGCGAAGCTGATACCTACCTGATATCTAATATCTGGCATATTTCAAAAGCAGGTATACCTGCTTATTTCAAATCTATCTTATTTCAAAAGCAGGTATACCTGCTTTTGAAATAAGATAAGAAAGTATGCAAGTATGCAAATACTTGCAAAGTATACTTTCTTATTTGCATGGGTTGTTATTAGAGACCTTTCTCAGATGTGTTTACCATTTGCAATAAGCCACTTTCCTGTCACTGCATGTTCTGTGCCAGTAAACCTCTAAGCTTCTGTTATGTACTCCAGATTTGACACTTCATAGACAGAACCCAGCTACTTGTTATGTACAAGGATGGGGTGCTCATTGTCCTTTTCATTTTAAAAAGGTTAGTGAGTGTCATTTACTAGAAAGCTGATTATGGTTTACAATAAGTTACTTACATATGTTCAGAGATATATTTAGTTGACTCCTGTTGTAAATAAAAAACAAGACATTACTCTAACTCAGGTCAGCCTTAGATTTGTGCATGAGATTTGAGTTAAAGCAGTGTTTTAACTCAAATCTCATGCACATATCTAAGTGTAATGGCTGTGGTGTAGTTCATGGTTTAGTCCCTGCCTACAATATTTTTTCATGCCGGTGCTACACATTTAAAAAAGGCTCATTTGTTTGATGTCTTTTAGAATGTAGTGGACTTACATGGAATGAACATTTTTACTTATTCAGGTGTCACAGTGGCAAATCAGAGCTGTAAATAATACCAATAGTGATGGCTGAATTCCAGTTATCTCCTTCAGTTCTGCCTTACTTAGTTATTTTTTATATTGAAATTTTTACTTGATAAAATTTTCATACTGTGAAAACAGTTTAATGAGACAGCAGCAAGAATGCTTAATGTGCTATTAAGTGCATCTATTAATTTATTCAATTCAGTTTTGTTTATAGAGCACCAAATCACAACAACAGTGGCCTCAAGGCGTTTTATATTGTAAGGAAGACCCTACAATATTACATACAGGGAAAAACCTAATAATCATGTGACCCCGTATGAGCAAGCACTTTGGCGACAGTGGGAAGGAAAACTCCCTTTTAACAAGAAGAAACCTCCAGCAGAACCTACACCTATTGCAGCATAACTAAGGCAGGATTCAGGGTCACCTGATCCAGCCCCAACTATATGCTTTAGCAAAAAGGAAAGTTTTAAGCCTAATCTTAAAAGTAGAGATGGTGTCCATCTCCCGAATCCACACTGGAAGCTGGTTCCATAGAAGAAAGGTCTGAAAACTGAAGGCTCTGCCTCCCATTCTACTTTATGAATGTTGATATTTCTTATTATCGAGACAGTTCCCCAAGATGACACACATCATGATTACAATTAGACTTTTTTTTTCCTCTACAGTGTCTTAGGGCCACTGTTGATTAGATGATTCAGCACTGTTAGTTGAGTATTTTGTACTAGATGGACTGGGCTGAGTATTTCAGATTATGCTGGGATTTTGGTGAGATTGGGATTTTTCCAAACAACTATTTCCAGGATCTTGAAGAAGATAGGATAGAGCTGCAGAAGAACACAATGGCTGCCACCACTGGGAGCTAAGGAAACTGAGGTTACAACTCACTCATTAAATTTGGACAGCAGGAGACTGGGAAAGCATTTCTTGGTCTGAATTTCAATTTCCTCTGTGAGATTTGGATAGCAGTGTCAGATTGGGGGGTAAACAATATGAAAACTTGGATCCATTCTGCATTGTATGAGCAGTTTAGGCAGCTGGTGGTGATGTAGTGGTGTAAGAGATATCTTCTTGGCACCCCTGAGTATCAACCCATTTTCATTTTTACACCACACCCTGTAAAAGCACTTTATTTTTTCTGACAGTCTCATCATGTTGTGACCACATTGTACCCGTCATGTGGGCTTTCAGCAGGATAACACACCATGTCACAAAGCTCAGATCATCTCAACCTGGTTTCTTTAATATCACAATGGGTTCACTGTATTGAAATTGACTCCACAGTGACCAGTTTTCAATCCAACAGATCACCTTTGAGATGTGGTGGAATGGGAGATTGGCATCATGATGTGCAGCTTAAATATGGTAGAAATTATACTGACATATGTTGGGCAGTGGGACAGAGAGGATACGTGCTCTGACCCTATTACCTTGAAGGAACTATAAATCACATGTGTATAAGCATCTACTGATAGAGTCATGTTAATGCATGTTAGTTCTCTAAACCATTAAGACAGAGTTATACTGTCATTGTTTCCAGAGAAAACAATTAGGGCATAATTTTGTTTTGCTACAGTGCTTTCAGACTAAAACAACATTTTGAATCCTCAAATTTATTTCCGCTCTGGCAGAAAAATTATACTTAATTGTCTATCGAGTGAACCTTTATCTTTCCTTTTTATCAACACCAGTGAGAGCAAGTTGCATTAGAAATTCCTCTCTCATTCAGACAAAAAAGGCTTTTAATGTGAGTGTTCATTAACTTCCATTTTGCATAAACTTTGCTTTTATTTGTTTTATAATGGGCCACGTGGACGTGAACTTGGCTTCCTGTTTGTGTGAGATGGATAGTTGATGAAAAAGGTTTTGTTATGGATAGAGATAATATATTTGAATGGAAATGCCTTCCTTCTTTGTTTTGTGCAGCACCCGCTCTTTCCTATAAAAGCACTAGATTCCACTTCAGGCTTGTTAGATGATTATGAGCTGCACAATAACACATTCAGCATTGAGGGCCTGGGGTGAAACGTACCCAGTGTCAACTCCCTGCCCCAAACATGTTGACATCAGTTCAGAGGAAAGGGAGTTTGCAGCAATTTACCAGCGAGACCTCTCTACATGGTGTGGGTAATGTTGTCAACAAAGGATCCTCTAGGGTCCACCATTACCTCTGGACATTTTCTTTCATTGGGTGTCTTTTACTCTTTGCTACAGCATTAGTGGGATTGTCTACCTACTTTGAGTTCCATCATATCACCAAACTTGAAGAAATCATAGTTTCTGGGAAAACCTTCCCTGTTATTACATCCTGTAATATAAATCCTCTTAGAAATTCTAAACTCACTGCCTGCGACACAGAACGTCTGAGAGAGATGTGGGGTATACCTGCAAAGCTTACAGGGAACATCACAAGTTCTGTGTATGAGATGAATAGGGAAACTTTGAAATAGCTCAATGGGACCAAAGCAGTGCTTCCATGCTGTGGCCAGTTTGACTGGGAAAAGCTGTACGACCGTTCAGCTCACCGCCTGTGGGACATGGTGAAGTCTTGTCGCTTTGGAAAGACCAGCTGCACAGCTGAAGACTTTGAGTCTGTGAGTAATTTTCTCGCTTGCCTTTGAACTTAATCCTTTCAGTAGAGGTTTTGGCCTTAAGGCTCTCACAGTTGTATGGGAGATATGAATAAACCAAGAAATATGCATATAAACCACAGTGTATTGAAGAATCAAAGACTTTCACCCCTAATTTTTTACCTGGTTTCAGAGTGTGATTGGTTTCATAAGAGATGGACAGTAGAGTTATATACACACCTTTTCTTCCAGTATAGCGAGGACATGCACATTGCCTCAATTTCGTCAAGCTCGCCGGAGACTTTTTTATCTGCGAAGACAGTAACTAGACATCAAAGCGGATTTTTTTTTTCTGTTTAATATCTGCATCGTACTGTAGAATTTCCCCATTTCTCCATTGTATTTTTGGTTAGTTGTATCAGACCTGTGCTGCGTGCATTTTATATATTCTGGAGCATCAGAATTTCTTGTGTTGAAGCTACTTTCAAAGTCAAAATGTCATATCTTTGTATATTTATAAGGCCATATTACTCACATTCTGTGCAGAGAAGTATTTTATCTATCAGCTGCACCAGTCTGCTAGTACAGTTTGCCTCTCACCTGTGCCACATCCTTCGTGTGTCCAATTACTGAAATTCACCTAATGGAATAAACTGGAGTATCTTTTATTTAACCTTTTTTGATCTTCCTGATCACTCCAAGTTCTTTAAATTACAAGCCACATTTAACCATAAAGTTCTTTGTTTTACCTTACTTCTTGCTGGATACATATTTTATTTGATAATCACTACTTATGTGGAGGAATTGTAATACAGTAAGTTCTGATGATTCTTTTAAGTCTGTAGCTTTTATGAAAATCTGTTTTGCATGGAAAACTTCCACATCTAATTTTTTTTTTTTTTGCAGATTAAAATATTTGTATATCAAAAGGAGAACGTTAGAGAGGAGAAACATATCAACTTCTGGAAATAGTATTAAAGCATAGTGCACCAAAGTATGCACGGGGGTGGTGCTAAATTAGTTTAAAATGGGAAATCTAATTGACGAGAGCTATTGCTTGAGAAGCAGTAAAAAAAAAAAAAAGGTTACTCAGATGCTATGGGATTTGTTTCCCCAATACTTATTCTGCGCCTGCAGTCCTCTCCACTAAACTAATTGTATGGTTGGTACCTCATTGTAATAACATAACAAATAAGTGGTGAAATAAAAAAAATAAATAAATGGAAATGCACCATATGAGATTTGCTTTTTCTAAAATATTAATGGGTTTTAGCAGCACTTAGTAACCAAAGTAATAGTCCCAAATGAGTATTTACTACATATGCTCTAAGCCCAATTTGTTCGGATGAACTCTGTGTGTAAACTCTGAAAGTCATCTGACTCTTCACCACAAAGGTTGGGTGGATTATTCTGTGGTATTTACAATCTCTTCCCATTTGATTAGAGATCTAAGAGCATCAAGGAAGATTAACTGAGCCCCTATGGTGTAAATAGCCCCACGAACCTCCTCACATCCACGGCAGCAACTCACAGGGCATTAAGTTGTGAAAACTTTATCGATAGGTTCTGTCTTTGTGGGTTTAATTAAAACCCTTCTCACTTAGAAGGCAGTGTCACTGCTCTGAGATATCTTCGTCTGAAAGGGATTCGGTTTATCATCATATTTGTCACAACCCCATGTTAATATCTGCTAAAATCTTACTGACAATGACAGTTTTGCAAATCATGTGGATGACAGCCATATCTTAAAAATATAACACTGAGGAAAGTGTTATATTTTGCCAGCGAGAAACACTGAATCTTATAAAAATCTGTGCTTTTTTGCTTACTTAATTTAATTTAAAGATGTTAAAAAGTTTGCAAAACACAGCAGCAGATATTACAGTGATGCATGGAGGTGTCACCCTTTAGGGCCAAGTATAAAGTGGAAAAATTGTAAGTTTAAATTATTACTTTGGAGAAGTCGCATCTTATACTCCCCCCGAGCCAGGGGGAGTATGTTGCTCGACACTTCCCATGTTTAAATATACTACATGGGTATTTGCTTCTCTGACCTTGTGGTCTGTGGGTTGTAATTTACCTTTTGGTTCTTAATGTGAAGTTATCTAATCTTCAATTACTCAGATGAAAATTGTGTGCCAGCTTTTTTTTATTCTTCTTACTTTCTCTGCAATATGCATGTATAAAACCGTATTATATAATGAAAGATGGTGACTCTGATAGAACAGTTCGAACATCATTAACTAATGTACACCATTCAACAGATTAGTATCTGTGATGTGAAAAATGCTTTTTCCACATTGCATAAGCTGCAATAAAACCAAGCTTGAATGTTTGAATATTTCACATTTTCTTTATTCTACCCTCTTAATTACCCTTTAAATTACCCACTGATTATTGATCAATAATGTAATTATAACTTACTGAGATGATATGATCTAATTTGAAGTCAGCTTGAAAGGTAGGCAAGCGCACTTAACAATCTGGCAATGAGCGAAACTGGACAGGCTACTGGGCAAGAGAGATGAAGGATCATTTTCCTGTAGGCTTCGATGGACTTCCTTTTCGAAAGTAGAAGAGTTGCCTCCTTGTGGCCAATAGAAAGAATTCAGGTTCCTGGCAATTTTGCATAGAGTCCACTTTTCACATTCAGATTCTACATCTGTCTTTTAGACAGTGTGTGAACACACCCTCTTGGAGAGTCAAACGGTTTTGTAGTTGACTCGCGGTGAACCACTAAATTCAATTTCAAATACTGATTTGATCACTGATTCGGTGAACATGGGGACACTGATGAGTTACTGATTATCTGTGAAACAATTTCAGAATGTGTGAAGAGGAAGTTAGAAGTGTGAGCGTGCTGAGGGAAGAATAAACATGGCATTGGCTATGAGGTGCTACATGTGGCACTACATTAATAATTACTTAATTGACCAATTTTAATGTTCAGCTTGAATTTGCTTTGGTTTTGAAAACAAACAAATGACTTCAGTGTTGGTTGGTGTTTTTAGTTAACTAATGAAGTGTTCTTTGAGCATCCCATCACAGCTGTGTGCAAGATATAGTTATGAAACTTTGAAAGTGAGAGATTAAATTAAAGCTCAGGTCAGATTTATTAGTTTTGCATTTGCATTAGATGGTTTTTTTCCTTTTATTTCATTGGAGCTTATTGGTTTTAATTCAGTTTAGTTTCAGTTATTGTCCAGACTTTATTTTCCTATTTTAGCATTTTTTGTTATTATTGGGAAAAAAAATAGTTTCTGTTTATTTATTGTATGGAGGATGTATGTCAGAGGCAAGATTTTGGAAACTCACTAGAGTTATTATAATAAAACATAGTTTTTTGAAAACAGTTGTCTTGACACCCAAAGTTTAAAAAAATATGGTTCATCAGATAATTTGTGATAACAGTTTTGTTTTGCCAGACTTACAGATGCTAAAACTATTAGCTCTATATTTTAGCTCTAAATGGAAAAAAAAAAATCATTTTTAAATTTTTTTTATTTTAGTTAACTATAATGCTTTTTTAAATATGTGGTTTTAGTTTTTAGTGTAGTTTTAGTTACCTGTAATATCCATGGGTCAGACCTGCGAAGTCTGACTAACACGAGGTTGAAGTAGGGTGGCAATAGCGGATCAATAAAATAAATAATAATTATGATAATAAAAAAGGGGTGAAACCAGTCCAAAATATTTGGCCAGCCATATCGGGGCAGGATTTGTAATTCGCAATTCCTATATATTATCATATAGGAATTGCTTTTTATCATCATAAAAAGATAATGATTTGGGTGCTTGAGTTAAGCCTCTAATTCTTTATATACAGACAAACATTATGTCTGTTAATGTCATGTGCTCTCCCAAGATGAAAGCACATAGTTTACCACATATACGACAAAATCTTGCTGCTGAATATTCAGAAGAAATCCATGTGTCCAGCTTCACTGGCAGGTAAACACAGATGTAATGAATACATTTAAAATGTTGTCATGCTGGGTAAGCATCACTCTTTCCTGCTCAGCAAGTATCCATAGCAACTCTAATTTTGCAGGTGGAGCCAGATCACTGGTGGTAATTGCTTCAAACCGATGCATACTTTTACGAAATTGACCTTTATAAAAACCTTGAGACATATTAATCATCTGTTTAGCCCCCACTTAGGCTATATTCTGTCTTTGTTGAGTCGTATTGATTTATACAGCCGTCTGCAGGGAGGCACCAGACAAAAACTTTTCAAATAAAGTTGAATGACACCATTTGGTCCTGTTCGTCAGAGTGAATAAATAAATAAATAAACTGGTGAGATCATAATAGACTTACTTAGATTTACTTTAAAGGCTTTGCTGTTTTATATATGATTTTTGCACTTCAAATTTCAAGTGAAAACACTTGGCTTCTCTTTGAACGCTTGTCAGAGTCATCAGGGATTTTTCAAGAAGATTTAAATCATGTGCCTATCCAACTCTTTTACAGACATTACCACTTGTACAGGCTTAACTGTATAAAAATTCTTGATCTTTTTAATTGCATAAAATGACAGAATGATAGCATAATAGCATTTTTACTGTAAAGATATACATCAGGAATTAATTATCCTAAGAGGACTTACACTATCTTAAACTGATTGCAACTTGGTATACTGAGTCCCACCCAATACTTCCACCAGTTGCATCATCTAGGACAGGAGTCTCAAACTCCAGTCCTCAAGGGCCGGTGTCCTGAAACTTTTCCATGTGTCCCAGTTGAAGCTCTCCTGAATAAAATTAATAGGTCATTAGCAAGAGTATAGACCTTGACTGCATGCTGAAGTGGCAACCCCTAACCCTACTCAGGTAATTTTAAGTAAATGTAAGTGTTTGGAAAAATGTACTTCTAAAAGTACTTTTATTGCACCATGTTCATTCACTCATGAGCTGCTGTAACATGAATCAAATTGTCACGATCTGAGGAGGCAGACCGTGCGGTGGTGTGTGTGGTGGACCCAGGTGCGAACACACGAGAGTAGACTGGAGTAAACTTAACTGGAAGCGAGCCTTTATTGTGGCTGGTGACAAGGAGTGCAGACAAGGCAGAAACGCAGTGACAAACTAAACTATGACTAAACTGGGAAAGTAAAACTAGGAAAAACTATGAAGACACAGGAAACCATAACTATGAAGACTAAGACTGGCTGTGACAACATGGAGGGTGGGAACACAGACGACGCAACACAGACTACATGAAACACAGAGACTAAATACACATGAGGGATGATCAGGGGAAGTGGCCACACATGGGAGCACAGCTGACACACATGAACCTAACGACAGGAGAGGTGAAACTAAATACACTGACATTGAATACAGACTTTCAGAGTAAAACAGGAAACATGGATATTAGACATGACATGAACTACACATAACCACGCAGACATGACGCATGAACCAGGGAGACTTAGTACAGGGGGAGACAACAAGACTAAACAGCAACCTAGAAATTAACTAGGTGAACTAAGCTAAGGCACAAATAAATACAAAAGATACATAAAACTCAAACACTGGGTCACTCGACCCAGGACCATGACACAAATGGCTGAATTGCCACCTCAGCATGCAGTCAAGTTCTATAGAGTCTTGCTAATGACCCACTAATTTTATTCAGGTGTGTTGCAACAGAGAAACATGGAAAAGTTGCAGGACACCGGCCCACGAGGACTGGAGTTTGAGACCCCTGATCTAGGCCTTCTTCACACCAAGACTAACCAAAGAGGCTCTGCCTTGTCAAGTCCGGGAGCAAAGTCAGAATCTTGGCCATTTCTATGGGACCTGTAACACCACAGGTAATGTTGCCAGTCACATGTAGAGTTCAGAACAAACTGACTTTTAGACAGCAGAGGCAGAAGCAATCAGCTGGATATACAGTATACAGTAATGAGGAGCTGAACTAGTGGTTTTGAATCTGTAAAATATCGATTTAAGCTTACTGAAGAGCTGTTTGCGGTGTCCACAAGTGAGCAGATGGCCACTGCCACTTTCTGCTGCTTAAAGCAGGTTTTTCCTTACAATGCTTTCTAAATAAGGCTGTCTTTATTTAATATTGATTTATTTCCTGTTAGTTTGCTATCATGTTGA
The DNA here is from genome assembly GCF_051167445.1 of Perissodus microlepis. Lineage (NCBI taxonomy): Eukaryota > Metazoa > Chordata > Actinopteri > Cichliformes > Cichlidae > Perissodus > Perissodus microlepis. The sequence goes on from NC_140476.1 coordinate 10,049,061, forward strand.
AATCACTATGTTCTGATGACGGTATATTGTTAGACAATGGCCATAGGTGTGTGTATTTACATGCACATGCATTGCTTAGACTGGGGATAGTTAAGACTTAATTGATCTTGATGGAGTCAGTGTAACATCCATTATAAAGACAGATCTTAACAAAGACTGATTTAGCAGTTAGGGCCAGGCTTAGTAAAGGCCAAATGGTACCAGACAAGCTAATTTAATGAATTTAGACAATATTGTACATGACCACAAAGATTTCCTGTAGTTCAATTGATTTAAAAACTGAGTGTTTTTTTTATTTAGTCTTTTTGGACCTTCAAGAAGACTTTAATTCTTTTCTGTGTGCACATCTGCATGTGCTGTCTCTAACCAGCTTTTGCATCCTTGTGTTTATCTTGTTTCAATGCTCTTGAAACTTACAGTTTCCCAACACAACATTAACTCTGCAATTGGCCTGTAACTACATTGGTAATTTGCATGACTTGGATAACTGTTTTTGTGTTACACAGCTCATTGGATGTTGTTATTTAGTTTTTTTTGTGGGGGGGGTAGACGCATGTTCTCAAAAGCACAAACTATCCTGCATCCACTGCTCTTCAGTGTATAATTAGATTGAAATTCTGTTCTCTGATCGTTGACAACACATTATCCTCTATGTCAGTCCCAAAGGCACCATTAGGGCGAGTGGCCCTGCTTCATTTGCTTGTCTTTTTTTCCCCTTCGTCTTTAGCTGTGACCCCAAAGCTGTTTGCTAAGCAGAGGAATCGAGAAAGGATTTACTTAGATGAAATGACAGGCTAATAGTGTTTAATGAGCTGTTTTGGCATGATGTCGTCCTCCCGAGCTTGTTTGCAGAGCAAGGCTATCTGACACTGCCCATCTGCAACCTCCAACTGTGTTTATGTGTACTACTAGTATGCTTATATGGCTGTGTGTGTTTGTGTGTGTGTGTGTTACCGTGATCAGACAGAGACAGGCTGACACAACTAATGGAGAGAGATGTACAGTTGGAGGACCTGGCAGCACACAAGAGGCTTTCAGCTCCTTAGTCTTGATTCAGAAACTCAGGAAGAGTAATGGTCTGCGAAGACCCCGGCTATGCTAAAATCACAGACAGGATAAGAGCTCTAAATGTGTTTCCAAGAGGGAAGACATGATTTGAGTGAGATCGTTATTAAGTAAGATGAGAAAAGACCTCCCACGCACCTAGCCAGCAAGACCGTAGAGGTCTCTAAACTTGGAAACGCATATAAGTACATCAGAAAGATTCCCTTTTTAGCTTTTTAGCTTTAGGGGTGATCATTTTTCATAAAGGCACAACTACTGCGCACTTCCATTTGCATTTTCTATTCTAGACTGACATTTGGATGACAAATCACCAACTTGCTGAACACTTGTCATGAGAGAAAATGAATCATGACTTTTTCACTCAGATGACTCGGGTACATGTCCCATGGGTGGAATTCTTAGTGTTTTTGTTTACATTTTTAGTCACGCTTTAGTTAGATTTAAGCAATGAAAGTACATGAGTAAGTTTCAGAAAAGATTATGATTTGGATTAAATTATCTTTCACATCAACTAAATGTCAGGAAGTTCTCCTCGAGTATCTTGGTTAGCAGGGTGACGTATTCTGCACAGATGACACTGCCGCTTCTGTGTGGAGGTGTCATTTCTCTGGTCTTAGTGATATAATGATATTTCTATGTTGTTATAGTTTAAGAGGCAAGACAGAAGCTAGATTTCCATAAAATGTTGTATACTTGATACTCGATCCTATTCTTGTTGCACAAGCTGGTTTCTTTTTACCCTTTTAAGTTTTGACTGAAATGCAATGAAAAGTGATCTCTTCTTGCTCTCCCTGCTTAGCTTTGTTTTAGCAGTAGCGTCACATTTTTAAATTTAAAAAGTTCTGTTACTCTGTAAAGATTGTAGTTTAGCATTTTCAAATGGGTGGATACGACCACTCTTATGTTTGGCAGGGCGTTTCCACTGTGGCATTTCAGGAGTTATAATAACAGGCTTGCTTACCAATTATTCAGTCATGTGTCCTTTTTCATGAAACAAATAATTGCACCTGTCCAAAGCAGTGTGCAATAATTGTCAATTATAGACTTTACCAAAGAAAGCCTTTGTGGATGTAGTTTCTGATCTTTATTTTCTAAAGTGAAAAAGGTTAAATAGTAAATTGAGTGAACAGTAAATGAAACGGAAAGTTTCAGGGTTTATTAGACCGGTTCAGTGGCAAATTTTAATCCTTCAAGTCCACACTGAAAGCATTTTGAAAGAAAATAAAGAGAATCATTGTACCTTTCATTGTATGAGACCATATTACACAAGATATTGCCATTTCAGGGTGATTTAATGCTTAATCCCAACAATAAAAAATATTTTTAGCAAATTGACTGTCTCATTTATAACAATCATGTGGACATTACTTGCAACATTCATCAGCCACCCTGAAAATGACAGCGCTGCAGTTTTATATTAGCTTATCCACTGGGCTAATTCTGTTTGTCGTGCAATTAAGGAAGTCTGGCAAACTTAAATGTTACAAAAAGCTATGCTCCATACCTGAAATTAATTTCCACGACCACGGTGAACTTTGAATTTTAATAAGCTATTATCTCATAATCTGCATTATAGTTAAATGGTATAACTACTACACACGCACACTCACAAAAAGAAAAGCCTAATGAGGTTTGCATGACTTATTGTCGGTCTTGCAGTCAGCTTCATTTATAGCCATGCTAAACTGATTTGGAAAATATTATTAAACCTACTGAACCATCCTTTCTCTAATAATTAGAGAGCAACCTCAACATTTTTATTACTATATATAGATATACATATACACACACATACACACATTGATGCTTTTTCATTCTGCAACCCAAACTAAACCTTTTGAGCCTCTCTCTCATCTCTGTGCTGCTGCATGCCCAGAATGTTAAACTGCTAAAGAATAGAGCCTATTTCTAAGGCTTCCTTCCCCTTCCCTTGTGTTTAAACTGGAAAATCACCATACATCCACCTTTGGCTGATGTTAAACTCTGCGTTGAGCAGCAAAAAGGATAAAGCCCAAACAGCTTTGACATCCAGAGGCGATATTGATATATTTCAGACCTTTCTGCTTTTGAAATACTGCGTGACACTTTACTGCATAAATATTGTTTGTTTTCGCATTTCTCTTTCTCCAAAACAGCCCACCAGACAAAGAGTTTCACTGGTAGTATTGGTGCTGCCGATTTTCACGCCATGGTTGTGCATTTAAGTCTCAACTCTCTGAGAATACCTTAATCTCTGCCACAAGCCGGGGCTGACGAAATAGGTCATATTGTATCGAAACATTAAAATAAAATGTTGTTAATTAACAAAATAATTAAAAATAGAGCATAACGATCATTGTGTGTGTTTTCAGTCACTGAAACTATTCAGGAGGCTGTTTCAGGTCATTAATCTGACCCTGAAGGTTTTTCTTCTTATAGTTGTAAAACTTCAAAGGCTGGAATAGTGATAATGTGAATGTTATGCATGTTATTATAACACCAACATTTTATCTGTCATTTCAGGATTCAGTGGAGTAACCCTGTGTGTGTGCTACACTGTTCATTGTTTTTGCCAGTCAGCTGCATATGTTTGTGCTGGCCCTCCCTTTACTTATAAAGAGACAATAGTGAAGTTGCAGAATGTAGTCCAGAGCTTTCTCTAACAAAGCCAAAAACCAATGTGTGTATGATATTGTGCGCTTCCAAATTTATCATTTTAGCTCAGAGTGAGATTCCCTTCGACTGTTTTGCTGCTTTCATCTGGCCTCTGTTTCAGCGTGTGCACGTCTGCTCTGTACTCCTCAGTGTCATACACACACGAGTAAAATATTTTGAGTTGCCTACAATGGACATGCCAAGTTGCCAACAGTGCAGCAAAACATCTTTTATACCACAACTGGGGTATTGTGCTATCCATTTTGGCTGAAAGCAGTTTTTCTTTTCGACAATTTCCTGCATGCACCTGCACTATTATTAGTTGTGTCTCAGCTGGGACCTCTTGTCAGCTCTCCATCAATCACTTTTCAAAATAATCACCTATAGACAGCTTCTTTAAAACACGATAACAGCTAAATGGATTCTTTAGTCCATCACTGTCCAATGAATGACATATTACACATAGTTGTAGAATGAGGTTAGCTGCACATGAAATAATTCAATTCAGTTTGACTGGATTTATACAGCTCCAAATCACAAGAACAGTCACCTCAACACACTTCATGTTGTAAAGTAAAGAGAGAAAACCCAGCAACCGTGATTAGCAAGCTCTTGGCAACAGTGGGAAGGAAAAACTCCTTTTTAACAGGAATAAACCTCCAACTCAGGGAGGGGCAACCATCTGCTGTAACCGGTGTTTAAAATTTTAAATCTTGCACTTCCGCACAAAATGATAGCCACAGTAAAGAGCAGCGGTCCCCAACCTTTTTTGTGCCACGGACCGGTTTATACCTGACAATATTTTCACGGACCTGCCTTTTAAAGGTGTCGTGGATAAATACAACAAAAGAAGACCCAGGGAAATGGAGTTAATGATAAAACTATTTAAAAAAAAATAACGCTAAAAACCCTGAAAACCATTAATTTCACACCCGAGCCTCAACTCTCGCTGCCTGGTACCAAACGATTCATGGACCGGTCCGGGGCTGTGACCCGGGGATTGGGGACCGCTGGTCTAGAGCCATGCTATAACATTTTTGAAGCTTACTGTTATTACATTATGTGTGCAACAACAAACCTACCCAGATATATTAGATAAGTCTGCAGTTGTTTAATGTATCTCTGCTGCTCTGTCAAAACAGTTGAACTCCACTTTGTGACTGCAGGGGTGGTAAATCCTCATGCGTTAGTACCATGGTATCAGATTACACTCTTGACTTGATGATAGGCCTCTTGTATTCTCTTGCTTTAGTTGAACTAGATTTTGTGTGGTCATGGAGTGTTGATAATTGCGGATAAGGCACAGGTTGGCTGTGTAATTCAAGGGGATGAACATTAATTTACACTGAAAGACACTAGCTGTGATTTGTTCCTCTTATCTATATGGATCTCTGTCTGCATCGTGTGCACTATAACTGGCGCTGCTGCCATCATTATGCTGCTATGGAGACAGGAGGGCGGACAAGGTCTCATCCAAATCCATCAGCAAGTCTGAGTTATTCAGCCCTGCCCTGCTCTGGACAGGCTCAACCGTAGAGTTCATACCAAGGGAGGGGTGTGGGGGCTGCTAAATCATTCTGCATCAAATGGCAGCTTTAGAAAATCAATGCTTCTCCGTTTTTGTTTTTTTTTTCTTTCTGCAGACAGAAGTGCATGGGGTGAGCAGAGGAGGATGTAGAGTGATGGAGGAATACTGTCTGTCTATAAAGAGAGAATATCATCTTCATGTTAATGAAGATGAAAGGGTCATAGAGGCAGGGGCAGCAAGCAGGAGCCAATTAGAGGTAACCAGACTTCATCAGCAGGGGCTACTATATAGAAATGGTATACAACATTATCGCAAAGGGTGGCCATCACATTGAGTAACACGCTTCATAAAGCAAACCTAGTGCACTTACATGAGTGGGGGTCATGCTGAGCTTAGCCTGAACTATGACCTTGAAACACAGGCTGTTGTATGGCTAAAAAAAACCCACCTGGCCTCGTCTAGTAACCAGCTAAATGCATGAAATGGAACCCAGGGAGAGGTTTCCTATTTTCTGACTTCCATTTGTCTATAAAATCCAACAGCAGAAAAAGGATCTCCTGCATAAGGCTGAGACGAGGAGAGATTCCAAAATGTTTTAGTCCCATGTGCAAAATGAAAACTAAAACATTAAACCAAATGATTATTTTTTCTTGTAATTGTTTGTTAAAGGAATTTTCAATAGTAAAGTGTGGGCCATGCCCCCCCCCCCCCGATTAGAATATTAATGTGGTACATGTGGGCCTCGAGATTTGTATTAGTACGTTCCTGAAGAAGCCATCTGTTTCAATTCATGTGGTGTTCATTTATCCCACCGGTTTTTGATCCATCACTATTTTGTTGCTCTATTTGTAGGAATTGTAATTAAGAGAATACCTCATTAGTAGTCGAGAAATTCAGCAGTGAAGCTCAGGTGGTGAAAGAAAAGCTACAGATTGAGAATCAACACCAACAACTGAATCGTCAGAAGAGTAAGAAACTGTTTGGGACAACAAAAATAAGTACTCGCAGAAAGCACTCAAGTGAAAAAAAGGAGCTATTTCTGAGACTTAAAGCATGCTACCAGAAGACATTATACTTGTGTGTTGATTAGAGATGTAATTAAAAGTTTGTGTGAACTAAAGAAGAAATTCCAAAGTGGTCTGCGGCAGTAATAAGTGTTGGGCTGCCTGCATAGCAACAACTTCACTAGCCTCGGCTGTCTCATCCTTGAGGTATAACTGTGTTTTTAAAATTCCTGAATTTTCTTCGTCATCTGAAATACCTCCGCCCCCTATTTCTATTAAACTGACACTAATATTGGGGTGATGCCTCTTTCTCTACCAGAGGCCAGCTGGAGGATAAGGAGTTCAGTGAGCTGTGAAAAGAACCAATTGTGGTTTAGATTTTTTTAAAATTGGTAATAAGTAAAATGGAAAATTCTTCTTCAGCTGTATCGTGATATTTTCAGTTAAATCCCATTGATAAGCGTCGACATTAGACACATTGCTGGTGGCGCAATCACCAGCAGCTCAGGGTTTATTTCCTTACCCACACTATGTGGGAGTTGGTCCCCAGAGTGCCATCCATTTATAAGTGCATTGGTAGAACTTTGATATAGTGTGAGTTAACACAAGAAACCATGAAACATCTGTCAGGAATAGCAGGGCCATGGGAGGGGACAGGCAGTTCCCAAAACAACTGAAATGGATGAGCGCATTTTGTTTTGTAATTGGAGACAGGGTCCTGTCACAGGACAGTGAACTTTTAGAAGAAAAGCATCCCGCTGTCACCTTACGTTTAGGCATCATTATCAGGTGCGCATGAAACAGTTCACCTTGTCGCTCACCTTGCCTGCCATATTATTTGTGCAATTTGCTCTGAAGTCAATCAGTCAATCAAGCTTTGTTTGTACCTTTCACAAAGACCTTTCACAGAGGTTAGTGCGGTTCAAAGTGCTTCACAGGCATAACAAGAAGAAAAAAGAGAAATCATATGCAACAACAAAAAAAAACTTTAAATGACAAAAAAAAACAACCCAAAATATTAAAATAAAATAAAAAATCATAAAAACTTACCAATAATAACAACTAGTATGTTATAGTGTATTATTTTCTGACATTTAGAAAAAATAACATATATAAGTAATGTGTGTGCTGAACTAAATAACATTTTTAAATAAATAAACACATAAAGATATATAATTTATGCATGTGTCTGTTTATTTTGTAAAAGTGGATTGATGGTAAATCAAAGTCAAATCACAGCATGAAAATATTTTAAAATTGTTCACAAAGCTTGGACCCTGAGAAGGGAAGCTGCTGTATTTGTCTGATTTAAATACACTGAAATAACAAAACTGCAAAATAAATCACAGCAAAATGTAATATTTGCTTAAGACAGACCTAACGATTCAACGATTTCATTTCTTATGCCGCAAAATGCGCCATCCATCCCACCATTAACAGTGGAAGTTTCCAGAACAGTGCTGAACAGTGCAATTTTGTGCTGGGTTGATGTCTTCCAAAAAGAGGAGACAAGACAGATGAAGCCCAACTAAAGCCCAACAACCTTTCCAACATTACCTCTTCTCTCAGCCCCTTTGTGTTATTAGTATCACATCGCTCACCTTGTCTGCCATGGCTCAGAAGTAGATTTATATCCTTGGTTTGGCGCTCAGGCCTTCTCAGGTGAGTGGAGGTGGAGACTGTAGTCTTAGTAGTAAGGAAGAGAAATAATGGACCCGAAATGGTTTTCTGCATCAGATCATGAGTGATGGCACTTCCTCAGTGGTGAGACAGGTCTCTGTAGTGGCTTTCATACTAACATGCTTTTCTTTTTTTTTCTCTCTCTTTCTTTGTAAGTTGAAACCTAAGAAAAGTTGAAGACTTAAACAACAAAACTATCATTCTAAATTTATTTTGTGATCTACAGGGGTGCTTCTGTGCAGATCTGTTTAACTGCTTCTTTTAAAAGATGCCAGCTGATCGCTGAGAAACTGAAATGTACAGTGTTTCTGTGCATATTGTCATAAATACAGAAGTAAACAGACATCTTCTGTGCCTTCTGTCCCCCATGGGAGTCATGCACGCTTCATTTTAACAGACGAACCAGATGGATGAACAGTTTTTTTTTGTTTTTTCAGCAAGTACTGAATTTTAAAAATGGAAAATATCACAGTGTCTGAAAAGTCAAACTAATGCTACTGTCAGTGTCCCAGTCTGATACCCATATGGAAAATATATATATAAATCTTATAAAGTTTGTATCTGTCTTGTGTGAAACTTGTATGAAAAACATACAAGAGTGAAAACAGATATAAGATCCCTTGAAAAATTATATAAATGAAACTTGTATGTTTTGGATACTTACTAAAACAATATATGAAAGTGGCCACTTTCATGAGTAAATCATATAAGCCTTATATGATTCACTATATGAAGTAGGCCACATCTGATGCAAGTCTTTTATACGTTTTTTCCATTTCTTTTCCATATGGGTACTTACGCAGTTTTTTTTTTTTTTTTAAGTAAGTTGTCATATTCATGCTTTAGTTGTAAAATAATCTGTGATTAAACAGTATAACAAATGTGTTAACTTTAGCTACAAAAGAGTTGATTTGTGTAAAAAAACAAAACAAAAAAAAGCCAACAAAAAAACTAAGTGATTATCATTTTCATCAGGATCAGTTTGTTTCCAGACTGATTCTTTAGACAACTGCAAATGTGAATCCTCTGCAGTAGAGATTTAAGTGTATGTTACAAAAGTATTCATGGTGTTCTTCGTGGTATTTTGCTTTCATATACTGAAAGCAAAATACCAGTTATTATAAGCAACAGATCCTTACACACTAAAAGTACTTATAATCGAACAGTACAGAATCTGAATATAATACGGTGCAAAAATAATCTCTCAATCACTGAAAGAAATATTAAAGCAGCTGCACTAAATATTAGATCTCTATCAGGGAAGTCTCTCCTAATCAATGATTACATCATTTCACATGATATACATGTTCTCTTTCTTTCAGAAACTTGGTTAGATGGAAATTCAGAACAAGCTGTATTAATAGAGACTTGCCCAACTGATTATCACTTCATTAGTGAGACCACAAAAAACAAAAGAGGTGGTGGTCTTGCTGTAATCTTTCACCAATCACTAAACTTTAAAAGGGTATCGCTAGGTGAGTTCAGCACCTTTGAATATTTAGCTACTGAAATAAATGAACCAAACAAAGTTTTATTTCTAAACATATATAGACCACCAAAATCTAATACAAACGTTTTTAATGATTTCTTTTTTTTTTTTTTTTTTTTTTTTTTTTTTTGTGTCCCGTTTGGATCTTTAGCCATCAGAATTGTTGTCTTAAAGCCAAGAAAGATGCCAAGCGGATTTATTTTACCAAGTGGATCATCATGGCCTTGCCATATTGGTCCATTTGATTGACCTTTATTATAATTATGTATTTATTTTATTTTCGGTTGCTACAAACGGGACAGACGTGACTGGGGGATAGGACAGGGAGAAAGAATGAAAGAAAGAGAGGGAGAGAAAGAAAACCAAAGGGGAGAAGAGACGGTGAGAAGGGGGGGAAGAAAGGAAAAAACAAACAAACAAACAAACAAAACGCCTGGATCACCTGTATGGAGAAAAAAAACAGAAGAGAAAGCAAACAACAAAGAGCAACATAATAAAAACAGCACCATCACAATAAACTAGCTAGCAGTAGATAACAGTAGATACTAAATAATAAACGATATTGTGCAGCACGCAAGATAGACAGCGCACAATGTGCTTTGAGGCAGCAGCCAAGAAAGGTGTAGTCCGCGTCTGTGAACACCCGTGTGTACACCTGTGTGCATACCTGTGTGGATCAGCATGCTTGTATTCCAAAGGTTTCTCCATGTAACGATCTGCTAGGGAGTGTGGGGAGCCATAGCCCCGTCCACCAGGGTATGAAGCAGGTATGGAGGAGATCCAGGCCCCAGATATCCAGAGGCCCCAGAGTACAAGGACCCGAGGAGGACCACCAAAGGGGGGGGGAACCGTGCCACCCTCCTGGGAAGAGCTGAGTAGAGCCCCAAACGAGAGGTCACCCCGCAGCTACGGAGCAGAGGCCAGAGGGGGTTGCAGTGGCGTGCCCGCGGGCTCTGCCGGCAGCCAGCTGTGCCAGAGAGGACCGAGCTTCAGGCCCAGAGGCCAGAGGCCTGAGGGCATCCCACCCCCCGGAAGGAGCCCAGCCGGACCACAGGCGCCCGGCCCCGCCAATCGGCCACCAGGAGTGAGCCGGTACATGCATGAGCGCCCAGCCCCAGATGACAAGGACCACCAACACACCAACGTCTAAGGGCATCAGCCACCGGCAGGGAGTGTGGTGAGGGGAGATAGGCCTCCGTACTTTAGAGGGCCTGAGATGTACCCAGAGAGGTTGAGTCTAAGACCCAACCTGACATATAGACACAGACAAACAGGCACACGCGGACACAGACGTGCATTCCCACCCCCATATGCACAACCAAATATGATTTTAATGATTTCAATGACCTTTGCTCTGCAATATGTCTAGACTATGACCAGATAGCAATTGTGGGAGATTTTAACATTCATACTGACAAGCCTCAAAATAGCGGAACAAAAGCATTAAATTATGTCCTCCATAACTTTGATCTAATCCAGCACATTAGTGAGCCAACGCATAATCGAGGACACACTCTGGACCTACTTATTAGCAAAGATCTAAATATCTCTAACATTGCCGTTACTGATATTGCATTATCTGATCATTTCTGCATTTCATTTGATAGCAACATCTTAGCCAATATACCTAATCAGAGTAAGATCACTGTTAAAAACACTTCCTTAAAGAAAACTCAGCTGAATATTTTAAACTGATGTACACTTCCACCTTGTTTAAATCACCAACATCCACCAACACACATTCAGTAAACAAACTGACAGATGATTTTCTATTCAAAATCTTAGACATGATGGATAACATTGCACCATTCAAGGTTAAAACTGTCTCTAGTAAAAAGAAGTCTCTGTGGAGAAGTGATCCACTGGTATGTAATGAAAAAAGAGAGTGCCGGCGTGCTGAGAGAAAATGGCGGAAAACTCGACTCCAGGTTCACTGCGAGATATATAAAGAGAGGCTGAATAAGTATCAACTAGCCCTGAAGGATGCAAGGGAGTCATTTTTCTCTGAGATTATTCATAGAAACAACAATAATGCTAGGACATTATTTGCTACAGTGGAGAGATTAACTACTCCTCCAGTGGCAATAGCCCCTGAACTAAGCTCCACCAGGGCCTGCAATGAATTTGCCAGCTTCTTTATTGAAAAGATCTTGAAAATCAGAAGATCGATTGGCACATTAGTTTCAACCCCCAATACCGATGTTAAGCCCAATTAGCACTTATGCAGAGAAAATGACTCACTTTCAAACAATAAATTAATCAAGCCTCGATAAAATTATTGAGAATCTAAGCTCTGTCACCTGCTGCTTGGATATTACAGACAGGTTTTCTTAAAAAGGTCCTTAGAAATCACATGCGGGGTCCCCCAGGGTTCCATCCTAGGGCCCCTCTTATTTAGCATTTACATGCTCCCGTTAAGCCAGATTATAACCATCAATACTTACAAATGTTCGCTATCATCAATCTTTATATTACAAAAAAGGGCCATAAGGATAATCCATAAAACTGGTTACAGAGATCATACAAATCCACTATTCTTAAAATCAAAAATTCTAAAATTCACAGATCTGGTTCATTTTCTCACTGCACAAATTATATATAAAGCAATAAATAACCTGCTTCCTGACAATATTCTAAAAATGTTTTCTAAAAAGGAACGGGGATACAATTTGAGGGGGGAATTAAATTTAAAACATCCTCGTATCCGTACAACATTAAAAAGTTTTTGCATCTCTGTGTGTGGAGTGAAGCTGTGGAACAGACTAAGTAAAGATATGAAGCAATGTCCGAGCATGGCGCAGTTTAAAAAGCGGTTTAAGGATATGGTTTTTACAGGGTACAGGGAAAAGGTAGAGATTTGATAGGGTGTTCTTGTCTAATATTTTCATGTGTGTGCGGGTGCATGGGTATGTTGGTATGGGTATATATATATTTGTAGATTGTGTATCCTTTGAGGTGTTAATGGGGTTATTGAAAATGTGTATATGTGCGTATGTGTATATACGTATGTATGGATAGATAGAAACATATATGTATATATATATAAAAAAAAAAGAATAATAATAAAAAAAAATACACATGACATATAATGAAATTGCAAGGAGGTATTTCTGTAGTCTATTGATTACTAGATAGTGGAAAAGGGGTGGGATTAAATAAGCTTATGCTTCTTCCTGCTCCTTTTTGAACATGAAAGTTATTTGGAGTTGTGGTTGCTCGTTTTCCTTTTGTTTTGCTTTGTTCATTTGTCTCTTTTAATTCTATGTTGTTGTACTTTTTCAACATGTTCAAAATAAAGATTCAATCAATCAATCAAATCAATAATATTAACTACCACAATTATGACGATACTCAACTTTATATCTCAGTGTCACCAGGTGATATTGAACCTATCCAAACTCTTAATAAATGCATTGAGCAAATTAATAATTGGATGTCTCATAATTTCCTTCAACGGAACAATAACAAAACTGAAGTACTTATCTTTGGACCCAAAAAAGATCTATTAAATATCAGTAATCAGCTCAAACTGGTCCAACTAGAAACTACCGATCAGGCCAGAAATTTAGGTGTAATAATGGACTCAGACCTGAACCTCCAGGGCCACATAAACGTTATGACAAAGTCAGCCTTCTATCACCTGAGGAACATTTCTAAGATTAAAGGACTGATGACACAAGGAGACCTTGTGAAACTCATCCATGCATGTATCTCTAGCCGCCTTGATTACTGTAACAGTATCTTCACGGGTTTACCCAAAAAATCAATTAGACAACTGCAGCTGATTCAGAACGCTGCTGCTCGTGTTCTCACTAGAACCAAGAAAATAGAGCACATTACTCCAGTTCTAAAGTCATTACACTGGCTCCCTGTAGCTCAGAGAATAGACTTTAAAGTGCTTTTATTAGTTTATAATTGTTGTTTATAATTTGAATGGGTTAGCACCAGAGTACATTAGGGATCTGCTATCATGGTACAAACCATCTAGATCAGTCAGGTCCTCCAGCTCTCGTCCCTAGAACCAGAACTAAACATGGAGAAGCAGCTTTTAGTTTCTATGCTGCTCACATCTGGAACACACTATCGGGAGAATGCAAAGCTGCAGAGACACTGAACTCTTTTAAGTCTAAAGTTAAAACTTACTTATTTACACTTGCTTATGACTAACTGATCCTATTATGGCTCTCTACCTGTTTGTTTTAATTTTTCATATAAATTATTGTCTTGATTATTGTTTTATTGTAAATGCTTTCTTGTAAATGTTTTCTTGTATTTTACTTTTATAGTGTTTTATGTTTTATTTTTTGTGTTTTATTTTAATCATGTAAAGCACCTTGAATTGCTTTTTGCTGAAAGTGTGCTATACAAATAAAATTGCCTTGCCTTGCCTTGCCTTCTTGTCCAGTCACCTGCCTAACAGCCCATTCCAGCACTTGACTGTACTTACCTCAACAAGATTAGTTTGTTTTGTCTCTAAATTTTGTAGTAAATTAGCAGCAATGTGTAAACTTCAGTGAAGCTCTCAAGCGGCTTAATAACAAAAGTGAGTGGACCGCTGAGTGCTGTAAGCATATGGGCGACTGTTTTACAGCAGGCTTTTTGGGCTCTGCAACACAGAAATTGCTGTAGGTGACCTATCTGAACTAAGTCTCAAAGGCCATTATTGGACAGTAAGAGAGATACCTAACAAGCATGTGGTTACAGCAAAAACGAAGGTCCCCCCTGGTGTGAGGTGCAGACAAAGTGTCAGTTCGGGTCACAATCTGTCTTTTTATAAATATATCTGGACACAAACTTGCAACTTTCATGTAGCAGAATTTTAAAATATGAAAAAAAAAAAAAACATTCTCAAGTGGTGATATTGAACAAGCCTTTAAAAATAGAGTTGGACATTGGCTGTTTCCAGCTATAAATCATACACTGATGAGCCAAAACATAATGACCTCAGCTGCTTAATATTTGATGGCAAAACAACTCCAAATTACTGAGGCATGGGCTCTACAACACCTCTTAAGGTGCCCTGATTGATCTGGCATGAAGATGTTTGCAGCAGTTCCTTTAAGTTCAGTAGTGCATAAAACCTTACAACATGTCTCCCTGGATGACTATAAGGAGGACTCACCAGTGCTGCCATTTTTGGAGATGCACTGACCCAGTCTTCAGTCGAGAACAAATAGCTGTTGTCAAAGTTGCACAGGTCTGTTAGTTACACATTTTCCCACCTGTTTTCAACATAACTTTGAAAACTCCAAATCTAAAATATCCCCAAACTTTGAATGCTCGATTGTTACAAAACAATTAGTGTCATTGAAGACCTGACAGCAGGGATGGACTGGCCATCTGGAGTAATAAGATTTCCTCTCTATTGTTTAAAGCAATCCCCTCTCATCTAATAACACTCACTGTTTTAATCATCATTTTCAATAGTGGAGTATTTATATCAGATATGTGAGGTGAACAAATGAGAGATGTGATTAAAATGTCCAATTCTGCAGTAGACATGGTGCTAACCCTCAGTTTCTTTGTTGGGAATAGCACTATTTAGTGAAGTAATAACATTTATAAGTAGGCACATTTATATTAGAGAATTGAATGAAAAGCTATAGCTTAACCACATACATTGTATTTGACTAGACGTCCTGAAATAACTCTAATGCTTGGTGTTTAGGCAAACGTTAATGGATTGTTAAAAAAAAATCCTCTCCTTTCTGTTTCTGCTCTTTTCTCTTTAATGATAGCTTGGCTTTGCACATGGAGCCTCTAATTGCATTGAACAGTAATGACGGTAGCCACTTACGAAACCCTCTGCTAAAGTTCAAGTAGCCTGAGACTTTTTCTAGTCCCAACAACCCTGACAGAGTGAAACATCTTTTCTCTCGGCTACAGCTGTGTTTTGATCTTGCAAACAGCAAAGTGTGTCAAAGAATCAGCCGGGCTGATTGTACAAATTAAATAAATAAATAAATCAAATAATTTAACATCAGAAATTCAAGACTTGTTAGCTTAAAAAACCCAAACCAAACAAAACCCAGAATGTTTCTTTCTATAATTTAAAGTAAATGAGGTGAACCAATAGGACAGTTTAATTTGGGGTGTTATATGCTATCATTTTCTGCAAAGCAAATTTACCTACGGGTGTAAAATAAAGTAACCTTGAACCTTGTTATATTACACATGTTTACAGAGCTGCTTACATAGATTAGCTTATATGTGAACAGTGCATTTATCTACATTTTGATGCAAATTTGACAGCAGATATCACACATAGAATAACAAAAACTTGATTGAGCTGATGTTAAAGTTTCCCATAAGTTCCAGCTTCGGCGCTCCAAAAAAAGCAAGCAACAGAATTTGCTAAAATATTCTCTCTGCAGTCATTATTATGAGAACATTATTACAGCCAAATTCACCCCAAACCTTAACCTCTGTCACTTTGACATGTGTTTACACAAGTCAAATGTGAGGAAGTGGGCCAGGAACCCGCCTGTCAACATGCACCTCCCGTGATTAAAGCCTTATTTACAGTCATCTCCCACAGCTCTTGATTGATGGTAGCCATCTCATTAACGACAAAGCAGTCCAAGGCCTCCTAACATGTCCAATAGACACATTTTCCCTCACTCAGGCAGTTGCACTGCAATTAGAAGTCCCCTAGAAGCCAACTGTACTCCAGAAAAAGAGAAATGGCTAGCTCTTTTGCAGCTTTGATATTGTTTCAGAGGGCAGCAAAGAAAATGTAAAGAAGCGAGTGGGAATGAGGCATAGAATTGAGGTTGGAAATAAGGTGGTGGTATCATGTGAATGATTTATTAATGTAGCTGGACACTTAATAATTACTTAACACACACACACATAGATCACCTTTACAGTATTTCTGTCAGGCAAAGGCGCAAGAATGGAAATGATATGTGATTGATGCCAGGAAGCATAGGCACAGCCCAGGGGGAAAGCAGTGCAAGGTCTTACTTATAAAAACATCAATCAAGGAGCATGGTCTGTGAAGCCATGGGCTGTGAAACACCAGAGGTCCCCCACCCCCACTCTTCACACTGTGAACAAGACTTGCCTCAAAGGGAAGTAGGATTCCTTTGCTCGGTTAATGAAGACATTGACGCCATGCGTGGCTGCTACATAGAAAGGAAACATATCACAGTGAGGATGACTGCAGTGTTGCACGTTGCACAAACCACAACTCAGTGTTGACGGTTTACCGCCCCTCCAAGGAAACACACACCACGCCATGAAATGGGCCGTATTATAGCCACAGTGCTATTTCTAAAATTGAAGATTAATGCTAGTATATGACAAAACATGTGCAAGCTGAAATAAAGTAATAATGTAGTGTCCATTGGTGTCCTCACTTCTTCTCCTCCGCTGCACCAAAACACACTTTATCACAAACGTAGGAGGGGTGACAGTTCATTATGTTGTTTTCAAATAGGACCAGATTACAGTAAACCAACCTGCTATGGAAACCTGAACCCCACTGCAGGGATAAGATTAAATTTTATTCAGGTAGCATATATGCATAGTTAATTTACAAAAGGCAGGTCCACAAGGTAATTACTTTAAAAAGCTTTTAATGTTCAACTCTTAGATATGGGGAAGTGAAAGGGCATCTTTATGGCTCTGTTGTCAATTCTTTTAGCTATAAATACAAAAAAACCATCCTCATTGTTGTGTAGAAGTGGGAGGTTTTTTAACACTAGCAAAGAGGGATGTTATAAAATGCATCAATAGATTGTCTCAAGTCAGATATAATGCGAAGATATGAAGTTGTTGAAGAAACAAACAGCCTTTGTTGCATCACTGTTACCAACTTATAAAGGCCTTAAACCTTACTGGCAAATCTATTTTACACAAGTATTTCAGAATACTTTACTGTACTTCATAATCCAGTCAGGTATCTTTTCCCACTGTGTAGACACCTCAGGTTTTAAGAGACCTTAACAAACTGTACATAAAATATTAATTTGTTTTTGAAGATACTGGATTTTGTGCTGCAGCCTAGCTAAAAGAACTGAGGGGAGCTCATTTCATTAAGTTTCTTCCACGATATGGAAAAGGTCATGTCTGGACAAAAACACGAGCACTCGGAGAGCACAACCCCCTAAAACTTTGATGTTTTATGCTGATGTCAGCATTGCAATATGTTAATCTTTTTGTGTAAAAATACAATTTTAAAGAGAGAGAAAAAAGAGAGTGACAAAAACATATTAATGTCACTGTTGTAACCATAACTGTTTATCTTCTGTTTCTCTCTTTTCCCCTTTGTCTTCTGTACTTCCCAGTTTTTACATATGGATAACTTTCATTATGCTGGCTTGACTTGTCGCTGCCTTCATTTGTGTCTCTTCGTCACACTTGAGAACCTACCAGCCAAGTTATGAGAAAGATATGGAATGGTGTGAATATGCAACCTTAAGAGCAAGCACTTTGAAAATAAACTGTCTTACATAGGGGGCTATGGCATATATAGTTCATGTCACTTGATAAAGCACCTCTGTAGGATACACCTGTGCTTTCTCAAGCTCTGCTAGTCCAGAAGCCTCCTCTGTCCTCGACTTCATCAAGGTGGATTTTCTGCTACAGTCACACTCTGGAAAACAGAGATTAGAGGCTGCAGGGATCCGGTCTGCAACCGCTTGCTGTCAACAGCTCCCTTCAGAGCGTCACAATGGCAATAATTTAGCAATACAACTGAAT
Organism: Perissodus microlepis; assembly: GCF_051167445.1. Taxonomy (NCBI): domain Eukaryota; kingdom Metazoa; phylum Chordata; class Actinopteri; order Cichliformes; family Cichlidae; genus Perissodus; species Perissodus microlepis. Next base: position 10,067,167 of record NC_140476.1, read on the forward strand.
TAGTCTGCTTTCAGTTTGAGATTGAATAGGCTCAAGGTGGCAAGTACATACAATCTGTGATAATATGGTGATTAAATGTGATAAATGAGAAATCTGTCTATATACCTTTGTGAACATTCATACTAAGTATTGCATCCACATTCACATGAATTTGAGATTCACATTGTGCACAAATGTTTTGAGGGACAGCGATTTAACTACAAAATGACACAAGCGTTTGGTAACCTTGTTTGTTTGTTTTTTAAATAGACCAGAATAAAACTAGTTGGCAGCCAGTTCAGCTGAGTCACTTTTTGCAAAGAGATTCGTTGCAGATGAGTTGCTCTTATCAACAAAGATTAGAATGTGTTCAAAGTCTGTCTCCTTTGTTGTCCGCAAAACTTTGCCAGTGAATCTGAGTCAGACTGCAACTGTTTGGAGACAAGTTGTCTCCCTCCAGGTGACTTGCACAATCATCCTGTGACTGGAACATTGAGGATGTTGCATGCTCAGTGTCAGACTGACCAGTTAGGCCCTCCAACTACTTACAATTTGTCGCTAAATGTGGAAAAAAAAAAAAAAAATGCTATACTCAGCCAATCACTAATTTGTTTTCTTTTTTCTTCTAGTTGCAAGAAGGTTGATGTCCTATTCTATTGCGGCTGACCACTAAGAAGAAGGACGCGCTTTCATGTAGATATGTGAGGGTATGACGTCTGTGTAATGGAAATAGAAGTAAGAGAAAGTGTCATTTATATAACAAAGATCTCCTCTGTGTCAGTTCACCTATCCCTATTCGTTATCACTTCCTGTGGTATTTTTATTTGCCATCTTCTAATTGTTCCTGCCCCTTATTATTTCTACCAGTTCCCAGTTGCTCTGGTGTAATTAGCTTTTTGTTTCTCTAGTTGTCCTTTTTCCTGTTCACCATATCGCCCTCTCTTCCTACTTGTGCCTGCCTTGCTCGCTGAGTTTTGGTTATGCAGCCTGCAAAACTGCTCTGCCCCAGCTGCCTTATAGTAGGACCAAATCCAGACATCGGCAACCAAATTAGCTGAAAAGAAAATATAGGGGAAACCTAAAAAAGTAAGACACTGCTGTAATCCCATTACATTTGTCTGTAATATACAAAAGTATCACATTCATCTCATTCACTCACTGATAAAATATTTATGTTATTTCTTAAGTCTGTACTGAAAAAATGACAGAGTGGGCTACAACTGTGCAGTTGTGTGTGGAGATATGTACATTACTTAGAATTTATGGCGTAAAGGACAAAAATGTGTGAGAAGCATACAGACAGTTGCCAGGCCAGACACAATTATATCCACCACATCGCTCTCCAAGCCCCTGGAAAGGCAGCGTACTCACACAACGCTTTTAGCTAAACGTCTCCAGAGTGACTAAATAGTAGCATCATTTAGTTAACTTCCACTTAAGGGAGAGATGTTCCTTTTTCATGGGTTGCTCACAATTTGTGCAACTTGAAGAAAATGTTGTGCTATAAAAGTTTAGGTTCATTGCTTTGTATAAATTAGACCAAAGCTGCCTCGAACATTAGTTTTCCATATTTGTCTCGTGTTTTTATGTACCGGGTGCTTTTTTTGTGCTAGCTTGCTTCTGCACTTACTTCACTTGCATGTCTTAATCATGCTTTAACGCCTACCAGTGAGGATGCGAGAAAGAGATACAAGGGCTGAAGCTGCCAATTATCCCGATATACGACCCCACAAGCAGTTTATTCACAGTGCGAATAAACTGTGTTACATGTGGAAGTGCAGCATATGCAGTTCATGCAACTCGATAAAAGATTTCAGCTTAGGATATACCTATGTTCCCTAACTCTTAGCTCCTCCAAAAGCACTCTCCTTATCTCCTCCAAGGTGGATTTAAGAGATTGGAAGAGCCTTCATGAGAGTGTGTGTGGGTGGGGGCATGGTTTCCACATTATGGAAGAAAAGGTAGCACCAGGAAGCAAAATATAACATGCTTCCTGTTTTTATTTTGATTTTACAGTTTCAGTCCTCCAGAATTTATTTGGCAGCATAAATACCTAAATAGTTCAAATGTAACATACAGGCATTTTAAAATGTGAAATTAAAATGTAAAAGGTGTTATTCTGGTTTTATTTCCACCAAACACTACAGCACCTACAGTAAGTTGTCTCTTCTATGCAGATGTTGATCAGTGTGGAGATGTGAGTCAGGAAAGTCTGAAATTTTGAAATGAAAACTGTGCAGCTATACCCCGTATCATGGTTTGTCATTTCAAAGCAGAACTAATATGAGTGGTGCCTGAAGTCATGGAACCTTAGTGTTGTACTTTGGTAGAATTATTTACGGGCCAGTCATTATTTTTACCTTCAGAAAGGTCATTTGTCAAGCCTCTTTTAATTGGGTTATTTTTCATGGAACAAACACAACTGTCTGGAGAGTATTTCATTTAAAATGTTGATAAGCAGCCGATTGTTCCTGTGCTTGTCATCTGCATGATGATGTTGTAACGCCAGGGCAGTGGTGAACTGAGGGGCTAGAAGTGTGCTGCGTTGCAACATAAAAAATTAGCATATTTTTTTATTACTACGACAGAGAAAAGAAATTCACGTTAGAGCCGCATTACGGAGCGCATTTCTTTATAAATATGTCCACTTAACACAGAGCATAAATTAACCAGTGTTTTTACATTTGCGAGAGCATTTGTGGAATTAATGGTTTGTTTTTTCCTTTTTCTGTTCTGACCATTTCATTATTTCCTTGAAGAAAATGTGAAAGCACTTAGGTTTTCCCCTGCTACCTATTTGCATTGCATTATGGTGCAGGTGCAGTGGCTAGGGAAGGGTCTGGAACCATGCTAATGAACAACCTTGTTTTAATTAACTTCAAGTTAAAATGGCGTGAAATTGAAAATGATTATTGCCAAAGTAAACATCCCTAATTAGGATATAAGGGGTGTAAGTAAATTATTTGATAACTATTGTTTATGTGGAGCTTTGCATCACCTGGTTCGGGTTAGGAATTAATCTCCAAAGCACAAACCGAATGCACGATGGCAGACAATCTAATTCTCTGTAAGTGGAAGAAATTATCATTAGGGCTATTCAATAATTTATAGCTCTTTTACCATTTAGCTTACTAATACATATTTTACTTCTTGTAATTGTTACAGGTTGAGGCAGACCCAGCAAACAGGTTCGCGTAAGTGGCCTATTTGCTGTTGGCACAAGTAAATGAGATAAAATAATCAGTAAAAGTCAATTAAATAGAATTCTTCATTCATTTTTTATTGTCACCCTGTCAGTGCTTCTACATAACTGTGACGGATCACAGGAAAGGGCTTCCGTAAATTCAAGTTAACAACTAAATAATACTTAAAATACTGAGATTTTTTCAAAAAAAACCAAAGTTAATTGTGATTTAGATCAAAAAAGTCTCACCGTCCTGTACTTCTCATATTTCAGTCAGTGCAGTGCTGCAGAACAGATTGAAAGGCTGGCACTGACGGGAGGGAATGTGCCACTGGGTGATGAATGAGCCTGTCAGATTAGAGACAATTTGATCATGTCTATTGACTCCAAGTTTAATTTCACTGATCGCATCATGACCAGCGATGCATGTACAGACATATGCTCACTCATTACAGCTCGGACTGGCTCCTCTCCTTGCTTACTTAAGATTTCTCTCTGACCTGTAGTCTGCTCGGATGAAAGCAAGTGTAAATTTTGACACCTGTATCTGCATTTAAGATTCATCCATTTGGGAAATTTTTTCAGTAGCTAAGTCCTTGTGATTTTTAATACTGCTTCCACTGGCCAGTGACTTTAATCCTGTGCACATAACCCTCCAAACAGTCCAAGCACATCCTCTGCTGTTAGAAGTTTGAAACCATGACTCATTCTCTGCTTAATCCAGAGAAGAAATATGTGAAGTAATTTCATTAAAAGTAGATAGTTTGCATTAGCTTTTAGCAAAATAATTGTAAAAAATAATTGTCCCTGTCAATTAAATTAATAGAACTTCAGTTTGAAATCCCTCTGTAGACCTTGATTCAATACAACAAGGCTTTCAACTGTGTAACGTTTAATTAATTCAGATTGTAGAAAACGAAAAAAGGGAAATATATTGGCACCTAAACCAAAGTATTATATCCAAATCCATTTCTAAGTGACTTTGGCAGCAATAAACTTTCAGGGAGTGGTTATAATGTGCTGAATTACCCCAAACAGATAATACATGGAGCACCAACAAACCAAACCCGTAACCAACCTGTTCTCATAGATATACAGTACATGAAAAAAAGACTACAGCCTTCAAAGGGCAACTCATGTGGCGGTGGCATGTAATATTGGGAAATTACAATCTAATCGACAAAGATTTCGACAATATAAAATTTGCATTTCAGTAGGTTTAGTCATCTTTATATATTTTACTTATTTTAATTGGAGTCCATGATTGTGTCAAAGTGTTGTGTGTGTGAATGAATATTGAAGCAATGAACCTGGATTTACCCAGATTTGACTGAGCAGTAATTAAATCCCACACCTGAGCCAACAACAATTTTCCCAAATTCATGTTATTAAGTGTAATTAAAGATAAGCGAATCAATAAAAAAAAAGCATTAAAACCAGCTTTTTTCCACCGTTTCACCAAACTCAAGTGGTGCTGGCAGGCTAGCCTGTGGCCATCCTTCCTACTTGTTCATGTTAATGGTGCAGGTGGCCTTTTATCCACTTTGGATCACCTTTGTGTTCAGAAATTCTCTTTATTTTTGAGCCTTTGAATCTTCTGTAATAAACGGTAGTTTAAAAAACTGCCCTGCTGAGTTGTACATTTCCAACGAGAATTAGCTTCCTAACAATGAACAACCTGAATGTGCTTTCAGAGATTAGGGTGGCTTTGCTTTCGCTATATTTGGTTGTTTTCCTGTTTTTACCGAGATTACCTCAGCGGTGCACTTTGTCTTTTAAATGCATGTTTAGGATCAGGTATTGGAGGGATTCTTATCTGTTCGTTCATGCTGAAATTACTTTTACAGATCAATACTAATTCACCCACAGCGATTTGAATCTTTGTTCACTTTAATATGAACTGATTACCTTTGTGATTTGGGGGTTTCTAATAATAACACAAAGAGCAATTTAAAGTGACAAAACAGTGACACTTTGTATATTGATTAATGTAGAGATAACCCATAAATTCATCAATAATAAATTACCTGTTGCTGTCTAATTATTTGGATTGTCCAGAACAGGAGTTGTCAAAATTTCAATCACTTTATGTAAGTCTGAGGACCACACATGAGTAATACACAAAAAACCACACACTCTTAAGTGTTTATGTTGGTTATTTTTATTCCTCTGGTCCACTAAGTAAGTGGGATGAGTTGAAATTGAAGACAAATGCTGTGGATAAAGGAAAAGTACCATAGTACAATGTTTTCTTGTTGTGCTCAAGTTACCAAAGCCTGCCGTTGGACCACAGGACACACTTTGAGAACCTCAGGTCTAGAAATTGAAAATGAAATAAAATCACAAAATATTAGAAGCAACACCTAGGCACGAGGTAAAGTGCTGTGAAAGGTTTTTATCTGTGATAGCTTATCACTCTGTGATCAACCAGTTGTTAAAAGCACTAAAACTTTCTTTTCTATAGAGTACCCTGATTTAAGCTGATAATGACGGTGGATGATTACGGGTGTATCGGAGCAAACTTCAGACACGAGGCTTTGAATCCCAAGAATTGAGTGAACTAGTAGCTTTAACATTTGTAGTTTTCTGAGATATATAAGCTTATATTAAGATTAAACGATTTTTTTTCATTGTTTTGATGTACACACAGGTATTTTGGCATTGTGTGTCTGTCTAACCCGTTTCTTTGTCTAAGCGTGTATTTTTAATAATTTTACTCAATGGTTGGAATCTTTGCATTGCTTTGCTATGTGTCATTGAAGATGATTTTCAAACTATTATAATGCCCGTCTTTAAAAACACTAATAACTGTGTTTGTGTTGAAATGTTTTTTTCAAGGTCTAGAATGAGTGGAATTGCATGACAGAAAGAAGGCCAAACATGTTTTTTTTTCTCCTATCAGCTCAAATATTTGAGTGTACTGTTGCTGCATCGAGGCTGCATTAAAATGCACAAAATAGGCTTTTACCACAGGAAAAACGGACAGGCTTCAAAGTAGAGAACACTTAAAATACAACAGAAGTGAAAATTATCTTTGCAAGTCTGAATTAGACTCATATTTGTCTAAACATTTTTGCCAGAAATTTGCTGCATGCTGTTTGTGCTCTTTGCTCAGTTGTTGACCAGACAACTTGCCTGAATTATGGTATTACAAATGCTTTCTGCAGTGCAGATGCGTTTTGTCAACACAAGATGCACATCCTTTTTGGCTCATTGCAAATTAGTGACTTCCTCTTCTAAGAGCAGGTTGCAGTTGACTGTTTGTACACTCTCTGGTCCTCAAAAAGTAAGCACATTACAATCCCCAGCTGCCAGGGGAATGCGGCAATCACAGCCAAGGCGATGGAAACATGCCACTGGGAGCATCCCCCTCCAAAAAAAATATAGTGTGCTCTCAAATTCGGAATGGCCGTGTGTGATTTGTGAAAATACAGCTCAGGGACAGTCACATTTTATTAACATCATGCAAAGCAGTTAAGTCATTTTAGAGCTGCTGTCTGCAGTGCTGTATGATGAAATAGTCTTTTTCATCTGTTAATTTGGCTTTTTCCACAGTTGCTAACAAATGCAAACAGCAGAAACTGCAAGAGATGGTTATAAAGACTTCTTTGGGTAAAAGAAAAACCAACCCTAAACACACCATGTTCTTTTTAAGGCTATACCAACCATCCCTGTAACCCACTTTCATAAAACCCTTTGAATAGTCAAACCCAACATCAAGATTGGCGTTATCAGTCTTTTAGATACTTTGCTTGGATAACGTAGACATGTGTGCTCCTGAGCATCCAAACTTTTTTTAAAAAAAGGGGAAAAAACGGAATTATTGGCTTTAATACATCACAAAATGCTGCATTTAAAATAAAACAAGAGATAACTGGAAGAGACCATATAAGCATGTATATTTATTTGTCCTCACAGAGTCTAAGAGGAGCTAAATTTTACATTCACAAAGTCTCACCACGTTACCCTGAGCAGAAGTGATGGAAGAGTGTGTAAATGTAGTCAGGGCAAACACTTGTGCTGCAAACTTTTCGTACATCATCATTTATCATGGAAATTCGTTGTGATATGAAAATTGCTCTGGGCCCATTATTAATTGTCTTATAATTATGAATGCACTAAGTTATCTGCGCTGGGAGAAACTCTGTCTGCAGTAGCAGAGCAGTAGTGAAACTTGAAAATGTGACATAAATGGCTGCAAATCAACATGTTTCAATAGAAGCAACTTTTACCTTTCAGACGAATGGTCTCTGTTTATAGTTTGCATCACATGTTTTCAAGTTCACTACCTCTTGTCGAGCAGTGGGCAAGCGTATGCATACAAGTCAGCATCTTCCACTCAAACTATGTGTGATGGCAATACCCTGCAAGAAGCAAAGGAATTGCAAGGAGATTTTTAGGTGCTGCACTGCAGTGCATACATTTTTGTGCCTATTCGTCTGACAGCAACCTCCAGCAACCACTCGCCAACTAAATGGGGAATACACATTGTCCTCTAGAGACAAACATAAGAGTCACAGTAGTTAAAACATAAAGTTGAGAGTCATACATGGAGATATGTTATGTACTTTCTGCAATAAAACAAACTAAGGTTTCTGTTTCCTGTATTTAAAGACTCCTGAGGTGATTATTAGCCGATACCAGCCTGATGTAAAGCATGTCCTGTTGTGGCCACAGGCAGCAGATTTTTAGGTGCATACATTTTTGTGTCTATTCGTCTGACAGCAACCTCCAGCAACCTGTGGATGCCAGTGGGACACTAACCAGTCTCTATCTTCTGTGTGAGTTTCTGTGATAGTTTTCCCTTGGAAGCTTCACCCTTCTATTTAAACATATCAGTGTCCTTTGGTCGTCTCTCATTTATCTTCTTGTAGCATCTTGTTGTGTAGAAACATATTTTGCTAGTTATGTCACATTTTCTTTGACACTAAGCTGTGTTGCTCTTGGTAGATTACGATCGTCACTATTTAAGAACACCGGCTGCATCTTAGTGTATAATTTAGCACATTGTTAGTAGATCACTTGTAAAGCTTTACACCCCTAGTGGTGTATTTTTGTGATTGGCCAGCATATTAAAGCTAGCTATGAATATGTTAATCACATGGTGTTTTGATGATGGTAGGGTAGAGCGCCATTTGTTTGGGTTGAGATATGTTGACTGGATATAATTCAGGTTCATTTTCATCAAGCAATCCACTGACCCTCTTGTGCACAGTGGATGGGGGCATTGTCATCATAGAGGAGACCTGTCAGGTTTACAATGGATAAAGGTCATCACTCAGAGCAACTTTGTATGGCTTTCCAGTGACCCTTCCTTAAAGGGGAGAAGGGGGGCCTAAACCATGCCAGTAAAAATGATTGGTTTTCCTTTAATTTGTCACATTGGTCTAAGTCTAGACTGATGGGTTTTCTTTTAAGATGTGCAGGACTTCAGGAGGTTAACCTCAGAAGTTAGTTCATTTTTGCACCGCAATCCTGTTTGATAATCAGCTAATGTTTTCAGGGCTCAGCTCCACAAAGGCCAGATCTCTGTGGAAAATGTTCCAATTTAAACTAAAGAACAGAGCACTGGCAAGAGCAGAGAGGAAAGCCATTCCAGCGTGCTTTAAATTGTGACAGAGGAAGACTCTTAATGTTGAGTTTCTTCACAGTGTCACAGAAAGCACTCTTGAAATTTAAGAACTGGTGATCAAAAGCATTAGCTTCAAATTAAATGGTACACTTACTTTTAAGTATTTGATGTACCTTCATTTTATGGACGTTTGCAAGAGTAAGATGGGAATTTTAAACATTTGATGCATTACGGGGCATTCTTACTTAGGAAAGCATAAATGCATAGGCTGGATGTCAAACTCAGCAGATAACCTTTAAAATCCAGACTGTTGACAGTCATTAAAACACAAGTGACAAACACAAATTGCATGGTGTTGCTATGATTCATCCTTTCTTGTGCCTTATGTCTGTTGCATCATATATGGCAGGGTTGCAGCTGACAATGGGGATAATGATACAGGGACATCCTTACTCCCTTACAACTGTAAACCGACAGAAGTGCCAAGTTCATACCGATGGAATCAGTGGTACAAGGTGTAATTTCTCCACAACCTGCACTGTATTAACGAAGTGGAATAAAGTCTAATTTACTAGATGGGTTTTTTCTTAAGTTGTTCCTTCTTTAGTTATCTGACACTCCCCTTTTACTCCAAGAATAATATGACAATGTTGTATATATTTCGAATGCTTAAACTATCCTTCTTTAAATCGCGTGCCAGTAGGTAAGCTCGGAGAGGATGAAGAGCTTTGTTGTCAAAACACGAACATGCAACTAGAATGAAATGCTTATTTTATGTAAAATATGGCCACCTTTTGAGTACAAGTGTTTGGGTTTGAGAGGATTTCTTTCCTTAAAATCGCAGACATGAAGTTGATCTGATCAAACTGAATTTTACAGAAGATTTGCTGCTACATATCAAAGGGCTTTGCCTGTCATGGGTTTCTTTAAGTCAAATAAAAGACAAATTTGGTGGTTGAGGGTCACTTTAAACAGTTTCTAATTAAGCATCAAACTATCCAATCTCAGTAGTATTTTTATATATCACTGTGCAGCATCATGCTACCAAAAAGTCCATGTGATGAATGAATGAAACACTTTTAGCACTCATCGGGCGGCCTTGTCTGCAGTGCAGAATACAACCTCAGGCACTGTTATGTGTCTAAATATTACAACAATTCAATTCAATTCAATTCAATTTTATTTATATAGCGCCAAATCACAACAAAAGTTGCCTCAAGGCGCTTCATAGATACAGAGAAAAACCCAACAATCATATGACCCCCTATGAGCAAGCACTTTGGCGACAGTGGGAAGGAAAAACTCCCTTTTAACAGGAAGAAACCTCCGGCAGAACCAGGCTCAGGGAGGGGCGGCCATCTGCTGCGACCGGTTGGGGTGAGAGAAGGAAGACAGGATAAAAGACATGCTGTGGAAGAGAGACAGAGGTTAATAACAGATATGATTCAATGCAGAGAGGTCTATTAATACATAGTGAGTGAGAAAGGTGACTGGAAAGGAAAAACTCAATGCATCATGGGAATCCCCCGGCAGCCTACGTCTATTGCAGCATAACTAAGGGAGGATTCAGGGTCACCTGGTCCAGCCCTAACTATATGCTTTAGCAAAAAGGAAAGTTTTAAGCCTAATCTTAAAAGTAGAGATAGTTTCTGTCTCCCGAATCCAAACTGGAAGCTGGTTCCACAGAAGAGGGGCCTGAAAACTGAAGGCTCTCCCTCCCATTCTACTTTTAAATACTCTAGGAACAACAAGTAGGCCTGCAGAGCAAGAGCGAAGTGCTCTAATAGGGTGATATGGTACTACAAGGTCATTAAGATAAGATGGGGCCTGATTATTTAAGACCTTGTATGTGAGGAGCAGGATTTTGAATTCAATTCTGGACTTAACAGGAAGCCAATGAAGGGAAGCCAAAACAGGAGAAATGTGCTCTCTCCTTCTAGTCCCTGTCAGTACTCTTGCTGCAGCATTTTGGATTAGCTGAAGGCTTTTCAGTGAGTTTTTTGGACATCCTGATAATAATGAATTACAGTAGTCCAGCCTGGAAGTAATAAATGCATGAACTAGTTTTTCAGCGTCACTCTGAGACAGGATATTTCTAATTTTAGAGATGTTGCGCAAATGGAAGAAAGCAGTCTTACATATTTGTTTAATATGTGCGTTGAAGGACATGTCCTGGTCAAAAATGACTCCAAGGTTCCTCACAGCGTTACTGGAGGCCAAGGTAATGCCATCCAGAGTATGAATCTGGTTAGATACCATATTTCTAAGATTTTCAGGGCCAAGTACAATAACCTCAGTTTTATCTGAATTAAGAAGCAGAAAGTTAGCGGCCATCCAGGTCTTTATGTCTTTAAGACATTCCTGCAGTTTAACTAATTGGTGTGTGTTATCTGGCTTCATGGACAGATAGAGCTGGGTGTCATCTGCATAGCAGTGAAAATGTATGCTATGTCTTCTAATGATGCTGCCTAAGGGAAGCATGTATAATGTAAACAGAATTGGTCCTAGCACTGAACCCTGTGGAACTCCATAATTAACCTCAGTGTGTGAAGAGGACTCTCCATTTACATGCACAAATTGGAGTCTATTAGATAGATATGATACAAACCACTGCAGTGCAGTACCTGTAATACCTACAGCATGTTCTAATCGCTCTAATAGGATATTATGGTCAACAGTATCGAACGCTGCACTGAGGTCTAGCAGGACAAGCACAGAGATGAGTCCACTGTCAGAGGCCATAAGAAGATCATTTGTAACCTTCACTAAAGCTGTTTCTGTGCTGTAATGAGCTCTGAAACCTGACTGAAACTCTTCAAATAAACCATTCCTCTGCAGATGATCTGTTAGCTGTTTGACAACTACTCTTTCAAGGATTTTTGATATGAAAGGAAGGTTGGAGATTGGCCTATAATTAGCTAAGACTGCTGGGTCTAGAGATGGCTTTTTGAGTAAAGGTTTAACTACAGCCAGCTTGAAGGCCTGTGGTACATAGCCGATTATTAGAGATAGGTTGATCATATTTAAGATCGAAGAATTAATTAATGGCAGGACTTCTTTGAGCAGTTTTGTAGGAATGGGGTCTAAAAGACACGTTGATGGTTTGGAGGAAGTAATTATTGAAGTTAACTCAGAAAGATCAATTGGAGAAAAAGAGTCTAACTTAACATCAATGGTACTAAGAGTAGCTGTAGATAATATTACATCTGTGGGATGATTATTGGTAATTTTTTCTCTAATGATAAAAATTTTATTTGTGAAGAAGTTCATGAAGTCATTACTAGTTAACGTTAAAGGGATGGTTTGCTCAACAGAGCTCTGACTGTTTGTCAGCCTGGCTACAGTGCTGAAGAGAAACCTGGGGTTGTTCTTATTTTCTTCAATCAGTGATGAATAGTAAGATGTTCTGGCTTTGCGGAGGGCTTTCTTATAAAGCAGCAAACTATTTCTCCAGGCTAAATGATGATCCTCTAAATTTGTGACATGCCATTTCCTCTCCAGCTTACGAGTCATCTGCTTTAGGGTACGTGTTTGAGAATTATACCACGGAGTCAGGTACTTCTGATTAGAGACCTTAGTTTTCACTGGAGCTACAGTATCCAGAGTCGTACGTAGTGAGGAGGTGAAATTATTAACAAGATAATCGACCTCTGTTGGGGTAGCGTTCAGATAGCTGCTCTGCTCTGTCTTGGTACAGGGCATTGAAGATGATAACAGTGGGTGGATTATATTCTTAAACTTAGTTACAGCGCTTTCAGAAAGACATCTACTTTGATAAAATCTACTCTCCACCGCTGTGTAATCAATTATTGTAAATGTAAATGTTATCAGGAAATGATCAGACAGGAGAGGGTTTTCAGGAAACACTGTTAAATGTTCAGTTTCTATGCCATATGTTAAAACAAGATCTAGAGTGCGATTAAAGTGGTGGGTGGGTTCTTTTACATTTTGAGAGAAGCCAATTGAGTCTAATAACAGACTAAATGCCATGTTGAGGCTGTCATTTTTAGCATCTAGATGGATGTTAAAATCACCCACAATAATTATTTTATTTGAGCTCAGAACTAAATTAGATATAAAGTCTGAGAAATCAGACAGAAACTCTGTGTAAGGCCCAGGTGGACGATAGATGATAACAAGTGAGACTGGTTTCTGAGTTTCACAGCTGGGGTGGACAATGTTAAGCATCAGGCTTTCAAATGAATTAAAAGTCTGTCTTGGTCTTTCATTAATTAATAGGCTGGTGTGAAAAATTGCTGCCACACCGCCCCCTCGGCCTGTGCTTCGAGGTTTCTGGTAGTTAGAATGACTCGGGGGTGTTGATTCATTTAAACTAACATAATCATCCTGCTGCAACCAGGTTTCTGTAAGGCAGAGTAAATCAATTTGTTGATCAATTATTAAGTCATGTACTAACAGAGACTTCGAGGAGAGAGACCTAATATTTAATAATCCACACTTCACTGTTTTACTCTTTGGTTCAGATGTGGATACTGTATTGTTCTTTCTTTGTAATTGTTTATGTTTAAGTTGTTTGTTGCTGGTTTTTAGTTTGTTTTTTGTCTTTTTGGAAGCTGACACAGTCTCTATGGAGATGGGTTTTTGGGGGGGGGTAGCAGGAGGAGAGAAGCTGCAGAGAGGCGTGTAAGACTGCAACTCTGCTTCCTGGTCCCAACTCTGGATAGTCATATTTTGGGGGGTTTAATAAATTTGTCCATATTTCTAGAAATGAGAGCTGCTCCATCCAAAGTGGGATGGATGCCGTCTCTCCTAACAAGACCAGGTTTCCTCCAGAAGGTTTGCCAATTGTCTATGAAGCCCACATCGTTTCTGGGACACCACTCAGACAGCCAGCAATTTAAGGAGAACATGCGGCTAAACATGTCACTCCTGGTCTGATTGGGGAGGGGACCAGAGAAAACTACAGAGTCCGACATTGTCCAACAGTGACTGAAGTGTCTATGCCGAGTGTAATTTAGTGTAGCTGTAATAACACCCTGTTGTGTGACATTTCAAAATGGGGAAAAAAAATGGGGACGGAAAGAATTAAACAAAGAACACTGAAAATTGATTACAAGATCAATTTATTTTCAAGATTAATGAGATTATTTCAGTTATGACTCAAAATGTTTAATTTACTGAATGCCAGCTTGCACATTTAAGTTGTGCGCAATAACACTGTGAACTGTTATTGGTCTTCACAGCTGTCACAGTTCTCTTCCATCACCATATCCACAACTTAGTTACTCCGATGCCGTCCAAACTGAGTTATGTGGTTAAGATTTATTTAAGGAACTTTCAAGTAATTCTTGAATGTTCACTAAGGTGAATGCAAACTGCATATGCAAGCAAGAATTAAACATTTTTGATTGTATGACAGCTGCTTTCTCTCTTTACTGTTTTTGTTCACTGTCACGAAGCATTATTCAGTAGTATATGCAGATAAATATTACACACAGCTACACTCATGCTCGATACTTTCGATCTGCCTCCATTTACAGGATGAAGGAGAAAAAAAAAGAAAAGAAACAAAAACAATGGTGTCTAAAGAGGAGGCTAGAAAAGACACAAATCTCCAGAAACTGTAACACAACAGCAAAGGAATCAACTGGAGGATGAGCAGCACCTAATCTATCACACCGACATGAGATTCACTACTTTTGCTGACAAAAAAATCCATATCATCCAGCACCCATATGATTGAAATTAGACTGTAAGTGATATCATCTAGCAAGGATGGAAGTAACCTAATGAATGATTCAATAAGAAACTCCTGTATGTCTGTCTTTTTTGTGCTAAGTATTGAAAACTGATCTGTGTTCTTTTAATTGTCTGGAATTTTGCTAAAACGATTTATTCCTTAAACCTTGCAGTGCCATGTCTAGCAGTGGATGCTTATCAAGAAAGGTAACCTAAGTTTATATACAGATGTGTTGCATCACTGTGAATAAGAACTGTTGTATTTATGGCACCATGTTTAACCAGAGGAAGCAGATTCCTAACCCCTTTAAAAGTCATGGTAGACTACCTGTTTCTCCAACCTAACAACATCAGCAATCTGTTACCTCTAAATAAGAAATAAAAAAAGATCAGTTACTGCATATTTAAATGGAAACTGAAAAATGTCATCCAGTCAGAATACAGTCAGTGCAGCGATCTAGACAAAACTGGACAGCACACAGCAAAAGCTTTCCATTTGAAAAATCACAATGTAATATTAAGTATGGCAATTCTCATTTGACATGAAGGAAAAAAGCAATAACTTGGCCTCCACCACTACCACCACCTACTAAAGTCTGAGTATCGGATCCATCATTTCAGATCTCCCGTCGTAAAATGGCATCGTTAAAATAGTGGCTATCACACAGAAAGCGTCGTGCAGCTTATCCTCCTTTGATTTTTCATTCATAATAACATTTTGACACCCCCACACTGCAAACCGATTAGTGCAGTACAATAGCAGCTGCCAAAGTGTTCAAATCAATGATTTCAGACACACAGTGTGGAAACAAATCAATTATTGTTTAAACACAAGGCTGTGATGTCCACTAATCAATAGATGAGATGTGTTAAATTGAAGATGCTCTGTGCAATTCTGAGGCTTTCCCCCCCCCTTTTCTTATTTTGGATTGCAAAAATAATACAGACCTAGTAACAATCACCGATGCTAATAGACTGCTGTCATTAAATAATAAATTGTGGACTTCAGAAATCAAAATTATTTAAATGTACACATTTCACAGTACCCTGTTTGTCTTCTTGTGTCTGTGCAGTCATTATTGTTTTCACTCCACTGAATAAACTATTATAATTGTTATCTTTCCAAGATGTGCTGCAGTACTGTGCTGCTATCCTTTTGCCAGTGATAAATAACTTCTGTCATAATGGATCCAGAACTGTGTGCGAGATATTAACATGCCTTTGTTATCTCTGTCAGCAAATCTAAAGCTGTTATTTATATTATATAACTACATAAACATTCTTATGCTCTTTGTGCTGGAGTAAGTGGAGTTGACTTGGTGTTTTAATACTTTCAGAAGTTTATACAGTCACTGGCCACTTCATTGGGTACACCAGATACACTCTGTTACTAATGGGTTGGACGTCTTTTGTCTTTAGAAGTGCCGTAGATTCAACAATGTGCTCTAAACATTCCTCAGATTTTAGTGCATATACAGCTGATGCGCATCCATGATGTTATTCTCCAATTACATGGATTGAAACTGGTGATTGTTGCCTTCCTAACAGGTTAAAGCAGTAAGTTTATTCTCCTGTGACCTCTGACATCAGCGAGGTTTTTTCACCCAGAGAGCTGACTCTCACTACATATTTTCTCTTTTTCTGACCATTTTCTGTGAACCCTAGAAGTGGTTGTGTGGGAAAATCTCAGCAGATTCTGGAACATTCGAATGAGTTTATCTGACACCAACAATCATGTCAGGTCACATAAATGACCTTTCTTTCCCTTTTTGATGCTCAGTTTGAATGCTAGCAGGTCATCTTGACCACGTCTGCATGCCTAATTACATTGAGTTGCTGCCATTTGATTGGCTGATTAGATATCTAAGTTAATGAGAAGTCAAACAGGTACGCTTAATGAAGTGGCTGGTGAGTGTACATGAAGAATTTAGATGAATTCACAGTTTTCATTTCACGTTTCAGAATAAAGTATTTAAGCTCCTCCAGCACTGTTACGGGTCCTATGTTTGAATCTGCTGGCTGGCTGGGGCCCCTGTTTTGTCTCCTCGTGTCTTCACAGGTTCTTTCCATGTATGCTCGCTTCCTCCCACAGTCATGAAAGACTTGTCTGTCTTTCTGTATTAGCTCTGTGATAGGCAGGTGACCTTCCTAGGCTAAAACAGGCTCTAAGTTGTCATTGTCTCCATAAATTGGAAAAGCAGTCAATAGCACTAATAGATGAGTGGGTACAAAAATATGTCTTGATTTAAATGTTTATTTAGAACAAATCTAATCATTTATATTTTAAAAAGTCAGTATGCCAATATTATCACAATTGACTGTCCATTGAAACAATAGCAATATCTGTCTAATTAATTAACTTTTAAGTAGACATCACCTCAACTACTATAAGCTGTAATAAGGTAATCAACTGGAGATTTCTGAATGATTGTGGCATTAGAGTAGTCATGGTTATTGTGTTTTTTACTAAATTAAATAAAATTCTGCATTAAGATACATTTTTAAAGCCTACACTGTGGGTACTACTTACTACTTACTGATATTGCAAAGCTTTTCTTAGCATTCCTCGTGTGTACTGAAAAAGTAAGGCAGAAAATGACCTTTTCTTGTTTTGCGTGCTTTAACTGATGTAATGCAAGAAAAAAGGCAGCGAGCACACAAGTTTACAGCTCTCACGGGAAGGTCATTTAAAAGTAACTCTATGCCAATATGTTCAAGAAGTTATATGTATGGAAATACCTAACCATCTCGTAAATCTGAATTTCTTCTATTTATTTTTGACCCAAGAAATAAAAAACTCCGTGGTATTCCTTTTATTTATTTTTAAATTTTTTATGCTTTATCATTTCGGTCAAAAAGAGTTGAAAAAATCAAGTTCACGGGCTGAAGATTTAGTTTGCAATTGTTAGTTTGGCTGCAAGTAAACCCTTAAATTGTTGGAATATTCAAAACATTTCCTTCAAAACAGTGAATAAATAAAAAAGAAATAATCCAAAATTTGGACTGCCACACTCTGGATTTCTGGATTATGTCTGTAATTTGGAATATGAAGATACGACGTGATGAACTGCTCTTTCACAGTCATTACTCCACCGTCATGCTGTCACTCAAATAAATTGCGACAGAATTATCCATGATTGCATTTGAAATGCAAAACGAGGCAAACATTTTAAGGCCGTTGAGCTGCCAGCAGTTGCAAGGTAATGCAAACCTTAACACAAAGGTCCCATTTGATATTTCTAAATGTGCACCTGTATTAATAGGACAGCGCGCAGCAGGCTGTCATCTCCTGTATTCTGCTCCTACTATTAGAATGCATCCAGCAATTTCATTAATTACTTCTTTAAGTCACAAGGCTTAAGCAGGGGGTCCAGTCTTCATATTTGATGACTTGCATGAAATGAAAGCAGCCACTCTGGTGATTTTTTTTCCCTCTTCCTCTTCAGTTTGAGTCATTTCGTGCTGTGTTTTTTCTCGACTGCAGCCAGGCTGTGCATTATGTTATTCATCAGAAGCCTCCTACCTGTGATGTCTAGTTCCAAGCAGAACAGCAGGTGATGCAGTTGACACCCTGAAAACTCAGTTGAATCATGCAGTGGAGCAGCTGCCCTTCAGCAATTATGCTTATGAACCTATAAATCACAGCTTAACAGGAACGAGAGCGAACTGAAGCTAAAAGACAAGTGGTACCTCCGTGGAATTGTCGTCTGAAGTCCATTGCTAGTTAATTTATTAAAAAGAATTCCTCACAGATATCATAGTCAGACTCGTAAAGCACAGATGAAGTAGATGTAGTAGCCCTCATAAAAGATAACTTGTAGTGGTTGGCCTATTTTCATAGTAAAATGTGTGAAATTGTAGGTGTTACACAAAACCTGTTCTTTTGAATCTATCATTTCAAAGCAACGTTAAAAAAGTCCTTGTTTTTCTTTCTTTTTTTGTTTAAATCAACACACTTGCCCACCAACACTTTACTTCAGGTCTTTATCTGGGTTGCAGCACACTTAAAAATTAAGTGAGCATTATATGGTGGCATTAATTATGTAGTAATTTACAGCTGCAGCACTTAGACTTTGTACCATGGGTCTTCCTGTAGGAAATATTTATTATTATCTTCATAGGATTTATAACATTATTAAAATACTTAATCTGAGATTGTTGTTAAAACTAGTCATGCCTATGTAATTGGGTGGAATGATGGTGCAAAGGTTAGCACTGGCGCCTCGTCTCGGTTGGAATCTGGAGACTCTGTGGGTTTTCCACATTCTTCCTGTGCCTGTTCGGGTGTCCTCCAGGAGACCTGCATATTAGTGTGATTGCTGTCTCCAACTTGGTTATGGATGTGAGTGTGGCTAGTTAGGGATAAAATGCATGGAGGGATGACTCGCGATATTATTAGACAATGCAAGTCTGTCTTAAACATATGAAGAATTACCAATGTCTCTAAAAACGATCAAAACAAAGGTGCATACAGTTACACACAAAGCTCTGCCTTGCAGAAGTTTTGCACCTCTCGGTAAATGTTTGGTGGTTATTTTTTATAGTATTTTTTTTAACATGTTGGAGATCTCTCTGTCTCTGTGTTTTGCTTTCTTTGTGGTTCCATCTGTTTGAAGTGGAAACAGTCATCTTAAACAAAAGCGCTGGCCTGTTAACTTATATCTGTTCAAAGTTTTACAACTTAAGATATAAAATTACTTTGATTGTATGCACTAAATCTT
Organism: Perissodus microlepis; assembly: GCF_051167445.1. Classification (NCBI taxonomy): domain Eukaryota; kingdom Metazoa; phylum Chordata; class Actinopteri; order Cichliformes; family Cichlidae; genus Perissodus; species Perissodus microlepis. The sequence goes on from NC_140476.1 coordinate 10,086,323, forward strand.
GTTCTGTACAGTCATACGGCTAGGAAAAAGGCAAGCTGATGGAATCTAAAGGAAGTTTATTGTAGATTTGCAAACAAGTAAATTGACAGACTTGAAAAGAAGATATCAGCAGTTACTGGTTTGATGTTCTGGGATTGTTGTGTCCTACTTTGGAGCTGGACCGTTATTAGCACTTGTTGATTTAAAGTAATACGGAAGTGTTTTAAAATCCCTTACCACACTCATAGGTATCTTTTTTTTTGAGGGCCTTAAAGAGTTCTTTAAATTCTTTGCATATATTTCACATATTTCAGTGCCAACGAGAACCCCACACTAAACGTTAGAGGTTTAAATGTGACAAATCTCTCCTGACACCCCTTAAAGGGAATTAACTGGCTCCTAATGAGGAGTGGGAAAATCCTTACTTGGAACACTTTTTAAAAAATCTTTATTTTCTTTTCATCTTGCTTTTAAACTGAAACCATAAACTGTCTGTGGGCACAGTTTCAAACAGAATCAACTATTTGTTTGAATACAGCAAAATAAATAAAACTAAGTAAAAAAAAATGCATAACAGGAGCTGCTCGGCCATGGAAAACGATGGCATGAAGCTTCCAGCACAGAGCTTTTGTGCTGATGTTAATGTCAGAGGAGATTTGGAGCTTTTGTACACTATGCACCTCAGCTGTAACTTTATGTGGTGTGACACTTACGAGCTGACTTGCTGTGGTTCCTAAAAGCTCCCACTTTGCAAAAATACCACTAATACCTCAGCTGATAATGGTACACCTCGGAAGGAAGACTTTCCATGAACTGACTTGTTGCAGCGGCGGCATCCTGTTACAGTACCACACTCAAATTCAGTGAGCTTTTTGCAACGACCCATTCTTTCGCAACTATATATAAAGGCAGACTACATTACTAGGTGTTTGGTTTTATATCCTTGTGGCAGTGAGACCGAAAGCCCCTGAATTCACAGATTAAAAAGTGAGGCTCAATACCTTTGTCCATGTAGTGTATATCAATTACTTTTGTTATATTTAGACAACTTAAAATCCAGCTTTAATTTACTTGCAGTAATTTTAATCACAAATCACATCTACGAAACATCTTGTAGAGATGGTGAGAAGTAGGTGGAGGTATGAGGAAGATGGTGATGATGCTAACAGTGCTCCCAGGGGCTCTTGGCTTGCTGTGGAAGCCCTACGAGTGGAGGTAAGGATAAACAAAGGTTAATCCTCTTAGACAGGCCGAGGAGAACAGCTAGGTGTGACAGCCCTCCTGTTCATTCACCAATGCGTTTGCTACCTAGAGGCAAAATCTTGCCTGTCTCGTCATAAAGGCTACTTGCTTAAACCTGGATAGACACTTGCTGCCCTGGAGTGAATGGAAATGCAGTGTTGAATTTTGCTGTGGAATTCAAACATTATTCCTGCCTCTATCATAAAGTCACCCATGAATGTAGCACAGTTAAACTGGTAAAATCACATCTATGTGATTGATGTATATGTTTAAAATGTAAAAGAAAATAAATCTTTTTAAATCCAGTATTTAGTTTGTGTTCTGCTTTTTCTGAAACGTTTGATTGCGACCGCTTTCTGGATGTGCTGGCTGAGAGATACGATCATACGTGTGTTCCCAAGCAACTGAGCATAAACATGTAAAATCAAAGACACCAATGACGCACTCCATGGCGGGGGGTGGTGTTCGTGAGTCATATCATAGTTTCCTGGCTTGTATTAAACATGAAAAGGAAGGTGACCATAACAAACACATCAGAGGAAATGGAAAACAGCAAGCTTTGGGGTGAAGAAAAAGAAGAAGAAGTGAAAATGTGCAGAGGGTCAACGAGCCAAACAAGAAAGGGCAACAAACAGAGGACCGAGAAAAGAGTATAAATGAATCCAAAAATAGCATCACTGTTAAGGAGAGTTGGTTCTTTTCAATTTGTGTATGGACGCTTTTTCTAAAGCATTAAAGAAGAAGTAAGAACAGCTAAGAAGGATCAGAAACAAATTGTTCCCTTAATCATGTTTGAGCGATCAGCTTCTAAACCTGGTGACTAATAAAGTATTCTGATTCTGATTCTTTTTTTTTTCTATTTTTTTTTGTGTCCCGTTTGGATCTTTAGCCATCAGAATTGTTGTCTTAAGGCCAAGAAAGATGCCAAGCGGATGTATTTTACCAAGTGGATCATCATGGCCTTGCCATATTGGTCCATTTGATTGACCTTTATTATAATTATGAATTTATTTTATTTTCAGTTGCTACAAACGGGACAGACATGACTGGGGGGATAGGACAGGGAGAAAGAATGAAAGAAAGAGAGGGAGAGAAAGAAAACCAGAGGGGAGAAGAGACGGTGAGAAAGGGGGAAGAAAGAAAGAAAAACAAACAAAACACCTGGATCACCTGTATGGAGAAAAAAAAAAACAGAAGAGAAAGCAAACAAAAAAAAGAGCAACATAATAAAAAACAGCACCATCACAATAAACTAGCTAGCAGTAGATAACAGTAGATACTAAATATTAAACGATATTGTGCAGCACGCAAGATAGACAGCGCACAATGTGCTTTGAGGCAGCAGCCAAGAAAGGTGTAGTCCGCGTCTGTGAACACCCGTGTGTACACCTGTGTGCATACCTGTGTGGATCAGCATGCTTGTATTCCAAAGGTTTCTCCATGTAACGATCTGCTAGGGAGTGTGGGGAGCCATAGCCCCGTCCACCAGGGTATGAAGCAGGTATGGAGGAGATCCAGGCCCCAGATATCCAGAGGCCCCAGAGTACAAGGACCCGAGGAGGACCACCAAAGGGGGGGAACCGTGCCACCCTCCTGGGAAGAGCTGAGTAGAGCCCCAAACGAGAGGTCACCCAGCAGCTACAGAGCAGAGGCCAGAGGGGGTTGCAGTGGCGTGCCCGCGGTCTCTGCCGGCAGCCAGCTGTGCCAGAGAGGACCGAGCTTCAGGCCCAGAGGCCAGAGGCCTGAGGGCATCCCACCCCCCGGAAGGGGCCCAGCGGGGCCACAGGCGCCAGGCCCCGCCAATCGGCCACCAGGAGTGAGCCGGTACATAAATGAGCGCCCAGCCCCAGACGACAAGGACCACCAACACACCAACGTCTGAGGGCATCAGCCACCGGCAGGGAGTGTGGTGAGGGGAGATAGGCCTCCGTACTTTGGAGGGCCTGAGATGTACCCAGAGAGGTTGAGTATAAGACCCAACCTGACATATAGACACAGACGAACAGGCACACACGGACACAAACGTGCATTCCCACCCCATATGCACAACCAAATACTCGGCACTCACCCAACGTGTAGACAGACACAAATAGACACTGCACAGACAGTCACACTCCCCAAACATACTCTATATCCGAGGTCCAGGTACCCCCGCCCCCAGAGGGGCAAGCTGCACCTAGACCCAGGAGATGTAACCCTTCTCTCTGGGGTGGAGGCAAGCGGACCACCTCCTTATCTGCAGTAGCAGGGAGGCCCCGCATCCCTGACCCCAGTCTGACGGCCAGCACCTCCTCCCAGCCCCCCAGCCCTGACGGCTAACAGAACCGGGGTGAGTGAAGACCTCAAACCTCCCTACGCCCGCTCATATGTAGTGTTGCTGTGTGCTGTTCTAAAGTGCATTTAAAACTCAGGAGAGCATGGTACTTGCTTCCTCTCAGAGAGCAGCACGGCTCCTCCCAAAAACCCTTAGTGTCTAAATGCATTTAAAATTGAGGGTAGGGCACCAGCGCCAGAGGTGGGTTGGAATACACCGACCATCCTCTGGATGCTGTAAAACGTGCCCACCCCCAAGGCCCTATATGTATGTGTGATGTGAGAGTGTGAGTAATGTGGATGTCTAGGTTGCAGAATAAAATTGAGGCACAGGCGGCCAGAAGGGGACAGAGGGGGACAGAGGGGGAGTGCCTCCCCTGCACCCTGGTGACATACCTGCACCCCAAGCCCTGCGTGTGTGGGTGGGTGTGGTAGAGCGGGAATAGGGAGGCAGCTGAGGATGGGGAGGGAAGAAAGGGAGGGGCAAGCGGCCCCTCCCTGGGGCCAGCTCCCCCGCTGACCCCAGTAGGCACCCCCACACTCTGGAACCCACCAGGGCAAGGGGGCCCAGGCCCATCCGGACCGGGGCCCGCAGCAGCAGCACCGCCCAGCCCCACAGAGTCCGGGGCAGCCCACCTGACTCCACCCCAGAGAAAACTGCACCCACCCCATCATCCAATCATCTCCCAAACTACACAAGACAATAGACACCCAGGCTGAGTTCATTCTCCCCCTCTCCTATATCTCTCCCCCCAACTGCAGAGTGAGCTCCTGTGGTGAGGAGACCACCTGCAAAGATATAACAACCTCCCCACCAGTTAGAGAGCCCCCTAGTTGGGCCGATGCACCAGAGGTCCCCTGCACTGGGGCTGAGCCCCCCTGCACCCACCCGCCCACTGCTCCGGCGACACAACAGCCAGGACCCAAGCCCCCAAGGCCCGGCCAGCACCCCAGACCGGGGGGCGGAGCACCCCCAGACCCCCAAGCCTCCACGCCCGTCCCGGACCCTCCCAGGGGCAGCCAGGCTACCAGGCCAGTAACCAACGTCCCATCTCCGCTGTACGCAGCCACAAGGAAAACACCATCTAAGAGCCCCCAGAGCTCCTAACCAGGTCATGGCCACATCCCCCAGGTTAGGCCCTCCAGGGAAACATCCCTAGAGACTCCCCAGACGCCCTAAGGCCGTCCCTACCCCCATATCAACCACAATAGCGAAGGCAGGACCAAACCATGACCCCCCACCCCCACTAGGTGATGAAGCCGATCAAAGGAGCCCAAAGGGATTGATCAAATGTGATGGCAGAGGTTGTATCAAGACTAATGTGATCTATTAGATGGTTTTTATATTGGTTAGAATTAAGATTATTTTTATTTTTCCAGTTAATGAGGACCATTTTCTTGGCAATGCATAGGGCCGTAAAAACAACGTGGGCTGTGTTTATTTCTGCAGTGACCTCATCCAAGTTGCCCAGCAAGCATACTAAAGGGGAGGCTGGAATGTTACATTTCAGACACTTTGATAAGTCTTCACATATCTCACGCCAAAATTTCTGAACTGGTGGACAGAACCAAAGAGCGTGGATGTAATTGTCCAGTGTATTTGCTGTGCAGTGTGAGCAGTTGTTGGAAGGCGTATAGCCCATCTTGAACATCCTATGACCAGTATAGTGCACTCTGTGTAATATTTTGTATTGTATTAATTGCAAACTGGGATTTCTGATCCATTGAAAGGTTTTTAAGGATATCTGAGACCAAAGGTTTGGGTCTAAGTTGATTGATAAATCTGCTTCCCATTTTGCAATAGGAAGGGATATTGATTCATCTATTTTAGAAAGTGTTCTGTATATTTTAGACAATAATTTGGGGGGTTTTAGACTAAAAAATTGTACCACACTTGGTGGTGTTTGTAATTCAGCTTCACTGGGATTAAATTTCTTTTTTACTATGGATTTAATTTGTTGATATTCCAAAAATCGTTTCTTGTTGATCCCATATTGTGTAACTAGTCTGTCAAATGAAATAAAGTCTGTTCCTTCCAATATATGTTCCAAGTATTTAATTCCTTTGCAACTCCAATCTGGAAAGTTTATCATATTATTGTTTTGTAATACGTCCGGATTGTTCCAGATAGGTGTACGTTTGCATGGGATTAATGAAGACTCTGTCATTTTTAGAAACTCCCACCATGCTGTCAGAGAAGAGCTAATATTGATGCTTTTAAAGCATTCATGTCGTTTGATGTTTGAGCTGATAAATGGTAGGTCTGAAATTTCTAGGTTATTACATAGTGCCTGTTCTACATCTATCCAAGGTTCATCTAAGAGGGTGTGTTTAAACCATCTAGAGATGAACTGAAGCCTGTTGGCTAAAAAATAGTGATTAAAGTTAGGCAGATCTAATCCTCCTTTATCCTTGGTCCTTTGTAGTGTTTTTAAGCTGATACGTGGGGGTTTATCTTTCCAAAGGAATTTAGAAATATACGAGTCTAGAGATCTGAACCAATCTTGTGATGGCTTATTTGGGATCATTGAAAATAAATAGTTTATTTTTGGCAAGACCATCATTTTTATAGCGGCGACCCTTCCCATGAGTGATATGGGTAAAGATTTCCATCTAGCCAGGTCGCCTTCTACTGTCTTTAAAAGTGGGATGTGGTTTAATTTAGTTAATTCTGAAAGTTTAGGAGAGACATTAATACCTAAATATTTTATATTTCCACATTGCAGTGGGGAAGGAGAAGAATTATGGAAGGAGCAATTAATCGGAAGAACTGTTGATTTTGACCAGTTAATTGAATAATCTGAGACACTTGAGAAAGAATTTATCAATGCAATTACCCCAGAGATATTGGTTTGTGAGTTTTGGAGAAAAAGTAACACATCATCTGCATAAAGGCTGATTTTGTGTTCTATATTCTTACATTTTATGCCCTTAATTGTTGTAGCCTGTCTAATTGCTGCTGCTAGTGGCTCAATAAAAATTGCAAACAGTGAAGGGGAGAGTGGGCATCCCTGTCTGGTGCCCCTCAGAAGAGAGAAGCTGGAGGATGTTTGGTCATTTGTTCTGACACAAGCTGTTGGGGAGTTATAGAATATTTTTAACCAGTTTATGAAAGAGGGTCCAAAACCAAATTTATGTAAAGTTGCAAATAGAAATTTCCAGTTAACTCTGTCAAATGCTTTTTCTGCATCTAAAGAAAATATTATGGTTTCAAGGTTTTTACTGCATGAGTAGTCTATTAAATTAAGTAATCTACGTGTATTTGTTGATGAGTGCCTACCTTTTATAAAACCAGTTTGGTCAGGATGAATTAAAAGGGGGGTTATTTTCTCTAATCTCTTTGAGAGAGCTTTGCAGATTATTTTAAGGTCTACATTAATAAGGGATATTGGACGATAGCTTGAAGGAAATACAGGGTCTTTGCCTGGTTTTTGTAAGAGACTGATATTTGCAGAGTTCATATTTGGTGGTAGTCTACCATTTTCTTTGATTTCCTGCAACATCCTGTGAAAAACTGGTGCCAGAATTGTCCAGAATTCTTTGTAAAGATCTGTTGGAAAACCGTCTGGACCTGGAGCCTTATTATTGGGCATACTTATCAGAGCTTCCTGGAGTTCACCTGGCGTCAGTGGCGAATCCAGTGCCATTGCTTGGGTGTCTAATAATTTTGGAAGAGTTATGTTGTCGAGAAATTGATCAATTTCGTTTTTAGATGGGTTTATTTGTGGTGTATATAAAGTTTCATAGAAATCCCTAAAAATGTTGTTTATTTTTTTAAGATCATATATTGTATTCCCAGATAAATCTTTAACAGCACATATAGTTGTTTTTTCTTTATTGATTTTTAACTGGTTAGCAAGAAATTGTCCGGATTTGTTACCGTGTTCATAATTTTGCAGGCGAAGTCTTTGTACTAAGAATTTAGTCTTTTTATTAATAATTTCATTTAATTCTAGTTTTGTCTTGCGTATTTTGTTTAATATTTCTTGATCTTGGTGTGACACATAGGCTTTTTCTAAGGATTTGATGTTTTTCTCTAGTTCCTGAATTTTTTTGTTTTCTTCTTTCTTCTTATGTGATGAGAAAGAGATTATTTTACCTCTCATCACGGCTTTCCCTGCTTCCCAGAGGACAGATGCTGATGTTCCAGGAATGTCATTAAAGCCTAAATATAGAGTCCATTCTTTTTTAAAGTATTTGATAAACTCTTCGTCTTTGAGCAGTGATGTATTAAATCTCCAGTTTTTTCTTGGTGTAGTATTATTCATCTGTATTAGTGTTAAAGATACAGGAGCATGATCGCTGACAGCTATAGGATGAATCTCAGTGTCTGAAATGTTACTCAGCAGTGAGCTGCTGACCAGAAAATAATCCAGATGAGAGTAGGAGTGATGGACATGTGAGAAGAAAGAATATTCCTTACTGTTGGGGTGAAGGGAGCGCCATGCATCGCAAAGACCAAAGTCGCTCATATACTGTTTGATTATATTTGTGGACTGCCAATTACGCTGAGTTCCTGCTGTATTGAGCCTATCCATTTCTTCATTTAGTCCCAGGTTGAGGTCTCCCCCAAGAACAATTGTGCAGTCTAGGTGTTCGGAGAGTGTACTAAAAAAACCGTGGAAGAATGAGGGGTCATCAACATTTGGACCATATATACTTACAATACCTAGCTTTTGGTTAAGTATAGATAGTTTGACAATTAGGAATCTGCCCTCTGGATCTATAACTGTATCGAGTACTGTGAAATTAATATTTTTATGTATTAGAATTGCTACTCCTCTTTGTCTAGAATTATAACAGGCTGAGAACACATTAGGAAACTCAGGTATTTTGAGTTTATTCAAACCTGTGACAGGCATGTGGGTTTCTTGTAATAAAACAACGTCTGCCTGTAATTTTTTAAGTTGGTTAAGTATTTTTAACCTTTTTCCCTAGAGCCAGCTCCATGCACATTCCATGTGACAAATCTTAGCATGCCCATAGTTGTGTGTTTGTGGCTAATGATGTACGCTGTGTGTCTCGCTTAGACGGGTGAGGAAAATGGAAACACATCATTTTTTTTTTTTTTTTTTGTAAGTAAAGAGAAGAAAATGCGCGGCAAGAAGCTCCATAGGTCTGACTATGTGTGTGCATAATAACTAATATGAGCAAATGTGTGCGTGTGTCCTATATCTGTGTGCGCTGTGTGGCTGTTGTAAATGTGTTGCCTTTAAACGCATGTGTGTGCGTGATCGTGCAGAGTAAGCATGTAGAAATAGACAGTGTCGTTTGTGGATGGATAGGGAAACAGGTGATCGACATAGTGATAGAAAAGAGAAGCAAATAAACCAAGGAGCAAGGTGAGCGACAAGAGAGAGAGAGGGAAAAAGAAATAAAAACGGAAACATTCCAATTAAAGCATTGGCGGAGAGTGACGGTGACGTTATACTAAATTAGCAAACTGAAATTACATAGTTAAGCAAAAGTTAATACAAGAGAGTGTGAGTGAAGAGAATAGTGTACCGGATTCTTATCTGGTGTGCGGTCAATACAGCCATGGAGTGGTGCCAGGGTCGCGGTAGAGCTGTCCGTCCACGTAGAGCCGGTCCACGGCGATGACAGCCCGGGAGCCTTTCTGGATAAAACTACGTCGGACTGGGAAGAGGACCCTGCGTCGTTCCAGGATCTCTCTGGGGAACTGGTCGTTCACGCTAAAATCCGTTCCTTTCAGCTCTCTGCCGCGACTCTTCACCTGCTCCTTCTGCTTGAAGTGGCCGAATTTGGCTACAATAGGACGTGGTCTCCCGCTTCCTGTCTTCGGAGCCCCGATGCGATGCACTCTTTCGAACCCTATGTTTTTCACCGTGTCCTCCGGCAGCTTCAGGTGGATTTTAATGAAGCTTCTCACGGTCGTTTCCGGGTCCTCTCCGGCAGACTCTGGAATACCAGAAAACACCAGATTATCTCTCATGCTACGGGCTTGTAAATCTATAACGGTCTCTTTTATTTTTTTATTTTCTATGTTTAATTGGGTCACATTTTCGGTTAGAGATTTGACCGAGTCCCGTAGCGTGGCGTTTTCCGCAGCAAGTGTTTCCACCTGCCGCTGGCTGAACTCCAGGGATTCTTTTAGAGATTTAAATTCCCGGTGTAAGATCTCCACCAGGGACAGCCTTGCATCAAAACTGGACAATCGCTTATCGATTGACTCCAGGATGTCGACGATATCTTTGCCGGCAGGCGATGTTGTGCCGGGGGAGTCTGCTGGGTGATATCTTTTAGATGACGGCGTCTCAGCTTTGGCCGGGGAAGACGCGCTCTGGGCCTTCTTCATTACTAAATCTTCGAAGCACCGGTCGATGTATTCTTGGAGAGCGTATAAACTCTCCTCGTTGTCCTCCAGGGTGTTAGAGATGATAGGACAGATGTTGTTAGTTATATGACAGTTGGTTAGTTTATTTGGCAATACTGAAGTTTAAAGAAACTTTGTTAAATTCTATGCTACCATTCGCTTTTTTTCCGCCAAATCTCCGGCGTTTGACGTCACCTACAACATGGGTCGCTTACCTTTCCCCGTCGCTTACCTCTCCTCCCTGATTCTGATTCTAAAGTCAGATTTTGAGTCACATCACCAGGAGTGATCTCTGAATTGATGGTGATGTGCAGCACCAGAGCAGTAAACTGAATGCACAAGCAAAAAATTCTGACCCATGAATTCTGCATGTGTGCAGATGATGATGAAATAGCTCTTTTTAGAGCCTACTGTACTCCTCTGTATACAGTACTTGTATTACAGCAAAAATGAAAATAAATAAATAAATGGATCTCACTAAAACATGTGTTTTAACTATTCATGTTCCTAAATTTTATGCATGAATTTATTTGCTCATTGACTGATTCTGAAAATGTCTTGATGCATGCTCAAATCATCATTTGCGGATTAATGATCAAGGAACTGACCTCACAGCCCATTGTTCATTCAGTGGGCTTTCAGTCATTGTGTAATGTATTGTTTATAAAGATCGGGGAAACCTGCAGTCAGCTGAGACTGAAGAAGTCACTTTGATGAGTGACAAAACGTTTCTCCCACTGAAAACGTTACGTCCAGATGAAGAGATTCAACCTTTGGGGATTCTGAAAACGTGGTCGCAATGGCCTCAACTGAACGTACTCTGAATCAGATATTAGTCTCGCTTTTGGAATTTGTTTTATCCTTGTGCTGCTTTTACTCTCTTTCTTTTATATGAAGATGGACCATGATATCTGAAATAAAGTTTCCAAAGAGACTCAGACTAGTCCGATGCTGATTTGACATGGAGGTGTGGTGTATTTGCTGGTTAGCATTGATATGACGATTTTGTCTTTGAAGCATGAACAATATATTGACAGGTTTCCACTAGCACTTGGAGTCATTGTGCACACAGATGGCAGAAATAGTTCTGTGTACTGAAGGGATTTTTTTAAAGTGTACTTTAAAAAAGTACACTCTATGGGACAGAATCCATGTGTCTATCCACTATCTGTAAATCACACACAGTGCTTAAATGTTATCTTTTGTGTGTGTGAATGTCTCTACATTCTCATTTATTCCTGGAACTGCGCTAGCACATTAATCCTCTATCTGAAATCTGTCAATCTAAGTCAAGTCATGAGAAAACCTCGCTATCGATCGATCGCTTTAGTTCAGCACGACTGCCACAAGTAACTATTAAGTAATGATAATCATCAAAATATATTCCTGTAGCAAATTGGTAATGGGCATCAGAGAAATTGTTGCAGAGAAATTTAATCTAAATGTAAAGAACCTTGGAGCCAAACCCCTAAAAGGAGTGTTTAGGGGCATCAGGGTAATAGGGCCACTCCTCCCATTCAACCCTCCAGGGTGGCAGGGGCAGGTCAAGGGCTCTGATTGTCAGTGTTTATTAATGGGCCCTGCAGAAGGGAGTGACAGCAGGGTGATCTCTGTGATGATGATGTCTTATTGCTTTCCATGAGCACCTCAGGTACATACATATTTATGATGTGCTGCCACCTAAACGCCAGCTAGAAATATCTGTTTAACACCCGGCCTATTCAGGTGCTTACCAAAGTATAGCCGGAACAAAACAATCCATTGGCACTAATAGTGCCTGTGCCACGGTAACTTTAACAAACCACGGAATGACTTTGCCCTTTCGTTTATATCTAAGGTAGCACAGAAATGCAATACTTCATCATCATCATCATGGTGCAGTTTGGAAAGAAAAGTGGAAAAACTGCTTTATGTTACAAAACGAGAAAAACTCGTCAGCACTTCGTATTAATCAGATGGCTTTTTGACCACCAATTGAATTAATTTGAACTAATTTGTATGACAGATTGATTTGTGACACTACACATGTATGTATTAAATATTAACAGCTAGCACTTCCCCAGGGACAGATGTGATTTTAAAGGGCAGCTCATACGCAGTCATTTAGTTGATTAATATGGCCTACTCATTTACAGCATACAGATTTGTTTTACTTACTTATTCATGTCTTCACAGAGTGCTACTCTCCTTGATCTTATGCCCGTACTTCATTGTTATTCATTCAGAGCGGCACGTTCAATAGTTCAGTGCTATTTACTGTCCGGACTGTGACATTCATTTTCATCCCAAATCAGTGGAATAATAGTGTAATCAAAGTACTTCTTTACAAGAAAGACACAAAGATGAAGCAAGACAAAAGTGAATCTAAGAGGACAATAGCTTTCTGGGTTTGCACAACATATAACTGGAAGAAAGATAGTGTATTAGTGAGTACAACATGCATGTTTTGCTGCATGATTTAGAAGGATTCTTGTTTTTGAGGCCCTCTGCTCTATTGGGGGAAAAAGCTTGCATTTACTTTTCGTGCATGACCCTGAAGCTGAAAGAAGTAGTTCATTTGATTAATCAGCAACAATTTTGGTTCTTGAATATTTGCTAGAATCATCTATAAACTGAAGCATCCAACCACTATGTGTTAAGACATCACATTGAAAGCTTGGAAACTGGAATGAGCATTTTTTTTGGCGTCTTTAATAGGCCAAACAATTACCTAATTGAGAACATAATCATTGTACTAAGCCATAATGAAAATAGTAATTACTTGCAGCCCAAAATGTGTTTCAGACAAGAAGTGTGCCACTATAATTTTCTCTTTGAACTTACTGTCTACGCCAGAAGTGTAGAACGAGTATCTGACCAATCTTAAAATATAATCTAGACCTGACAAACTGACAGAGCTGGAAGAGACGTTTCTACAGCAGCCTGACAAACATCAGCTGTAATTTGATGGTGCTAATTAGATCAGCTCTCCTGCAAAGCACTGAGATCAGCTGGCTGTCACTGTTATCATATTCATGCTGACTGGTCAGAATATATTGGTATTTATTTTTGTGATGGATAACAATATGAAAACAGAAGTTGTGGATGTTCTAGGTACCTGCAAAACTCTTTAATAGGTTTAAGCACAAGTTTACTAGATTTTTTATCATTTAAAGTTTGCAATTTGCAAGACTGCAAACTTCAATCAATATACGAGTTTAAGTTAGACTACAAATGAAAAAGATGACAAAGGCCAGGGTAGAATAGCTTCACATACAAGTAGAAAAAAAGGAGCCTGGCATTAAAGATGCCATGATCTGTTTTGGGTCTGGCTAATGGTACAATCTTGATAATTACTGGGAAAAAAATACCAAAGTAATGATGAAAAATGTTTATAGTAATCGAGTCTGTCCTATTTTGGTCAGCCCTCATCTGCAGCCTAGTCAGTCTCTCAGGCTGCTACAACAGGATTACATAACTGACATATGTAAGGCCAAAACAGGGAAAACACATATATTCCTGGAAAAATACAAAAAAGCAGAGTCAGAGAACAGTCATGGCTCAAGAAATGAAAATCACAAAGAGCAGCAGCATCATCTTTAATTATAAATCAGTAAATCTAAGGCTTGCCTACCCATAAGGTCCTTCAACTAAATATTAATATCAGTCATTTGTTCAGTAAGCATGTTTGTTGTATTTGTACTGCAATGATCCATTTAAGCGCTTCTGAAGACAAGAGTGCTTTCAATGCCCCTCCAGCCATCCAGGAGACAGGGAGAGTGGAGGTGACCTTAAAAATTAAAAGCCACATTTTTTTTACATTTTGTCTAAAAAGCTGCTTGGTTTTCAGGTAAGATGGAGTTAAACTGTGCCACTGTATAGAGTTACACTATTGCTACAGTTGTTGGCTACTAATCCAGAAGCATGAGCCTGTTATAGCAATTAGTCCTAAAGCTATTTTTTTTTGTTAGTCATATGTTGTTGTTTTTTTTAAAAATTGTGATCTATGTCACATAACCATTGTAAGGCCACCTGTATTTGGAGCCGAGCATCTCTTGACCATTTAAAAGCGTTGTAGCTGTTGCATTGTAGCTGTTGCGTTGAGCTGCAGATGACTGACCGTGCTGACTGTGGAGAAAATAAAATTTTTTCGATGCTATCTTTAAACAAGACCTTCATTTTTTCTTTAAAAATCTTTTGATATTATTTTTTGTATTTTTTACGCCCACTGTTTCAGTTAGCAGTTGATGTAGATAACTCTCAGGTCAAATTGTTGTTGAAGTAAATTCAGATTCAGAGAGGCGTCTGTGCCACGATGGCCCACATATCATTTGGCATGAGATTGCATACGCTGGCGTGATGTTTGTAGCACAAAATCAAATGGGCTTTATCTTTCCTACCTCTCCTTTTAAACCAACAGAAAAATATCTCTTCTCTGCAAATAAGTTGTAGGTTTTATCTAGTGTGCTGTGCGCTGTGATTTGTGATGACAGGAGTTGAATATTATGCTGATACTGTATGGCACTGTAAATCCACCGCCTCATCTCTGCTCCTGCTGTCAAATGTATTCTGAAGTTGTATTTCAGCCATGTCCCCTCAGCACTGGGCTCACTGAATAGAGAAATAATGAGTGCTGTCTAGAGACAATGTCACTATTATTTTAGATCTCCCAAATCTCTCTCTCTCTCTCTGTCCATGTCCATTTTCTTGGAGGCTTCTCTTGCACCTCGTGTCTTCCCCACATCCTCACTACATCTTTGGCTCTGTCCCCGCAAAGTAAAGTCATACCACCCACTCCGAGTTGATTTACTTGTCTCCCCTCCCGTTTTGTAAGCTGCACTGTTAAGAGGCTGTCATTAGTGAATATGTGTGAAATGTGTAAAGGCGGTGTGCAAGAGGGGTTGCAGTCAGTCCATGTGATTAGAAACTACCTGGCTTAATGACAAAGCTAAGAACATGCCTCAAAGACTGGATGCATCATGCCATCTGTTTGGGTGTCATCCACACGTCTTTGCCACTGTCACACAGGATGTCGCATATTGAAGAAATCACAGTCAAATTAAAAAATAAATAAAGGATACTGCATGTGTAGGGCAGGGTGATATATTAGATTTTTGATACACATATACTGATATGTTTGAAAATCATATAAAGGATCAGATTATATTGTTTAAAACTGCATAGTTTCATGTGTTGCAACGGCAAATCCAAAAAGTTGGTAGACTGTGGAAAAGTAAAAACACAATGCAATGATTAGCAAATCTCATAAAAAGATATTTTATTCACACTAGAACACAGAATGCATTGAAGTTAAAGTGACAATTTGCTATTTGGTGAAAAACACGAGCTGATTTTGATTTTGATGGGAACAACGTGTCTGAAAAAAATTAATGTGACATTTAGTATCCCCATACATCGGTATCTTTCAGAGGACAAATGCAATATGATATTTCATATCTTTAAACGGTACTTTTTATACAGTGACAATAGACCCACACTTGTAAAAATCCTAGATTTTTTTTCAAGTTTTAAGTCTTTTTCTGAATTAATTAAGTTGACCTTGAAGATTGTGGTGGATGTATGCCAAATTATAATGGATTGTTAATGTGACCCCACTCTACACCCTTACAAAGTCGAGCTATCGTGTTTAGAAATAGAACGACATTTATGGAAGAGGTAATAAAGTACAAACAGAGTACGGGGAAAAAGAAAAGTAATAATCCAAAGAACAGGGGAAGCAAAGAAAAACTAGAGATCACAGAGTATGTAACCGGTGAACAGAACAGATACTTTGACAAAAGCAAGACGGGACTATTTATACACTCAGGGCTGACTGGACAGCAGATGGTTGTACTACAAAGACAGATTAATAGGTTAGCGACCTACGTTGACCTTAAAGCCAGAGTTTTGTGTGTCACAAAGGTGACTCAGTTTACTACGCTTAACCACCTTAGGTCAAGTCAGGTTAAAAACAGGATTTGGGGTTATCCAAGTCCTGGATCTCAGGACATCTGAACACAGATACTAGGATCTGTTTTTAAATAGCATATAAAGTCTTTTCATGATCAACATCAGTAATAAATACGGATTCTTAGATGCAAATCCCTTGATTGTTTTTTTTTAATCTCTGCTATAAATAGCTTTACAGAAATGTTATTGTTCTATAACTATTAATACATGATGATTTTTATGTTTATGCTTCGATTATATAAATTATATTACGATCTTACACGCATCTAAATATTAATTTAATGTAACCGTAATTGCAATCTGTCAGATTCTTCTCTGTCTTAATGATAGAGATGTGATATTCATAGCTTTGTTAACACAATCAGCATTTTTGCAAGCTGTTCTTTCTAGTATCAAGTGGGCTAGACTTTATTAATATTGGTAGCTTTCTTCCAGTATAACACAGCTATTGTTGCTCTTAGGCTATGCTGTATCTATTTATTCTTCGTGTGTCAACTATGCAGTGAATTTCTAAGCTGTGGGGCTAATAATGATCTTATCTTATCTTATCTTCTTCTCCTGCTATATTCACACATAGCACTAATTTCTCTGCAGTGTCCATGTTGCTTTTCAGGCTGTATTAAATTTAACTTCTTTCTATTTTTTCACTCTGCTGCTGAAGTAAACTTATCCATGGTTGTGATTGGTCAGATGTTACCAACACCACTATACATGAGAACACACTCGTAGCTAGAGTGGAAAAACCTTGGTTACATTATCGAGTATATAACCACTGACGTGTGACCACTTAGCCTGATTGCTGATCTTAGCGCAAGTGAGGACAGATAAAGGAAACATCTCCTGAGCGTTTTGGATTTGATTCATAGTACAGGGCCCATGTGCTTTTGTGAAGGTTTTATTTTGCAAGTGGTTATTATGATGCTATTCACATACCTTTGCTGCTTCCCATGGCCATTCACAGTATCCAAACAAAAAACACTATGTTGAAAAAAAAAGTTGTGTATACCTCAAACTGCAAACAAGGTCAGTTTGTAGTGTTTCTATTATGAATCTTTAATTCCTGAACATTTCATGTTTGTAAAACTTTCCCAGCACTTTGATAATAGATTCCAGTTTAAAGTTTGAGTGGAAACATTAAGGCAGCGCCATCGGGGGAAACACTAATGCCTGTTGTGCAGTGGGCCACGCAATGTGGATGCAAACCCAGAGGCTAGATTTTTTTTTTTGGCTCTTGTGCCAGGTTTACAATTTTATATTGAAGTGAGTGGGCACCATATACGAGTGCAATATCCAGCTCTGCTTAACATATCCTTATTGGAGAGATTGGGTTTTTGCAAAGACTTGTGGGAGCTGACCAGTCAGGGCTGACTGGGCTTTCTGCACAGCTGGAATTTAAGGCAAGAGAGTGAGAGAGAATAAACAGCACAGTCTCAAAAACTGTAAGAGTTTTTGCTGAAATAGACAGTGAAAAATTATGTTTAATTAACATCTAAGTTAAATATTTTCTGGGAACATTTTCTAACATTTTTACTAACATTTTCCCATTACTTTCTTTTTTGTCAAACCTTCCATGCTCCAGGGTAAACGTTGTTTAAAAGGATAATATTGTTGATAAAATTGTTTTGTTTTTTAAAAAAAATATTGGTCAATATCAATGCTGCAAAGGCGGTGATAAGCTCCAATACCTTTGCTACGGCTCATCCAGATCTGCAAAGGTTTCTATCAAACTGCCATGAACTGTTTAAAAAGTATATGCTGAGTAGTAGGGCTGTGCGATATGACCAAAATCTCATATCCCGATATTAAGACATCTATCGTTCGATAACGATATAAATCAGAAAAATGTAACATTTTCTGTAAATTCTGTGAATCTCGTCTTGCGGGAAGTGTTTCCAGCTGCGCGTCATGTAGCTGGAGTCGAGTGTTTTAACTGATGCATGAAACTATACATTTTTAGACATAAGTTGTAACGGCCGCCGTTTTCTTTGTGAGTATTTATTACACTGCGTGCTGCGGGGAAAAGCCTGTTCTAACGTTTGAGTCTAGGGTTTATCTTTTTTTAGCACCTGACGGCTCTTTTTTGCTTCTCATCCGTAAACTGTCTGCATCTTTCACGTGATTCAGTTTATTTTGAAAAGTCTCAACAGGATCTTGAGCTTTATTTGAAAGGTTTATGTGGAACAAGCGGACACGCGGTGGTTTTACCGTCGTTGTTGCTAACAACAACGCATAAAAACAAACGCTTGTCTGTCTGTAGTGTGGTTATATTAAATGTAAGCGAAAGAGAGAACTTTAAGAAATTAATATAGCCACTACAGTGACCATCAAAATAATGAAAAAATATTGCCGTAAACAGTTTATTTTGCGACACCACGAAACAAACGATAGCGTAAAATGAAACGATAGATGTTTTTATATCGTCATCTGATTTATATCGTTATATCGAACAGCCCTACTGAGTAGTACCACAATACTGCTTTGATTTCATCCACAAACCCTTTTAAATATACTATGGTTTATTGTGTGATTATGACTCCATCTATAGAGATTGTGTGAGTTTCCTGATATGTGTATGAATATGGGATTTATCTCTTGAAACTGCATTTGCATGTTAAAAGAAAAAAATATCAGGTCATATTTTTTTATATGTCTTGCTGTTGGCTTAATAGCAACAGAAATGAGAAAGAATTGAAAAAAAGTAGCTCAAAGGCCATAACACAACTACCCAGCTGCCACCCCTTCCCCACAGTGTCTCTGTGATAGAATGCAATTTGTTAAATACGTTAACACTTCACTGAAGGATCCGATGAGGGAATTCATCATTCTGCCAGATGCTGAAGGAGCACCTGATTACTTCTCTGTGACTTGGAAAGGAGATATTATTTAGTCATGCATCCAGAAAATACTGTCAAATATTCTTCCACATGAGTACCATTTATCTTTCTCTTGTATTTGTTCTATAATTTTTGATGACCATAGTTTTCAAGCATCTGTTCTACAAAATATTACTATCACATTTTGAACACGTTTGCTCGCAGTCTGAAGTAAGTAAAACAGCACATTTTAATCCCAAAATTCTCCCCGACCGTGTGTTGCTGTGAGCTGCGTGTTGCAGCCTCAAATGTTTTACTTGGCAGTGATGAAACATTTGCAGTCACTGAAATATCAGCTTTAACTCGTTATCCTTTCTGCTAAAAAAGAAGATTAATAAACATTGATAAAAGAAGATGTTGGTGTAGTTCTCGGTGCTTTTCTTTCAATTCAAATTACTATGCAAGCGCAATTTAGGTCTCACGTGTGTACAAGTGTCATGGTTATGATTAGGTTTATGAAATTAGGTGTTTATGAAATCAAGTGCATAAGCCCCTTTTCAGCTTTTTATGCTTGGAGCATTACTCTAATAGAACCTAAAAAAGCTGTTGTATCTTATCCTTTTTTATTACTTATTTATTTTTAATGCTGAAGCTCACCTTCACAGCTATACGGTATTCAAATCTACAATATATTTATTTGATATTTTGTTATCATTATCATAACTTACAAGAATAAAATGCAGATAGGGGTTATATAAAGATTTTTTTCTTTATAGAGTGAAAATCTGTGAAAAATACAAATTTGATAATATATGATAAGCTGGAAAAAATGATCTGCATTGACAAATAAAAGGAAAGTATCTGCCCAGGAAACCATAAGATATTTGGAAAAGAATAAAATTAGCTTTTTAGAAGAAGAACCTCATGCTACCTATGAAATATGACAATGGAATTGTTTGAGCATCTTTCAGTGATTGTTTGGACTATAAATTCTGTGTCATATTCGATAATTATTTTTAAGATACACACTTAAGGTTTGAATTCAGTGGATTCAGTCATTCCGATCAGGCTTATAAAAATCAAGCATCTATGCATACAGACTGCTTCGACAAACATTTGCGAAAAAATGGGTCGATCTCAGGAGGTCAGTGAACTCCTGCGTGGTACCGTGATGGGATACCACCTGATCTGGTGGCCTGGCTAAGCCCCTTAGGTCCAGTGAAAAAAACTCTTAAAGCTTTACCATACCAAGACATTTAGGACAATCTGATGCTTCCAACTTTGTGAGAACTGTTTGAGAAAGGCCCCTTCCTATTTCAACATAACTCTGCACCAATGCACAAAGCGAGGGCCCATAAACACATGGATAAGCTAGTGTGGTTTGGAAGAACTTAACTGGCCTGCACAGAGTCCTGGTTTTAACCTGACAGAACATCTCTGGGAGGAATTAGAGCCGAGACTGTGAGCCAGGCCTTCTAGTCCAACATCAGGGTCTTATCCTGAGCTTCTGGAAGAATGCTGTAAAATGACCATAAACACACTCTTAAACCTTGTGGAAAGCCTTCCACCACAGTTGAAGCTACTGTAGCTGCAAAGGATTGGCTGACATCATATTAAACCCAAATGATTAAGAATACAATCTGAAGAGTAGCATCTGAAGACAGACAAGGAATACTTTTGGAAGTACAGAGTAATTTGCAACCATCTCTCCAAAGGTTTCAGTTAAACAACAAGTGGACCTTTTTACACAATAATGAGCCTAAGTACACAAGAAAATGCACCAAAAAGGATTAAAGAGAAGAAAATGGTCAAGTCAAAGGGGACGTTTGATTCCCACTTGTGGGGGAATTTGAAACATACAAGAAAACACTGAAGGAATTCTACACAGAAAAGTGGTCAGAAAAATTTCAACAACCTAATGTGAACAATTTCTACAAAAAGCTTTTTCTCCTATAAGTGTTACATCTATTGATATATTGACAATGTATTGAAAATTGTTGTAGAATACATTATTGAAAAGGCATTTTTTTATACATTGTTTCTGTTCATCATTTGTAAACACTTTCTAACAAGAATAAAGGTTTTGTTGACTAAATGTGTCAAAGTTAACAATTTCCACTTACTTTGTTCACATGACTACACATGCTAATGGAAGGAAAACATGGAAATGCAAATATATGTCTACTACAGAGGAGAGGTTAAAGGAGGTAGCATGGATCGTGTCAAGTCTATTGCTACAGTCATTTAAATTTATTTAATAAAGGTTATAAATGATTTAGAATTTGGAGGAAACCAAAGATCAGATGTGCAGTGGGGAAAGGAATAACTTAGGAAGTTGGATAATAATTTGTATTGTGAGCTCCAGTAAATGTGTTTTCTTTGCATACAAGCTGTAATCAGCTGACCTGTGCCTCTGCTGCTGCTCTGAGATTTACTGTCTCTGTGGATTATCCAGCTGAATTTAGCTAAACATACGCAGATGCTACTTGAGCCATCATGGCTGCTTTAGAAAGTCTAGGCAGTGTTAATATCATATAAACGGTAGAATTTGGAATGCTGTTTGGGATAATTCAGGCCCACTTTAATCCCTGGTTATAAATAAATCGCTATAATGTTGAATTTAACTATATAAATTGCAGGTTTTAGTTGTAAACATCACTGTTGGCTGTTTATAACCGGTCGACAATAAACACAGCTTCTAGTAAAAATGCAAGTGGCCACTTCAGACTGGCTCTAACAGCTAATTAATCCCCACAGTCACAAACATACAGCTACTAAGTATATTCTTCAAATTTGTTAGGCAGTAATTAGCCAGTAGCAAAACTATAGTCTATAGTTGTGCTTTTTTCAATGGACTGGCTCTTATATAGTGCTAGTGGAGCACTCAAAGATGCCTCATGCATATCCCATTCATCCATTCACCCAAGCTGCAGTGCTTTCTGTCTAACATTCACAGACATACTCTGATGGATGCATCACAGAACACTTGTGGTTCAGTCTCCAGTCAGGGATTGATCCACTAACTTTCCAATTTGTGGATGGCCTGCTCTACCTCCCAAGCTACACCCTGTAAGAAAGCACGCATTCTAGCTATGGTCGGTCATGGCTCCAAAAAAACCCCAAAAAACGCAGTGGCCAAAATGCTAACAGTGACATTTCATAGATGGCTTAAAAAAATAGAAGACGTCGCAGTGACTATGTCAATATTTCATATGCAGTCTATTGTGTTAGATATGCAGAAATGCATAACTACTTCAGTCTCTGTTGACACACTGTAAACACGCTAGTGTCACACATTAACTCTTTTATGTGTCTGTCTCATTACTTGAGTAGATTTTATGACTGAAAGCATAAAAACGCTACAGAAAACAACTGATATGCGATCTTTTTTTGTAGGTTGATCTACATTCAGAATCAACATGTAATAATTTTGCATCATAAAACACACCCTCAGACAGACAGCACAGTCGCCGATACACTGTATTAAAGTGACTTTGAGTGATATCATTCACAGGCACAAACATAGGTAATTTAGTTCCTGCGTTATTTTGCTTGTTTTAGTGTAACCGAAGGCTATTTAGAATGGATCTATCCAAGTCCCCTAACTTAATCTGCCATTTATAGGCTGACATGTAGGGAGGGGGCGAGGACAGGCATTGTGCTTTGTGATTGGACCAAAAAGTAACCAAGGAAACCATACTGCTTTAAGTGTTGTAAATTGGTTAAAATTAGTTTATCTGTAATGCGAGTTGCAAGATGGTTGAAGTAAACATGATCAATCAGGACTTGTGTCACAACTCAAACTGTCGAGACGCTAAGCTGTTGTTCCTCCAGTTGCTGAGGTAGGTGTGTGTTTTGAGAACATTTTAAGTAGCTAGAACGCGCCTCTGACTCCTGTATGGAAATTTGGAACATAATTAAAGAAAGCATTTCAAAGGTAGCCTCATAAATAATGCAAATTCTTTGTTAAATGTCCCTGACAGCCAATGCTGGCGCTGCAGAATGTGAACCTCGAGAAAGGCTGAGCTGGTCTATCTGGTCATCAGGTGCCTCCCTCGGAGTGCTATAAATTGACAGAAATGGGAGACAGCCAGAATAGATGAGATAGCTTTAAATGAACACTCCCTATTAATAAGATTCTTAATGTGACACTATGAGGCTCCAAATTGGTACATAAATAGTACAACACAAAACATATGGGGCTTCGTCAGAATCCTGTACAGTGGTTTTGTTTACCTGAACCAAATCCAAGCTGTAGTTTGTTGCATCAAGTCAAATTAATGATGGTTTTAAGTATAACACTTATTTCTGTGTGTTTTTATATATTAGAATTAAATACATTGTGTCTAAATGAACACCACTAGCATTCAGATGGCTCCGATTTGTATTTTCCGAGCTTCCTTTTTTCCCGCCTCTAAAAGCATCTTTGAAGTGGTGTTTCACTCATAAAATGCACATTGTTAAGAGGCCCACTTACTGATTGCATAATTACCTTGTGCCTTTCTCAATCAGAGACAGAGACGGTGAGCACAAGTTGAATGAAAGGAGACAGCAAGGATTTTACTGTACTGTCATTAACATAAATCTTCCTTAATGTACTAGCATGGTATCTGCACAATGTAAGGAAGGTAATTAGTTATTCTTCCTGCCTTCATTAAAACTTGGGTGTAACATATAAATTTGGTTGTGCTTTTTTAGTTTCACAGAAGCAAAATTACACGAAGAGATCATATATCGCTCTTGTTTGCCTTTTCAGTCAGTGACTGCTTAATTTTCATATGCATTGGTGACACTGTACAAGCAAACTTAAGTCTGATTGCCTGCACAGAACAAACTGTATCCTGATTGGCTTCAGCTTGATTGGCTGAATGATTAAAAAACAAGAAAAAAAATACACTCAGAGAATCACATTAATTATAAACTTTTGATTAATATGAACTTCGTTAATCAAGGAAACAATTCAGTGGTGTATTTTTCAAATTATTTTATTGCCCAACTATCCATTCATCTTATTTTTCATGGGCTCACTGCTGAAACACACACACACGAAGCACACACACTGCTTTGCTCTACCCAGATTTAACTAGTAGCTCAAGTTAGGAAGACCACTTAAAGCCTGATATTTTAACCAGAGTGTGGTTCAGCCTTTCCGAGTGTTGGCTTAGCCCAGAGGTCCGTGACAGATGTGGGTGATGTCTCTGCCCCAGATCTCGAGGACTTTGTCCCCTTTGATATTCCTTGACTCCGGGGCTTGCATAAGCATGTTGAGAGAGAGAGAGAGAAGTCAAGGTCACTCCCACTCTGACGCCGCAGCCTCATGAATATTATGATTAATCACAGTCTTTTGGCTCAAATTAATAACAAACAAAATTGCTGTGCACAGCCCATAGATTCAAGGCTAGCTTTTGAGGAACTGTTTATGTTGCCCTCCCCAGTAACTCCCAATCCCTTTTTAACAGACACCTACCCAGCACTCCCCGATCACACTTCCTATTCAAAGCAAAATAAATAAATAAGAATGCACAAACTGTAATTGTAGTACTTCACTTTGGTTGGGAACAATGTTAAATCTGCCACGACCAGTGAGATCTTAAAAGCTTTAAATATCTTGGAGTTAGCTGGAAATAAACAAATCCCTTCTACGTCAGCTTCCTTCTAGTCTTCCAGTCAAATGGTTCGACATCCCTCTTGTGTAGTCCTTTCTCACCGGTCGCTGGCGTCTTTTTTTCCCACGTGCACGCAATGGAAAATAAAAAATCTGCAGCCTGATTGTTTGTACTGAAAAGTGTAATTTTGAGGTTTTAGTCATTTAAAAGTATCACAAATAGCACACAAACAAATAATTACACAAAGCATTTGGTTAAAAAGGTTTTCTGTCTTTTGCTGTTGGTAATAAATAAATACAATAAATGACAATGCACCCTTCAATTATATATTATTATATATTATTCACAAGCCTGCTATTTGTTGTTGGAAGCCTTAGCGATTATTTGAAGATATGTGGGCCATAATTTTATTATTTTTTCTATAATTTGATTTGATTCACTACATGATGTGATGTCTGATGAAAATGCACAAATGGTCACTGGATGTCAGTTTTTACTTAGACTGCTTAGACATCATCTAACATGCATGTATGACTGTGAAACAGAAGACTCGTGTTATTTCTGTATATCTCAGTGTTAAAAGACAAAATAAATGATTAAATAAAGCTGAATCAAATCTTGAAAGCCACTTCTGCAGCTTATGCATGTGAGCTCGTTGCTTTTTCTATTTGAAGGTAACATGTTGTTATGTCATCATTATGTGGCCCCCTGTGCCGAGGCAGGCCATCCCTTTTTACCTGTCACTGCATTACTGGGGTGGAAACAGGTGTCTCATTTGATGTTTTCCGGGCTTTTTTAATTTTTTTTTATTTATTTAGTTATTTTTTGCCTTGATACTGCACATGGCCCTCTCACGGATTGAGTCGGTCCTCCCACAAGTGCTCTCTCCTGAGTGGGTGACAGCGTCGGGCATGTCAAAAAGCTTGATGGGCAGCAGACAAACACACATGCAGGAGATGACATTTACTCAGAAGGTCACCGTCAGAAATAGTGCAGATACTTCACATAGAGGCTGTCACCATATATATTTAATCTTTTTTATTCTTAGTCACGTCCTTCATTTGTGTTCATTTTAAATGCTCTGTGTAGTTGTCACAGTTTGATATGTATTTCTTTTATGTCTAAAACCCTAAAATTATGCTTCCCAAGTCTTGCTTGAATGCAGACATTTAACTCTAATCTAAGATTGTTTTTACGCCTTTTCCCATAGTGCAGCAGAAGAAAATGGAATAGTTTGAAAAAAATGAGAAAAAAAAACCAAAAAAACTTTATCACAAATGCTGACCTTTAATTACAAAACCTTTGCAGTGGGAGACCTCAGCTTTCACTGAAGTTGACATTTATAAATACCGAAATGTCCCAGTGAATTGCTTTTTGTTGAAGTCAGAGTATTGTTGAGGCAGATAGCATCAGTCCATTCGTCAAATACTGTAACTGCCGGTTCAAGGTGCTGGCAGGGTGTGTGCAGAGGACAATGTATAGCTGATCTGAACTGTCCACGTATGTAGAGGACAGACCTGTTAGCAAAGGGCCTCTCCTATCAGTTGCGGTAGCGATGAAAAGTCGAGATAAAGGCGGTACTCTATCCTGCTACTGTGGTTGTGTGCCCAGGACAAGAAATCAATACAGCTGATTTCAGAGACTGTTTTACAGTCAGGGCAGCTCTCAGCTTAAATGTTTGTTTTATTCAATGACACTTCTCTGCAAACCATTACCCACAGGGAGCAGAGAACAAACGTGAAACAAATAAACTGGCGACCCATCTCAGCATTGTTTGCACTTACAAATGGAAACTGGATAGTGTGGAAATTTTCTTTACCCAATGTCAAGGCAAAATCTATCACAGCTAAGATCCAAGCCATTACATTCAGCCTCTGAGGAAATATTACTTCTCGGACTGGCTTGTTTTATCCCCGATCTTTCTGTCCACCCATCATCGCAGGGATATGGCGGCATCTGTGGGGACATGCGCCTTCCAACACCTCTATCCTGGTGAAAGAGGATTTCCTGTCTGATAAGTACCAAAGGTTATCTGGATCGCAGTCATGTTTCTGTATAACATGCACTGCCAAGCAAAAACAGGAAAGCATTTCTCCCACCAAAACTCATTTCAGCTTTGCTTTTCATTATGACCACCACGAACATGCTGCACTTATGTGACCATAATTCTCTTTTCAGTGAGCACAACAAAACTCTGATGCATTTTGGTCTGAAATGAAAAAGAAACCTCTTGGTGATTCCAAGAAACCTTTAGGGTACCCTTTTAGCCACCCCTGCGCAGCAAACACAGTATAGAGGAACATTAGCTGGAAAAAAAAAAGATAATAATTGCAAGCCTGCACAAACCGTCAGATTACTGCTTTCTCGCAACACACTACTTTCACAGATTTACTTCAGTGAAAGTGGAACGGGGATAAATACAAATTTGAATAGGATAATGTTTCCCTCTTAATACCAGTCTTGTATTTTGCAGGACATCTGTGTGCTTTTGCACTTATACATATTATTTTGGGGAATTATTTGTTGCAATTTCTAAAGAAAAAGCTTTTGCTTCTAACAGTAGGCCTCAGTTGACAATTCAGTGTAAAAGAGGAAGAAAAAGAAAGAAAGAAAGGAGCGAATGGTGCCTGAGGCTGAGTAGAGCAGACAAGCAACAGCTTCACATCACTCACCTGGATTCAAAAAGGACAGAAATAGTACTAAAAGCACCCACTCTCACTTTGTAACTGTTCTTTTGTTTCCCTGTCTCTCGCGTTAGGCTACCTTCATGGCAGCCGAGCACCCTGTGTCTCATTTCCCAAAAGGCTATTCACCATCACATTATAGCCAGGGGTCATTTAAACTTTGAGGTACTCAGTGGAAATTTACAAAAAATGTAATCTTGCAGGTTAGCAGTTCAGTGAATTTATTACATATGTTCATTATAATCCTGAGAAAAACAAGGTCTGATTTTATTTTAATACCCTTTTGCACCTTCTATTCTTTTCTTTTTCTAATATTTTTTAAATATAAAAGCCAAGAGTGCATAGAAAATATGCCATGTCTGCTCAGTGATTCAGACTTGTTATACCTTTTTTATTTTAATCTGATTAATTCTGGGTGTGTGCATAACTGATGCCCCAAATTGCCATTTAAGGCTTCACTTTTCTCTATTTTTATTCACAAAATAAATGAGGACTAAAGAGAAACATTTTAAACTTCCCAGCTTCAAGCACTGTTGTTGAAAATCATCTGGGAAAACCACTGCAAATTAATTGTGTCAGATGTTGTATTCATAGTCCCAATAGTGACCTTGAAACAGAAAATATTACTGATGCTGCCATAAATGCTTCTCCAGGCCTAGCAATTCTTATTCTTATCTAATAATATAAGGCCTGGATGGCTTGTACCAACATCTATATACCATAATCCTGCAGATGGCCACAAGACACCTCTTGGGACACGATGATAATCCCTTTCCAAGTCTACAAAAGCTTTAGAGTGAATGGGCCAACTCCTCTTGTAACCTTGCGAGGGGAAAGAGCAAGTCAACTGTTTTGCAGCCACTCCACAGTCTACATTTTTATTCTTGGATCTAACACCGAGCAGTTCATTGGATGACGTTTCTTGCCGAACAGGACCATTTGAAGCCAAGGTCGACCTATTTTGTTGTGCAGCTCCCACAAGTCTCTAAGAAAACTCACAAAACCAACACACGTGTGGAGTCAGCGCACCTGTTTGTTGCTGTCTGAGCCTTCCACTTGGCTAACATCATACTCCAGTGGCATTCGAATGTCTTTTCCTGCCAGACGTGCAACTACAGGTTGACTGCTTCGTGTTACTCGTTTGATCTGGATGTGTCTGCTGTTATGGGCACCAGGCAGTGTCTGGCATGTTGTGGCTTCTTGAGCGAGCTGTGCAGTCCCTGGTTTGAGTAAGAGCTTTATGCAAAATACTAGAACTACTAAAGGCACTATCTACAAGTCTTGCAGTGATGTGAAATCTGAAAAAAACATAAAAGGTAAATTAAAGTAAAAAATATAATCTGTACACATTGCTCGCTGCGGTACTTTATGTCTCAAGTTTCCCTGATTTGATCTGGATTCTGTGCTGCATCTTTTGCATTTCTAAAACCTGAAAAATAATCAGCCTTCTGACACATAAGAATTCAACCAACATAGTCAAATATCTGGTAATAACTTTGTTTTCATTCAGCCCCATACCTTCATCCGCTGAGACCTGAGTTTTTGTCAGGTAAGGACGATTATGAGCTGCTGAGAGCTTGGCGTTCTGTTAGTAGTGCAGCCAAGGCAATCACTTGTTGTGACAGGGACAAGGAAGCTCCCTCTTCTCGCAGGAGGCTGATTGATTGGGCAGTCAGGGAGAGGGAAATGTCCTTCACAATGGGCAATGAAGGACAGCAGGCCCGGGATACTCACTCTCCTCCAAAAACTTTACGTTTTACTGAACTAATTCTCACTGTTGACATCAAAGAACTACAGCTGATGTAGGAATGAACTCTACTGGAAATGCCTCTGTCAAACAAGATGGATGCAAGTGGTCCAAAATCATAAAGTTGTGCTTCCTGCTTTGACTGCGCTCTTTTCATATTCATCAGTACTGCCCAAAAGTAAGCCCTTAGCATTGAAGTGTCAATCAGAGAGGGAGCTCCAGAGCACCATTCACTGGATCAGCAAGATTATGTCAGTTCATATATCTTCTCCTTTTTATAATTTGTCATCTTCCCATTTAGCAAAATGCATCGCTTTATAGATTACAGAACTGCCCTTATTTCCATGAGAAGGAGATGAAAGTCAAACAGGAATTTATATTCCACAAGCAAAATACATTTGGAATTACTTCAGGTAATCATGACAGTGCCATTATTAATAAACACTATTAATAATACTACATATCCCATCTTTGGAGGTTATTGCAGTGCCACTGGTGCTGTTTGCTAACCTGACTGATGCAAAGCCCCACATCAACTCAGAATACCCGTGTAAGTGGTTTTCACACTACATGCCCTGATTAATTATAAAATTGGAAGTACATTACTTTTCATATTAGCTGTGTGGTATTACAGTATATTGTCCTGGTTTGTTTCAAGACGGTGACCATGTCTGCAATCCTCGGTTTGTTGGTCCAGTACAGTTACTGCCCTTTAAGGGAAGGACAGTAAACACCGTGGCATGGAAAGATGATGTGACACTTTATGTGATGCATTTAGTGCTATTACTCATTTTAAAAGGATAATCTCCGGCTGTGAGCATAGTTACAGCTGCTGTTGCAGCTGTGACAGATGAAACTGTGGCTGGAAGAGTTTAGTGTTCGAATTTCTCCTGCTGCTGTGCTTCAGCCATGTTGCTAAGGAAATGTCCACACTATTTGAACTTGCGGTGCTTCTGTGACAGATGTTTTCCTAAAACACAGTGTACTGAATACAACGCTCAGCCACCACACCCACCTCTGTCCACACAACTATATATATATATATATATATACACACACATACACACACACACACACGTACAACTGTTGCTTGAAGTCAAAGTTACGCCCTTTTAAAAAACATGTCACAGCCATAATCGTAACAAGCACCGCATGCCAGTGGCCACAATCACTGACAGCTGTGTCATCCCATGTTTCCAGTCTGCATCTGCAGTGGTCAGTGAGTATCTGTAACAGCTCCTCTTCTTTTTTGAATGCAGTGGTACAGACTTGTGCCCAAGCATGCAATCACAGCTGACTCTCTGTAGTTTATAATGTTACATGGTACTATAGTACAGCTCAGCCTTTCTCTGTTGATCAAAGTGCAAAAGTGTTGTGAGCTAGCACAAATCTTAGCGCTTATCTCACTGTGATCTGTAGGGGGCTCCATACAGTCATCCTTTATGACCATTAGGAATTGTGTTGCTTTTCTGAAAGCTCCAGGAAGAAATCTGCTATACTGTCGCATGTATCTTTGCTACCATTACAGGATCTCTTCAAATCTGCTCAAAATGTTTTCATTTTTCTTCTTAGTGAAGATCGATATTTTTAAACATCACCAATGAGCAAAATACATGCGGCGTGGCATGTCTTAAACATTCAATTCTACCTCCTCTTTACATTCATCAGTTTCAGGGAAGACCTTGTTAAATATTTGCACTGTGCACGGGCATACAGAACCAAGGCGCCGCAGCCATTACCAATGAGGTACACGCCGCTGTTAATGTTAATTGGAATTTCTCACAAGTTCTCATTACACTTATTCTAAACGATGGGCTGTGAGCGCCACAGAAAGGGTTCCTATTTATCCTCAGAGAGATTTCAAAGGGTGATGTACACATTTGTGGCATGAAAAAAAAAACAGGTGCTTTATTTTTGTGTTGTTGTTGTTGGTTTTTTGGGGTTTTTTTTGCTGTGCTTTTGTGTATAAGATGGAGCTCGGCGAGAATAGATTGTTTTTGAGAAAAATCTTTATTCCACTCAGTGGAGTGTAAGTGGATTTACTACTGATTTTGTTTGGTTAACCATCACTTCGTCACAGGTTTGCTTATGGCTTCGACATAGTTCTTTAAAAAAAATAAACAATAAATTCAGTGTAGCGTTGGCCAACATTTTTTGCAGAGGACTTCAAGAAGTAGAGTAAAAGTCCTCATTCATGTCTCTGATTTACCATTAAATATTAATTATTTTTATTATTGTTACCACCACCCATCCACTTTCAAGGTCACAGTGGGGCTGGAATCTATCCCAGCTATCACTAGACAGGTCACCTGTCTACCACAGGGTCAACGCCCAGATGCAGGCAACCATCCGTGCTTCTGTTCACACTATTTACATGCATGCATATTTTTGCCTGAAATGCCTATCCCTAGTTTAAAGTCCAAAGACTGGATTGGTCATGTTTGCTAATCTTCACATTAATTACAAATCTACATAAAATAATCGAATGAAGCAGTTTATAAACACGCTTGCAGAGCCATCTAATTCTAATATGTTGGATATTAATCTGGATCACCACCAAACTCTCCAGCAGCATAAATACTCAAAAACTTCACCTGAAAGTACGTCTAGAATCCAAATAAACAGTGTTGTGGAAATGGAACCCATATGCCTTTAAAACCATACCATTCTGATGTAGTCCTTTTTTGTGGGTCAGGCATTCAGTTTATGTGTCACCCCTATATCCATTACGGTATAGCTGTTAGAACAGTATGACCTCTCCCCTGGCTCTGTTAGTGCTGTCATTAACAATATAGGTACCCTCATTATTTCCTCCAACCACAGCACTGTGTATCACAACCAAAACCATGTTTGTGGTCACTTCATGTCTTACATACATTCATGCTTCTAGTGCACTGAATTAAATGCATAATTTGCTAATTTATAATAAAAGTGAATAACAAAAAAAATTTACTCAAAATGTAGATTTTCTTACAATACTATTTCCACTATTTAACGGTTGTCTTACATTTCCTGACCAAGTAAACTATGTGCAATATTATTGAACAGTATGACTGAAATTTCAGTTTTCAGCTATCAAGTAACTTAACCACATGGATGGTCAGACCAGGAAAATAATCTGTGTGCAAATCCTTCCGAGGGTTGCCTCGTATCCAAGTCTTTGCAGAGAAGGAGATTACTCTGCCAGCCACCAGAGAATGAGGCCATGCACCCTCGTCATACAGCATGTAGTGTAATACCAACCGGGACAAAGTTAATACCCATCTCATGTTCAATTTTAATATGCCGTCCATAGTGATAATTTGGCCGTATGCAGTTTATTTTGTGGATACTGCTTTGCTCTTTGTGTATTTAGTTCTCTCAAATCACATTTCACAAAGACTTTCAAAAGGAAGTTCAAGTTTTGAGTATAAGAGGACTTTTCAGCAAGGTGAGATGCCGAATACAGTTTGCTTGTGTGACACTTAGCAAAACCAGTTTGCATCATCTCCAAGAGTCATATATCAGCTCTGAAGGAGCTGGCTGAAAATCCATTGCCTGGGGGAGATCACCACAGCATCACCAAAGTCGGCAGCACAGAAACTGTCATACACTGACACCTCCTGTGATCTTACAGATATGGAGTGGAGACAGCTTTGATTGGACGTAGTGCCTACTAGGTAGTACAGTCAAACGTTCAGAGCATGCATATTTATAGGGCGCATATTCACATGCTTCGTATCAGGGTGTGGAGCGCACGGTAAGAATAATGAGGTTCATTACAGGAATCCACCCACTTCTCACTGCATGTATTGACCATGTCAGTACGCACTTTTTAAATCTTTAATAAGTAATTAGCTTGGCTGAAGTGGTGGAGTTGAAAATGCCTGAAATGGCAAACCACCAGCATCTTGCTGATGCCTTGTTGCCTTGGAAACATTGGATTGGAAGCGCCAAGCAGATAATGTTGGAAGGAGCATCAGCTCAGTGAGGAGAGCAGAAAAAAGTTAATTGGTTTTGAGATTCAACCATAGCTGACCAATAGCAGCTTTTGTAAACATAGCACGGAAACAGAAATATTGAAGAAAAAAAAGAGTTTTATAATCTGAACTCACTGGAAATGTGGATTGGGTAATGCCACAAACAGGAATATGCTGCCCTAGCCTGTGAAGGCTATTTGGACTGGGAGCTTAAGCTTGACACAATGTGCCTATACAATGGGTAGATCTGAGGTCTTGGGGATCTGCGGAGGGAAGCGCAGCCATAACAGAAATCCCCACTACAAAGAGAAGAGGTGAAAAGGTAGTTATTTAACCAGATGCCCCACTCAGCAGAGAGAGGATTAAAATGCACTACTGCTTATCTGGCATAAAGACTTTGACTTTAAAACTGCAGGTTCCCTCAAAAACATGGTGTGAAGGTCAGCCTTTTATTAGATTCCTTTTGTGTGCTAATGAGAATGCAGAGGGATTTATGTGTCATTCCTCTGTTCTTCTACCCACTTCAAGCTTTAATGTAGAAAAGAAAGAATTACAAGGCTATGAACAAGTGCTTTTTTGTTTTCAGATATTTTGTAAAGTGGCTGCTGATTGCACAGGAAAACATGCTGAAAGCCTGGATAACTGTCCAAGGTTCAAGTGAGCAGTTAAAAGTGTGCTATATAAATGTTCCAACTCCAACAAAGAAAAAAATCAGATACCTTGTTTTTAAAATCATATTTGTTTTATTTTTTTGTTTCACTCAGTCTGAAACAAAAAACCACACCAAATTGATTTTCAGCTGTATTTATCGAAGGGCCGATGCTGCTTGGATTTTACCTTGAACAGTGGTTTACACTTGCATCTGCAGTGATTTTACATCTTTGACCCAAATATATCGATTTAAATGTATAAATGTAATACCTAATCATTAAAATATTACTAATTTTACTTTTTATCGCTGTGGCGTCGAGAAAAGTATCATCTACACCTTTTATATTTTGTTTCGACATCCACGACAATTACACTTTTAGTAAAATATTGGCTTGACACTTAGAGTCCCAGAGAGCAGCCATTTGGCTTTTCTACCTTTTAAAACCCGCCTTCCAGCCAAATGGCTGGTAGGCTTTTAGCTAGGCTTTAGCTTCAGCCAAGTGGAAGCTAAATTGACTAGTCATCAATTCATATGTAAATTAGGTTGTTACCTGAGAATTCTGGAGGGGAGTGGGGGTGTGTGAATGATTGCTGATTTCTAACTGCCAACTGCCTCTTTGTTTGTCTGGGGGGGGGAGCTGCTAAAAGCTGTGACCTTCCTTTTGTGTTCGTCTTGATGCATTCTCAATCATCCAGGAAAATAAATCTCCAAAAGTCACCAACTTGGAGTGGTTAGTTTCCTGAGCCAAAAGGAAACTTGTGTTTCAGTTTGCCATCTTAGGGAGAAATCAACACACATGGGTGTATTTCCTTTGTTGCTGAGATTTATTGATAAAAACAGTACAAAAAAAAAACCAACCATTTGTACACATATTTACAAATAATAATAAAAAGTGAGTGAGTACATTTCAACATTTTCAGCAATCACTCACAATCCTGGCACTGCCATGGTATCTGTAGTCTGCATTTACCACATGTGTATCTGTAGCAGTGAACACATCGCACAGTGGCATGATTGTTCTTGCATTTGTGTTTGACCTGACACATGGCTCTTTTTCCAGGGCTAGGTGTGGAGGGTTGTGTCCGAAGCAACTGTTCTTTTCTTGCCTTCTTCCCAGCTACATGAGAGTGAGCCAACTCTCTTGCAAGCTCCACCAGGAAGTCCACCCGTCTTTCCTTCGTCCCGGTGCATGCTAAGAATATAGACTGCCTTGGCCGCATACGCTGTCAGCGTGGCAGCAGAGGTTGAAAACACCTAAGAAATAAGATAAATTGTTATTTCCATAGCCCTTTTACACACAATGAAACACATAAACATAGAACCACAAAAGACCTGCAACATACCTGAGTGGTGAATTCATTGCGATCTGTCTGTCTAGCGGATTGAGGAATTTCCCTGCGAATCTTGTTGACTGTGCCGAGGATGGTGGTTTTCCGTCTAAGAAGTTTTTGCGCAAGTGAAAGCGATGTGAAGAAATTGTCCGTGGTAACATTTCTGCCCTTGTCTAGGAATGGTTCCATCAGCCTCATCACTACATTTTCAGACAGTCTCTCGCCACTGGGACGATTGGGGTCCTTGCCAAGATATGGGAAGACATTGCAAATGTACTTGGATTTTAGGTCGCAAGCCACCCAAAACTTGATCCCAAACTTGTCAGGTTTACTTGCAATATACTGCAGGGTTAGGGTTATACTGTGGGTTTCCCAGGTTTGCTGACCAGCAGTCATGTAGTGATGGAACCCTAGTAAACCCCCACAAGATGACAATTGCATCCACCTCAACACAAAAGGAAGTTCACAGCTTTTAGCAGCTCCCCACCCCCACACACAAACAAAGAGGCAGTTGGCAGTTAGAAATCAGCAATCATTCACACACCCCCACTCCCCCACTTCTCAGGTAACGACCTAATTTACGTATGAATTGAGGCTAAAAGACTAGCCAATTTAGCTTCCACTTGGCTGACAGAGGGTTAAAAAAAGCCTGGGACTTCCAGTGTTGAAGCATGAACCTTGACCTTTTTCTTTACCAAACTTTAACCAAAGTGCTTTTTGACTTCTGTCATACAGTTATTCTAGAAATTATTTGGATATTCTTTTTTGTGTGTGAAAAAATTAACCAGTAACAAGCACAATGTATAGCCTCAGCAGGTAAGAAGGTGGGGTAGTCTGTTCACATGGAAAAATGGAGCTATATTGATTAGTCGATTAATTAAAACACAACAATTTATGAAGTCGCCTCAGGAAAACTGTGATGGACATTTTCACTCAGTCTTGTCGATGTCTTATAGACCAAACGATCATCTGGAAAAAGAAAAGATGAATCAATAACGAAAATAATTTTCAGTTGCTAATACAGCTCATGCTTTGAACTAATAAAGCTACTTAAACCCTGGTTCAGATGCATGGATTGTTGCCTTTGAATTTCCTATGCTTTGTCCTACATACTGTATATCCCTTAAAAATGAGGTGGTGCTCACAAAGCAAATGAATTAAATTACTTTGTTTTACTTTGCACTCCGATGGCGGTGTAAATCAACAACAAAATCGCCAACAAAAGCCTCCACTAATGGTGACACTACTTATCAAGTACCTGCTGAACACAATCACTTCTTTGCCACTGAAGCGGTATGTTTTACACACCCCCTGTGGTGCTTGTTTTACAAAATTTAGTAGTTTGATGTGAACAAACTGAAAACAAATGCAAATTTTTGGTTTCTAATTAGCAATATATATGAATTCTCACTGAGACTGATGCAAAGCAACCTTTCCTCCTCTCTACTAGCAGCATGCTGTCCTCCAACAGAGAGTCTCGCATCAGCAGCAGAGGGAGGAGGACAGAGGACAGGAGGGTGCCACCAACTGTTAGCCTGTCATTTTTAAATTGAATTTTTCAAAATCATCGACTGGGGCTTTGTGCACTCCTAAACTTTCCCATTGTTGCGACGGTTCACGGGATGAGAGGAACCAAATGGAGCACACCGGAGGCAGAGTAAAATCCAAATGTTTAATCACCAAGCAATGGTCATACACAAGCAATCAGTCAGTGTGGCTGAACAATCCCCGCAAGGGGCAGACAAAAAGGTTAAGTGCCAAAAAAAGGCTAAAGTAAAAAAAAAAAAAAAAAAAATACTACAAACACAAAGCCATAAAATACATCAGGAAAAATAGGAGAACACGAGGAATAACGGCTTGAAAACAGAGCACGTATTTATACTCAGGTTGAAGGCTGAGTACAAATATGATCTGCCAAGTGCAATTTGAAAAATGGCTACAAAAGTATACTGCTTAATTTAACATATATGGTATAGAAACAACTCGGGAAGGAAGAAACTGACAGTTATAGTGACAGGAATAGATGACAAACAGGGACTATAAAAAAAGGAAATAACTGAGCTGATGAAATGGTAGCGGTGTTGACTACAAATGTTTTTATCCTTAAAGATGGCACTCCTGAAAATAAACCACTAAGAGGCGATAGAGATAGATGGGCGTTACCTTTCTCTTAGAGCGAGCAACAAGCTAAACACACATAGCTTATTTTGGTTGTACTGCAGAGCTGCCTTAAGGGGTGCACATTTAGGAACTGAGTAAACATCCGATCACTTATTTTACACTGTTTAAATATAGATTTAGATTTTACAAATCCATAACGCTCTACAGAATCTGTTTTTCACCTTTTTTCTTCTTGCTGTAACACGGTATAGCCATTATTGGATCCAGTGAGAACCAGTGAGAACAATGCAATAAAAAAAAGCAGCCTTCTGCCTTTATAGCCCCGAGCTCTCAGGTCGTTGAAGGTAGCAAGCTCTTCTTGTTGGAGTTAAGTTTGACACTCAGCCATCTCACGTATCTCCTACATTAGATATTCTGACAGGATATCTTATTATATCTTGTCATAATTTCAAGTGGTTGGGATAATGGTACTTTAATTAGTTAATCTAACAATCCTGTCACAGCCACACAACATGCAGCAGGTCTAGGAGTATTCCAAATTACTCACCAAAATGCGAGCGACCACTATTACAATAATTTATTAACTGGTGCCAATTCATTTTTCCAGTGCAATAGCCTGAACAATGTTTGTTCCTTATGCTTTATTATGCACTAAGAAGCTCTGATCCTCAGATTCTCCTTAATGTCCCCTTTTATATGAGATGAAGTTGGTTAATAAAACTTTTGTGCTTCTTTTTTATGTGGCTTCCTCTGACTGGAATGAATTGCCTTCAGATATCACCTCTTTGTTATCATTGTACATTTTTTAAAAAGGTTTTGTTTTGTTTTTTTTTATTTAATAACAAATTGCTTTTGTTATTAGTAAAAGCAACATTGTTGCTATTGCTTTTTATTCACTATTTAATTGTTCTGTGTATTTACAGTTTTGTCTCTGTAATGCTGTTTTTGGTATGTGATTTGTCTTTGTGTCTAAAGTTACTTTGTTTTTTATTATTTATATCATTATTTATATTATTTTTTTAAATGTTGTTATTTATTTTTCATTTGTGAATATTAGTTTGGACCTGCTTTAAAGGCATGAGGATGGTCTTTAAGCAATTTATTCAGCTATAATTGTATTTTTTTAATAATGGCATACAGAGGCGGAGCCAGACATTTGAAACACCCGGGGCTTAGCCCTAAAGGGTAGTATGCATGTGGGATTTTTTTTTTTTTTTTTTTGGGGGGGGGGGGTTAGAAATGACTGAAAGATTAATAGGCTCTGTTTTAAGTTTTGTTCAAAAAAGAATGACTTCATATAGGGAAAAATATATATCACATGTGCAGGACACCTTAAGCTAGGTTTTTAATTAAGCAGCAAGGCAGAACAAAGTCGGGGCTGTATCAAGACACGCGGACTAAACCCCAATTCAACCAGACCCAGAACTGATCCGGAATTAAAACAGGACTACAACAGTTCAAAATCAGGACTACTGAGGACTTAACCAAGACAGAACCAGAATCAGAACTAGATGATAGTAGCACTAAAAATCATCATAGACCTGCACTACACTTGTTTTTTAATTCTACCAAAGCACACTATTTAGATTTAGAAAAGTTTATATAATTATTTATCCTTGTTGTGCAAACAAGCCTGCATAACTTAATAAATATAGAATTTGAAAAATAACAAACCTAACAAGAAACACTAGGTACAAGATACATGAGTACCTATGATACGGTGATACTTTTGGTAAACAACCATTTGACTAACATGTGTGTCTCACCTGCTCTTGTTCCATCTCTGTTCCTCTCTCTCCTTCTCTGTTCCTCTCTCTCCCTCTTTGTGCTGACAATCATCAAATATACAGTTGAAACCAGATATTTACAAACTCTTCAGATCAAAACACAAACACTTTTTTAATTGTAACATCAAATCAGACTAAATGTTTATTTTTTTAGATTGATAAATATAAAAAACATATTTGTTAACTTTAGGAGTAAAGAGAGAAACTATCTGTATTTCTTAATTGTAAATGGCACCAAATTGTATTCAAAACTGAGCCACACTTATGGAGCTCCACAGTTCTTTTCCTGGTGTTTTGGTTGACATCTCTTGATTTTCCCATGTCACAGAAACAGGCTCTGTGTTTTGCCTTATATGCATCCACAGCTGTGCCACCAATTTACTCACATGGACTCTAACCTATCAGAAGCTTCTTCAGCTCAGAATGGAATCGTCTGGAGGTTTCTTATTAATTAACAATAAACTTAGTGTACATGTACTCCTAAATTTGATCAAAGTGATAAAAAATAGAAGCTCTGTCTCTCTTTATTCTGACATTTAACTAATTCAAAAGATATTTCAATATTTATCTAAAACAAAAGTTTACTCTAAATTGATGTTGTACAGTAAAAATGTTTTTGTTTTCTCCCTAAAGTGTATGTAAATATCTGGTTACAAATGTGAATATCCTGCTGTGTACTGAAATCCCTCTTGTTTTGCATAGAAATATACTGAACAACATACAAAGCATAATATATAAAATAACATTTACCTGAGTTTTTTCTTTGAAAGAACCCTCTAATGTCCATTCTTATATTTCAGTACATAACTGAAACCGATTTAGTCGGGGAGGGTAAGAACTGAAAATATGAAATAAACACATGTAAGCTAAGACTCTCTAAAAAAAATAGCATTTGTTCGGCTTTTCATTTCGCCATTTGTTGATTCACTTGAAGAGCAAGTAACGTAATATTAGTCAAGTGATCAGTTTGATATCAATCTTTCGTGATGCACCGTCATATTTACATTATTTGTACGGTACGAATGATTTGCTTTGGTACCTGGTCAAACTTAAGCTCTCCTTAGTATGGCTGGCTCCGTTTCTCCAACAGCGCACTCACAGGCAGCAGCTGCCCCGCCCCCTCGCTCAGTCGCTTAGTGCCTGAGCTCGGATCATACCAATATCAGGGGGGATTCACGCACAGTCGTAAATTCCCACAGTGTGCACTATGTGCTTCGAATATTGTGTGTACTTTTTGTTTTATACAGTTGTCAGCCAGGCATCTAACTATGAAAAAATTATACTCCAAAAGACCCCGGGCTTCTGAAAAAACAACCTGGGCTTAAGCCCAGTAAGCCACCCCCACGCTCCGCCCCTGATGGCATATTTTAGAGCTAAAGCATTTGCAGTCACTGAACCCAGTAAAACTCTGTCCACATATAAGGCCATTCATTGGCTCCTGTTTGCCCCGTAGATGATGTTACAGGCTAGGCTTGTGTGTGTATGTACAGTACAGTAACTCTCATATTTTAGCCAACAATATCCTTTGCTTCTTCTGATTTTCTCACCTCAAAGTGAAGATCAATTTATCCCGCTCTCTGTTGCATTACGTCACTAACACTTATTTTGCCTGTAGCTTCATCTCCACAAGACACTGAATTTCATTGACATTTCATTTTTTTCTGAGTGCTGCTTGTCACCTCTTGTGGGTACTGTCTTTAACATAGTGTAAGAAAAAGGGCAGGGCCAGAGTAAAACACAGAAAATGTAACCAATAGTCAGAGTATGTGCGAGAGTTGCATTTCATTAGATGTTGATTATTGCCTCGTAAGCATTTTCCTATAATTATATCATTTTTTTTTTATTCTTTTCAGCTTCTTAGGACACTTCAAAGCCATCAAGTCCTTGGAGTGACATTAGTATTCTGCTCACATGTACAATTGCCTGTAAGCAATGGACATTGGATTAGAGGAGAGGTTTATGCTGAAGGTATGGCCATAGAGCACATTAATCTTTTATTTTCTGTCAATAATGTGACACGGCTAATGATGAGGGAACGATTAAGCTACAGTGAACACAACATGTTACACAGCGTGTAATGGTCCAACCTTTATATATAAGACCACATTATGTTATGTGTGTGTGCATGTTAGTATAATTTACAGACAACTGGACAACAGGCTTAAGGCTCATGCATTGTTTTGTTAGGGGCCTACAGAAAGCTCTAAATGCAAGGTACAAATAATATAATGTTCGAATATATTTGATGTCCACAAAAGGTTGTATCCTTCATGTAGAGGGGGGATGTTGCAAAGCACAATGAAGGAATTCAGGCTTTGAACATTGTGATGATATGTTGGACACATATGTCACACAAAACTATAAAACAAGACGTTCTTCATTAACAGGAAAGCTTATTCTAAAGCCGAGCACTTCAACACACAGAGTGCAAAGGGAAGGAGCTCTTGCCCCAATGCCAGTGATGGCATAATTCTCTGAATGAAAATCGGTGGAGTCTTGGCACAAGGCGGCCTTTTGTTCAAGCGTAATGTAAGCCCTTGAGCATAATCAGAGTCCTGTGGAACATTTCTTGCAGAGGACTGTGCTGAGTGGAAATCCACTTAATGTCTTCTTGTTTGCTGCTAAATAGCAGATTAACCCCAGAGGCTTCAACTACCCCACAGCTGGTGCACAGTATTGGACGAAGGTGTCTAGGGACCCCTCTATCTTTAATCTTGGGTTTTTTTGTTTTTTTGGGGGGGTGGGGGTGGAATCTGAATTGCAAGAAGGAGATTTTTTGTCACAAAAGGTCAACAATTTTCAGGTTATCAGAGGAAAACAGACAAAAGGGGAAGAGGATCAAAAGAAAGAGGGTTTATACCAATGCTGAGGTTAATTTTATCAGAGAATTTTGATTTTTTACAGCTTCACACTGACTGATTAAGAGCTTCAGTGTTTAATTAAATCACATCCCAGTCTCTTAAATGCATAGTTTGACAATTTTAGGACTTACATGTTTTTCTGTCTTGAAGTATTAGGTAGCACTAAATGCTCTATTTTACAGATAGTTTCCCCTTTCTAATCTTTGTGCTAAACTGCGATAACAAGCTGCTGTGCTTCATTTTAACTGCACACTACCGGATTGCTGTCTCTCAAAATGTGCAAGTTTTTTTTAGCTAGCAGTAACTTGCTTACAATTATAAATATACACATTTTACTAATCAGTCCATACGTCCATTATATTCTTCTTATCTGAAGTCGGGTCATACAGGTACCCCAGATGTCCTTCTTTTAAACATCACTTCCAAGTTTCTCCTGCGGGATCCCAAAATGTTCTCAGACCAGGTGAGCTACATAATGTCTGCAGTGAGTTCTGGGTCCACCTCCTCGTCTTCTCCTAGTTTTCCATGTCTGGGAAAGCCTACAAAGGGAGGTATTCTAGCCAGATGCCTGAACCACCAGAGCTGGCTCCTTTTGAGGTGATGGAACAAGGGATCTAGTTTGATATCATTCAGGATGTCTGAGCTCCTATTTTTATGGCTTAGCTTAGCCACCTCAAGTAAAAAGCATAGATGCTATTCTGAGGCTCCTCAAACCAACACCTTCCTCACCCTGACAATGCTTTGAGATGTTGGCCATGAAGATCACAGACAGGATAGTAAATAAGGGGCAAGCCTGGTGCAGCCCATTCTCCTACAGTACAACATACAGTACAACATATTGTGAATTTGTGTCA
This sequence comes from Perissodus microlepis, assembly GCF_051167445.1. Taxonomy (NCBI): domain Eukaryota; kingdom Metazoa; phylum Chordata; class Actinopteri; order Cichliformes; family Cichlidae; genus Perissodus; species Perissodus microlepis. The sequence goes on from NC_140476.1 coordinate 10,128,555, forward strand.
TTGCTGTTGATAACATTGATTCCCCCCCCCAATTACAAAGCTGACATCTTTAAAAAATGCCCCCCCAAACCTACCTGTTGTTGCCTGAAAACTTAATGTAGATTAATTTTAATCAGTACACTGGCTGCTGTCAATGTCAGCTTCTAGGCAAGCTACTAATTTAGAAACATGTTTACAGTAGTTTAATTTAAGAGTTTGTGCATGTACTTTTTATACAGTTCAGTTGTAACTGCCTTAGGTTATTGAAGAGTTTGCCTCGACACACTGTCAGAGTCTGTAAACATTGTTGGGGTAATTGTCTGAATAAGACAGGGTTCAACTTTGATATATGCTTTTTAATGTCAATTTTTTTCCACCTGCTTTTCTTTTTTTAAACAACATGATTTTGCATGTGTCATTTTCTTGATACGTCTTCCTTTTTCTGGTGCTTTTTACTAGAAATTTTCTGCCTAGAATGAGTCCTGCAATGTGTCTTATGCGAGCACAAACTATACGGGGGGAGTATTAGAGGCCCTCTGTGTTTGAGAAGAAAATTGGCAATTTGTCAGTCACATTCGAGCCGTTCTCCCATTACTTGTACAGACCCATTACAAGCTACAAGTGCAGTAACTCCTCGTGATCTATGACAGTTAGATAGCAACCAATGAGACACGTGAAACGTGTGCAGGCGTGTTAGCTTTATGCTTATGTATATGTTCCCACTGTGGGTTTTAAAGCTTTGTTTATTTTCCTTCTTTAAGGTTCAGTTTGTAGAGTGTTTTCCTGCTTAAACCCCCAAAGACTTAAATTCTTAATGTCTGAGATTTTTTTCCCCCCTATACAGCGTGGCCCTACCTCCTGAGATTATAAAGCCAATGACATATTCAAAACCGCAGAACTCATTCCTTCTGCTCAACAGTTTCCATCCCCTTTCAAGTCCTTGCCACAGAAGGGGAGCTCATGCAGAAAGGATTTGCCCTATCCAAGTATTGTACCTGCTGTAAATGATAGATTTAGAGAGAGGGAGAAAAACTGCACAAAAAATAAAATAAAATAATAATCTCTTTGACGCAGGACACGACAAGTGAACAGACATAAAAAAGAAACCAAGCACACAGAAAATTGGATTTTCAAGAGTGCCTTGTCTCGCAAAAAATGACCAGTCAGAGGGTGTTAGTGAGGCAGACTGGCTTTCATTAGTGTAGTCATTTGGCATCACTGAACCATGAAGATGGTTAAGTGATATTATGTTAACCTCCTGTTTTACATCTAGAGTTGAGATTAAATGTAATTAGGTGGCTTTTGTACTTCCCACATAGTCTTCTGGGTAATTGATGACTGACTGACTGAAGTCCTTTAGTGACCGTCTGTGCTTTTGTTCTGATCACAGTCCTGCTGTATGCCGTTTTCACAATGATTGGCTGAGACCACAGACATCAGCTAGTTGGCTACGGCTTTGACTTTCACTGTGGCCACATCAAAAGCAAAATGGTGTGCCCCGTTTAGCAATTTCTGCTATCTACGCCTTATTTTTAGCCCAGGGTTGGCTGAAAAGATGTGAATAATGTTGAATTTCTCTAATATGCTGAAAACTCTCAAACACATACAGAGAAAAGTGCAGCCAAACACTGAAGCATTGTCCCTAGTGTAAGGATATGTTTGACACACTATTTCTGTTTTGAATTATAATTGATCGATCTGATTCAGGTGGGAGTTTTACTAGACACATCAACTCTTGAAGCGAGGAAGGATTTTTTAAAGCTTTACTCGGTCTGCACTGCAGTATTAAACAAAATTTGCAATTTTTAAGGAAGTGGTAACCTGAGGTGAAAGGCTAAATTGTCAAAAGTCGTTTAGCTGCTAGTCCCAGAGGTCAGTCAGTCTCCACCTTGCTAAAATGCTCCATTTTACATTATTTAAAAACATGTTTACAGCCTTGTTAAAAAGCTGCAAAACCATCATTTCTGTCTTCATAATAGCTCCAGGGGGGTGAAACTTTTATAACTCATCCACCTGGATACTGGGCTTAGGGGTGGAGCTTCAGGTAGTTGTAGCCTCACAGGCCACACCTTCTCATTGTGTTTGTTGGTAACATAACAAATATTACGGCTTGCTTTGTGGAACAAGGTGTCCCATAATTTTGTGCGTCTGTTTTGGTGAGTAAACCTCCAGTATTTTATCGGTCCGTTTCTTAGCAGTGTTGTGTTGCAACTACACAGTTTATGCATGCAGCTTGCAAGCCAAGTATGCTGGAGATAACCGATAACTTTGCACTCTCTTTTCATCTAATATAGGAATGTAAAAAAAGATCAATATCCAAAACCAGTAATGGGTGGCATCACATCCATATTTTATAGAGTCTACTCTTTGTAGTTATGCAGATTAAGGCTATTTTGAGTGACAGGTGGGTGTCGGCTAGGCCACAAGCTGTCTGCTAGGTCACCTCAGGTAATTGGAGTCACTGAACTGGAGCTGTGGACCATGTTGTTGTTGGTTAATTGTCCATACAAAAAGTTTGAGCTTCCATTTCGGTGTCTGAAATTGTAGTTTTGTTTTAGAATCCTACTTGACAAGCAGCCATATAACTTTGGGATGGAGCTTGATAACAAGACTTGCTTGCTATAGTTGATGATTTGGCATTCCTGCCTACATACATAACTACATACCTGAATTAATGAAATCCAGATATGCCTGCACAAACCAGTGGGTGAGGTGATGGTGCCACCATTCATTTTTTTTTCGTTTTGAGGACTAATGGAGGAGGAAATATGCCACGTGCAGAGACAGCTAGAGTACCTAGTCAGTTGTGAGAGGAGTGACGTAAATAGGTTGGTGAATTATAAAATCCCTTAATTAAATCTTAATGCTATAAAGCAATAATTTGCACAAGAGACTTTTAATCACACTTACATAATATAATCAGAGGTTTCTGTGGCCCATTTAATCTACAGGTGTCAGACTGGGAGCAGCTGCTATTTTAGGAGGGCCAGTTGAATTAACCCTAGGAGCTGGCAATAAGCAGCAATAATGTAATGTAATCTTATAGCTTCATTTACGTCTTCAGCTCTGTAGAACAATTACAGTATATAATAAAAACAATAGGGAGAAAGGGTGTAAAGATTCTTCAAACTTTTTGTGAGATTTTCAGAGAAACTGTTTCATGGCCCCAAATTTAAGTCTGAGTTTAATGAATTCTTAGCTTGCATTTACAGACATGACTTCTTATTAAATGAACTGAATCGCCATCAAGTATTGCACCAAGATATAAAGTTTATAAGAGAAAAGCTTAGAAATAATGCATTCAAGTCAATGCTAACTCAAAGACCTTATACTTACTTTGCATTGCAGTTGTCCATCCACTCTGTGTTTGTGTCAGCGCACATTCTCTTGAGTGTAATTGCCTCATGCTCAAGTGTCTTTCTGGCTTATTAGTGGTAGATTGTGTTTCTCCGTAGCCTCAATTTATTGTAAGGAAAGTTTCAATGTTGACTAGTTTTAAGTGAGTCAGATGGTTTCCTGTTTGTAAAATAATCACGCTGTTGCACATTGACCCAAAAAGAAATGAATCTCATCCCCTTTGTTTTTTTTTAAACTGTCCACTTACTGTAGAGCTTTGGACCCTCTGGTAGCCCGGGTGCCAAAAATAACGAGAAGTAAACTCAGTGTGAACCAGAAGGCGTGAACAAATCAGACAGTCAGTGACTGAGTGTGATTCATTAAATCGTACTCTACGTTTGCTGGACGAGCTTGGAAAATGCCATGGAGAAAATTGTGAAGTAACTGTTAGAGGTGATGTTAACTGGCAAGCTGAGACTAAATATTTAAAAGCCTCTGATGCTTGTTATTGCACATATGAATACAAACCTGCTGAGAGAATGTGCCAGTTTCCTGTCACTATCATTATTTACGCAGGGCATGCGGGAATTTTCCGGTATTCCAGCAGAAGTTAGTTTTAAATCATCCCAGAGAATATTTGCAGTGTTATAGCATAAGAGATTAATAATTTGTCAGTTATTATTTTCAGTAAACATCACTGCTTGCACATAGTGGTTACTTTTAAATCTCATCAATGGCTGTTTTAGATGCTTGTTTACCTGAGTTTTATGAGAGTTGTGGCCTTAACATGCTCATCGGTTGACCGGATTTTGGTTTATCCCGTGCATTCAAATCGGTCAGCATTTCTCTACAATCCTTTACTTCTCCTTTTACTAGCACCGAAGATTAATTTTCAACCTGCTTTGGTCCATTATCTGACCTTAGTTTGCACAGTTTTCTGGAACAGATTTCATACAACATATTTCTGTGGCTGCTGGCTAATCTTTCCTCCTACTTTTCTTCCCTGCTGGATGATAAAGATGATAATCAGAGGAGCCTTGGGGCTATAGAGGCAGATGGACCCTCATCCCTCCCTCCTGCCCGCAGCTGGTCTGACCTCACCATCCCTTGAAAGCACGATACCTGTGAATACCCTGATTATGGCCAGGCCAGACTGCACAGGCCCACGACCCCTCGCTGTGCAGGTGAGTGTTGAGGCAGTAGAGTGGGCATGATTGACTCTCACTGCAAACCCTGTTGGAGAGCTGCGTTCCAACAGACAGACAGAGCGAGTGGGAGATGAGGGGGCAAAAGAGAGAGCCCGCCCTGCATTCTCCGGCTAATTAAGTGTTATTATCCTGCACAACAGGAGGTACCTGTGAAATAATTGGCCACAGCCACAGCTAAATGTTCCAATCTGGAGGTGAATCCAAAAGTACAGCAAAAGGTCACATGCCATTATGCATTGTGCTGATCTTATTAGTGCAGCAGTCCATCAAAAGGCCTACCATTAATTCATAGCGAAAATAGCTCCTGGATTAAACTGTAGCGTCTTTCCTTGATTTAAAGTCAGCCTTGTTTAGGTGAGAAAATCTTTTTTTTTTCTGACCTGCTAGTCAAAGAGAGAGTCCCCTTGAATTTTGTCTTTTTATGCCCACTTACCTCCTAATAGTTGTCTCTTTTGTAGTGCTAATGTCAATTTGAGAAAGGACAAAAAAAAAAAAAAAAATATATATATATATGAATATGTGTTTCCTCAAATAAAGGCAGTAGTCAATTAAAAGCCGAGTCTCTAATAATGCCTGGGTCATGGCTGACACAAACAAACAGTCAATCTTCTAATACAGGCTGGGAAAAATGTTTTTACCAGCAAATGTCTCACAATAAAAGCCCATTTAAGAATTAACGTTTCTTCTACTGAAATGCCTTTGATTTAAAACTGAAGTGCTGAAATGCACGTCTTCATAGAAACACGAAGTCGTTGTGTATGATAAATACGTCTGTGTTCATAAATGCGTACAATTTATCATAAATCAGGGCAACTCGTGATAGATCGGCTGTAAAACAGCTCTGTAGGAACTCTTGGTTCACTGTCTTACCCTGTCAATAATTTCTTGTTATCATCAATCACTTGAAGATATTTTCAGTGACATTCAGACTGAAACTTTCTATTTCTTCTGTCAGACTCTGTTGTGAACTCATTCATCAGCTCCTTCAAATCTTTGTATGGACTGTCTTCAGCAGTATTGCTCATAGTGGCCATAGCCATGCCAACAAGCTGGGTTGTTGTTTACGTAGCTGGTCTGGTCTGACGCTCAGTGCTGCCGTGTGAATGGAGAGAGGAGTCCCAGCCGACGTGGATTTATTCTCCCGGGAGCTGTTTTACAGAAAAATAAATTCAGTACAGCATCTTCATTGGACTGGGCTCCTACATGCACACCTCTCGCAGGGCTTCTGACTGACTGAGGAGTAAAAGGGCACAAAAAACGATTCCAAAAATATAAATACACAAAATTAAATGAGTATATGCAAAAAGATAAATAAAATACTAATAATAATGGCAAAAGCAGACAATTAATGAGGATGGATTTTCTGTGGCATATACATTTTATTTTAATATACCATTTACACTCAACCATGTGCAGTGTATGCACGTCACAATACTCGTGCAATAGCGTGGGTTACTCTGGTGAAACGAGTAACGCCACGCTCTTTAGCTTCTAACGCCATTTTCTCATTTCATCGTTAACTGGAAACACGAGTAAATGCTGCCAACCACTTACACAGTTCTCCATCAAACAAAGTTTTGTTACCTTCTGCAATTTAATTAAAATAAAAAGGCAAATCTACCAAATTAGTGATGTACTATTTGATCAATTTACTCCTGTGTCCACACATCGTTCTTTATAAGAATTTTGTGGGAATTTTATCAGTATAAGCAAACACTAAACCAAGTAGCTGTACTTGTGCAGTATAGTCTTCTTTCATTATTAACCTACAAATATCAAACTGTTGATTAATGACTTCTTTAAAATGTACATTAAACATTCAAATATAAATTATCTTGATTATCAGCCATAAAAGGCTGGATTTCGGTGCTGCTAAATTGAATATTAAGCTGAGCCTATCGGCCTGCAGCTGTTTATTTATCATGCTGGAATGACGACTTTCAGTCCGACTGTGTGGCTAAATCCTGTTGGAGTAAATGTCAGCAAGGCAGAACACACAAACTGAGCCAAACAGCTGAGCAAAATATTGAAATAAAATCCCTCCAGCTACTTTGCTTACTAATTATCCCAGATCAGCATCCATCACTATGCATCATTAGGTGGATACTACAAAAAATAAATAAATAAAAATCACAGAGAATCTTCGGTTTGTCAGACTGTGTCAGTTTTTGCAGAATACATGAGCCGGAAGAAGCGACGTGACACCCAAGACTGAACTTAGCAGGGATTCCAGCTGTTTGTTTGTTTGTTTTTTAATCGAGTGCTGTTCTTTGCTTTTGTCTCCCTGCATTTAGAAACTGCATGTGCTTCCGGGATATGTGCTAAGTTTCTTCCGTTCACATTAAATCTAATATGTTTTTGCTCATTTCACGAATATAATTGTGCACCTTTTAAAACTTCTGCTTTACTTTCTGTGTGAACACGTGATCCTAGTGCAGCAAAAAGTGCATTGTGTTTAGGTTCAGGGTGATAGACTGGACGGAGTCTTGTATGAGCTGTAACTCTGAAAAATGTCTGCCAACTGATGATTAAACTAGATACTGCAGTGTCGACTCTTAATCTATTGCAGGAATACGTACTATTAATTATAATTTATAAGGTTCAGGGTTATGGGAGGGGAATAAAGCGAATGCTATAACCATAATAAGGGTTTCAATTCATGAGGAGAAATGTGTCTTTTAAGAAAACAAGTAAGGGCTCTTTCAATAAGAAACACTCCTATTTTATTTAAGTAACTCTGTTTTTTTTTCTAACTGTATAATGGACTTAATAATATCACTGTTAAGGCAACAATATAATTACACTGTCAGCAATGTTGCTAAGGTCTTTGAATGCATGAACATTGTGTTTTTGTCCACCCATTTGTTCCTACTGTGTGCTTTTTTTCTTTCTTTCTCAATTTCTTTATTGGAAATCAATCTTTTATTCTTGGCAACAAGGCCGTACTTGTAATTTGCGTATACTACATTCACTTCTTTACTGAGCTACACAGATGTATCTTCTTAAAGTAGGAATTTAAACTGGATTTGTTTAAAAAGAAATAATAACCCTAATGTGAGCTCTTAGAGGCATACTCTTTGATGGAGAAGCTCGATGGTCAGTGGGCTGCTGTGGTTATGTAACATGGCCTCAGTTTCTGATATAGCTCTATTTAACTACTTTGGGCTGTTGTGTGGGCGTGTGTGGTTCTTCTATCTCTCCTGTGTTTTCTCAGGTACTACTCTTCTTCCTGTGGGGTTGGTGGTTTGACCAAATCTGACTCGACTCAGTCAATAGCCTGGGGGGTACATATAGTTGAGGCACATGAGATGGCTAGGGCCAGTGTAGTACAGGGCAGCGTGTTTGGGGCAAAGTATGACCCTCGTTTGACCAGTATTTTTGATTTGTTAGTTTTAGAAGCATTTTTGAAGCTCTCTCAGTAATTCATTAATAAAACTCTGCTGTCTGCTTTTATTTTCCGGAGTACTTTTAGATTTCTTTCCCTCATCCCACGGACTTTACGGGGGGTTTAACCCTCTCTAATGACCTTTAAGAGCAAAGGCCTTTGGTCAACACTTATGGACACTCTGTCAGGACATCTTGGCGTCAAGTTTTAGCATAACCTTTAGCAAAAATTTTCAACATTGTGATGCCCCCCCCTCCCCCAAAACAACAACAACAACCAAAAAAAAAAACTTAGCAAAGTAGCTTTGGTTGTCTGATCTGACCAAATGGTCAGTAGATATACAGTCATGTCAATAAGCTAGCACACACTCATTCAGTTCTAAGGTTGTACATATACAGGACATTATACATTCTTAGATGAACAACACATGACATATTACACATATTACACGCTATTATTTAACAAAATCTTGGCCAAAATGTAGAAATGTGTGTAGAAGGAAAAGTTTTAAAGTCCACACCATGATTTAGGAGCTTACAGAACCACCTTTAGCAGCAATAACTTGAAGTACTTGTGTTCTGTATGACTTTATCATTGTTGGGGGAACGGGTTTGGCCCACTCTTTTTACAACATTGCTTCAGTGCGTTGAGGTTTGCAGGCATTTGTAAGGTCCCACCACAGAATTTCTACTGGGTTGAGATCTGGACTTTGACTGGCAAATTTTGGTTTTTGGTGAAAACCAAAATGTGCTACTGCGTATCCACTCTGGTCTCATCTGTCCAAAGGACATTGTTCCAGAGGTCTTGTGGTTTGTTGAGATGCAACTTTGAAAACCTAAGCTGTGCTGCTGCTTTTAGAGAGAAGAGGCTGTCTCCTAGCAACCCTTACAAACAACCTATATATGTTCAGTCTTTTTATATTATTTTGTAATTGTCCTGTCATGAGATTTTACATGAATACGCTAACTGAGCTTGTAGAGTCTGCGTCCCCTCATAGTTGCTTTTGGGGTTTCAGGCTCTGTAAACAACACTTCCATGGATAACGTAAACCTTTACTCAAGAATACATATTTTATGCCATTTTCCATAGTCATGTATCAGGATTCGCTCCTCCATGCCTGTAGTCCGTTATGCATGTCAGTTCAACAGTGGCTAAAATATAATCCATCCATGCTCAAGGTAAAAGTTTGCCTTTACAAAATAGAAAGTTCTTGCTCTGTAAACAACCAGGCATTGTTGAACTTTTACATTTTGGAACAAAAAGGTCATAGGCCACTTTCACAGTTGTAAACACTCATGGGTGTTACTAATTTGATCAGTGATGGCTCTGTTCTGCCCAAGTATGCCAGTGACCTTGCATTAACAATAACAGAATCTAAAACTGAAGTAGCTAAATGGAATTCTTCCCATACTGATGTTATTAACCTGGGATTTTCTACTGTGACTTGTCAAAATATCTTCTCCGAAGAGCAATAGGAACAAATTACTGATGACAATTTAAGATGTCACTGGGGAAACAAACAAACAAACAAAGTAAACCCTCTTAGAGTATTGCCTTTTAAAAAGTATAAAGCCCCTGAATTGAGCAGTGTGCCAATGTGTTCAGTAAAAAGCAAAACGATTCACCGTAAAGTTAAAATGTTCCCTAATGAGGAAAATAAGGAAATAAGATTTCAGAGTGAGACTCTTTGTTCCTGCTGTGAGCAAGTGTGACATGAATTAATGGGCAACTAGCACAGTGTGTTGTTATTTCACAGAGTGCTTTGATGAACTGAAGGAGCCACAGCAATACTTTTAATACACAGGATTATTGCTTTCTTTATCTTTGCTCCGCAGAACAAAATAAGAATCGACGCGCATTCATAACCTGCCCGAACAATATGGGGTGTTGTCAGATAACTGAACATCATGCTGTGAATGGCCACATTTTGTTATTAACAAGTGACCTCGAGTAGTGTATTATTCAAACAAATAATACACAGCAACCTTCTCTAAAGTTTGCACAGGGCTGATGCACAGACCAAATGGAGTAAAATGACCCATCTCTATTTGTAACAGCAAGTTTTGTTATTAGTGTGTTTTGCTTTTCGCCCCTTGTTGCCCTTGATATAACAGCGTAACCCCCACCAAGCTTTTTGTCAGCCAATTATTCACCTGATGCTAATGACCAGTTGCCGGCTGTACTGTCGCTCAGATATTGTGCCTGAAGACTGATATATTGATCGGGTGAGATTGATCAAGAGAGGGATGATACAGCAACATTACATGATTTATTTGGGTTCTAATGTCTTGCGTCAGGACTGCCCTCTGGGAATCGGCTGTCTAGGCCCAGTGTGCTTTCATCTTCTGTCTAAGTATCACACCCTCTTTATAGCCTACAGCTTCACCTTTTCCAAAAGCAAGAGGCAGACAAGGTAGTAGAAAGAAGAACTATTTAAATAAATCCCGGCACAGCTTGAAAGCTAACATATTATATTGTTGATGGAGGAATGTTTTTGCTTTCTGTCTCTCGTTTTATTGGCATAATTTGCATTCTGTGGATGGAAAAATTTAAAGCATTCAGATAAGCAGTTTTCCATTTCACAAAAACAGGCCTTAACCAAAACATGACAATCTAACCTGTCAAAATAACATTAGTATTCATCACTTGGGGAAACTAATTTGTGTTGCATTAGACATTCTGACTACATGCGGATGTTTTACTTTGTGTACTTATTCCATTTGTTTAGAAAATCTCAGAAACGTAATGAACACAAAATCAAACCATCTCCAAGTGGCAAGCAATGAATTTGTTCAGGTTTCAGCGAGGCAGTGAATGAGGCTGCTCTGCAGAGCTGACAGTAAACAATTTCAGGTTTTCGCTCTGAAAAATATATAAATAAATAATTAGAAATGACCATATGATGCCTAAGGCTGTTTGAAGAGCAGCTGAAGCATTTTAGTCTGCGAGAGCTCCATCGGGGTACCACAAAAACCTTGCGCGGCTCGTTCACGACAGCGAGCGCGCTGTATGTACAAATTATATATGCAATGATGCAACATTTATTTCCGAGATGGAAATATGACCAGTTTGATTTAACTTTGAATATTATTTCTTTTAAAAATACTTTGAGTTACTCAGTAGACCTATGACCTAAACAGCACTGAAATAGCATTTGGGAAAATGCACACTGTCCCTAAACCCACAAGCGCACAACATTTAATGAACATGAACAAACGCGTTAAATGCTAATACAAAAGGATGCAGAGGAAGTGGAGGGAAAGCGAGAGAGGTCACGGACATGCATGACTGGAGAGTGTAACGTGATTATAAAACAACTTCTGTGCCTGCCTGAACTACCAAAAGCTCTGTTATGTTTCCTTCAGTGGACAAACACCAGTTTATCACTATTATTCAATCAAATATATCATTAAATGAGCTTATGTTAAATATATATGATACTACTTTGCACCATCAGCCCTTTTTTCCCCTTGCAGTCTTTTTCCAATAATAGATATTTATGCCATGGTTAATAAAATGTCAGATCCCTAATGAACGGGAAGTCTCCCAGTGGCGAGCAGAGAATTTGTTCAGGCTTCAGCGACCCAGTAGCTCAGGCTGTTCAACACAGGTGGCAGGCAAGCTCACGCTGTTGTTCTGAGGGGCTGGAGGGCAGGTGAGCTTCTGTCAGAGGAGAGGATGGGTCGGACCCGTGAAGCATGTGGCATGTTGTTGGTGCAGCTGATGGGGAGGGGAAGGGGGTCGGTGGTACCTCCCAGGCTACCCATCCTGTTCCCCCATCCCATCTGTGCTGCGCTGACAAGATGTGCATAGAATAACAAGTCAGCATCTGGCCAGTAATGAGGTTCCCAGCTCAGCATCAAGATATCAGATGCTAACAGGTAGATGATTATAATTATTTAGACTCACTCAGTTTAGTCAAGACCATGTACTAATAAGCACACTTAAAGGCTGATCAAAGTGTGGTACAACCAAAAAGAAAAGGGAGGAAGCCACAGTTATCTTTTATTATAGTTATTCCTAAGCTTCAGAAAAAGAAGCCATAATGTTTCATAATCCTACATGTGTTAATTAAAAAAGACAAAAAAACTTAAAGTACAAGATAAATATTCAAAGTCAGCCTCATTTACAGACCAAATTAAAATCAAATTAAGTTTTCAAATACGTTTTCTTTTTTTTAAAAAGTGCAGTGTTGGTGAGGCTCTGATCTGTGCCGTAGTTGCTTTACACCAGTGTTTCCATGTCTGAGTGTACGGACATGACCTCTTGGGCACGAGTGATGCAAATTTTATCCTCAGACGGCAAATACGAGGCACCATGTTGTGGACTTGTCCATGAGACACAATGCACCAGCTCCCCATGCGTCCTTCAGACAGATTCTAAGTGAAAATAATACAGCAGGAACAGCTACTCATCCACGGCAGCTGTCCGCGTCTGTGTTTGTAAGCGAGCATAATTCCAGCCTTGGCCTGGACCTTAGAACGGCGAGGGGCATCTGGTTGACAGACCTCAGTGATCTTGTGGAAGTGTGCAACGTTAAAAGATCAAAGAGGTGTGGGAGTGGGTGCTATCCCATTCATTGACTTAAAAAATAAAACCAGTGAGCCAATGTGGAGAAGCTCATGTGAAATGAGCCTGTTAGGCACTGACCGACAGCATTTTAGATCACTTATGGGTGAGAAAGCAGACTGACTGTGTAAAGCCTGTAGTGTCTGTGTTGGGGTAGTTAAGATAAGATAAAATAAAAGGCTCAAGAACACAAAAAGCTTAACCTTTAAAAAAGATACGTTAAAAGAAACTGGCGCTTTCAAATGCAGTTATTTGTTTATCAAGTATCAGTGTTTTCACAAATCTCCTACAGTTTGTTTTTCTCTGTAAAACCAAGGCTTTTCATAACCCTAGGGGTCAATGTCATCAGTTAGGATGGCGTAGAGGTTAGGGGGTCGAAACAACACATCTGTTAATTGAGATTAGGCATTTTTTGTACCATCCAGGTTGTGATGTCCTCCAGGCAGTCCAATAAGGCCTTCAGATAGGTCATGGCTTTACCTTGTCCAAAGCATATTAAAATGTGAGTCATCTGCACAGCAGTGGAACAAAATATTATATCGCTTAAAGACTATAACCTTAGGCAAGCACATATACAGCTTGTATTTGGACAATAACACATTTTATTTTGTAGTTTTGCCTCTGAAAGCTACAAACAATATAATTAAAGTTCTCAGAGGCTCAAAAGCAGACAAACCGTCCATTCACACAGCAGTCTGTTTGAGAAACTAATATCATTTTAAATAGAATTATTGTTGTACACTGATGAAACTTATTTGCAGTCATTGACTGTCTAAAGAACCAGTGGATCTCATCTAACATTTCCTCCCTTCAGATGCTCTGCTAGAGCCTTACTGCAGCCACCTTCAGTTGCTGTTTGTTCGTTGGCTTGTTTTATCTTTAATACCTAAAAAGCATCCTCCTTTGGGTTGCGATCAGGTAACTCAATTGGCCATCAAACAATATCCAATGTTTTATGCCTTGAGAAGCTCTTAGGTTCCCTTGCGGTATGCTTTTGGGTCATTTGTAATGTGAAATGCCATCTGACCAGTTTTGCAGCATTTGGCTGTATCTGAGCAGAGAGTATAACCCTGTACAGAATACATCCTGATACTTCTATCAGCAGTCACGTCATCAATAAACACTACTGACCAAAGAATTTCTTTTTTCAGAACTGTGCCGACTCAGAACAAGTAGTTTAGTATTCTTAGATATACACTGGTTATTTGTTGAGACGATTGATAAGGCTACACAGTCACTGTGGCCACCTGCTGCCTTTTTGCATTTCTGTTAGTGGATGCATTAAACACATGGGACATGTTAATTAGGAAGTTTGATAGCTGCTATGTGATTATGGTTTTAGTTTGGATAGAACCAGCGAGATCTATACTTGGTATACATAAATTACTTAGATAAAACCTCCTGTTATTTTTTAAGTTTCAAAAAGAATAGTAAAGTAAACAAGCAAGCTCCTCTCTGACTCAAAGACCTTAAAGACCCTACATCTTGTCTAATTGTCTTTCTAGGTATGTTCTCATTTACAACCAACTAAATTAGCTAAAGCGCCGGTTGTGTTCTCTCCCAGCTCTATCTCCTCATTTTGCCACTGTGACTCAAGAAATCTGACACCATGAACTTTGAAAAGTGTGTGTTAGTGTGCTTTTCTTAACAGGTTGTTGGGAAGTAAGTTCATTTATTATTTACGATAAACTTCATATATTGTAGATGTTTCGCATCGCTGGTTTGTCAGTCAGAAAAGATTCAGCGGTGACATTTAGCTTTTGTTCCACTTGCTTATAGGAAAGAGGATTTCTTTCATTTTTTATGCTGGGGTCAGTTTAGAGAACTAACAAATGCACTTTAGAAGCAGGAGGCGGAGACTCGCCTCAGTTACCTGTTTTGCTGCCATGACCTTCAGTTATGAAGGTAGCTCCCTGCTATTTTGCAAGTCGATTACCTGGTGCCCTTTGACAAAGGCTGTCTTTTTTTTGTATTTACTGTTGAAAGAAACTACTTTTACTTGTGTATTTATTGTTGTCATGGGAACAGTTGTCAATCATTTAGAAGAAAGCGCTGTTGTATATTTAGTGCCAGGAATATAACAAGTTGGTACATTCAACTCAGTGGAGACACTATTGCAAATGACACTGTGGTTGAACTGAATGTTTAACTTCTTTCCCTTTTTGTGGGCACATAACTATTGAGGGTGTCTTTGAGCATTGTGTTGCATTGCCGCATAGAACAGCAATCTGTTTGTAGTTGAAGAGAAGTGATCCTCAGTGCTATAAAAAAAATCACTGAACCCTGCTCCTTGCACTCATGTGCAAAGCATGGCAATTCCTCAGTCCACTGCACAAGCTTCCCATATTTTTCCCTTCCCTTTGGGCAGTGTGTTCTTACATATACAGAAATATGAGTACCCATATGGTCCTTCAGTAGATAGTACAACCTTAATAATGAGAGCTCTCATTAGGCAGTGAAACCTCTGACTTTCATCTACTATTATTACATGGTAGCAGAATTTGTGCTCGCAAAGGCTGAACTAAGCTACTGAACCACACCATGTCCAATCTCAGCATTAATGCAAACTGATATGTTACCTAGCAAGCTACACCAGTCATTTCAGCATTTTCAGAGATGAAAGGTACAGTAAAACTCAAGTGTTCTGAATTTGTAATGAAGTGGTGAGTAAATGGCTCCAAATTTTCTTTTGCAGATGCACAGAGAAATCAGCCTAAACCAAAATGAACAAATGAACAGAATTTCGGAGGATCACAATATGCTTTGCTGAGATAATTTTGCATCACTGTGCAAGCAGTCATGGCAAACCTAATCCTGCAATTTAAACAAAATCCACGGCCTTCCTCTTTTACATTCTCTTAACTGGGAGGATGTTTTGCTTGATCTGCTTTGGGACTTTTGCTCAGTGTAAATATCGGTGGCTTGCAAAGCTGCGTGTGTTAACCACCTTAACTTTTTATAATAAAACAAGCATACAGACAGCAAGTTAAGCTAACACAGCTGTTATCTTGACCTGGAATTTATAGAAAATAATCAGTTGCAAAATGAATTAACCAAAGCAAAATTGGTGGTTGCACATTCTGTTAAGACTGTTTATGGCATGAAGCAAAACAAAAGCAAAGTAAGAAAATCCTAATAAAATAAACACAACTATATAAATATCTGTCCATATAAAGGACAAGTCATAGAATAAGATTAAATACTCTTTAATGCCTTCAGGGAAATTTATTCTCTGCTTTTACCTGTGTGAAGTAGGACCAATGAGCAGCCACTGTGTGACACCTGGAGACCCAGGACTTTCTTTCTGCGAGGCATCAGTGCTGCTACAGCTGCCTAGAAGGCGGATGCAAAACAGAAGCACAACTCATGAGTCATAGTTTTATTAGTAGGTCATGTCAAGCGGTGTCAAAAATAGTCTTCACACTGTCTGGAGATTGACTGAACTCGGTTTGCTATAATGGATCTGTCCTACCTCTTAAAAACACGGAGGGGCAATGATGGAAAATAATTTTTTTCTTAGCTGCAACATGCCTCTTGTTCTATCAAGTATCATAACTGTTTAAAACACACCTGTATAAATCTTTATATAAAAAATTACAGCTGAACTTGTCTGCAGTACATACAGTTACTAATGTTAATTGTAATCCAGAGGCATTTTTAATTTTCTGCACATTTCCAGTTTTCCACACCAGCATCACCACTGCAAAGCTCAGCATCTGTGTGCACTCCCTACACTGCGGCGGCATAGTTTTGAATTGAACCAACCCATCAAATAAACATTTCTAAGGCTCAAAACCCGATCAGTTGGCTAAATAAATATTACCAGTGCAGTGATGTGCAAACTATGTGAGGCACAAACATTTTCAGTATGATTTATGTTCAAACCAAGTTGACGGCACAAACCTTAAAACTATGGTTAAAAAAAACTCCCCAAATTTGTTTAATAAGTAGAGGAGGAGTAGATCTGCAGAGCTGATTTTGTGTTCTTGTCATATAATTGTACTGTTTGCAGAGTTGCAGCTGGTGCTGCCTGTGTAATCAGCTGAATGATTGCTGTCAGTGGCATTTACCGTTGCTTCTCAACTTTCAGTATTTACACATAAAAATAAATAAATAGGCATGCCATCCATGACTTACCACATGAACATGACATTCCCGGGAAAACATAAAGAACCATTGTACCAGGAATTCTACCAATGCACCGATGCATGATCAAATAGTGAGATTTGCTACAGCAGCAAGAAAAAAACCACTCCTCCATTTTCCCTCCATCTGCAAACATCATTACATTCATGCATAGAAGAAAAGCACACTCTTTATTATTTATATTCAGTTTTCCACACAAACTGTTAAACGCTGATAACTGCTACCTTATTTTAAGTAGTTATATATATATATATATATATATATATATATATATATATATATATATATATATATATATATATATATATATATATATATATATATATACATATAAATAAAATTATTATTATTTTTTTTAAATCCAGTTTAGTGCAGGTATGGGAAAGGGGGCAGAGCTTTTTTTTGTTTCTAGAGTAACGCAGCTCTACAGTGGTCACAGTCCTTTACTGCTGTGATGCTCTACATGCTGCCATTTTAGCAGTGCATGGGAAATTCATGATAAACCTGAAGAAAAATATTAATGTAACACAACAGATGCTGCAGATGTTGCAGCTTCCTTGAAATGGCTGTTGCTAGTACCCCATTTTCAATGTTGTTATCCAGTTAAATGGCTGTTACCTCATTTTAAGGTGGCTATGTTGCCCCCAGGAGGAATAGCAATTTTATCAGTTTTACCTGCTAAACTTGAGCGTAAGATCTATTACAAATAGGATGGAAGGTCTTTACTTTGCCATTACTCTATTCTGCCACGCATCATGTAATAGCACTGTTTCATTTTTTTTAATATATATATCTATGCCTATTTTTTTTCCTATATCCAACGACTCTGCAACCAAAAACTGAAAAACATGTTAAAGAAAAATGAACTAGCAGACACATTTTTGAATCCAAGTTTTGTTTTGACACACTGTTTGCTCAGTTATTTTCAGGCACCGCAAATATTTGGTTATGGCAGTAACATTATATCAGGAATAGACATAGCACTGCCCCCAAAGAGCCAATCATCAGTCAAAACAGGAAATTTTAACCAGTGATGCTGCATTGACAACTACACTGAACAATAGAGGTTCATACCTGCATGCATAGTAGAAGTATTAGGGCGAAAAGGTGGTTTATATGGGATTTTTCTAATGTTTGAATAGATGTGGTTTTTATAGCACTACAACTAAAATAATCTCTCTCTCCCTATTCATTTACATTAGGGCTTCAAAGTAACCAGCTATTGTTGTGAGACTTGCTTGTGAAAGCGTTTTGTTAGGGTTTGTAAAAGATTGTGCTTTAGGTTAAGCCTTTGACAACATAACACGTTACGAAGCTCAGGTTTTTATACGTTTCTAGGATAATTCCAGCAACTTCTAGGAGCCTCCTACATAATCTCTGTTTCTTTCTGTTTATCAGTGATTAGAGTGAATGATAACACGTCTTTAGGGAGGTAGGTGCAGGAGGGCACCTACTAGCCACTATCTATGTGAGTGATTACAAATGATGCGAGTCACTCAAAAGGATGATAACATTCAAAGCAGGTGGACTTGTCAAACTGTCTATATAACATTCTTTGAAATATAATTGTGCAGGTCTGCATTGACAATGGCTGTCATCACCACTGATATTTTTGAGATTTTGCATGGGTCAGATATAAATGGGTTTTCAGGATGCACTTCTCTCTTATTTTTTTTTGCTCACACAGTGATGAAGATGGCTTTTTGCACGAGCAGTGCTGTTTATCATAGCTTGTTTATGCACGTCGTGTTGAAAATACATTTTTTGTGAACAAGACTGAAACTGGTTGCTTTTAGTTGAAGCCCCCAAGGCTCAGAAACAGCGGAAATTTCCATCACAACATAATTATACTGAATAGAGTTCAGTGTATAAAGCTCTACCCACAAAATAGACTGAAGAGGTAAAACTACAAAAACTATGACATTGATTTTTAATGAAAATGTTACATCAGTTCTAGAGATGAAAGAAGTTGCGCATAATACAGAATATCCTTAAAACAGAGGCTTTAAAAAAGGTGAGTCCAGGTTAAAACCAGATGTCAGGTGGGAATGCAGTAAAAAAAAAATCACAATGAGAAGCTTTGTGAAGACAGACTTCAGTAACTTAACTCAAGTACCCTTCAGAGTATTTCCTCCCTAGATTGTAACAGTTCAATCTAAATTTCCCCCTCATTGAGCAGAGATCTCTGATGTTTGCTCAAGGAAAAACAGAACAAATATCAACCCGCTGTCTGCGGCCTCTACAATTCTACATCTTCAAATATGAATGATATAAAAAAAGAAGAAATACAATATTTTGTGGCCTTTATGCAAATATGACATTTCCCCTGCTGGCTCCACAGAGCAGGGTTTTCTGTTGACCACAGATACCTGGCCGTTTTGGTGCTGAGGTAGGAGCAGCCTCTGCTGCACCGGGTCTTCATTATTTGTTATCAACACATTAATATATCACATACAAATCACACACATGCAAGTCTAAGAGCTAGGCTGTTTGTGCTCTTCATCTGAATAGAAAATGCATTACATGTCAAAAAAGTGCACAGGCATATCTTTTGGCTCCACATTGCAGTGCATAAAATGATTTTTATTTCATTCAGTTTTAGTGAGAGAAAAAATACTTGTGCCATAGGCATAAGCAGAATAGATCTATAATAACAATCGGCACCTGTGCTTTGTCTTCATTTCCTGACAAAAAGTAAATACAGGCGATTCACAATATCCATGATGCATCTGCATTTAAAGAAACGACTGTATTATTAGGCGATCGAGTGAATGTAAGTCTTTTTAGCAGACAGTGCTTTTAACAAAGGTAATCAAGAGTAAAAATACACTTTGCATTAACTGTCTGTCAGTTTAATGGAAAATCTAATGTTTTGTTCTTAAACCCTTTAAGACGAAACATTTTATAAGTGCTCTTGAAATTGTTACCACATGCTAGAGACAAACTACAGTTGTTTTCGTAAAGAAGAGAAAATTTGCTTTATGGAGAAATTCATGTATCCCAGTAGCACAAGGCATAAAGTACTGCAATGTGAACACAGACAGAAAGAGTAAGGTCCGCCTATATTTTACCATGTGCACTTCAGGTGACCTTACTCCTCAACCATTTTGGGCGAAGTAAAAAATGTCACGTGGTTCTTTTTTAAAAATTATTTTCTGGCCAAAATGAAAAAATAGGTTTATTAGTTCTGTATGAATCTTGATAAATCTCGATCTCGAATCTTGAGAAATTTTCTCAAGATTTCTTCCACTTGTATGCTGATGACACGCAGCACTAGCTCCCATTAAAATTGACAGATGCATAAAACCTCTCCCATCTTACAATATTTCTACCCAATATTAAGAAATGGATGTGCGCTATTTTTATCACCTGGCCTTGTAACAGGATCGGGGGGGGGGGGGGCTGCAGCCTATCCCAGCTATAGGGGACATAAATCGATAAACAGACTTCTTAAAAAAGTGAACATATTAGACCAGTTTCATTGACTCAACGCTGGCTGTCCATTACTTTTGAAATTGATTTTAAGATTTTATTCATTACTTTTAAAGCCATTCACAGTCTGGCTCTGGCATACATATTGGAACTGAAGTCCATTATTATTGTGCAGCCTGCGATCCTCAGAAACGTGTTAACTGTTATATCGTTTAGATTCTTAGCTTATGTCAATTTTGTTTTTTTGACTTTTAAATTTTAGGTCAATTTCAATTTACTCCTCATTATGCAGTCATTTGTAGCTTCTTTATAATTTTAGATGTTGCACTTGAGTCTTGCATGGCCTATTTTAATTGATATCCAAATAGTTCTTATATTTTATTTATTTATTTATTTATTTTATACTTTACCTCTTCTAAGCCTATTGTTTATGTGTTTTTGAGAAACATGCTGGGGTTTTTTATAAGTAGTATTTAAATAAACTCAAATTATTATTATTAAAATTATTATTAAAAGAATGAGAAAAGAAGAATGCCCCATCTATTAATACCCATTTAATATGTTGTTTGTCTTCCACCACCAACAATGCCATATTCAAATCAACTTTTCTTACCTTTCTGATACTTGGTTTGAACTTCAGCAGATCCTCTTCACCATAGTTACGATCAAACAGTCATTTATGAGTCTGAACTTTCACAAATGAATGAACTGAGTGAAATTTGCTGAAAACATTCATGCTCTCAAGGAGATAAATACATCTGATTTGAAAGATCTCTTTAAAGTTTAATGAACACTGCAACCTCCTGGGAAAGCTAGTGAGGCTTTAGAGTTTAGGTCTTGAAAAATTACAGTATATTAGTGCGGTCACTCGCAGGGTAAAAGCTGTGTCTTTTCAACTTGAAAAGAACTGAACAGTCCCGCAGGTTTCACATTCAGCAGTCTAGATCAAAATAATGCAAATGTCTTCACTTTTCTTTTAGTTTCTCCCTTAATTTACACACCGTGTGTGCATTTTATGCATCCCCATATTTGGATACTTTAAATTCAAAAATTCTTTTCAGTCCATCATTGACTAAACTTTTAATTTTCTGCTTTTCCCCCACAGCTTTCTGGGAATACAAGACCATCAGCTCACACAGGTGGGTACTGTTTGGTTTAGTTTAACCAAGTCTTTAAGTCTTATCCAGTGTAAATTTTGAGCTTGTAGATTGCCTGTAGTTTAGCTTTAAGACGGTGAAAGTTGAGGTTCAAACCACAATTTAGCAATAATCGATCTTGAATGGTAAAAAAAAAAACTTTACAACAACCATGGCTTCACATTTGGCGCTGGTTTAGGCTTTGCAGATGTGTCAAGGAGAATTTTCCATAGGTAAATGTTTGGTTTCTCAACCAAACTTTACAGCTCCTACAGTGTATCTACACGTTTGTAGTGTAAGCAAAGTGCTACTTGTCTAGTGAAATCTACAACCAGACATTAATTAAAACCTAAAGAAAAAGCAGTCTTTTGTCGTGCATCTCAAACAGTATTTTGTCATAAACCGTTTAGCTTGTTTGCATCCATCTATTAAATTACTGCCATCTAGTAGGAAGTGTTGGCTGTTCTCCCTGGAAGCAAGATGAATTCTCTTTGACTCTGACCATGACCATGTCCCGTTTACACTGGCTTGAGCTTTTCAAGCCAAGTAGCATAGACAGTATAAAAGTACGGTGGCTGGGAAGTGCAAATCGCAACAAATTAAAAAACCACAACAAATTAAAAACCCACAACAAAATACAAAAACCCACAACAAATTACAAAAGTCCACAACAAATTACAAAAGCCCACAACAAATTTAAAAAAAACCCACACCAAATTAAAAAAACCCCACACCAAATTACAAAAACCCACAACAAATTACAAAAACCCACAACAAATTAAAAATCCTTGACGGAAAGGGATTGTCTGGAAATAGCGGAAGTGACGCAACGATTAGCCTAATAGGGCTTTTGGAGCGTGATGTCACGAGAGGGGGCGTGGCCATGATTTTTGGTTGAGGCGCCATGTTTCTGGGCCAAACAAAGCGCTAGCGAAAGAGGAGCGAAAGTACACGGATAACACCAGCTATGGTTCGTACTTGCTGTGCAGTCGGTTGTAAACTTAGATCGCACGACCGGCAAGGGAATAAGTTTGAAAATGGTTTATCTTTTCATTCTTTCCCCACCTGGAAGTAACATGAGGCAGCTCTTGTATCAGATGTTACCAAAAGAAGGCGTCTAGTCTGGATAGCAGCTGTGAGAGGAGCTGATATCCAGTTCTCTTCCATCTCCAAATATCTGTTGGTGTGCTCCAGACATTTTCATTCCGGTAAGTTATAGATATGTTCATATCACTCTTTATCCGGTCTTTAAGTCTGACATCACTAGCATGGGCTCAAACGCTGCTGCAGGTCCATAAATCACTGAGAGTTGAAAAACTATCTAAAGTCTTTCATCTGTAATAAAATGATTAGCGTTCTGCTCTACCATGTGTAACAATTGAGTTTATCATCCAGGCAACCATGAAAACGAAACGGAATTTATGACATTTAACAGAGTTAAAAAATTAGCAGGAAGTTAGCTCGCTAGCTTCCATCTAAATGAGGGATTTTGGAAACAAATTCAAACGTACAGCTCTGCTATCACTTCCAACATAAATGAAGACAGAAAACTAAACAGCAGTGACGTTTTCTAGGGTTACTGAAGGTTGGCTAGCTGGTATATAACGATGTGCTACGTGGCCGCTAGCGACACAGCTATGTTAGCATAATATAAACAGGCTAACTTTTTTCCACTTGATAAAAGTTATCGTGAAGATTCTCGGTGGTCTGGAACAAATATAATCTCATGGCAGGTTGCTGTAAACGGACCAAACTTTAGCCAGGAGAACAACTGAGATAATTCATCCACAAGGATGCATAGGATTAGTCATTCATATACTGCTGCATGGGCTGGGCTGTAGCTACATCCTAAGGTTTTAAAAACTGAGCTTTCAAATGATTAGTGGTGATAAAAGCAGAGGGAGGCCAACAGTGATCACTGACTGCTTTTGGGAGCTTTTTGAGATTAAAGAGAAGATAATACAAAACATTAAACATGTCAACAACACAAAACCCATATTAAACGCAGACTACTTTAAAGTAGTCTGCGTTTAATATGGGTTTTGTGTTGGCCCGGAAGCAGGATTCGTCACGCCATCACTTAAAGACCAGATAGCCTATTAGTTTTATTTTCGATGCACTCTGAGGTCATATCAAATAGAAAAAAAACATTCTAGTTATAGACTTGCTAATTGTGTGGCATTATTGCAGGCAAACCAACCTTATGGAATGGATGAAACATCGTGACTGGGTTCCAGCGCTACACAAGGGACCTGCTTCAAACATACCACCATGCCAATCAGATTACTTCTTCCATGTGAGGGTGAAGAGGTGACCCTTCTGGATAAGACGGTGAAGGTTTGCTGCCCTTTTGGTGAACAGTGTGGTAGTAAAACCAGGGAAAAATTTAACTTGCTCCTGTTAAATATTAAGTCTTGTGCTGTATAGATAGCAGTAATTTTTCAAAAGATAAATTGAAGTAATTGATAGTAAATAAAGTAATGTTAGTAGTGGGTGATATCGTGTAAATGCTGTCATGATTTTGTGTAAACATTTTGTCTTTTATAAACTATAAATGACATGGATTCTACATTGTAACTGATGTGATGTTCTATAAAGTGGTTTTAATAAAAAAATAAAAAAGAGGCAAAAATTAGTTTGTTTCTTTATTCAACTTTTGAACAGTGGTATTCAGTAAATGCAAATTCTTTACATGGCAGTGCACTTCAGGCATAAATCTAGACCCATATATAAAACATTATGGGTCATTCCCACAACCCACAGCTTCACTGTGTTCCAGCAAAGTATCCAATAGCAGTGACGACAACTCCACATTAGCAGGTGGTATTCTTCGTTTTTGGGGACGGCTCCTTTTACCTTTCAATATGGATTGACTGTTTATGTTTTGATCCAGAGCCGTTTTTTGGGCAGCTGAAGAGGAGAAGTCTATCTTATGGCCAACCTCTGGTTGTATCTTGGTCATATTACCCAGCAAAACCCAGTATGCAGGTTTATCTGTAACAGTCCTTGTGCCACGGATCTGCACTGCTGCTTCTTCTTTAAACAGAAGAGCAGTGACATGGCTGCAGGTCTCCACGACTCCGGCCTTACAGGTGCAGCGGGCGGCTTTAACCTTCCCTGTGATGCTCACAATGACCCTGGTTCATTCAGTCTTTGAGAGTGCAGTACATGAAACAAACAAAGTTAATTTAAAGACAAGGACTCTAATGAGCCAAGGCCGACAAATGTGTTTTATCTACTTTCAAATCCATTTATCATAAATGTAACAAAGTATTTAGAAACTTAGCACATACATGTAATTTTTCATTTTTTATGTATCCATCTATAGAACGTTGCATGTTATATTCCAAATCTGCCTGTTCTCTCTCAGAAACCTGCCTTCAGAAAATGAACCTAAAGTATGTAATGCAAGGATGTCATCACTTTCAAGATGGAGAAAGCATAAAGTTTGACTTTAGGTGACAATTATGGACACGTAATATGATAAGGAGATTCTGCAGGTCATTAATCTATGTATTATAGTAAAAAATGTATTTTTTGTGACACAGGACACACATGGAAGCAAGATATATAATTAGGATTATTTATAATAAATATGAATAAATAATTGCAATTTCTTTAACCATTGAGAATAACTAAATCCTTCAGGACAATGTCACATCAGTGCACTGAACTCACTATGGCTACGTTCACACTGCAGGTCTTAATGCTCAATTCCGATTTTTATATTTAAATCTGATTTTTTTGTGTCTGCTTGTTCACACTACAAATAAAATGTGACATGCACTGACAGCGCTCCTTTGTGAACCCTCAAAGTGGCCTGCATGCGCAAAAGCAGACGTCACACACAACACGCTCTGTTCAGACCCAGACCATACAGTATTGTTTGACTGATGGCCCTTAATATAAAGACTTGTTTCAGACTTTGCGTTCTCCAATTTTGCTTTAAGTTATTATGTTATTTATATATGGCCTAATAATTATCCTTATTGCTGTTTTAGAGAGGAGCGGTGCTTCAAAGGATAGTTGCAGATTTCTGTCAGAATCTGCAGATTATACAGTATAAATAAATGTTCACATTATCTTCCCAACAGTTTCACTAACATCTACACGGGATGGACACGAAGCGCTCATGTGTTCTCAATGTCTTCTCAGGCGCTTCTCCAGCGCTGATAATTGGCATATTTTTTGTGTCAGCGACATAAAAGACGGATTTATTGCGACATGACCATTACAACAGCAATTGCTTTCTAAAACATCAGATATGTATCGGATTCAGTACCACATACGAAAGTGACCCAGATCGGATTTGAAAATATCGGATTTGTGCTGTTTTTAAGCTGTCATACCATGATTGGATATGGGTCGCATAGGGTAAAAAAAAAGTCGGATTTGATGCGCTTTCGCGTGCAGTGTGAACTTAGCCAGAGCCTCCACATGTTCTCACTGTAATTTGCCCCTCATGAATGAATTTATGATTGCACTAATTTGAATGTTCAAGAGAAAATATAACGCATTTTACTCACAGTACCCTACAAACGTCACTGCTGTTTAGTTTTCTGTCTTCATTTATGTTGGAAGTGATAGCAGAGCTGTACGTTTGAACTTGTTTCCAAAATCCCTCATTTAGATGGAAGCTAGCGAGCTAACTTCCTGCTAATTTCTAACTCTGTTAAATGTCATAAATTCCGTTTCGTTTTCATGGTTGCCTGGATGATAAACTCAATTGTTACACATGGTAGAGCAGAACGCTAATCATTTTATTACAGATGAAAGACTTTAGATAGTTTTTCAACTCTCAGTGATTTATGGACCTGCAGCAGCGTTTGAGCCCATGCTAGTGATGTCAGACTTAAAGACCGGATAAAGAGTGATATGAACATATCTATAACTTACCGGAATGAAAATGTCTGGAGCACACCAACAGATATTTGGAGATGGAAGAGAACTGGATATCAGCTCGTCTCACAGCTGCTATCCAGACTAGACGCCTTCTTTTGGTAACATCCGATACAAGAGCTGCCTCATGTTACTTCCAGGTGGGGAAAGAATGAAAAGATAAACCATTTTCAAACTTATTCCCTTGCCGGTCGTGCGATCTAAGTTTACAACCGACTGCACAGCAAGTACGAACCATAGCTGGTGTTATCCGTGTACTTTCGCTCCTCTTTCGCTAGCGCTTTGTTTGGCCCAGAAACATGGCGCCTCAACCAAAAATCATGGCCACGCCCCCTCTCGTGACATCACGCTCCAAAAGCCCTATTAGGCTAATCGTTGCGTCACTTCCGGTATTTCCAGACAATCCCTTTCCGTCAAGGATTTTTAATTTGTTGTGGGTTTTTGTAATTTGTTGTGGGTTTTTGTAATTTGTTGCGGGTTTTTGTAATTTGTTGTGGGTTTTTTTTTAATTTGTTGTGGGTTTTTGTAATTTGTTGTGGACTTTTGAAATTTGTTGCGGATTTTTGTAATTTGGTGTGGGTTTTTTTTAATTTGTTGTGGGTTTTTGTATTTTGTTGTCGGTTTTTGTAATTTGTTGTGGGGTTTTTTAAATTTGTTGTGGGTTTTTGTAATTTGTTGCGGGTTTTTAATTTGTTGTGGTTTTTTAATTTGTTGCGATTTGCACTTCCCAGCCACCGTATAAAAGTGAGCATAGCTACCGCGAAAAAAAATGATGTGATGAGAAGAGTTCAGTGTGAATGTGAAACCACTTGTGCATTGGCTTGTCAATGAGCATACCACAGATAATTATCCTGTATGACCAGGATTTACAAAATTGACCATTTTTTCCCCTCATTAGTCAGAATAATTTTTCTGCAGAATAAATGCTTTCATCATTTATGTAAACTTTGCCAGTAATATACTTTAACGTCGAGTGAAATGCTCTAAATGGTTCTAAAGACATTCGTCCATCACTCGTCTGTGTCAGTTAATAGTAAGCACTTTGATGATACACACCAAGAAGGCTTTCCATGAGGTTTAGGAGAATGTTGATGGGAATTTTTGACCATTCCTTCAGAATGGTCAGACACTGATGATAGGTGAGAAGGCCTGATTTGCAGTCGTGGTTCTAACTTATCCCACATATTGTATCAGTTTGGGTTGAGGTCAGGACTCTGTGCAGGCCAGTCAAGTTCTTCCACACTAAACATGCTTGTCCATGTCTTTATGGACCTTGCTTTGTGCACTGGTGCGCAGTCTCGGTAGAAGTGGAAGGGGCTATCCCCAAACTGCTACCCGAAGTTGGGAGTATGAAATTGCCCGAAATGTCTAGGTATGATGAAGCATTAAGAGTTTCTTTCACTGGAACTTCACTGAAAAATAGCCTCACACCATAATCCCACCTACACCAAACTTTACACTTGGCACAGTGCCAAGTACAGACAAGACAAGTACCCCTCTCCAGGCCCAAACTTGTCCATCAGTTTGGCAGATGGAGAAACGTTTTTTTGTCACTCCAGGTAACACATTTCCATTGCTCTGGAGTCCAGTAGTGGCATGCTTTATACCATTGCATTTTACGCTTTGCATTGTGCTTGGTGATGTAAGGCTTGGATGCAGTTGCTCGGCCATGGAAACCCATTCCACGAAGCTCCCTATGCTCTGTTCTCTGCTTGTCTTTATATAAAACTCAGCCCATTTTACTTCATGTTGATATACATAATACACAAAGAATGGAAGCCATGGTTTTTCCTGAGTGGACCTGAGATACACAGGGTGAGTATAAACAAGAAAAGGATGTAGCCATTTAGGGAGCACACAAGTGAGTCAGGAATAAGAAAACTTTGTCATTTCATCTGTTGTGGATTTGTTCTGTTCATTTGCAAAAGTGAACTGCACAACAGGAAATTGCAAAGAACAACTCCGATACGCAATTTTCACAATCATCAAAACGGTATTACAAACAATGCAGTCATTTTTGAGTCCATCACTGATTGTTGCGGTAAATGCTCTCCAACACCTAATTCGTTGTATTCCTGATTTGGATCCTTAGCTGGCCACCTACCACGGTACCTGGAATAGAGAGTCTGAAGCAAATATAAAAACATATTTTAAGTGCAAAAGTTTTCAGTGTAATGCCAGATGTTGTTTCTTTAAACATTTGTAGTTTTCATATACAAATACAATCAGTTAATTGTTTTTTTTCTTTGGTTATCATTGGAATGACTGCCCAAAACCATCTTCTTAAAACTGTAGTTGATGAGTTGGACATTTCTCACTCTGTTACTCAGTTGACATCAAAGCAAACACTGAGTACAGAGACATCCAATAGATGGAGCTTTTTGGACAAAATGATAAAGCTGTCAGCCTTTTCTCTAAGGGAAGGCATCATGTATCCACATCTTACAGCTCTGCAAACTGCTTTCATTTCTCAATAAACAGACCAAAAAGAGTGATTTTCAACAGCCATTTTGAAGCATTTTCTGTCTCAACTGTACCTTGTATTTGAAAAAGAGAAAAAGCACTTTATGTATGACTTGACTGTGATGCCCTACAAAAAGCTCCCACTGATGTTGTTGCAAAATGAGACATTATTCATAGTGTCAAAAATAACTTGAAGGTCAGTGACATTTAATCCATTGTATCTCATTTTTAGGGCATCAGACACAAAGCAGGCCTGGGGTTTGGAGTGTAATTGACTCTGACAAACATCATGACAAATGTAATGCCATCTACTCCTTGAATGGTTTTCATGTGCCAGATGTGTCTGCATGTTTTTTATTCACATTTGGTATTTAGTCATGGCGTGGACTGTGAGCCTTCATTCCCTCTGTGAGACAGTAAATAACCCCAGCATCCTCTGGGAGTGACTACATAAAACACTCTGTGGTTAGAAGGGCTCTGTGCCTGCCAGAGGCATAGCTAAACCGTGGATGCTTAACTTGTATCAAGTAAAAGCAATATCCTACATATATCTGTTTATCTAGCCGAAAAACACAACACCAATAAACAGTTGCAATAAAAACAAATGTCTAAAGATCTGAAATGACAAAACAAGACATAAAGAGAGAAAATGGCAAAATTGGGAAATTCTTCTCTTTTTTTTCAGTGTCTAAAGAGGAACATTGTTTTTATAACCAGCCAAACAGATTAGACAATTTTATTTTGATTATTTCTAGAATCTTATGTCAAAAATGATTCTTCTGTTGGTTTTCACATTTTATATGAATCACAAGACCTCTTTAAGCTGATTAAGAAAATGCAGGGCATTTTTCTTTTTTTAAGTCCCCTTATTTGCTCCTTTTGGTCTCTGGTGCTCTTTCAGACTTGACTTGGCACGTGTGTTTAGAGCGGTTGAATTCACTTTTAAATATGCCTTTTCTCTAGAGGTCCCAGCCCCTTGTGATGTGACCCGCATGACTAATTCCATTTAAAGGGGAATAACATGCATTAGGGCTCTCACTTTTCTGCCTTCCATTTGCATAATTTTGTTTGGCAACTTGGAAAAGGGCCATTAACAGCACTGAGACACGCACTGTAAAGGGTAGGGACGGAGGCAGATCGATACTCGATTTCAACGTCTTTAGCAGCATCGGGTCCAGATCAGGATGCATTCACTAATTCAAATTCGTGCTGGAGTCTTGTGATGCTACTATTAGTTCCTGATAAGGAAACACCGTTGTACTGCCTCGCTTAATCTCTGACAGACACATTCGCTCGATCGATAGTCTTTTACTTTTTTGTTGGAAAGACAAGATTGATTGCCAGGGGTTAGCTCGTGCTCAATTCCACTGCTTGCACCGCTCATTATTGTTTCAATTAGGCATTCTCTAGAGACCTTATTCAGTGTGGCATGAAAATGCCATGACCCTCTGCAATTCACATCAAACACCAGATGTTTGCCAGGAGAACCTCTGACACCAACTTTATTCAGGTTGAGAAGTGAAAGCACCATCCAAACAAGTGGATTAAGCAGGAGGTGGTCTGTCAGCGGGGAAGCATGGGGATGACCGGGGGAAGTTGCGACTCGCGCCAGTGAGGAGGAAATAATGACAATGTTACCTCCTCGTGAATTATTAAGTGCCCTGTTCTTATTTTAGCCTGACTCAAAATGCTGCATTTTCATCTGTGGGTCTGAGGCTGTGTGCAAGGGTATTTTTTTTATTTATTAATTTTTTTTGACAGCTG
The DNA here is from genome assembly GCF_051167445.1 of Perissodus microlepis. Lineage (NCBI taxonomy): Eukaryota > Metazoa > Chordata > Actinopteri > Cichliformes > Cichlidae > Perissodus > Perissodus microlepis. The sequence goes on from NC_140476.1 coordinate 10,158,872, forward strand.
TATTACTGCTGATAAGCGAGACTGTGTGAGCTGATCAAGTAGTGAGACAAGCGTTCAGAGCAGTAGCAGCACAGCAGCAGCAGCGCTGTAGTCACTAGGAGCCGTGGCAGCAGAAGCAGCAGCAGCACTATCAGTCACAGCACAGGCAGCAGCGACAGCAGCAGCAACAAACTCTCTCCCGTCTTTTTCTTTTTGGAGTTGTTTCCTGCACAGACGACAAAAGGCGAGGAAGTGGGAGAGAAGTGATCCAGGGCTTATAGCTGTCATCAAAAACAAAACCAAAACGCAGACCTGGCTGCCCCCATGCCTATCGAATTTGTTTGCAAAATCAAATTTGCAGAGGAGGATGAGAAGCAGAAAAGCAAGCAGGATGGGGACAAGGAGAGCCTGATCGAGGAGAGCTGCACACCTCCGGCCAAGGACCTGGCCGGGTTTGCTAACTCCTGCTCTCTTCATGGGATTAACCACATCTTTGTCTCTGGTCGCCTGGGCATCCGGCAGACTCTCTGGGCTCTTGCCTTTTTGACTTCACTGGCACTCTTTCTGTACCAAGCAGCTAAGTGTGCCATCTCTTACCTGGAGCACCCTCACGTCACAGCTCTGAATGAAGAGGCGACCCCCGAGATGGTTTTCCCCGCCGTGACCATCTGCAACATAAACCGCTTTCGCTTCTCAGCGCTCACCGATGCTGACATCTACCACCTGGCTAACTTGACAGGTCTGCCCCCCAAAAACAGGGACGGGCACAAACCCACTGATTTAATGTATCCTGCTCCTGACATGCAGGACATTTTCAACAGGACAGGACATCAGTTAGAAGAGATGCTCATGAGCTGCAATTTTAGTGGACAGAACTGCTCAGCCGAGGACTTCACTGTGGTGAGTGTAAAAGTTTCTCAAAGTTTTGTGTTTTGCTCACTCTTACAAAGTGACACCACTCAGTTGTGATTTATTGGCTTCAGAATTTTTTTTTTTATTGTTGTTGTTGTTCCTGCAAAAACAACCTTGTTAAACAAGTATTTGAAACATTAAAGGGGCCACAAGTGTGTAAGTGAACAATATCCTTGTTCACACAAAACTACCTGTAAGGATGAAAGCGGTAGGATCACGTTAAGACGAGCGGTTTAAATTCTCTTTGTGTTTCTACTCATCTCTTGGGGCCATGTGGTTCCCACGGTACAGTTCTGCATGCAAGATTCATGTCTTTTGTTCAGTCATCGAGCTGTATCTCTTCTCACTAAGTTCTAAGCAGCAACAGTGTTTCTCTTCAGCCGTGCCTCCACTAGAATCTATTATGTCAAAGAACAAAGGCTGCTCCCAAAGAAGAAAAACAGAGAGCTGTTGTATGTGGTTGTGTACTTTTCCAAGGCAAACTGCGCTTTAGTGCTGCCTCCAACCCTACTAGCTGAGAGTGCATGGCAACAAAATTGCCATCAAAAATAGCCGAGTCTCTTCTTCCTCTCTTTTCCATCTCTCCCTGTCGCTTCCACTCTGTCTTCCTGACATTGCAGAGCAGCTGCCTGCCTCTCTCTCGCTCTCCCTCTCGCTGGGCTCTTGTACCTTTCAGCAGGGAAGGAAGGAGTAATGCGTCTTCAACGTTGTATTTCAATCTCGCTGCTGTTAAGATTAAATATTTAAAGACTGACATACATGATTTTTGCATTAGCCAGATTGACTAAAAGGAATGAAACAATTTCCATGAGAGGGAAAGTGTGTGTGTGTCTGTGTGTGTGTGTGTGTGTGAGAGAGAGAGAGATGGAAAGAGAGAGAGGATCAGGTGAAAGAGGGAGAGTTTGTGCCTGTGTTCTGTGCACTATTTATTAAAGGCACTGTCCTTGCAGGAGATGGATTTCCCCATCTCTCCTGCAGGAATAGGAATATGCAATTGCTTTAGTGATGATAAAGTGGGGTTGTCAAGTCTTAATAGGGTATGTTGAACATTGATATGCTCACCTTTCCGAGACCTGAAGATTCTGTCTTATCACAGAGATGGCACTACATTATGTCTGATGTGCCAAATTACGCTGAAGAAATAATGACGTCTCTCTGCTTCTCATTTGATTTCTCCAACACTCTAGCACGGTATTTATTTTTTCTTTATATTGTTGGCAAGGCAGCCTCTTACATATACACATAAAATTACCTGTGACATGAGCGTGGATTCCCCTCCAGAAAATGTTCTCAGTTGTTCTGTCGAGCAAAAGAAAATGTTGTGCTCCTCAGGGTACCCGAAAAGTTTTGCAGTATTCAGTCTGAAGCGGCATCGCGACTCTAAAAGTTTGTAACGTGCTTCTGGCACGTTTGACGGCAATATCCTCTGACACTTTGACACTCACTCCTCTCCGAGTACATTAATTAGCAGACAATTCTGACATCCAGGAAATGTCTGTTCCATGTCGATGAAACGTCCTGTAGCTCTCTTTGGACACTGGGTGACTTCATCACAGATTAGGATCCTGTTGGAAGTTCCCTAAGCTGCTGTTTCCTCTCTGTCAACTATGTGATCTGCATTTTCAGGGGCTGTCAGTTAGATTTGTTACAGACTACTTGCTGCCGCCACGCATGAAAAATCACTTACTCTGAGTCCTGGTGGGAATCTGCACTGGGAGTGCAAAGAGAGGAAGGACTGGGAGTTGTGGGATCAGACTGGTGGGCAGAACGCAAAACAGGACAATGCCAGTGAAGCTCATTTACATGCATGCGTGCCTCTGTTTTTATTTGTGTACATGTATATTTCTAACTAGAAATTGCATGCAGCAAGAAGGCCATTATTACAGGTGATGTGCTATTAATCGCATGCAAGCATGTTCAAAAAAACAAGAGTCCTGCACAAACCGGTCATTATTCTTCCTCTCTTAGGGCCCTGCTTCAGGATCGAAATGTATTTTCTTTTGATTGATCATTCTGGGAGCTCCAGATGTTATATTTTGATAAAAGCTTCATGGATGCGGGACTCTTGGGAAAATTGTATGATGAAAAATAATTGTGACATTTTCTGACATTTGAGCTTTTCTGTAACCAGACCGTGTTCTGTGTAATAGACCTCCGGTTTCCAGTTTTCCTTTTATTTTTCTCTCAGAATCTTTATTATATCTTTTAATTTTTTTTATTTGAATTACTATAAAATCCCAAATCTAAATAGCCATGCATGGTAAATTTAGTGACTGAAATGGTTTCTGCAAAAACACTAAAATCTCAAAAATATATCAATATTTTTCTCTCTTTTTTTAAGTTTGTTTATTTCAGAAATCATGACTTGCCCTCTGTGCATTCACTGATGAAAGAGTCAAATAAATGAGTCTCAAGGCCAGGAAAAAAAAAGGTCTGGCTGCTCTAATTCATTTTAGAAAAATACATAATCATGTAGCAGAGAAATTTGTTTTCCTCTTTCCAGCATCGTGGACCGGCGTGATTATTTGACGTAGGTAATAAGGCCATTCTTTATAATTAAAGATTACATTATTGACTTGGATTAATCACAGAAGATAAAGCTGATTCAACAAGCCATGAATAAATAGATTAATATTTTTCTTCCAGTCTAACTCTGAATAATTGTTCATCTATTGTGTGGTGCTGTCGCACAGATGAGCAGCGAGCCCTTTGGCTTTTTTTAAACAGAGCTCTGAATTGGTTTGCTCTGACTCTCAGCTGTGTTTGCTGCTGCATTATCAGATTTTGCTCTCAGCAAGGACAGATCCCTTCTGCATATATTCATGGAGATAACTAAACAGCTATAGGGTGGCATGCGAGGTGATCTATAAAAACCTGGGTTAACGGGGACAACACTGAAGAGCTCTCCGCCTGCAATTTGTCATTTCACTGACTGAAGCCTCCATTGTGTGTTTTATAGATAATTGAATGTGTAATGCTGTAAGCCACAGATGATTTTCACCCCCTTCCCCCGTCATATCCTTCATAGTAGAACAAAATCCGAAGCCGCATTAATGTAAATCAATATAATGTAGAAAATGGCACAAAAGAGACATAATTGGGAGTTGATCTCAATAACTGTACTGCTCCTGTGTGGGTCATGAGAGAAAGATGGGAGGCAATGAAAAATTATAGTGAGAGCGTAAATAGGGAAGCGAATTTAAGTCTCGATGGTAACAAGCTACAGAACTGGCATACACCTAGACTTAGAGTTTTATATGTAGCTGGTGTGGATTCACATAGAGCCGACTTTCAAAACAAGTTTTTACATTTTTCTGATATGCTGAAGCCATGCACAGTCTCCACAATCTCCTACTTGGGCCTGATGTGTAAAACGTGTCTCCTGAGCCCTTGCATGAGTGTGACATTCCATGTTACAACAAGAAATACATCCCCGACCTTTGGCGTTGTCTTTGAGCCCCGCAAAAATTCAGTTACAGGATTTCATTCTCACTTATATATACGTACGTGTGTGTGTGTGTGTGTTTGCGCTCGTGTGAAAATCTGTGTATATGTGCAGATAAATGTGGGAGTGACATCTGCTTCCCTAGTGGCTCCAAAGTGTAACAACACACACACACACACACACACACACACACACACACACACACTCTCTCTCTCTTCTCCCCCAGCCTGCCATCTTCCCTCCTGGTGGAGAGCAAGGAGTGTGGGAGCGTGAAAGTGACTGGCTATCTGGACTGGCTTCGTCTTCAACAGCCTGTCAATTAGCCATCTACAGTTCCACTGCTGTGGGAGTCCCTGCAGCTTAACATGCTGTCTGATATCGGATTCAACCCTAGAGGCCAGCGGTGAGCGTTATTACATCCTCCACCACCCATAAACAAACAACTCTTTTCTTGTCTTTTTTTATCATCTTTTACTCTTCTTGCAAAATGCAGGAGGGAAAAAAAAACAACAAAAAAAACTGATCGCATATCTTTTCGAGGCTAAAGGGAGGACTGCTGCTTTTGCAACCCAATTCAGTGCCACTGCACTCCTTTCCCACCTTCTCCTCCTCTTCCTCCTCCTCCTCCAGTGTATCAGAGGAAGATGAATTACAGTGCATTTGGTCTGTTGCTCCTCCTGATATGCATCACCACTGTCTAATCAGATTAAACCCACCTGTGACCAGCCAGTGGATAACACCAATATGCAAACTGTTTATATTTGGGAAGATTTACCTTTTCCATCGCTCCCTGAGCTGGTTTTAAAACCTCTAACTGTGCCTCGGTTTTGAGCGCTCGGCGTGATGAGGAGAATCTGCGGCTCAGGGATGGCGGTGGCTTTTAACTCGACGATAAAGGCTTCCGATGTTGTGGTACAGCTAAACCCCCTTTCTCTAACCCCTGGGAGTCTTTTACTCACACAGACATTTGTCTCTTTCTGACAAGTCATAACACTGAGCTGTTGGTAGTGTTAATGTGGCTGCACACAACACACACATGCACGCAGGCACCCACACACAAACATGTGTACCAAAGGGTGTATAGTGTAGATGGAATACTTCCCCACACAAACACACACAGGTGTCATCACAGATTGAGAGAGTTGGCTTGCAAGATTGATCATGACTCCTGACTGGGTGCCCCTCCCTCTCTAGAGGATCAATACATCCTTCAGTCAGATTGCTTCCCTGCCCTTCCTACTCCAAGCCTGGTGTGACTAATTATCTTGTGCTTGTGTTTTGGGCCCAGTCTCAGCTGCATTTGTTAATGCTGCCAGAGTTAGTGAAGAATCTGATCTTTGGAACAAGATATCTGTTTGTTTTAGCAAATATCCAACCCAAATCGATCAATATACACTGTCTACCTTTCCCCTAAAGGGCGCTGAAATTATCAAGCAATATAAGATGACTCACGGCTAGAGCTGAGCTGAGATGAGGAGGAAAGAGCATTTTGATAAAGCAATATAAAATTTACAGACATATCTGAAAGCCAAAATGCATATTTTTCATACAGCTATAGGACTTTTCCCCCCTTACAAACAGGTCTTAAAACGGGTATCGCTCCTCAGGCTCCACCAGATTAAATGGAAGTATTTTTCTTGAAAAATAAACCATGTTTTTACACGTTGTGCAGGTGATGGAGCATCTAAGCAACATCTTTTTCTGTCTACCCAATTTTCATATCGCAGATGTGCTCCATATTAGCAGGTGTGATATTTTCAAGTTGGGTATGTCCACATTACCAATTTAAAAAGTTTCTCTTGCAGCTCTTCTGCAATATGAACATGGTTTGCACCATAGATTTTTGAAAAAATGCCACAATTTGTGTAGTTTTTCCTCAGTACAGCACCACAGTGGTTTTAAATCAGTTACTCGAGATATGATTCAAATGCAGAATTTCGCTCTTGGGTTGATTTTGTGGTATGCTTTGGGTCTATCAGATTAGTTTTATAGCATTTGTCTGAACATGACAAGAGAGTGTGCTGCTTCTGTCAGCAGTCAATAAACACTAGTGGCCCAATTAAACTGGAAGCCATACATACCGATGCCATAACACAACCTCTACCATGTTTGACAGTGAGGTATGCGTTAGACCATAACACTGCCTTTCCTTCTCCATACTTTTTTAATTTATTTATTTATTTTTAAAATCGGCTAGAAGTTGATTCTGATTTCACCCACTCAAAGAATTTTTCCCCTGAAATGTCCAGGCTGTTTTTAGATGTTTTCTGACATCATCTATTCTGGCCTTTGTGTTCTTCAGCGTAACCAGTGGTTTGCACCTTGTTGTAAACCTGCTGTATTTAAATCATGTAGACCTTGACACCTACCTCCTTAAGAGTGTCCTGGACTTGACTAGATATCGTAAAAGGGTTTTTTTCTTAACCTTGAAACAATTCTGTGATCATTCACTTTAGTTGCAGTATATAATCCTTCAGGTTTGGTTTTTGCAGACCTGGTTAGTGCATTACTTGCTTTAAGAATTTACAGACTGCTGATCTGAACAAGGTTTTTTTTTTTTTTTTAGTTTTTGTTAGTGCTGTCAGCGTTATTCTCGTTAAAATGACGTTAACGCCATAACTGCATTAATGCGGCAAATTTCTGTTAGCGAGTTAGCATGGATTGTCCAGTGCGTGGGGCTGCACGGTGTCAACGTGTTAGCGCGGTTAGCTCATTAATGGGTTAGCCCCGTGCGTCCCGTGCGTGGTTTGCCCCGTTAATGCGGGTATGGCGTTAACGTCATTTTAACGAGATTAACGCTTACGGCACTAGTGTTTTTCTTTGTTTGTTTGTTTGTTTGTTTGTTTGGGGTTTTTTTGTTTTTCCAGCCTAATAATGCTTCCTTTATTTGCATCAACATCGCTTTTTGGAGATCCAGCTACCAAAAGTTCAACACTTAAACTCCTGCTCTTTGTCTACTTATTTTGTCGTGGAATAATGTGAGAACAGGCCTCGCCAAAAATTTCCAATTAGTTTAGAGACTCTGAAAATGTTGACTGTGTATAAAAGTAGCTCTAATTCCTAAACAGTTGATGCAATACTTTTGTTGAAGCCCTCAAATTAAACCTGGGAGTCTACACTTGAATTGCATCTTAATTGATTGTTGTAGTGTACAGAGGTAAAATTACAAACATTGTGTCACTGTCCAAATACTCATAGACTTACCCGTACAGCTTAACCACAGCACTACCCTCAGTACTGCTGCTGCTGTTCCTCTGGGTTTTTTTTTTTTTTTAAAGAACCCTCATTAAGCAGTGATTTTGGAAAAAGTTAATCAGTTATTTAAGTATGCATTTTCTTGAGTAAAGTTTAATGAAGTATTTTTGCACATGTGTCATAATAAGGCTTTTTAAAATACTTTGCAGTAATGATGAATGGCATTCACTGTGAAGATAAGTATGATTATGAAAGTCTTTGGCCGAGACACTTTAAATCTACACTTGTCTTCCTAGCTGCCAATGTGAGCCTTTTATTTTGTCATGTTTCCTGGGCTCTGAATACATTAGTAGAAATTCCTCTGAAAAATTAACCAAGCTTGCTTTTAGGCCACCACATAATGGGTTGGTGCTTCTTCATCCCCCCCCGCCCCCAAGATTTAATTACTTTGAGAGAGATAGCACATGCAGGTAGACAAAAAAACAGACACCTTACAAAGTAATTCTGTTTTATACACTTGCATTATTTTAATCAGTAGAAAGTAACGTAGAGTTTTGAAAAAGAAAACATTGGTTTTATGAAAACTGCAGTGCTACAGTGGTGGTAAAATAAACAAGACAAAAGCATCTTGGTTTTCTCTTTTGTTCTTTTAAAGCCTCATCCTAACAACATTGGAAAAAGAAATGTCTCATAGGTCTGATATTACTTGAGATCATGGGCTTGAGCTACCAAATTAAAGGTTTCAAAGAATTTATTTTTGTGGGATAATTTTAGTATGGACCAAAATTTGTATTTAACATAAGAGCATGCCTTCTGGCAGCCATTTGTGGATTGTAATTTAAACTGAAAGACTAACATAACATCTTTTAAATGCATCCCCACTCCCCCAGTAATGAGGTCTTAAAAGATTTTAGGAGGGGAAATACAAGACAGAAAACAGCTGTAGTGACTTTCTGTATAGTATACCATGGATGTCTAGCAGAATATATGAAATAATGCACACTGGTGCATTGGTTTAATGTTACCACTAAAGTGTAGATGGTATTACAACCAGAAATGCAATTTAGTTTTTACTGAAAACTATTCAAAGTTTCCATTTCACTGTCAAATGATTGTGCATAGATATGGCAAACGTACTTTTTAATATAATTTAATAACTGTTTTACTATTTGAAGCCATCCTGACTTCAAAATGAAGTAAAACAGATGTATTTTCAAAATAAATCTTCATTGAAACAAGGGAGGAAAACTAAAAAGTGAATTAGATGAAATCTTTGAATACTAAATGAAAACTGCGGCTGTTTCTAAGGCTGTCGTTGCATTGCTACTTCTACTGTTAGGTGGTCTCGATGTGTGCAGTCCCATTCTGTCTGATATTTTAAATAGACAGAAGTGGAGAAATCGTGGCCAGCGTTGCTTGGATGAAAATGTCAGTCGGCTACAATTCAGCCGATGGAAATCGCACGCAGCACAAATGTCATACTGAATATTTACCCCTGGCACAGTCTGAACATGAGGGCCTTGTCTGTCCGCTTGGCTGGACACTTGGCCCTTATTCTGAATTATGTCTAATGTCACACACTTGGCTGTGCCCTTGCTGCTTTTTAGAGTTTACGTCCACATATGCAATGTTTACTCAACAAGCATGCTTATTAATATCCTTTTGCTTTCTTTTTTATTCTACACTCAGTTTCCCTCATTACTGTTTCCTACAGTTAATGCAAACAAGGTTAGAAAGTAGTCTAGTACATAAACGCTAAGGTGTTATGACAGGTGTGATATTTTGTCAGAATCTGTGAGTTTGTTTTGTGCACCACCTGAGCAGCCCTTCCTGTATGATGATTTTTGGCATACCTTGTTGTTTCCTCTCAGGAGACACGAGCAATGATTAGTCAAACGGCTTCGGGGCCGGCTTTCCAGCAAAAGCACTAAATGCATTTTTTTAACCTCAGTTTAATATCGGTTCCTTACATTGTATATTGCTTAATAATGTACACCCTGCCTATAGAACAGTATGCTCTGATAGAAAATGCTGAATTATTCAAGCTAATACTTTCCTAATGCCAATAGCTCCTGGTGGCCATCTTTGAGGCCATTTGCTGTGGAGGGACCCTTGTTAAGTCTTTATGCAGTTTTATAGGCTGCAGCTTGGAGGGAAGGATTAAAAAATTTCCACCAATATCACCTTTTCAAGAGCAACTGCACTGCTCTAGACACAGCTTAGACAGCTAGAACAGAGCCACTCGATTCATAATATCCAGAGATGAGAAGAATTCATCTGTACCTTGGTTGTCCAGTCGGCTACAGAGCCGAATGGGAATTATCTGACTGCAAATATGTTCTATGAAGTGAACCAGTGCACAGTATGTATAAACAACACATTTAAACCAACTAAATTTATTTCTGGATGAATATGATCAAATAAAACACCATAATTGCTGTTCAGATCCTCACAAGCTCATCTTTTATGAACCAATCAGTCAATTTCTGTGCTCACAACCTTCGGATATAGCACTATAGAACCATATTTGCTGAATATCATAATGGAAAAGCTGTTGGTTTTGCTGACAACTCACTGTTGACAGGTCTGCACTGTAGCCGGCTGAGCTGGCGTTACCTTCACACACTGACAGGAGAAGCTTTTTCACAGTTCCTGGAAGTCCTTATTCAAAACTTTTAAGAGGAGATGAAAGAAGGATATGTTTTTAAAAATTTAACTGTGAGATTTTCAACACCGTTCAGATGTCACTTACACTTGGGAACTCAAGCTGGTTCCTAGCTGCTCAACCGTAATATATGTAAGGCCATGATCGATGTTGTTTACATTGTTTATGTATGCTGTAACAGAAAAGATACGGCTTTTATCACTTTGTTTTCTTTGCCTTTATCCAGTTGTTTATAATGCATACACCAGCATACTGACAGAATGTTAATCAAACAACACCCAAGATTTCTATGGTTTTAAGCTAACTAGAGCAGTACAGTGTTTACATTTTCATTGGGTACATTTTGTGAAGATAGTTATGTGTCCTTATTTATATATAAAATTACAGTTACTGTTGCAGTGGTTGATGCCTGTTTTAAACATGGACAAAGTTTCAAATATTGAGGGCTGGTAGTCAAAAACCATTCTCTAAAAACACTTCTTTTATAGCTATTGTCAGTTATATATGTGTATGAAATCAAAGCAAGGGGATGTCTTTAATATGATCAATTCAGGCACCGGCTATTAACTTGTAATGACACTTAAATTACAATTAAATTGCAAGTTTCAATATAAAAACAAGGCATTGCCAATTTAATGTAAAAGAAATTGTGAATGCAAAGGGCAAAAATACAGTCATTCAAACATTTTCTCCACTTGTAGTACATGCTGCACATTAGTATGTACCTTGAGCATCCCCTTCTTTTTCCCTCAGTGCAGAAAAAGCAGCCGTCACCCAGCCAGGATTTCTTCTTAAACACAATACTTTCACGCCCCTGTTTTGGTAATATGACGACATCAAATCTTTCACCTGATGTTGGCAGCTTTATCATCTGGGTCTGTCCTCTGCTGACAAAACACTTGACCTTCAGGTGTGGCGAAATGTCATCTGATTTAGCACGGCCAGTTTGAATTGCCACCACTCGTTTTGTCATCCAAGCGTTGCTTTTTGGATTGCAAGTGTCAGAGCAAATGCATTACAGTGAAATAAGCCTATTTAAAAAGGAGAGAGTCACGCCAATGGGGATTTCTAGCATCATTTCAACGTAGCATTTAAATAGCTGTTACTGTATATTTATGCATCTGCTTCCATGTAATTTTAAAGAACGCGATGATGGATATTCAATTCACATTGTCTGGTAGCTTTGATGATTTGTAAGTCAAGTAAATGTTGAAACATCTCGACCTCTTTTTTTTCCCCAGCACGACAGAGACACTAGATTTATGCACTACAAATCTTTGAAGTGCCGTTCAGGCGGAAACTTGTGATTTTATCCAAAATGACAGAGGGGGAAGCCATGATGCACTCAGGTCTTGAAACATTGAAGATGATATTGTGGATGGCGTGTTTTCTAAATATAAATGAAACATCGCTGCCTGTGCTCGTCCCTTTTTTCTTAATTTATGCTTCTCCTTCAGTTGGCACAGTAGTAGCTTTTTGTCCAGTATAATGTCTGCCAAGCTGCATTTACCGACATTTTCATCTCGCCATCACCAAGTCACTCTTAGGCGTGTTTGCTTAAACAAGCATGTAACTGTCGTCATGTTATCCGATGGTGTTGTCAAGATTAATTCTCTGTTTTCTTAATGCATGCTAATGAGAAAGTTGTGTGCATTTGATTGTCAATAAAGTGAAATACGGCTCTGCTCCCTAAATGCTGGCTCCGTTCAATATCCTATTAAAGTTGAATCACAGATAACTTGGCGCGCATCAGGAAAGCAATCTGAAATTTGTGCTGACATTGATCCAGCAGGAAGGAGACCTATTGCTCCGATTAACACTGCTGCCCCAGGAGAGGAGTCCCTTGGCCATTAATAGCCCTCTGTCCTAGATTTTACTTAGACCATATAAAATGCTTTTATTTATGAGACAAATACTGCAAAGCATTATGGATGTAGAAGACGAGTACCAACCTTTTTGGCTATCCCTGAGAGCTTTGCGTTTCATTTCCAGGTAATACTTTAGCCCATATTATTTTTCTCATCTGTTAGCATGACATCTTTGCTGATTGTACAATGTTTTAAAGATTACTCTGGAGCACACATATAAATCTTAACCATGCTGTTATTGTAGCATTGGGAGTCATGTGTATTCTGAAAAATCTGTTGTGCTACCATGTTTGTCTGGTGTCGGTATGTTGCTGTTGTTCCTACAAAGTCATATTAATGTTGCTTCAGCACCTGACCAGCTTCAAAACTCGGGTGTGTGTCCCATTTGAAACCAAAATCAGAGATGGAATTCATGTTTTAGACTCTGTGAACCTCTTATTTTCTGTTTACAAAAATATTTTCATTTTTCAGACGCATGTTAGTTATGCATAGCTACAAAAAACTAGTTAACTTTTTATGAAATGGTTTGTGTTTAGAGAGATCCACAGTGTTTTTGGCTTGGCCTTCTGGCACAAAGCCCTGAAGGCTTTGCGTGTGTAGTCTTTTTTTCTACCAGGTTTCAAAGCCATAACAAAAGCATTGCTGATCAGTTGTAGTGATGATACTGGGGCAGCACTGGTTACAACGTTGCAGGGAGAACACCAACACAGGGATGGTCTGACAGTTGGTGTAGCCTTATCCTCACAGTCAGAGTACGAGTCTGACCTCAACATAAAGCTAATGGCTCAGAGGAAAAACAGAATAGCAACCATCGTGGGACTAGGAAAAAAAATCAGTGATTTCCTTATGATTGCGTTGATTGGGGGGTTTTGCATGTAGTGACCAACTCCAGGGAGTTTTTGCAACCAACTGGTAGACAATAGGCAAAGAGACAGCTCTAGGGGAACATTTGCTCAGGTTACCTGTTGGGAGGCAATGTGTCACCAGACAATCACGACCCAAATCAAAGTCACTCTCAAACAGACTGGTGAAGGTCTGCAAATAACAGCAATCTGTCCGTGTTTATAAATGAGATGACAAACGTGTTTTAATAGGTGTGAATCATTCTGTGCTGACGCACATCACTCATCTGTGATGCGCCTCTTTGTAATACGGGACTACACTCAGCTGCTTGCCAACTTGTTGTAGTTTGGTTATATGGAAAAGGGATACTGCCAAGCACCTTAATGTGACTTTCTGTGTAGACGACAACATATTTGTTTTATTTATCACAACTAATGACCATATTACCAAAAATAGATTGTATGTAGTTGTCTAATTCACTCTGTAAATGAGACTGACTCAGTCACTCACCATCGTGACACATCAAAGTTGCTTTAAAGAAATCATCTGTGACTGTGAATAGTTGGAGACCCGGTCCCCGTGTTCAATGCAACCATTTCAAAGACAACAAGAGTGCAGGTTTATTGCACACGGTTGCAGAACTTGTAGCAATACCATTTTGCAGTTTGCTAACATTCATATAAAGGGAAAAAAAGGGGAAATCTGTGTCCAGAAGGGAAAAAAAAGGAAAAATTCATACACGGAGTAATAGATTAAACTGAGTGAATACTGCTCAGTAATGAGTCCTGTGGATGGTGAGGTCAATTTATACCATCATGGTCGAAAGCCCATCTACTGTACATATGAAAATAATATAATCAGCAGAAACAAAACCTTGGAAGGAAAAAAACAAACATCGTAGCTCTATTTTGGTTTTGACGAAACACAGCTAGTTTTTTCCTTTTGGTCAAAAACAGAAAAAGTAATTCATTTTTGGGAACTTTTATTTGTGTGTTTTGAAATTGATTACATTATAAACAAATCTGATAATGCATAAACTCTTCTTTTTTTCTTTTTTTTTTTGTCTCTATTTTTTATTATGCTTCAGAAATGTGGAATTGAAGGTGTGGTTAAAAAGGAGGCTGAGCATTTGCAGACCAGGATTTCTTTAATTCTCGAATAGATTTTTTTTTTCACATTTAATCATCTCAGATCCAACTAATGGGTGTCTCGACAAATTTTAAATGGTTCACGAGAACATCTGTAAAATGCCACGCACCCTTTCTAAGTGTGCCAATTATTTGAATACCAGATGTCTGCGTGCGGCTGTAGTCTAATGCCAACTCAGGGGAGGCTGCGATAATTACACCCACTCATAATGTGATTGTCTGATCTTACGACGCGACGAAATACATGTAACATGCATCATGGCAGAAAAAGACAAATAGCTTATTCATTAGGCAAACCCCAGGAGCTTGGAGAAAGAAAATGACACATCTTTGTTGTCTTTCTTCTTTCTTTAACTGTGATCTCATCTGTTTAATTATAAACACTGTGATAAGGGCAGTGTCTTAGAATAAATATGACCAGTAATGAACTATGGCATCGCTGTTTATGCATGTCCTTGACATTCACTTGGAGAGGGGGGGAGGGGGTAACAGCATCCTTCTAAACAAATCTTAAAAGTCCACTGGAAGGGATAAATGTCAGTGGGCCTCACTGAGAAATCGCCGTGCTTTTTTCTTCTTGTTTGACCTTCACTTTGCCTACTCTAAAGAGAATTAGCAGGATATTAATAAATAATTGGTATGTGGTATATGAAAGTGATCCCCAGAGACAGATTGAATATGTCTTCCATAAAAGCATGCCCTTAAACTGACAATTAATTAGTGCGTTTAGGTAATGATAAATAATTAATTAGTATGACATTGAGGAACTTCTGGGACAGCGCGACAACTAGATAAATTACCAAGCTCCAAGATCGGCTAAATAAGCCTAAGACGTGAGCCCACACCACATAAATCCATTGTGTATTTGAATATCAGTGTAATCTAATTGGTGTCATCATATCTCTCTTGGCAAGTGCTTCGCCTAAGGATACTATTTGGCTGCTTCAGTGGAAGTGTGCTGTGAACAGATCAATAGATGTAGTGGGCATGATTATGTTACGATTATACACTGGAGAGAGTGAGAGAGAGAGAGAGAGAGAGGTGATTTGAAGAGAGGTGCCACACCTCTTGGCACAGTTCCTTCCGCTGAAAAAGCTCAGTGGGAAACAGAGCGGTCAGCGAGCTTGGCTGCAGCCCTGCTTTAGGACCAGCTGGCTGGAGAGCAGAATTAGAGCCTCCCCCCTTGTTTCCACCTGCCGTATGCTGCTCAAGTGTTCCAAATCAAGCCATTATTTGCTTCATTTCCTTGCTGTCTGACTCAGCTTGCAATTAAGTCAGCTGCCCACCCCGTGGCATGACATGTGACTATTCTGAAAGATAAGTCTAAAAGAAATCTAAAGGCAACACAGAGCACACTTATTTAACTACAAACAACAGGAAAAACAGCAGGATGAAGTGTGTTCTTTAAAGTCTGGGTAATAAATGTAATTCATGTTTGTCATGCCTCGAAAAAAGTATCGCAGCCTAATTCTAATGATTTAAAAAACTGCTATAAACTGTAGTTGGTGTTCAAAATTCTGCTTTGAGGCCACTGATTGACAGGTTGCAATCAGCCCAAATGAACAGCACTAACCTGCAAACCTGGGCTTATTTAAACCAGACGTACACTATAAATGTGCAATATTTGCAGATGTTTTCGAGTGTAGGACATGCAGAACCCTGAAAAATTAACTGCTGATGATGTCACTGGAAGATTTCTTGATATTTAACATTAAATGCATAAATTCTTATCAAAACACCGTTACTGAACCTAAAGAGCCACCGTGGACCTTGTTCCCTATGATACTAAGTTCATGACTCCATAATGTAGTGGTTTACAGATTCATCTGGCTAGATAAAAAAAAAAAAAAAAAACCCTGGTCGATCTTGGAAAGCGACACAAATTGGAGTTCCATCAGGAAGTTCAGCTGACACAAAAATCTGCCAAATTAAAGCTGTGGAACATTGTTATGACCTCTTGTGGATAAGGGAGCAGCTAAAAGTAGCTTTTAACCTATATGTAACAATAAGGCGTCTTAGACTCATTAGCAGATGTGTAGTTTGGATGACAGCAGATAATGGCGGGATATCAGGATGTTGTTCAGTTTGTCCTGTTATGAAGCAGCAGTGGATTATTGATCAGTATCAGTATAAAATGGTGATGCTGGTGGAGATTTTTAACTCTCCATTAATGGAGATTTTCACAAAATCAGTGATTCTTTGTCTCACTTTTGAGAAATTCAATTCAGTACATTGAGTTGATGCAAATTCTAGCATCATGAGAAAATGCATTTGCAGTAAGAAGGCAAAGCTAGCAAGCGAAACTATACAGGGAGTGCAGAATTATTAGGCAAGTTGTATTTTTGAGGAATAATTTTATTATTGAACAACAACCATGTTCTCAATGAACCCAAAAAACTCATTAATATCAAAGCTGAATGTTTTTGGAAGTAGTTTTTAGTTTGTTTTTAGTTTTAGCTATTTTAGGGGGATATCTGTGTGTGCAGGTGACTATTACTGTGCATAATTATTAGGCAACTTAACAAAAAACAAATATATACCCATTTCAATTATTTATTTTTACCAGTGACACCAATATAACATCTCCACATTCACAAATATACATTTCTGACATTCAAAAACAAAACAAAAACAAATCAGCGACCAATATAGCCACCTTTCTTTGCAAGGACACTCAAAAGCCTGCCATCCATGGATTCTGTCAGTGTTTTGATCTGTTCACCATCAACATTGCGTGCAGCAGTAACCACAGCCTCCCAGACACTGTTCAGAGAGGTGTACTGTTTTCCCTCCTTGTAAATCTCACATTTGATGATGGACCACAGGTTCTCAATGGGGTTCAGATCAGGTGAACAAGGTGGCCATGTCATTAGTTTTTCTTCTTTTATACCCTTTCTTGCCAGCCACGCTGTGGAGTACTTGGACGCTTGTGCTTTTGGGCACTCCAGTGATGTTGCAGCTCTGAAATATGGCCAAACTGGTGGCAAGTGGCATCTTGGCAGCTGCACCCTTGACTTTTCTCAGTTCATGGGCAGTTATTTTGCGCCTTGGTTTTTCCACACGCTTCTTGCGACCCTGTTGACTATTTTGAATGAAACGCTTGATTGTTCGATGATCACGCTTCAGAAGCTTTGCAATTTTGAGACTGCTGCATCCCTCTGCAAGATATCTCACTATTTTTGACTTTTCTGAGCCTGTCAAGTCCTTCTTTTGACCCATGTTGCCAAATGAAAGGATGTTGCCTAATAATTATGCACACCTGATATAGGGTGTTGATGTCATTAGACCACACCCCTTCTCATTACAGAGATGCACATCACCTAATATGCTTAATTGGTAGTAGGCTTTCGAGCCTATACAGCTTGGAGTAAGACAACATGCATGAAGAGGATGATGTGGACAAAATACTCATTTGCCTAATAATTCTGCACTCCCTGTATGTTACTGTATAGCACCAGTAGGTGTAGTAAGCAAGGACCAACCTCCAGAGCTGCAAAAACAAAGTCAATGTGAAAGTAGCAAAAACTGCAGTGGCTAGGTGCCAGATGAAGCTACACAAAAAGGAAAGTCAGCTCCGTAGACTTCTATGTAAATATGTGCAACTTTATAGCTTAATGCATTTTTACAGCCTGGTAAAAATATAGTTTTAGCCTCTGTTGATAGTTTTCCCCTTTTATAACATTTCTACTTGGGCTATTTCTTTTTAAATAAATCATCCACCTAATTGATTTATTTAATTGACTAGTCACTGGAGCAGGCTTCATTTTTATGTTTAATTTTGAAGCATTTTTAATTGATTTCCAGACTAATATGTGGCTTTCTGTGTGGTACAGCCCACCCAAGTTTGTGCTGCAGATTTGATTCAGTTCAGTTTTATTTATGCAGTGCCAAATCACAACAACAGCTGACTCCAGGCGCATTACATTGTAAGGTAAAGACCCTACAATAATGCAATTAAAACCGAGAAAACCCCAACAATCATATGGCAAGTGCACTGGCAACAGTGGGAAGGGAAAAACTCCCTTTTAACAGGAAGAAACCTCCAGCAGAACCAGTCTCAGGGAGGGGCGGCCGTCTGTCCAACTGGTTGTGAGTGAGGGGAGGAAGACGGAAGAAAGACAATCTGTGAAAGAAAACCAGAAATTAATAATAACTAATGATTAAATGCAGAAATTGTTATTTTTGTTATTTATTATGGTTTGATGCTACAGTTCAGTAAAGTTGAAAGCCCATCAATTCCTTTCACACAAACCTTAAAGTTATTTTTTTTTAATGGGACCACAACAGAGTCTGTTTTCATTCCTACGTCTCTGAATAATTGAAATCAGCACTCCTAAAAGCTACGGTGTGGAAAAATGAACCAGACCTGATCCTCACAGAGGTTGTGATGATCCTCAGAAGAGGTCACCTTTAACTGTGGCTCTTTCTCATGGCCAAACTCTGGTCTGATCTCACCAGACATCGCCTTTGTACAGAGTAGATGCCACTGAATAAATAAAACCCTCACTCTTTGAAACGAGAGTGTAAGATTCCCGGATTAGCATCTCATTAGACGGAACTTGCACTTGCACTACGTGGACAAAGAAGTGAGAAAAAGAGACTGTTTGTGCCAGTGTCTTTGCAAAAGATCAAATTTTTATGTCGAGCTTGTTAGAGGCTTGATCTCCTGTTCTGTTATACCAGCTGCATTATTTCAAAAATGCTCTGGGAGAGTTGTTGGCTCGGGGTACGAACAATTTCACAAAAGGAAAATTCACCCTTGTCATTCTTTAAAAGTGCAAGATTATTACTTAAACCCAATCAGCTAAGAAGACAGTGCAATCTAGTTGATACTTGCGCTGAAAAACTTAGTGACAGTTTGCTTCTGAGATAAATTGGCCCCGGCAAAAGTGTCTCCTGCTGGTGGCCAGTCTGTGTTATCTGTGCCATGAACATGCAATTTCTCCTTGATTGTACTCCCCACGGATAAGTAAACACATTCAGCAGAGCAGTAAACTACAAAGGACAAGCATTCAAAAGACAGTAGTAATAATCTGGCTGAAGAGACAAATTCAAACCCTAATTCACAGAGATTCAGAAGATTTCAGGTACTCGGATTGTCAGCCGGCAGTAAACGCGGTTTTATTTTATTTTTTTTGGGACGATTCATTTATTAAGATAAAACTTGCTGTCAGTTTGTTCTTCCTGCATGGCTGCAGATTACGAAGCAAAGAACTTTTATATCGTTCTGATTTCCTAGATGTCTCTGAGAGATGTACTATACCTGACAGATATGAATGAAATATGAAATGCCTTGGCAGCCCGGAACATCCCAAACAGCACCTCAGTTTTGCAGTACAAACAGCACTTTGCAGTTTTACATGGCTGGGTTAATGTTGCAGACTTGCATGAAAAAAGTGCAAGAAGAAAGTTAATGCTAGCATGTAAGTCCCAGGTGTGCCGTGCAGCAGATTTAACTGGAGGGGTTTTGTCCCATATGGATTGTGAAACATGTATTTTCATATCAGAGGGGAAACGATAGCTACGGCACTCTATGCTGTAGCGCGTATTTATATTGAAATGGCAACGGCATGTTTACCTCTGGCTGTTGATAGAGCCATAATCTCTTTCAAACTGTGAGGACTGTTCCTCGTTAGTGTGCAACGGTATCATAAAAATCTTTATGTCACCACGAGCAGAACAAGAATCATACTTTGAATTTCACTGAAGTTAAACTGCCTTCTCTTGTCATCCTGTAGGCAGTCTGAAATTAACTTTTTTGCTCACTTCCAAAGGCTGTAAACTAAAAGAATTACCTGCCAAGAATATCACCTCTTATCAGGCAAAATAATTATATTTTTTTTCATCAAAGTACATCACCCTGTAACTTCTGTGCCTTTTTGAAGCGCAGCTTTAATACACACTCACATAATCACTTGTTTCCTCACTTATTTTCCCATAATAATTTAATGTGTCAGACCTGCCACGAACGGTAATCAGTGGGATAGTGTTAAGCGAGAGATGACATTAATTTAATAATATGACATTTGTACTCGATGGTTCACTGAACAGTAGGCTTTCAGTTGTTTTGATTTACTAAAATATGTCACGAGTTGATTTCGCAGAGAGAAATATTAAACCTCCCCTCCTGCTGACGGGTTGGAAAGGGTTTTGTTTGAGCACACAGTGAACAGTCCATTAAAGATTTTTGAAGCTGATACAAAAGGGCAAATGTGGCAAAGAAAAAACCCCCCCAGAATTACACACTGGAACAGCAATGTGCACACTACTGTGTCTACCATGGAAAAGACATATGTGGTGTTTTAAAAATCTGTGCCATTTCATTTGCCTTGTAGATGTTCAGGATACGTTGGCTATTACTTTGTCTCTTCTGTTTGGTTTCTTTGGGCTGGAACAAAGGTTCAAAATAAGTTGTTTTTCACCAAAGACAGTTTTAGCAAATTTCCCTGCATCATGGTTGGTGCTGTGATGCAGGGACTGTTCCTAGGAGCCCGTTCAAGGCTGTTTTCAGAGTAGAAAAAAGTACCTACAGCAGCGTAAGTGCTCCTAAACAGCCCTGAAATTTTTCCGAGCAGGACTTTGTGCTGTATTATGTTTTTTTTTAAAACACAACCCAAAAAACAGTAGCATATCAGAAACAAGATGAAAAATAGCAGACTGCTGGTCTCTCAAATAACTGCCATCAAAAACACAAAATTTTCCATGCACACTGATGCCAAGGTTTTATTTCATTCATTGTATCAAAGCAGGAGCAATTCAGAAGCTGAGAGTTTAGTCCGGAAAGGGTCTTTTATTTAGAAAATTGACCACATTCTCCATGCCTCCTCCCGACTTCCTCCTCTCCTCGTCTGCTTTGTACAGTCTGACCTATCTCCTATCAAAAATAGATTAATAGACTCGCCGTGTACTTTTAGCGACACAGAGCAGAGAGCTCCTTCTGAAGCACTTCCAGGACACGCTGTGGCACTTCTGGTGGAAAAGTATTGTCTTGAGTGGGAGCAGTCAGCCGTGTAGCAGCGGTTTTACGTCCCCCCCCCCATTTTCACAATTGTTTTGGTCTCAAATTAGAAATCCTGCACTGTTTTGGGATGTCCTAACTTGGTGTCATGGCAGAACCTATTCGAATTATTCCACCTCACCTCTGGAACGCAGTGGATCCGTCATTGCCATGGAAACAGAAAGCCTGAGAGGTCCGTAAATGTTCTGGCCACCGGAGAAGGCGGCTGCACTGTCGTCCTTGAGTTGTGTCCATTTTTTGGGTCATAGCGACATATTACAGACCACATGAGCTAGACAGGAAGATACGCAGACTGCAGGTAACTCTTTTATTTGATAGTATTGGTCACTAATCACCTTGCTTTGTTAGGACCTGCAGGAAAAGCAGAAAACACAGTTTGTTCTGGTGACTGACAGCGAGCCTGCACTCTATGGCTTCATTAATCTTCTGTGGTATTCGAGGAAGAATGGCAAACATACTAGAGCTTACATCTGTGACATGAAAACCACAACTTGCATCCTGTGTTATGTCAGCTTATTTGTAACTGGGGCGTCTTGACATCAGCCAAATTGTTTTTGTGCTTTAAAGTTGAACATTAGCAGCGTCAGGTCAGAATAATTTCATCTGAATTACATCTGTAACAGTCATTTCATCTACACAGAAAATGAGTTTTTTAAGCATTTTTAAATAATCAGTTGTCTTTCTAAAAAATTGTCTTTTATCTTTTTTGATCAATATAGCTGAATGTTGCCTTCCTGTTTTTCATGTCCTCTTTCACTAGCAGCAAGGAGCCAGTTACCAATTTTAGTTTAATCTTTTTTGTTTTTGTTTTCATATCTGACAAATACTGCAGGATCATCATGGAAATACTGGAGATTATACTTGGAATAAGCATCTCTTAATAACTGCTCTATTTTTCTGCTGTTTTGTATCCTTACCTAGAACTGTCTATTATGTTACTAATTATTCATTTAAAGCCTCTTGAGATGCACTTATTTTATGAAAAAAACAAAAACATGGTTGCGTAAAGGCGTCATTGAAATTGTGCATCTGTAAGATTTCCTGTAAATGGAAGAAAGCTCTGAAGAAGAAGAATTACAGTGTAAAACTAGTAATAATTATAATCTCAGGTAGGAATCAAAAACGCTTTCAGCCTCTTACTTGTAACTATTTCACCCATTTTATCAGCTAATATTTGTGCCATCAGAGATGTAGAGATGATAATGAAGTTCTCCGCTTGTTTATGTGGTTAGTATTACTCGGGATCATGCTAGCTGGAAAATGTATTATTGTCATAACTCAAAAGGAAAGAGAAGGGCCATGATCACATGATGGGAAAGTGGTGGGAGGCACTATCATCCTCTCTCGAGGCCAGCCATGTAATTTCTTTTTTAGATTCACAGGCACAGTGAAACATTATCAAAGGGGACGGAACTGAAACCAAAAGGCTCCAGTTGCCGAGCAAAACCAGGCGGTGGAAAAGCAGAAGTTTAAACGTTGCGGTTTTGTATGGACTGAATAATAGAAAGCCACTCGGAGTCATTGCTTTGCTTTGATGTAACTAGCAGACAGTGCATGGAGGCAGCGAAGAACAAAGAGTGAGAACAGAGACATTCAAATGCTGCTGTTCTTTTTACCAAGCGGTAATAGATACACCAGTTAGAGCTTTTAGGGTCATGATTAGCCATAATTGGCTAAAAAAAAAAATTTGACATTTTTGAATTTGTGTTTCCAAAAAGATAAAGGAAAAAAAACAGTGCAACAGCATAGAGGTTTTAAATGAGCTGATAGAAATGTCACTGTCTGTGTTTCTGATATCTCTTTCTTTTATGCAGGAGTTGCACATGAACACAATCTTTAAACATTTATTATTATATAGTAGAATTGTGTAAAGAGTCCGTATATATATATATAATATAATCTTCAAACCTCACTTTAGTGGGATCAATGTAGCAGGTGAGATTTAAACAATCTTAAAGCTGCACCATCCGCCTGTGAAATATTGATAAGTGTGTCTGGGAACTGCTACTCCAACAGTCTCCCCATGCTGGAAAGTTAAGATCATTTGATCACCCACCTCAGAGACATCCCCGGCAGTGATTTACTCCCTGTATTTTATTTTATATTTTATCCGGCCGATCATCTATCTTGGCCTGGCACATGGAGCTCGGATTTGCCTTCTGTATACTGTCTTCCAGATTACACCAGGTTCAGCAGCCTGTCTGCCGCCCACTGCTCAGCTGAAGCCTTCTGTGGGGCTTGTGGCACATGGCTTGGTGCCGATGATCCTGAGATGTTGCTTGAGGTTTAATCCCCGGCACTGTGAGAAATGAGGTTCTCTCGCCTCTCCTCCTTGCTCCTGCAACTTTGATCAAGCTCTAATGTGATTAGGCAGTGACCCTGACATGACTGGCCCAGCAACTTGTAAAAGAAGTGTGGAGAGAAGGGGAGAGGGGGCTGGGAGAGCATATGATATGACCAGTAAACCAGGAGAAGAAAGGAATTATTCTGAAGGTGTCTTTTCTCTGTTGCTGCTCTGCCTTGTGGGTAATAAAGGTTTCATGTATTCGTTTTACCCTGGCAAAAATTGCGATCTATAATGACCTGACATTTCTTTTTTAAAACTAGCCTAGAGGCTCATGATTTGAATGTTAACAGGGCTTTACTTGACGTAAGGTGCAGTCTACTGGGAGGAAGCTTCTTTTGAATTCTACACAATCCGGCCCCCTGTCAGACGAGTCGTCATGGACACTGATGTAAATCTCCCGCTTTCTGTATGACAGAGCAAAACATTTGCGTTCACTTCTTGTCACAAAGCGTAAATAACACACTATAACATATTTCAGCTGCTCGCATAAGATTGGCCTTCGCTACACCCCTTACAGACATGTCTTGTTCCGAATCATGCACTGAGCCTGTTTACTGTGTCGTGTACTGGACTGCTCCCATATGTGCCGAACATTATTCTTGCCGTCAACTCGCTGATGATGTGTGGGGTGAAATGCAGTGCCTTAACTTCAGAGGCCAAATGTGTCAAGTCTCGATATATTAACTTCACTCTAATGGACTTTATCAGCCATAGTGCAGAAAGTCATGGAGATTAGAGTGAGAGGGAGTGGATGCTTGATTATTTTTGCATTCTGTTTGGTTCCCTGCACCATGTCAGCAGCTGCATGTGGATAGTTAAAATGCCTCTTGGAAACAGTTGAATGCAGCATTACCTGCATTTCATCTGCTGATACAGAGGTGGGCCACAACCCCGATTGACTAAAACTGAGTTTGAAACCTGATACAATTTTGTGTATATTTTATTACAACTATGAGAAATATGTCAAGCAATTTATTGCAATGTGAGTTTCTAGAGTTCTTGTGAGCTTAAAAGTCAATATTTGGTATGATCATCTTTATTCTTCAACACAGCCTGAACTCTCTGAGCAGCTTTCTTGTAATTTCTTTTAATGGTCTTCAGGAATAGTTCTCTGGGCTTCTTGAAGGACATTCAAAAAGCTCTTCTTTCGATGTTTGCTGCCTTTTGTTCTGATGCTCCCGCACTGCTTGAATAATGTTGCGGTCCGGGCTCTGGGGAGGCCAATCCAGGACTAATAGTGTTCCTCTGTGTGTTTTTTCTGTTCTGGGATGCTTTTACTGCATTGGCTTGTGTTTGTAATCATTGCCATGCTGAAAAATTAAGCCACTTTTCTAGATGATATTGCTTGGTGGATCAAAATCTGCCGCAGTCGTAATGTCTTAAATTTTGAAAACTAAACTGAACTAAAGCAAAACTATTTAAATATACAAAACTATAAGAACTCGACACCCCCTCAACCTTTACATGCAATGGGATCACTGTGTTTTTCACTTTCAGTGTGCGTATACAAATGACTGTGTTCGAGAACTGTATTAATTTTAAAGTCAAGGTAATATATTCTACATGTACACTTTTCCTTAATATGTATTTCAGTCAGACAGCCTAGCTTGCACCTATGTATTGTGCATTTCTTGCTTTCTTTGGCAACTCCAAAGGGACAATGTCAAAGAAGAGACAGAATGTGAAAGATGTCCTGTACAATTGGCAGTGAGATGGAAAAAGATGCAGCACCACCAGGGATCCTTCGCCATTAGTCTAGAATGAGAGAGCTGGTGTAGAATGGAAATAGGCTGATTTACAGCCACGATGGTGCTTTAGATCAAGAAAAAATGTGTCAGATAACTCCCACTGGTGATTGCATTCAGTGTCTAATTTTGACCAGGCATAAAACAGTAAACAGTATTTGTTCAACAATTAAATATGGACGCAAACCTGACAAAGACCCATTTACTGAAATACATACAGATACAGCATATGCAGCAACCCTGTGGCATGTTTGGATTTAGTGCATATATAATCTAACAGTGGTGTCTAAATTAATGCACAAATATAAATTATAATCATAATATGATGTGTATTTGTGTGTGCATGTGTAAACAGAAAGAGTAACAGGTGACTTGGAGGACTCTGTTTCCTATGCATCAAACTAACTGTAATAGATTTATTTTGACAACAGTACATTTTCATATTATGTATGTTATTGAACTCTGGGGGAACCTGTGACTATAATAAACAAGAGCAGTCAGAGAGCACAAGTCCCCCCGAAGGGCAATGACTTTACTAAAACTTTGATGTTTTAAGCTGGTTTTTATTAAAACACGCTGACTTCAGCCTCTTTTTATTATAGTAAGATATTGTGGCATCATTGTGAGATTGTTTGGCATTATATTGAAAAAATAGAAAAAATAAAAAGTGTGTTGTATATCTTATGCATCTGCATGTCTTTTTATACTAAATGGTTTCTTCATATTTTTTTTCAAGGCCAACTTTTGACCTTGTGGGCTGACGATGAAGGTCAAAGTCAAACACTTAGTCACCTTAGGTACTCGTGTCTCCCAAGTCCTAGTAATATTGGTGTGGAGTTTGATGACTTTCCATAAAAATTGTGGGTAATAAAAGGGCTTTACTGATTTTCCACATTTGTGTGACCTTGACTTTGACCCAGTTTTCAACAAAATTAAATCAGCTGAAGCTGTTATTGGTATCTTCAATCACACAAAATTAGAAAATGATATCCTGAAAATTCTGGATGCTAGACTGCTAACAAACAGACTGACAGACAACAAATTGAAATGATTATATACTCCCTTCAGGGGGAGAATAAAAGCATGAGAAAATGAATAGACCTGCAAATCTACGTATGTAGACACATATAGATACGTACGTTAAGAGATCAAGAGTTTTCCTTTTGGGACTGAAAACAGATCAGGAAGGGAAAATTAGTCACAAACATCAACATTGCGAATTTTCAACTGAGTGACTTTTGTGCCCGTGCAGATTAAAAGAACCAAAACAATACAAATAAAAGTGGTATTTGAATGTTTAGCTGGCACCGGGAAAGTTATTTGCTTTATAAATGTCATTATAAACCAAAGGTTGATTGGCTAGCGAATAATGACACATCTGCATTTAGACTGGTTCCCGTTTCTCTTTACCACTCAGTATGAAATCTGTGTAAATGAAGGCTCGACTGTGCCACTGAATCAGGAAGATGGTAGTATTTTTGTGTTCTGTGTTAGCTCATGGTAGCTTTCTGGAAGCTCGCAAAAGAAATTAGTCCCTTAGGGAGAGGGATAAAACCAAAAGTTAAAAAGGATCAGCATTCAGTTGATAAATGGAGCTTAAAGCCATTATTCTATAAGATCAAGCCTATTGATCACAGCAGAAGGTGGAAGGGACCTGGTCTTTGTAACACAGGTAGGTATATGGAGAGTGGATTTGACCTTTAAAAAATGTAAGTTGGGATCAAATGTAAGTTTAAAAAACTTTGATTTTATGCACACATCTGGGGTGAAGTAGACAGTTTAGCATAATATTGATTTTAGCTGGCATCATGTCAATCTAACCTTACCACATTTTTTTTTTACATTTTATATATATGTGTTTCGTGGAAGGAGATTTATGTGCAGAACCTTTTACTCCACTTTGGCATCCAGCGAAACGACATGCATCAGTAGAGCAAAAATCTTCCTGAAAAACGAGTTTCAATTTTGACAAAAGCCTGGAAAACGCTCTTCTCTGCTTCATTAGGACTTATCATGCTTCCGCATAGCACTCGTCGGGCACTGGGAGTCCAAAATCACTGTGTGCCTCACTGCATCCCAAGTCCCACCTCGTTCAGAGGCGTAATTTGATACTGTGGAGCTAGACAGGAACATAAACTAACAGAGATGCCAATGTGATGGCCTTTCCTAGATAAAGTGACAAATGCATCATTTGAGCGAGGTTCATTAATTTGGCTGGCCTATCTTAAGATTGTTTCTGCTCAGTAAATGCAAGATCATGGATCGAGTCATTTATAATGAATTAAGCGCATCCTGCTGCAGCGTTTCGGTTGTGCACTTTGCACAGTTTACTTGTCAATTGTTGGATTAATCAAGCTGTTTTGAATGGATGAATGCATATGTGGCTTATAGAGAGTGAAACTTTTCCAGAAGGAGAGAGAGAGACTTTTGCTATTAAAGTGAAAATACAGGTTGAATAATGTGTCATCTATCTTTTTTTTTAAGTTTAGAAAGTAGAGCTAAAAATTTGGAAAATTTCTTTAGGTGAGAAATTCAGTGTTCATGGCAATCGATGAGTATGCTGTTTAAAATCTCTGCAGGCCTGAGTGAATAGATGTGGACATGAACAATTATGGCGATACCTGTGCTGTTCTGCTAGTAGATGCTAAGCTAAACTTCAGGTAAACACAAAATATTCATACATCATCTCCTCTAAAGTAATTCTAGCAAATGAATGTGGACCTGTCTGTGGAAGGTAATCTTCAGGAACATGCTCCACTTTTTAAGACTATTGAAACCACTGATTCTAGCTTGGATGTGACATCATAACTCAAGCTTCTTAAACCTATTTTCACACATGAACTCCTGGCAGTGTTGAGAGAATCAGGAAGTGGAGAGAGACTCATTCTCACTACTGGAAATACATTGTTTGATTTTGGAGGGAGAGCTACCTGGAGACCAGACCCGGCATTCCCACAAGCTCGCTGTGAACACACCACACTATTGTCGCATGAGCACAAATCTGGCATCACACAGATTTTGGACTTAGAAAGCTGCCAGGTTAAACATCCATTAATGTCAATCTAACTGCATCAGATTTCATATGCACCTACGGTGGGTAATGGTTAGAGTAATTCAGGGCGGCTGTGCATGTGTGAAAATGGCATAGGAGTCAGAAGTCAATGATGGACAGGAGCTAAAGTGAGCAACAGCTAATTGCTGGTCTGGTGCTTAAAGAACTGCTGGATTTTCATTTCAAAGACAAGTGCATCACTTTGCCTTCAGCTAGGCCAGACACTGTGTGTAAAACTTTAAAACCAGATAATTCTCAGAAGGACTGAATGTTTTTCAATCGAATGATTCTCAGAACAGTATCCTTGGAAAGTAAAACAATGTGTATCGTGTCTGAGTGTTCAGAGCAGACTGAGTACTGAGGCAAACTGTGGCATTTGGGCAGGCCGGCAGGCTTCTGTTCTTTTTCCTTCGCTCAATATCTTTGTCTCATGTCTTGTTGCCCTCGCTGAAACTCACTGTGCAACCATATGGCAGTCTGAAAACTTAATTGTGGTATCACTGCATGTTATAAAAAAAAAGAGTTGCGGTGCATTTGTTTGAGTAAAGAACATTGTGGATTTTGGCTTCTCAGATGAATTTGCAGTCCTGATATGTAAGCCTTGGATTGCATTGGCTCTTACACTTTGTTCACGTTGTGTTGTTCATTTCTTTACCCTGTACACACTTTATTTTCCATGTTGGATCTCTGAGCTGAAAAATGAAATGCATGGCAGCTTTCCTTTTCTACCCAGAATAGAAAACTCGTTTACATCCCACACAGAGTGGGCCAGACATTTCACCTTCTCCTGTGTTGGCCTTTTGTTACTCCTATTCTCCAGCATTACACGCGCATACAAAAAAATATATATACCTGCTTTAGCTGCATCGTGGACCAGTATATAAACAGAGACCTCAAAGTAGTCCTAAGTCAGTGTCCTCCCCAAGGGAAGTCAATCAAAGCCTCCCAGCAGTGAGCCATTTCTCCAAGCCTAGCTGATCATTTTCTCTCTAATATCCTCGGTCCCAGCAGCTCAGAGGCTGATCAGTGTTGTTGAAAACAGAAAACTGTCCATTCTGTCTGGGAGCAGTGGGTGAAGTGAAAAACACACTGAATTGATGACTTTGTAAATGGAAGCTGGGGTAGACTTTGTGAGACCCATATGGCCCCCCAGCGCCTCAAAACACGTCTCCCGTCGCCCTCATCACAAACAAATTAGCAATTCAGAGCGTGGCCCTGGGGTTGCCAAGTGTTTATGTGGATGCCTAGTGTGATGAAGCCTCACATTTGTTTTCTGTCACTGACCTGTCACTCACTTGGCTATTAGACCCAAAGGCTACACTGATTTTAACCTTAAATAGTTAGAAAGACATTGGTAGTGACCAAAGAGGGGAGGACGGAAAGATAGAAGTGAGAGGAGAAATGTTTACCAACCCACTCCACTCCCCCTAATCATCCCGTCACACACAAACAAAGCGGGCGTTATATCATCAAGGCTTTCAGGGAGAAAATGCCCTTCACAAAACTGGTGAGCTGGCACACTTTCACACTAAATTATATGGTGTGAGACTTGCAGCCTGTTTTGTTTTTGTTTTTTAAACATTGTTATATGGGATCAATATTTCTAATTAACACATCTAAAGAAGACTGAAGTACTTGTCAGGGTTTTTTTTAGATTATGGTTTCCAGTGAGTGGATCAGTTAGCTCTTTGAAGTGCCATTTCACCTTGTGCATCGTAGTCTTTTAAAAGGCTGCTTAACTTTGCATTAACTTTACTGTAGTCGAATATGTGGCCCAGCCCCGACGCACGCACCTCACATTGTGTAGTGTTGATTAGCTACATGAAAGTGGAATTTAATGCTGTACATCAATCTGATGCAAATACCACCTACAGGTGTTAAATGAGATTCAGTGTGAGGACTGCTATCAAGGTATAGGCTAGTGTTATGCAGGAGGTTATTTTATGCATGCCATACCGTCGTTTTACAGTGTCTGCTCAATGTATGTTGGTTTTGGGCCAGTACGTGACAGTTGCCTCCTTCCTCTTTAATTTTTGTCCATTAAACTTGTTCATGATTAGAGGTAAAGCAGAGTCTGTCCACACACAGATTTTTATTAGTGCGCTTTTTCGACCTGATGGAAAGGCATCCATGTGAACAAAACAGTCTATATTTAGTGTACAATTAAAACAGGACGGCTACAGCGACAATTATACAAAATTATACACAAACAACATTATTTTGCCTGCACAGAGAAGACGAAATACAACAAAATAGCCTATAAAAGATGGAGAAAATACATGAGGACCATAACTAATTAATAATTGTTCTAGGTCCTGACATGTGAGGAGACATATAATTAAAGCAGGAAAATAAAATAAAATTTTGTAACATCGGTCTTAAAAAAAGGCTTTATGGCATATTATTAGTATTTAAACAGTGTGGCCTCACTGTGTGTGACTTGTATGAATCCAAAAAGAGTTTCTTTTCCTAGATTACAATCTTTAGGAGACTTTTTTCAAAAGCCAGTATAACTCTGGCTGCTGATTGCGGGGCCCACCTACTTGAACTGAGCTGTTTCTGATGACGACAGCACAGCTGCAGCTCTGTATGCCCTGAAGTTTGTATTTTTGCACCTATAATGCAATGTACTATCCAAACAATATTGTAAGCGCCTGGTTACTACTCCCAGCACAACAGTGTAGTAATATCGTCCAACAAGGAAAAAAATAAATAAATGAGAAATGTGTTTTCACAAGCATCTGTATTTTGTATTAATGTTATGAAAAGAGCCAACAAACCAAAGTCAAACACATAAACCTGCAAGGCTGTGTGTCATTTATTTATTTTTCAGCTCAGTTTCTTGAGATGTTTTTAAATGCATGCATAGAATGAATATGTAGTGTAAAAGCACTTTGAGTGCTTGGTAAGAGAGGGGGAGTACAATTTATTTAAAAAAGAAAATTCAACATTTTGCTGCGGCGTCGCTAGTAATCACACTAAAAATGGCGGTTTCGGTCTCTTTTAAGACCTCTGCAAAGGGTGGTCTCCTGTATTCTCACTCACGCCTCCACTCGAGCAGCCAACCTCTCACAGGACTGGAAATAGAGACATCCCTCATTGTAGCAGACCATATTGATTTCCAGGCCACCCGAGGAGCAAGGAAACGTGAAATAAAGCAAATTAGGAGAATTGTTTACATCCATGATTTCTTGCTAGCGGTTTTCTTCATCCTCGCCCTTCTTCCATGTTTTGCCATTTGTCGTGTATTACTTACACATTTCCATCTCCACCTTGCAGTGGAAATGCGTCGAACGAACGACGGGCCTGCGTACTCTGCCGAGCGAGAGAAAATGCGTGTGTGCATGAGATATAAGAAAACGATTGCTCCACAGGGCTTTTAACCTGCATTAACAGCATATTTAGGCAGGATATGTGTGCAGCATCCGAGGCTTTAAACACGTTTTATCACATGATAAAATATGCTGATGTGCTGAATTAGTTCTCAGAACTCTTACTCATCCAGCATATGACATTAGCAGATATTTACATTTCTTTTCTTTCATTTATTTATTTTGTGTTTATTTGATTTTTGTCTCATGTCCTCTAACACTTTTTTTTTTTTTTCAAAAATGCTGAAAACAGGAGAAAAAAATGAAAACACATAAATGGGCTCAACTTTTTAATTGTACAGCTTAGTTATTAAATGTTTCACCAGCTGGCCAACCGTTTTCAGCTTCCAGAAACATCACATGAGAGAGCAGTAAGAATTAACCAAAGCCGTTAAGTTAAAGCAATAAAGCCAAAATAATTAGCTGAAAGAAGCTAAAGCTCTGTAGGAACGCCTGTAGAAATAATAGGTGGGCAAACAGGGAGACAGATGTGTGATTTTTCGTGAACAGTGGGACCTTGAGCTGTGTGTGCTGCTTAAACAAACTCTGGGGGAAGAAGGGGTGAACAGTGGGTAGCTCAGAGGCGGCTGTAGGCTGCACAATTAGAAACAGTGCTGGTGGGTTTTTTTCTGCAGTTTTTTTTTTTCTATTGGCTTAAATCGATCTTTTTAAATTTTGTCACCGAGACTCGTAGGTGGGCCCAGCTTGCTTGTAGCAATCTCTGGCTTAGCTTACGCATTAATTTGATCAGTTTACAAAACATTGATTATATTTTTCGCCTTTCTTTGACCACTTTAGTTGCTGTTTTCTTAAATCATTAACTGCTGTCTACCATGCTTGCATCACCAGTTGTTAGTTAAAGGTTTGCACTCGTTTATTCACATTATAATAACAGAGCAATCCTTTTGCTTGTGTTCTGCTGCTAAGTTATTGTCTGATAAATAGAAGGCATTGCTGCTGAATTATTATCATATTATACACCTTTAAGATTGTGTTCCTTTTAACATTCACTTGTATATTAATGGGATTCAGTATTTGTGAATCGTGATAAAACAGAGTGCTGCTTGCTGCAGAAAGAGCCTAATCAACATGTTGTTTCCTACCTCATTTTTATCCACCAGCTCCATATAGGATGACAGCTCATTGTGGCTGCACAGTCTTATTAAATTCAATAGCAGTCATATCAGCTCAGGGTTTATATATGTGGTGTTTGTCCATCGCTGACCCTAATTATTTAAATGTAGCATTAATCCTCAGAATCCGGGGGATTGTGAAGCTGAAATAGGGTCAGCCAGAGGTTAATGATGGTCAGAATTACCTGGGTGGTTCTCTGCACAGTCTTCTAAAAATCCTGAATTTAATGTGGCTGCTGTGTGATTACACCCCGCAGACTCACTTTTGACCGCTTTGTGTATGTCTCGTTTGTGTCCCTATTGTGTTTGTGTGACCATTTTTAACCTTTACTTTGTTTAAATATCAGTTGTATTTTTAGGCCCACTTCCAGATTGTTCTTTCTGTGTTTGCCAGATGTTATCAGCCAAACAAATAGCCCGTTTAATAGTATAGATCTCTGTGGGCAAAGTGTCAAGGTTTGACTGTTTTTGATTTCTTTGAAAGCGTTGTGAGTGTCTGGTGTTTCAGTACACTATTGCCTAATCAATAAGAACTTGGGTGGCCACTTACATGTTCTACATGAAGCCATTCACTCGGCTACAGTTCTTTGAAAACAAAGCTCCAAACGAATTGAATGAATTTTGGTAGGGAAAAAAAAACAGCTGCGATCCTGCAGGTGAAAAACTGTGAATATTAATTCAATATGCCTTGAAAGCCCTTTGATGTGATTTTGATGTGAGTTTTTCTTCAGGCCGCACTTCACTCTGCGCGATTAGCAAGTGTTACTGGAAGGTGAGCAAGTCTATCAAGTGCTCCTTATGCAAGGTTTTTATAAATAATACAAATAACGGTATAAAAGACCTTCCAGGTGTTTTTCCATAGTCTGCTATCAGATAAAGTGGTTGTTTGCCTTTTGTACATTCAGTATTAGTCTCTCGGTGGTGGCGAGATGTGCCTGTGTGTTGGTCAGATTACCACGAGACATAATGATGATGATAATAGTGAAGTTTTTATTACTCTGTGATGCATTTTAATATTCCCAGGCCGTGCTGGCTTAAAAGACTCCGCTAATTAATATAGACCAGATCGAGACTGCAGTGCAGCCATTTCTTACAGAAAGCAGCAATTTCCTGGACTTGATGTGTGCAGCACACTTCACTATAACCTATGGAAATGTAACCTGCAGTAGTTTTAGTGAATGACTGCATCCTGCATTCATTTCTATTTCTTCATCCCGTGTCTATTTGCCAGAATCAAGCTTTGGCTCGTCTTTTAAACTCTCAGTCTAAAGTCGTACCGCGGCTTGGATGCTATCAGGTGCTGCATGAAACCAAATTTCAATTGGAATATCATTACCCTTCATGTTTGTTTTTCTACTCATCTTGCATGTTCTTTTTGGCGGTTTCACCTGCACTCCTGAGTGTTGACCTGATTTAAAACACTGTACAAAAACAATAATTACGTGGCTCAAATATGCAAACAGAAGTCTGGATTCTGGGCTCATTATGGCAATACTTAAAAAAAAAAAAAAAAAAAGTCCCAAAATCGCTGCATTTTGAATTAAATTAATTTAATTCATTTTTTAATCTCCTACATAGTGACATTTTCATAAAGCTCAATACATTAGCTCACTGCACTCACCACTCCACGCTCAGAATGGCAGAAGCAGCCTGAAGCCTCACCTGTTTGTGATCCTAATAAGGTGATCTGGCAGCCTGACAAAAAAGGGCTCTAACTTAATTAATAACATGTCATAGCGTAGCTGGCATACATGTTGTATTAAGCACCCTACAGCTCCAATCAAGTCTAACATGACAGCGCTGGTTACCCGTGACTTGGCATAAGCAGTATCTAAGGAAGAGTGCATGGGACCCAGGGGTGCACTTGATTTGGTCATCAACATAATGAGGTAATTTTAAACAGATTGCCGCTGAGACAGATAATAGGCACATCATCAATGTGCCAGCCTGACCTTTGCTAACAAACCATAAAACTGTCTTACTCTGGCTTGATATTCATGTTCTCAGTTAAGCCTTCAAACCAAGTGATGAAGCTTCAACGCGGCTTTTCCTTCTTTGATCTCTACCTAACGAATATGGTGATACTAATTAGTATGTTCTACCCAGCGATCGTACTTTATTATTTTGCTTTTTTTCCACAGTGATTTACGTTAAAAGTGTAATCTTTGATTTTTATGGAAACTCATAAACCGGAAATGAAACGCTGACATTCCCAAATTGCTTTTCATGATCCAATGCCAAAACAAGCTTGTGGTTTTAAGACTTTTTTAGCAGCTGAAATTATGTTTCCAATCTGCATTCTGGAAGGTTTTTTTTTTTTTTTTTTTATTAAAGTTGCATAAACCTATTGATGCTTTAAATAACAACTGCACACTGTGCAGATTTTTTTTTTCAGAGATCAAATCCAGCTACTGAGAAGGAGAACAGGCTCATACAGCCTTCCGTGTGAGTGAAACTTTGTTTTTCAACACAAATTGAATGCAGCGCAGAAAGCTGAAGGAAAATTTCATTGAAATCTGTCCAATATGTGACAAAGGTGTTTGAGTCCACAGAGAATTCCTGCTTCAATACACCAAATGAGTTTCAAAATACCATTTTTAAAGGTTCGTTTTATCCGACAATAAAATGTATTTGTGAGTCTTTTAATAAAGGTCACTGTTTCGTGATTGTTTGAAATGATTACATGTTCAGTGGCGGGAAGGATCCGGCTTCAGTCGAAGCCGCAGCACATTAAACGCTGGAGCTAGCGGTGTGTGAGCCTGTTATTTACTTTGTACAAATTGACAACCTCAAATAGAAACTCTGCTCTGACTGATGTTCTCATCTCACCGTCCTGCTCAGTGAAAGATGCACACTCTATCTCTGGTCAGTGAAGAATTGTGAGTGTTTTTGCGTAGATATGTTAACTCTCAGCAGGGCTCCGACTGATCTGGTGCAGCTGTAGACTTTCATTTTGAGCGCACATGCGATTCTGTGTTTTATTTTTTACCTGATGCACTGAGTTTCCACAGCTCTTGGGGACATGAGGCCTTCGCAGCCTATTTTTCTGTTTTAGGAAGCAAAATGTCACACAGAGACAACGTGGCACTATTCGGGACGGACGAAGCGCAGGTTGAAACCAATCTGCCAATGAAGCAGCTCTTTGTGGCATTTTGACTGTGTGCGTAATTGCAGCTTTGACTTGAGACTTTTGAGAACAATAATCAGCCCATCATCTGAAAATGTCAAATGTAGAGCAAAAGAAATACAAATGGACTAAAGAACAAATGTAATAATAGAGCATAATAGTCCCCATGCATCATGGCTTGTTATGATGCCTGTTATCAACATCCATGGCATTAGTCATCATAGACAAATGCTCACAATAGCTGGCAACAGACATTACAGAAATGGAAGCCGCCAGTGTGATGAAGAATGTGTTGTCTATATTTCTCTTGCATCCAGAGCCTTGAATGATTTGTTACACTTTCTGTGACCAATTAAATCCGTTTGCATGTAAAAGCTGTGACATGTTTATGGCTTCCTCTTTATAAATCTATTGTGGCGTGTGTTTTACATTGCTAAAATCTCATTAGATTGGCATGTTTTTCATAGAAGCAGTGAATTATCTTGTGTTTTTTGGGTTTTTTTATCACTTACATATATTGGACAAAGAAAAAAAGTTTTATGATGGGAACTAAATGTGTTTTCTTTAGATTAATGTCTCCCCTACCTCTCAGTTATTGTCGTCAGTACAGTAGATCACATCACTGGGAGAGGCACTGCAGATTAAAAATGTCAATTTCAGACGTCACCCTCTGCTCTGTGATATACAGCCCAGGATTGGAAACGCACACAAAAATTTGAGCAAGGATTCTTCACTCGGATGTCACAGAGAAAACACCTGCTGGAGCCACATTCACTTGAGCACACACAGGACGTGACTGTCTTGACTCCTCGTGACACGACTATACACTCTAATCTCCGTCAGGGTTCGCCCGGCGTGCTACGCGCTTCAGCCTGAATAATGTTTCTCCATCCTCTGCCTCCTAAGCCACGCTGGCCTTTGACTTGTTTACACAGATTAAAGATGTGATGTTGAAACATGTGCTGGCTCAAACAGTGGCTCTGCCGAGGCGTAACAAATGTCAGCATGATGAAGGTGAGGACTCTAATGCTGTATTATCTCTGCTGCATTGGGAAGCAGGTGTGATGAATGTCCAGCAGAGACAGACGCACATTTCTACCTGTCTCCACCTGTCTGCGGAGGGGGAGGGGGGAAATCTATTTAGCCGTTGGGGGAGGGGGTGTCAGGCAATCCAATCTGAAGATGTTTGCTGGTTGACGGGGTGGAAGTGGTGAGCGGATATGGCACGGTTTGGCCCTGGGAGATTTCTGTCTGACACGGCCAGGGAGGATGGACAGGAGAGGGTCGAGAACAAAATAGGAAGGTCAGCACAGGACAGGCAGGTGTCACCTGATGTATTGTGGGTTAACAGCTTCCGAGTAATGTTGCCATCGGCTCAGACCACAACAGAGACATCAGTGAAACAAAGCTGAATTCCTCTGAATGCCTCTGATGTTACGGGACTGATTCTAGGAAATCCTGTCGTACTAATTTTCTGTTCTGCCGATCTATGTCCAGGCTGCAACGCAAGAAAACAAGACAACAAATGATGGCAGTAATTTACAGATTCATCTAGCTATTATTAAATAATCTGTTTTAAGCCATATGGTAAAGACATTAAAAAAACCAACCCTGCGCTTCTGAGAGTAAATGTTTCTGTTTCTGTCACTTGTCAGTCTTAATGTAGCATCAGTTTTGTGAGCTTGTGTTTAAGGTTTGATTACATTTATTGGGTCATTGGCGCAATGCTTAACAGTAAAAACGACATCTTGCCGGGACTGAAAACAGCCGATGTTTATTATGTCCGTGCTGGTCTGGTGGGAGGGGCTTATATAGGAATTGAGGAGCTGCAAGAAGACTCTGAGCTTGTTTTTAGCTAGGGGCCACCCAAAGAGGCATCTTGCTCACCCAATAAAGGAAGTGACCAGCAGCAATGTGGCAACCAGACACCACTAAAAGTTAATGACATTTGGTGACCTCAAGCGACTTTGGGTGAAATATCCACTGGCAGCACAAAGCGCGCAGGTCCCGAGTTAAACTTTTCACAGCTTTGAAACGGGCGATAGCAGCGGCCGAACACAGCGCAGGATGCATCTGATATATGACTGCTGGTTTTCAACCCGAGTAACCATAAAATATAGAACAGGAGAAACACTTAACCCCTTAATGCCTAGCATGTCATAGTTTTTGAAACATTATCAGTGTGATTTTTTTTAATTTTTTTTATTTTAGCAATAAATAGTAAAAAATGTTGGACTTGGCAAATATGATAGAAACTAAAAAGTCATAAATGTATTTTTAATTATTAATTACTATTATATATGTTAACATTTTACATGTTTTGGTAATTGTTTCATGGCTCAGGGTTAACAGTAACACTGAGTCATGTTATTTATTGCTGATTTATACTGATGATGGTTTAGGATCGTTCACAAAAGCAGTGATCTCAGAGGAGATGAACCTGCAGGTTCTCAGCCTGCTGCTAATCACAGGGCTTCATCTTGTTTAAGTTCCCCACCTGTTATTTCCAGGTGCTCTTTACTTTCAGTTCTGCTGTTTTTTTTACGTTGTATGTTGCTTATATTGCTTCTCTCTGCACCTTTAATTGTGGCATTTGCAGCTGATATTTTCTGACCACTAAAGTCGTAGTGGTCTAACATAAGGAACATGGTGGGCAAGTTTGGTTTATGGCTTCAGCTGATGACAAGAAACTTTAAGCACTTGCTAATAGCGTGCTGTAAAACCACAACTTGTCATGTTTACACTTAGATGAGGTGGGATGAGTTTGCTATTTTGGGATAGAGCCATTCACGGGGTTTGCTTAGAGCAACAAAAGTGGTAGATTACCACTTTTGTTGGTTTTTCTTTAACCAACAGGATAAACCTACTGCTTTACATTTAAAATAAGAGCTTACTTGCTATAATGGCCATCTCCCCCTTACATTAACCATGCTGTAGTGGCCCTATGCTATCTTTTTTTGCAGAGCTGTCTAATATCTTTGATCTTCTCACTGGCTTTTACCCTCCTGACCTCTACAAGTATTTGTGACGCTTTGAAAATGCCTTTGCTCCAAACTGCCAAGGGTCATGCTTCAAATGGCAGCTGGAGGCAGGTTATATCGGGGCTTCTGAACGAGTGATAAATGCTGTTGTTTTTCTCTTAAGGATAATAAAGTGAATAATAAGTTTCCATCAGTGGAATAATAAATGATGAATCCCATCGTGTATCGGTATACAGCTAATGTTTTACTCTCACTGAAAAGACATCAATCACTATGGCTGCATGAGTCAAGTCAGTCAACAACAGCTTCTCAGCCTCTTCAGATTCAGATAATGAATCGCGGAGCTTTATCAGCAGTCAGTGGTGGTGAAGCTTCCGTTGTATCAGATCATAGTGGTGTCTTATTCCTGTGGGCGAAAAAAAAAACAAGCTCTGGTTTCAACATGTTAAATAATTATAAAGTAGCACACTGACCTTTTCTCTGACCCTTTTTTTAAAGGCTGTTCAGCTGACAGGCTCTAATTAACATTAGCCTCCAGAATCTGACTGCTGTCTTCTGGGAAGCGGAGAACAATCCTGGCCAGGCTGTAGTCCTGTAAAACACAGCAAAAGGCCATCAGTTCATCTGTTCATCCCCCACCACTCCTCCTCATCGCTTCCCACTCCCCCTCCTCCTTCTCATCTCCCACTCAAGTGAAAGAAAC
Source organism: Perissodus microlepis (assembly GCF_051167445.1). Classification (NCBI taxonomy): domain Eukaryota; kingdom Metazoa; phylum Chordata; class Actinopteri; order Cichliformes; family Cichlidae; genus Perissodus; species Perissodus microlepis. The sequence goes on from NC_140476.1 coordinate 10,198,404, forward strand.
AGCTGGAAAGATGCTCGTAGACGCTGCCATTAGAGAAGCTTTCTATGTGTTGCATTGCATTTAAACTTTTCACTCAGTTATGTAGCTGACTGGCAGCTCAAAACATGCTGATCATTTTGATGATTTTACAGCCTGACAAGCAGTAAATGGGTAAAATGCGACATGATGCTCACTGGGATTTACGACCTTTTGGACACTGGACGTCTCAGAAATGTCTTGTCAGTTTGGAAAGTAGATTTTGGCACCTGTTGCTCTCTTAAAGCCCCAGGCTGCCAACAGTCTGAGAGCCCAAATGTTCCAGAAACTTCAGTCTTTTAAAGATGTTTATTTAACTCACCACAAGCAGTACAAGTCAGCTTGTGAAAACAGTGCTATGACATATTTTATGGAAGCTTGTTTCTGCAACTGAAGAGAAAAAAATGCCATCCATAACTTGAAATTTCGAGTTAATAAGTCAGAATTTCGAGTTAACTCTGCCAATTAAGAATCTCTGGGAAGGTACTTTATTTCCTTGTTACCCGAAAGCAGAAGGCAGAAGACGTCAGCTCCCAGTGCGACAGCTGCCGGCCATGATTTAAAACTGCTGAGCACGTTCAGCGTGGTTTTACAAATGATGGCATCCTTGTAACTAGGTGGGTCGTGTGACATTATCTGGACAACAGCAATTTGTTCATGTTCACTATACATTGGTATCTCACTGATGCCATCTCTACCTGATTTTGCGTGCGCCTGTTCCTGTGCAGTCTGCTTCTGGGTAACAAGGATGATGTCATTCACGTTGATTCCTGATTGTAGTTAGAAAGTAACTAAAATTTCAAGATATGCTTGGCAATTTTATTATTGTTTTTTTCCAGTGGCAAAAAAAAGCTTCCATCCTTTCCTGAATCTAAAGGTTGAAAACATGACTATTGTATAATGACGTAATAGTGATGTCATCAGGGTCCATTGAGGCTTGGATTTGAATTTGTCAACAGAAATCTTCTCTTACCTTGAGGCGTAGGAACAAAATGGAGATGCATTAAGGCATAGGTGTCAAACTCTGGCCCGCGGGCCAAATTTGGCCCGCAGCCTAATTACATTTGGCCCGCGAAGCCATACAAAATTACTATTAGAGCTGGCCTACTGGTATTATACAGCTAATATATATATTGTTTAGTATTAAGCTTTGCTTGTTCCATATTCAGTTTTTCAGCAAAACATGTTTGAGTCCATAAGAAAAGATTCATTCTTATATCTAGAGGAAGATTTTTTTTTTCAATAAATATTAATGTTAGCCCGCGACTTTGTTCCAGTTTTGAATTTTGGCCCACTGTGTATTTGAGTTTGACACCCCTGCATTAAGGCAATCATTTTAAAATCTGCATTCCACTTTCTGGCGGATGAATTTCAAATAGCTTAATGCACCTTTTTTATGTCTTGTATCGAGAGTTGTGTGTAGTGTGCTGATGGGAAATGAAGCAGCATTACGCAACACACTCAGTATTTGTCCCTCTCCGGGCCCTGCTGCTAGCAGAGCAGGAGCTCAATTAAAGCTCAAACAGTGAGAAATTGTTTAAAGTTAATGTTTTCTTTATACATTTTTTTTTTAGCATTTTGTGTATAATGAATACCCAGAAGTGTAGCCAAAACTAGCAGAACCAGAAATCAATGAATGCCCTCCACTCCTCATTCTCCCTGTGAACTTTTCTATCCTTCATCTCAGAAGCACCTGAATCAGCGGCACATTGCTGGAACGTGGCCCCTTTCAACTTTTCGTCCTGATATTACCAGTCTTATGACAGTTGAGGCTGACATCACATAAGTGCTGTTTGTGTGCTGTATTTACTCAGGCATTAGTTAACCCTTGCTCGTGCCGCACTCTCTATATCGATTTGTTTTTTCTTCTCAGCTCTGAAGCTGTCGGCTAAATCATCGTCTCACTTTAAACACATTTACCTCTCCAAAAATGATTTTCTGGCTTTTTCCCTTTTTTTAAGTTCTATTTTTCCAGCAAGAATTGCCTCTCTGAGTGTGTTTTCTAATCTGTGACTGGTTCAGATTTTTCAGTCAAGGTCAAACCACTTCTGCTCCTGAAATCTCAAAGCTTACAGTTTCCCCTCATTCTCCATGATAAATTCAGGTAGCATGAGAATACGTAGTGAAAACGATTCCCCATTCCTTCTGCGATTCGTGTAGTGCCGACAAGTACTCCCCACGCACCTGCCATTTTTCACTGAAAAAAATCAATCAGCTGCATCTGGGGGCTCGTTTTCATCATCACTTCATTGACTTTCTCCCCAGCTAAATTTTCTTTACAACTACCTAGTGATACTGCTGGAGGCCAGGGAGATCATAGCACGTCTTAATGAGCTTGTGTGTGCAAGCATTGCTTTTTCCTTTAGCCTTGTTAGCTGACATTTAGTGAAAGTGCTCATGTTGCTGACAAAAGCATTCCCAGTAATGCTCTTGGAAGGTGAGGCACGTATAGCTCTTTGTTTGATCTTGACAGCTCAGAGCCATGATCATCACACAAGCGGTCAGAGGAGCAAACCAGGTGAGACGAAAGCACCATGCTAGGATTTTTTGTTGATTTAGCAATTTTGTGGGTTACATTAACTAGACATATTTCTGCTGGAAAAGATAAAGCTACAAAAAGCGTTTTATTTAAAACTTTCACGAAAAAGCTACAGAAAGTGTTGATTTTCCCCATGCCGTGCCCCAGCATGATCTGGTATTGATCGTACGCATCTCTGAAGCTCTACTCAAGTCTCACAGGTGTTTAGTAGACTGAGATCCGGTGACTGTGAAGGCCACAGCATATGACTAACACCATTATCATCCTCATCAAATCTTTCAGCGACCTGTGTGCCCCATGGATGGGGGCACTGACATCCTAGACGAGGCCCCTGCTATCAGAATAGAAATTTTTTCATCATAGAGTAAAGGTGATCACTCAGAACAACTCTGTATTGATTTGCAGTGACCCTTTCACTCTAAGGGGACGAATGCCAGCAAAATGTCTCCCCACAGCATAAAAGCGCCACAGGACTTCTTAATGTAGGGGTCAAGGGTCAAGGTTTTTCTTGGGTTATAATTGATGTAGTTGGGCCAATAAATATTTGGCACATTTACATTTAATCGTTATTATTTTGCATCCTGTTTAGTTTGTTCGGGGCCTGTAAATCATTAGTCAGAAATGTTTCCTGAAATCTTTTCAGGCCTCATATACCTCATGTACAGTACTGTAAAAACAGTTTGAGTTGCCCCTCATTTCTTTATATGAAACTGTAAAAAATCAGAAACACGTGCAGCAAGTTGTGGTTTATAAGGTAAAAACTGTTTGCTTGAATGTATTGAATGTTAAGCTTGAAAGTTAGTTTTTAGTAGGGCCTCCTTTAGGCTTCACACAGCCTGAACTCTCTTCTCCAGGCTTCCTGAAGGACATTTAAAGCTCTTCTTTGGATATTGGCTGCCTTTATACTAACAGGCTGGCATAGTAATAAAATATTACTATGCCAGTCAAACTGTGTTATCCTTTGCATGTTTCTTTTCTTTTATTTCTTCTTTTTTTTGTATATTTAAGTAAAGAAATTGGGGGGTGTGGGTGACAGGGTGCTTGTAATGAATTACCTAAAATTTGTTGTGCTTATTTTTTTGTATTTTTAACCAAAAATTACAAATTTGGATTACTAATACCCAGTAATGAGTCAGTCCTATACTACTAAAATTATTTTATAACCTTTGTTCATATTTCTTGCTGTCTTTGTTGTATGACTTTACCTTGGTTCACCAAGTCATGCAGCAACTGCATGGTCCAGAATAGCCCTGTTTTGTCTTGCGATCACGATAATTGCGAGAAATAGCAATGTTTGACTGTATTTTTTGTATTTGCAAATTTGTGTATTGTTAACTGAGCCGTGAACGTGAAGAATTTCCCTTTTTGAGTACATCTATATTTGGGAAGCTGCTGTGGTTTTCTAACAATCCCCCATTTCGAGTCAGCTCCATCCTTATAGCTGTTCAGTTCTTCCGTGCTTTTCAGTGCTGACCTTACTCCCAGCATGTGTGATGTGATCCAACATGACATCGAGTATGTCTCCTCGACCATTGAATGGCTCTTAGTGCTGTGTGCCAGAAGAGGCCCAGCTCTCCGGTTCCCTCCGCTGTCCTACAGGGAACCAACCGATCGTCTCTTCTTTTCAAATGGAGCTTAGGTTTTTCACTGTCGCAGCAAGAGTGTCCCTACAGAGCTGCTACTCAGCTACTCAGGTATGTGGAAAGGTGTGAATGAATGTCACTGTGGGAAACAAACACATGTTTCACCCCTCCACCCCCACCGCCCCTCCCAAAAGCACTCAAATGACTGTGCACAGTTGCTTATGCAGCTTTACCTGTCAGGGTTTGTAGTGGAGCTTATGTTCAGTTTCTCTCTCTGTTGTTTCTACAGCATTATTTCACCACACCCCACACATTTCAGTGGAATTATTTACCTGAAACCTGATTTGTTCTAGACATACATACAAAATATAGTTCTTCTTGGTCTTACCTTTCACAATAAAAGCCCCAGAATTTTACTGTGTGAATGTTATACTTTTGGGGTTCTAAAGAGAACTCTTACTAATATATTTAGAAGTATGTCAAAACAATTTAGGATTTATCTATATTTTTATCATTGTTTATAGTAGTTTTATAGCTAGTAGTTGCTGTGACTGTGACTGTACTTTTTAAAAATATATTAATTATATGATTATTTAAATTATTTCAAAAACATAATGTAGAAATGTATACAATATGATTTTTCTGACCTTTTGCTTCATGACAGAAATTCCAGCCTCTTCTGAACAAATGAATGTATGTTTTTCACATTAAGCATATTTTCTCCAACACATGTAGTCCATTTAGTAAATGGGCTGGTAGATATATAGTGTCCTGTTATATAGTCATTTTCTACTCTAACTCGGCACTCAAAGCACTTTTCACAAGCATCAGTCACACATTCAATCAGATCTTTATTCAACACCTTTTAGCGATTTCTAACTTTAACACACACTTCTGAATGGATTTAGGGGTTCAGTATCTTTCCCAAGGACATGCAGACTGGAGGAGTCAGAGATTGAGCCGACCTTCCCATGGGTGGGCGACCCAGTCTGCCTCTGGAGTCACAGCCATCCCCTAAAAATGGCCCTGAGGCACTTATCAACATAAAGTCTGGCTTTGATTCACAAAAACAAATACATACACCAACACAAAGAGAGATAGGTCTGCTGCAACAGCAGAAAACAACTATAGTAGAGTATGATGGGGGAAAAAAACACATTTAAACAAATGAGCAAAAATATATAGCCTACATGTCTATAGACCACCACTTATCTAGCTGAGGGGTGCAGCTGCCACAGAGGCATTGTACACCATGGGCAGGTCATTGGTCTATTGCAATTTAAGTGTCACTAATTAACATATCAATATTAAATTATTACAGGTTTGCAGTATTTGATTTGACAGTGACAGTTAGTAACGGGCTCTTCTCCTTTTTTGTTCTTAATCGAGATGGAACAACAACTTAAAGGTGCATTAATGGCACCTACTGTAGCATTTGTAGTGCCTAATATACTACAAGATATGGGTAAAAACAAGGGGAAATGTGTTTTCAAAGAAATAAATTACATTTATTGGCTTTTTTTTTAAAACTTGACATAATAAAGTAATGTGTACTATGACTCCTATGAGAAGGGAGCACTGAAGGTCACCATGACACAGTATGCTTACTCATGTCTAAAAGCACTGGTGTCTATCCTAACCAGACTGATTATTGCCTCACCCACGGGATGTGAACTGTGTTAATGGAAATCAATGATATCAGTGGCATTTCAAATGTGACTTGATGAGATGTCGGAAGTTACTGGGAGAAACCCACGTGAATATTGCTGGCACTGGATAATGTTTCGCAAAGGCAGGAGCTTGGTGACCTTTAGGCCACCTTCATCCAAACACCATTAAAGTCAAGTCCCAGCTTTAAATATTACCATAGGGAATTCCAACCAAGAGACATGGAGGACCAGTGCCCCGGGTTAATAACAGGTAAATAACCATCGGGAAGGAGGAAAAACATTAGGCGAGAATCCTTAAAATGTTAGTCTATGATAGTACTAGTTAAAATACAGATCCCAAATTGACGTTATGTGGGTGTTGGATGTGTTTTAGATGGTCCCCCATGAGATTCAGGGTGAGAAATGTTCTTTGCCGAAGGAAAGGTAGAGAGAAAATGCATTTCTGCTTCTTTGCTCCATGATACACAGTTCAAAGGTGAGCTGCCAGCCTCCTCATCCCACTTTCTCATTATTTTAGAACAAACAACATTCTTGCTATGTCAAAACACAAAAATAAAACATCTTATCTCTTGCTTCCTTCACGTTTGTGCCATATAAAACCAATGATCTGCATGCATGCGATGCAAACACTTGTTTGGTCTTTCTCGACAAATAAATGACACAGAATCAGCCGAGACCAAGCTCAGGCTCAATGCCTATTTCCACCTGTTTATTTTTCAAATATATATTTCCTAAAGGCACCATTTCTATTTGTATTCTCAAGCAGAAGTATTATAAGAGGATGCAGCGAGTCTCATACATATAACCGCAATGTTTTGCTTTGCTTAGATAAAACCTTAAGTTATTTAAATGTAAATACAGTGATGTCTTGTTATATTTGCAGTCATTCATAATTATTGAAAACAGCTCTTATCAGTAGATTACTGTGAAGGAGATAACTCCTGATAAGAACAAAAAGGGGCATTAATGCATTTCATTAGCTTAATGTGCGTTTTGCTTGACCGCATGCTGAAAACATGTCAGTGTGACTCTTCAGTCCTCTCTCATTGACAGGCCATGAAAGAGTGAACGTCAGGCTTCTTGAGACCACTTTGATAGAAAAATTATGTAGTGGCTTCGTGTTCTTTAGATATTCTTCGCCATTAAATGAGGACATTGTTCCACTGGACAAAGAGAATAAAGTCAAAAAGAAACAGCGGAAAGAACAGAAAGCCACCCATTTGCAAGACAGACAGTTTCTGCAGCTCCCAGCAACTCTCTGTGGACTCTGCCTCTGACAGTCAGGGATAAGTGGCCATTAAAATCCCATGATCACTTAATACACCTGTCATTAGCCATCAACTGTGCATTAACACTGCAAGCCGGGACTTACTACAGAGGAAGAAATAGTCTTGCCTCAATTAAAAAAAAAAAATCATCCCAAATTTGTCGGCATGTCTGTATAATAGTGTGCACTGTTAAGTGCGCTCAGTAAAGTTAATTGATTTATCTGCAAAGTGACTATAGAAGTGATTATGTAATTCAACTTAGATTATTTAATTCAAGTTATTTTTTAATTTTATTTTATAATATGCGAACACAAAACTGTTTTTATTACAAAGAGGATGCTGAAAAATGGTTTAGCACTCTCAAAGCAAATCTCTTCACTGCTACATCATGCATTTATTTAGCTTGCACTGCTGGTTGTTAGTGGTCATTTTGAATTCATCTAATCTGCACTTTACCAAGAAAGACATTAAGAATTTTGGGTTGCAGGAGATGCACTTCATTCATGAAACAGAAAGGATGAAGGGGAAATGGCTTGCTGCCTAACAAATAAGGTCCAGCAACTCATCTTCCACAGATTGCTAAAATTACTACTTTTGGTCTTGTTCTCCTACTGTTGCTCCTTTTAAGGCAGACCTGCGCCCCCCCCCCCCCCCCCCAAAAAAAAAGGGAAAAAAAAAACAAACAAGGCTTGGACACTGCTAGCACGGGGCGCCCACACAAACGCAAAGCAGGAGATGAAGCATTGCTGAATATGTTTCCAAACCAACTTCATTCTAAGCCAAAGACTAGAAAATATGGTGAAGCATATCTTCCCTTTGGAAGAGGTGCCAAGGTAGGTCTCCCCTGCAGAATTGGTTTTCCCTTCGTTGGGAGCACACGCTGGGCTCTCCAAATCACGGACAAACAGTATCCCACATTCTTGATTTTTAGTTCACAAACTCTTGTTGTAATGACTAACTACTCCTGACATTTTGGAGATGTTAGCTCTTTGTACAGTAAAGTTACAGCGGGATACAAATAATATCAGGCTGATCCTGCCATGATTTGTTCTCCCGGTTCAAATCACGGACAAACGGTATCCCACAGCTGTTTATGTTTTTAAACCCATTTTGCACAGAGAGGCATTTTTGAAAAATGTATTGATAGCAATGTTGAATATTATTACACAGGAAGAAAACAACTACACGTAAAATAATCACACCGTGACGCCGCTGCCTTTCTAAATGGAGGGACAGTAACTGCGTGTGTATATGTAAGCGTGTAAAACCTGAAGATAGTCAGATTAACAGTATTTTGTCTCTATCTGCCATTCTGCAACTCATCTCATGTAAACAATAACGTGGCGCACAGCGTGACGTGAAAAAAGGCACATACCTTTGACGTTGCGTGACGAACTCTGTATTCCTCGTCCACACGTAAACGCAAAAAAGGAGTTTTAAAAAATCTCAGTTTCCGCTGATTCGAAATGCCGTTTACGTGTGGACAAAACAGCTGCGTTTTCAAAAATACCCGTGTAGGTGTGGACGTAGCATAAAAGAGTTAGTAGTTTATTTCCTTACTACCTGTAATTTATTGCAGATTACTTGTATTTGCTTAATTGTTTACTAAATGTTTGAGGTGTGAAATAAACTGCAATGGAGCAAAATATGGGTGTATGTGGTTGGAGGATGTGTTTGTGCGTGCATGCGTGTGCGCGCGCGGGCGCGAACATTTTTCATGTAAAACAAAGGGGGCCCAGCAAAAAAAGTTTGGGAACCACTGTTTTAAGGCAACCGATCATGCAGTGGGGATGTGCAGGGTAACCAAGAACAGGCAGACGGTTGTAATGTTCTGTATTAATGTCAATTAACACCCATCTAATAATCCCACACAGGACTTCAACCTTCTTTTCTGCAGAAAATTCTTGTCTTTTGTGCAACCACCATGACATTTTTTCTCCCTATGCAGATTTCAGCAGAATGAGGAGCTCTTTGGAGTTGAATTTCACATGAAATGTAATTCAGAATAAAGTTCAGTTGTATGCAAATGCAATCTTTTGGAGACAAGTTTGAATAAACATTAAGAAATCGAATTGGACGATCGAACTGGTAGAATATCTGACACAAGCTACCACTGGTTTCAATGTCCCATGATTTGAACACCCTATTCGTCCTTCTCACTTTCCCTCCTGTGATGCATCGCAGCTGTGCAAATACTTTTATCTCTGTTGCATTAGAGTATCTGAATGGCCTGTGTTTTAATTTTTCTGCAGTCTTAGCCTTAAAGTGTTTTTAATCTTTCCAGCTTTGTTCTTCTTGTTTTCGGAGATGACTCTGTGCTCAGAACTCAGTTCTCCTGATTCTGGCATTTAGATAACACAGACAAGTCATCAGTGTAAACAAAACCGGTACCGGCTTCAGCTTTCCCAAATCCCAGACATTTTGATGCACAACTTCTGTTTTAATTGCAGTTTCGTCTGTAAGCACAGTTTCTGCCAAAACAATGTTTTCTACCATTTTACAGGGGGGAAAAAACAGCAACAAAGCCGGGACCAAGGCCAGTCAATGAAATGTTATCATTAATAGAGTCATTAAAAGAATAGCAAGCTGTCTACGTATTAATGGATTTTCTGGTAATTGTTTTTGTTGCCTGAGGCCTTGGACGTAGATTTGTTTTGTTGGTCTGTTTGTTTCTTTCAGTATCATAGCTAAGGGTCGCCCATTTTCTGCATGGATATACTATTTGAAAAGGGTAAGTGCCAGGCCATTTTAATTAGGTCCAAATGTCCAAAACAAGACTTTTTTTCTGCCAATATTTCCTGCAGATAGAAGAAGAGTCACAAATTGAGACTCAAAATTGGACTGTGTCAGAAGCTGCCCATTTAACCACCTTCTCTACCTTCTATTAAGTCATATCACTGGTAACAAGAAAAAGGATTGCAGAAACGAGTTGTACAATATCATAATATTCACCTTAAATTGACAAGAAAAAACAGAAAATACTTTTCTCAATCACAACAAATGGCATGACAGAAATATTCTGGCATTAGTCTTGCAATGCCCATGCAAGCATCAGAAAATTGTGAAGAAATTTTAATGGTTAGTGCTAAGAAGTCTTTGAAGCCCTGTTGGCAAAGGATTTGCATCACCAGGAGACTTGAAGTGATTTGGAAACCGTCACAATTTGTGTCCCGCACTCACAAGCGAGAACCCAGTTGAATTTATTTACATCTACGGTTGCCTGCCACAGACCTAAAATCATTATAAATAGACCACAAGATAATAAGTTGAGCCAGTTGAAACACTCTGTGCTGCAATGGATCTTATCCATCTCATCATCTTTTGAGATTTGAGATTCTGAGATGGATCTGCACACTCCTGAATTTGCACCCAAAATGCTGTCCAAACTTTCATTTATAAATGCCAACGCAGCCCCCATAGCTCATGTTGGAAAGACAGGAAAAAAGCTGTTGTGGGATTTTTACTAACAAGTTGCGTAGATGGCAGAGTCACACGAGATTACAGACGACATGCGCATTTAGTACTAATTGCTAGAGATCCCAATCGAGTAGGTCTTTGGAATGCAAAAGAAAAAACAAAGAAAAGAAACTCAACAGTTTAGTTTTCCCATAAATTAATTATCTAAGAGCTGAATGTAAAAGAGCTGCAGGGTTACTTGTTGGTGATTTTTTCCAAACAGGCAAACAATATATACTCTCCATTTGCGGCCATCCAGGATCCTGTTATTATTTGGAGCCCTCCAGAAAAGTCTGCTGAAGCCGAAATGGTGGTTGTTAGGTCAAGTGGAAACTATCGTCAAAAGATTTTGAGATCCGAGTTCCTTTCACTCTTCCTGAAGGCAGGTCAGTTGTTTCGTGATGTTTTGTTGTGGAGATGAGCTTGCGGCAGACCTGAAGTAGTAGCTGAGATAAATTGTGGTGAGATGCTTTTGGTCAAACATGAATATCCATGTTTGAGTTAGCTAAAATGCAAGCCCATGTGGGATATTTTTGGTTGCTTTGCTGCCTGAGGGTCGCTGACAGATGTTTGGTTTGCCAGCAGTGCTGTCAGATAACAGGCCAGCGAGTTCCAACATTTCTTCGTCAACTTTTTCCCTTATTGCAGTTTCACCAAATAAATGTGAAAACGAGGCTTGTCGGCGCTCAGTCCCACAGGAGCAGAACTGGCGGCATCTGTGGTCGTCACAAAGCCGCACGACAGGGAGGGTGGGAGGTACGGCGTGTGCTTGTGGTAGCACTGGCTCTTAATGTTGCTGCAGTTAGCTCGTGCTCCCTCTCCCCCTTCACCCCAGCAAATCCCCACCACCTAGCACTGAGTGATGTCAGACAGTCAGGAATGCTGGATGCTGAAGAAGAGCGCAACGGCAGCAGGCGGCAGAGATAAGGTCCCCCGTACCTCCACAGATTAAACAGCAGGATTAACCTCTCTACTCCACCACTGCCACCACGGTGTCTTTCACCCCCTTATCTACCCCCCACCTCCTCCTTTTCTCCTCCAACATTTGCCACCATACATTTGTACAGTTGTCATGATGTGGGAAATTGCTTTTTAACCCTATGTGGCTTCGCTCTGTCCTTGCCAATTGAAACATAAGAAAATGGAGCAGGCCTTGCCAGGAAAAAAAAAACATTACTGTTTTGCCCCAAAAGGTTTTCTGGTCTCGTCCCAAGCCAGACATGAAATAGTATGTCTGCAGGAATATGGAGAAAAGGAAGAATCTGCTGAAAATGTCGAATATTACAGCAATTTTGTCAATTCCTGTCAGCGTCTTTTCTTTGAGCCAGACTTAATAACTCGAAGATTCAATTGCTGCATTGAGTTATCATGTTCAAAGGAATAAGGAAAGCACCAATAAATAGTCCAACAGATAATGTCCTCAGCAGTGGCACCCTGAAGCCACACTACATAAACGATTTGCAGATATTTATTTCATGCTCCAGTGTTCAGGGCTCCAGCCACACTTCTCACAAAACATGTCCAGTTCTCAAACTTTACGGTTATTGGATAACAATCAGAAAGTGTATATGTTTAACGAGTCCACTAAAAAGAAATGGTGTATATTTACATAAAGTGTACGGCGCAGTATTGCTTCACCCAGTATCAATTCAGAAGACAGTGCATCTCAACTATCCTTGCCCACGGCTTTTACTCCAGTTATATAAAAACTACATTTGAAATACTAATAGTTTTGTTATTCTTACATAAGAGTTATTATGTTTTCTAATCTAATTCATTTTCTTTGTTTGTCCCAGGTTAGCCTGTGGGTTCCAAGTTGAGCTATTCAAAGGGAAATGAGATAGTTGTTATGCTCTGCGTTTTGCCTGGACATTTTGTCATGATAATGAATGCATGTTTACTCAAAATATAAAAGAATGCTCATAGCTCGATATGTTAACAGTTTTTGTGCCTTTAGCCTTTTGTTCGGTTGCCAATAACTATCATCGGTCATATCAGATCTTCTTTTTGGTTTGGGCTCAGAACGATGGAGGAAATGTAGATCCCCAGCTCTCCAAACCAGGCAATTAGCATAGCATCCCCCTGTGTTAGGTACCTGCGATAAGAGGGCTAGTGACCAAGTGAGCTATGACATTCCATTGATCCAGAAAATTGCTGCGGAGCCAGCCTTGAAATTAGTTTAAATTGCTGAATCAAAAAATGTTATCCTGGGTTCTGGCAAGGCCAGCGTAAACCTCATGCCTCTAATCCCCAGACTGATGTGAAAAGTTGTCAGGGATCGTGTCACCCACCACCACGATTGATGGGGGACTTTGGATTACGCGTGACAGAGAGAGACACATGCAAGCAACTGGGATTTGACTTGGATGGCACTTATGGCTACCAGGGTCGTGACTTGGTTCCAAATCTGCAGGCTTTGGGAATTTCCAGTGTGATCCAACACTGGCTTTGTGCTTTTCAATTCAATTACACGCCATCTCTTTACTCTGTGACAATGTCAGATTGCAAGCTCTCTTAAATGCAAGTTGAGTCATAAATCTAAGCTTTGACGCTTGGTTCAAGGATTGGTGGGGGGATAATTTACCATCAGTCAGGTGCCTCATTTTATCCTCTTCGGATACTCTTAAAATAGCAACAAACAGCCACATTGGAGTTGCAGACTGATGTAAGGAGGGAGCAGGCAGGAATATGTCAACTCTAAACAGCTTTAATGTGGAATAACTTCTGGTAAGAGGATCACTGAAGCAAACACAGAAGTGGATTAAAGTCAAATATATTCTGTAAGTATAATCACAAGTCAGTTAAAAGCAGGGTGTTGCCCAGAATAGTAGCGTTGTGAATTGTAGGTGACGCTTAAAGTAAATAGACAATGATTGCTCACAATGGCAAACACAGCAGCATGTTAAACTTAGAGCGAAGTAGTGATTTGAACTTTAAGAACTCACTTGCGCTCCGGTTAGCGTATCATATGTTTTACGCAGTAATTAAACAGGGAGTAGACAGTCTTCTAAAACAATTTGAGCTCTATGCTTGGCTGCAGTGTGCTGCTGCCGCCGCTCAGGTGTGCTTCAACTGCTCACTAATAAACGGCTGAAATATGATTTTAACACCACTGCACAGCAGCCTGCCACAGTCAGATGCAGCAGGTGCTGTTTTAATCAGTTCTTACAGGGAAAAACGTGGAGCTGTACAGTCGGTGCTTCCTCCACCTGACATCGCTACACTCGGCGTGTCTTCTTCCCTTCTTTGCCACAATTGGCTTGTTGTGTATTCACTTTCACTGTTAAAGAAATTCACCCATCTTTACCACTTAGTTTTGAAAATGTCAACCACCAAAGAAGAAGGCATTTTTTTGTGCCAGTTTGACAGGGCAATCTTTGCACCACCCGTGTTTTTTTTTTTTAGGTTTGTTTATCACATCCCACAATGTCAGCAAATATAAAACTAGTCTCTGTTTCACTTTCTCTTTTTGACTTATGTGAAAAAAAGTTCTGCTCTAAGTGGGTGAAGCCTTAAGTATCGTACATAATCCCTTTTGCTTCTGACAGGAATAAGAAACTTGCTCTAAAGATCACTCAACAGAGTTTTAAGTTAGTGTGTGAAAATCCAGCAGGATAAGAGAATGCCCCACTGGATACTCCCGGATTAGTATATCTATTGATTTGTGTCATCATGAGGAACACAGAGTATATTACAAGCACATTAAAAGACAGTATCTCCCCACATTAAAATGTGAAGCAAAGGGAACGAGGCAGGGGCACTTCAAACGGCTGCTTAGAAGCTTACTGATTTGCTGAGTGTGTTTCTTCCCAACAGGTATGTATTAATGTGCTCTCATTAGAACTCAAAGCCACAAAAGAAAAGAAAAGCTATTCTTTACTAGGAACAGCTGGGGACTTCTTTGCTTTCATTATAAAGCTCAAGAAAAAAAAACCTCTTCTAACGTTAAAAAAAATAAAATAAAAAAAGAATGTAGGATGATGAAGAAAGTGCTATTGCAGCAGCCATTGCTCTACCTGAGCAATCGTCAGTGATTTGTGTGCTTACAATCTCCCACTGGGCAGTGAAAAACTATAAGGCCTGACAGTGTGTTGACTCTGCAATGTGTTAAACCTGTCATGCATGTCACATCAGTACAGAGGCTGATGTGGTGCAAATATAGCCAACTATAGCAAAGTCAGTATGTGATGGTTGGCTATAAAGCTAAACAATGTGTGTGCTTATCCAAGCTGCAGCTTAAGACTTTTTATTTTCATTCAGTTTAAGCCACTTTTATTGAAATGGCTCCAGTTGACAACAATAGCTCACTGTAAGGAAGCACTTGGCAACAGTGGGAAGGAAGAACTCCCTGTTAACAGGAAGAAACCTGTGTGCTCAGCGAGGGGTAGACATCTGCCACAGCTGGTTAGGGATGAGGAGAAAATGCTGAGAGGATGTAAACTATGGTATATATTAGATCACAACTACAAAAACTTAAACTAAAAGTAGAGACAGGGAATCGAAACAGGGCTCTGGTTCCACGGGAGTGGGGGCTGTTACCTGAAGCCTCTGGCTCCCATTCTACTCTTGTAAACTCTATGAACTAGAAGGATGCAGGCTGAGTGTTCTATGGTCGTTAAGTGATGAAGTGACGAATCCTACTTCCGGGCCTAAAGTAGTCTGCGTTTAATATGGCTTTTGTGTTGTTAACATGTTTAATGTTTTGTATTTTCTTCTATTTAATCTCAAAAAGCTCCTAAAACAGTCAGTGATCACTGTTGACCTCCCTCGGCTTTTATTACCGCTAATCATTTATTTAAGCTCAGTTTTTAAAACCTTAGGATGTAACTACAGCCCAGCCCATGCAACAGTATATGAATGACTAATCTCATATTGTGGATGGATTATCTCAGTTGTTCTCCTGGCTGAAGTTTGGTCCTTTTACAGCATCCTGCCATGCGATTACATTTGTTCCTGACCACCGAGAACACTCACGTTAACTTTTATCGAGTGGAAAAAAAGTTAGCTTGTTTATATTATGCTAACATAGCTGTGTCGCTAGCGGTCACGTAGCACATCATTATATACCAGCTAGCCAAACTTCAGTAACCCTACAAACGTCACTGCTGTTTAGTTTTCTCAATTATGTTGGAAGTGATAACAGAGCTGTACGTTTTAATTTGTTTCCAAAACCCCGCAGTCAGGACATGCTATATTGTATTTAGATAGAAGCTAGCGAGCTAACTTCCTGCTAACTTCTAACTCCGTTAAATGTCATAAATTCCGTTTTCATGGATGCCTGGATGTTAAACTCAATTGTTACACCTGGTAGAGCAGAACGCTGATCATTTTATTAAAGATGAAAGACTTTAGACAGTTTTTCAACTCTCAGCAATGCCATAGTGATCGTTTGATATATGGACCTGCAGCGGAGTTTAGGCCCAGACACGGCTAGTGACGTCAGACTTAATGACCGGATTGGGATAATATGGTAATAAAAGGCCTTTAACATATTATTTTAACAGCCACTATCATTGAAGAACACAAACATAACTCAATTGCAAGGCTGTTATCATAATGCATATTGTGCACTAATACATACCACAGGGAGTATCCCGCTGGCTTGTTGTATAATTTGTAACACGAAAATTGCTAACCATAAATAAATATCATGCAAGCAGACCAGCCCAGATGCTAATGTAGATTAATGCAAGAGCTTTGGCTGAGGTAGTGGATGCAAACACTAAATTGTTTTTGCACAGTCCTGCATTTTGTTCTGGAGGAAAAGGTTTAAAAGTGCAGTTTAGAGTCTCAGTCGTTTGAAGAACAGCGTCTTTCACTAGAAATCTAAAAGGCTGAATAGTCATAATGACGAGAAGAGTACATGACCTTCTGGGTTATTTTCAGAGGATGGAGAACGGATGCAGTGCATCGCTCACCTCCGTCATGATGGACATCATCTAGTTCAAGCCTGTGAATCACAGACTAATTTAAAGTCTTTGTCAAGACACTTGATCAGAGCTACTCATCAGCTGCTGCTTCGTCAGGCGGATTTTGGCCTTAGCACTGACGTGTACACTTTTCTAAATGAGCACCGGAACCTTCTTGGATGACAGTGTTGTTGATGTAATTGAACGACAAGGACAATAAATCCTTTTAGGTCAATGGTTTTACAAGCAAAGGTCAGACACTGAAGAGGAGATGTAAGGACGTAAATTTTAGGTGGTTCTTATTGGTTGCTGCTGTCATGAAGATGTGGGAGCTGAACTCATATTTGAGTGACATTGAGGAGACATGTATTATGGACAGGGTGAGGAGGACTGAGAGCAGCAGCTGCAGGCTTCCCATCACACCGCAGTAACAGATTATGGATGTGTCCTCAGACTGTGAGCTGAAAATGAAACAGAAAAGATACTGTCACAGCGTGTGGACCCTAATGAACCCTTATCCTTTGGATCTAACTTGACGTGTGAACGAACGGCAGAGCAACTGACTCGGTATCGAAGCATCAGTGTTAAAGCTTTCAAGGAAAAATTAATCCAAGATGTCTTATCAGAAAAGGAAAAAAAATGTCTGCGGATTTTTTTTCTTGTTGCTTATTATATTGATTTTAGCTTTATTAACATTATCAGCAATGCAAAATGAAAGCGATATTAAAGTAAGCACTTTGGAAGGCCCCAAACAAAGCTTCCACTGGAAATGACACCAGTATGAATACCAGATTAACTGGAGAGCACTTATGTGACTAACCTTGAATGTCTTTGAGCTGTTTTTCTTATTGGCTTGAAAAGACTTTAACAAATTCTCAAACTGAAACCTTGAGGGGGAAAATAAAAGCTCTACCCTTTTCTGTTTTGTTTTGTGTTTTGTTTTTTGTTTTTTACTTTCAGCTGTCTGTTTATGGCCTGACCCTCTGGGAAATAGACTTATAAAACACATCCATCTCCACATATTGATCAGGATTATAATAGTCTGAACATTCAACTATGAAAATCTTAACAATACCACTGCTCACTATAACCAAGTTGAGGGAACTCCAGGCCACCAGACTAAGGCTACTTATTACTTTAAAGTTCATCATGAAAATACACACCTGTTCCTTTAGCTTTACATTATTAGCACTTGGAAAATGTGCTTGAAAACATTGTAACTAGTACAATTTCAACAAGAAAACAGCATATTAAACACTGGAAACTTGAAACTAGTCATGAAAGTTATATTGTAAACTTATTTTTTCGTTCGTTCGTTTGTTTGTTTGTTTGTTTGTTTTAATTGCATTTCTTTAGTTGATGTAACGCAGACTTAATGGATTGGATTGCATTTATATAGCGCTTTTCGAGACCCTCAAATCGCTTTACAATTCCACTATTCATTCACTCTCACATTCACACAATTGGATGTTAATTCAGTATAACTATTTATGGGATTGCGTAAATAGAGGTTTTTAATATCATTTTCATTAACCTTCCACACACACACACACACACATTAACACGCAGGAGAAAACAACTGAATTATCTCACAAAACGTGGCCTGTTTATACTACATAGTATATAACTAATATGGAATGCCTCCGAGTTAACACATTTGACCTGGCACTTGATCAGAAAGTTGTGTGAATAATGAAGTGAGCTGGGGATATTTGCTTTCTGCAGCCAAAACAGAATAAACTGTAAATTACAAAAACATTATGCAAATAAATGAGATAATTTTTCTATGCTTGGATATTTCGGCATGAAAATGCATGAAAACCGCTACTGAAACAATACTTGTGAATTTCCAATGAATACATACATCAGCCACAACATTAAAACCGCTGACACATGAAATGAACAGGCTTGATTATATAGTTACAAAGAAGTATTCTGGTGGGAAACTTCGCATCCTGTCATCCATTTGGATGTTACTTTAATTTAATATTTAATTTAATACCGTCTCAGACCAAATGCAGAGCCGCATGGAGCGACGTCCCCAGCAGAACAGTGCATGTTGTCTGCTCCACAATGTCCCAGAGAACATAACAAAGAGTCACTGACCCAGCCATCAAACTCCTCAGATCTCAATCTGATTGAGCATCTTCTTCTTTTTATGGAAGAAACCTGATGCGGCACACGCAGGGGATCCCAATAGAACATTCCCAGAGGTCTCATATCCATAATTTGAAGGGATCAGTCCTCTTTTGGTGGTTTTGAAGGAATTATTAAGGGTGATTGGTGGACTGTAGGTAAGATTTCCAAAAGACATTGTTAAGAATGTAGCTGATCATTATGAAACTATTGTTTACAAAGAACACAAAGACTTAATAAACAAAGTGAATAATAGTATATTTGATTTATTTTGTGGGATTTAAGGCGGTTATTTAAGAAAATCTGAAACCAAATATGTTTTTTTTTTTCATATCACCTCTGTTTTAAAAAATGAAACCTACTTTTTGCATGAATAAAAGACTAAAAGAGTTCAGAATTGCACTCCGGTGCTTGTCCCATGCAGAGCTTCGAAGAAGACCAAGTGAGGACTGTGCATATAGGCAGATTATTTCATGCTAAGGTCAGTCATAACGACAATAGGAAAAAAAGCATACCTTTTAGTTTCATTCAGCCAAGCTGCTCCATCGTTAAATAGTTGCTGTGCAAGGACCTCCTGGGAAATTAAAAACATATTGTGCCACAATTTCCCTGTGACTCAGAACATCCCTCGGGAGAGAACTTTTAAAATTTCTAATAAAGGAGACTTCAAATTACAGAGAGGGGACCTGGCATTAATTAAACTGGGGATTTCAGTAGGGTCAACCTCTCGTATTTATCTGTTTATATCCATGGTTTGGTGCTCTGTGAAGACTGTTTGGTGTATTGAGGTCACAGCTCATGGGTAAAACAAACATGTGGATGTTGTCACATGTGATACAGAGATTATTTATGTGTTACAATAAGCTAAAACCACGAGGTTGTAAAAATAAACTGTGCGTCGAACAGAAACATGTGACGAAGTTTGCTTTTCTGTGAGCCACGCTCCATTTGCTTTGTAAAATTCTGCTGTGTGGGCCATAATTTTCAGACTGTAATGTCATCAACTCATCTGTCCAGCTAACCTTTTAGGAAGGTGTGCAGTGAGAGTCATTTTGATGAGGCTTGCAGCATGCATTGCTCTGAATCTGTCTTTATTTCTGCTGCATCGATGATCCCTCATCAGCTACCTGCGCTTTCACAAAACTAAAAGCAACATTTCTTTGTGTCCTTCTGCTGAATATTTGCAGACTAAACTTGTGGCTGTTGTTGTTTCCAGCCTTGACCTAACTGGTTGAATTTCTGGCTGTCTGGCAATATGCGAGGAATATAAGATGTTGTTTTTCTCTGTGTGTTGTGGGTCCGTCTGAAGCAGAGCTGTGGTCGTGCATGAATGATATTCTACTTAACTGTTTTAAGAATGCCTTCAGGTTTTTGTCCCATAGCCGTTTAAACACAGCCATGTCAGACAGATTGCTCAAGTCTGATGATGTAAAATGAAGTAAAGCCAAACTGATGGAGACGGGTGGTGACATTTATGGTTCCACATGATTTAGGTGATTTACTTTCCCGAGGACTAAATTTCCTCGAAAGCACTAAAACTAAAGGCCGAGGCTGAGAAATTATTTGTCAGTAATTATGACCTTCAGAGGTTAAATCCTAGCACGTAGCAAATCCCTGACCTTTCCTGTAACAATGAACATCTCTCAACTTAAGAGTTTCAGTGCTCCCTGAATGAAGTGTTTATATTCAACATTGATGCCAGAGAGAGCATTGATACTGGGCGTTTCAGGGGAGGAAAAAGCCTGATTTACATTCAGTGACATTTTTAGAGCATTTCTAATCAGTATTTTCATATTTACAATGGAACAAATAAATGTCTGTAAAGTGAAAGGTGGCATTTGTGGTGACAAATCCTGGGAGCATTACAGGCGGACTCTGTCGGCTCCGTTTGGTTCTTTTATCTCTCTATTTTTATTTAATTTCCAACAACTTGACTTTTGGTTCATTCTCACCGCTCCCATCAGTGCCTCCTTGTTTTCAGCCACAGCAGGCAACAGAAAATGATATAATATGATCTATAATAACAAGTGACCTGCTAAAGGGACGGATACTTCCCTCGGGAGCTAGCAAATAGCAAAACTGAGCCGAACGAGGGTTAATATTGCCCTTAATTAAACAAAACAATATCAAAAAATGCTCCATTTCTGCAAATCCAGTTGCTGTTCTTTCAGTTTTCTGAACCCTTTTATCCAGCTACAATCTGACCACAACCCACTGCCTACACTGTTACCACTGCTCTCACATTACATTGCAAATAGATTCATAATAGAAAGAGAAAAGAGCTTTTAGTGCAGCAGCTCAGTGCATGAATGTAAACAAACTTGACAGACGCATCAATAGCCGTATCAGAAGCTACTAGCTATTGGCCTCAGCCTTTGTAAAGAACCGTACAGCTTACTCAGGATCTTTTAAGAACTGTTTTTGAAATAAGAACACCTTTTATGTTGCTGTAAAGAGTGTGCTGCATCAAAATCCTCCTAGTGATTTCTTTGGCTGCTCAACGATTGTTATTGTCAGCCATAGTTTGTATGTTAAACACCGATTTGTGTTCAAATACTCACCAAGTTTAGTGAAATTTAAGAGTGCAATGCAAATTGGAAACCCTGAATACTCGCCGTCAATTAAAAGTTGTGCCTTTTGAAACATGTTACCTGCTAAAGATTTATTTTGAAGGCGAATGGTCTCCCTTTTCTGTCTGTACTACAGTTTCATTACTCTGAGAATAGTTGGCAAGTGTTTGTGGACAAGTCGGCATCTTCCATGTAAACTACAGGCAATCACAGCAATCTGCTAACAACCAAAGCAATTGCAAGGCGGTTTTCGGTGCTGTATAAAGAGTATATCTTTATGACCAGTTTTACCTTACGACTTGCAGAAAATCCAGCAAATGGGAAATACACATCTTTCCCTTGAAATTCCCTCAGAATTTAAAAATAAGAAATGAGAAATTAAAGCTTGTTGTGGTGCCCCCAAGTGACCAAAGCAATAATCTTTTTTTTTTTTTACTATTGCTGCTATTATTGCTACTTGTATTTGTCTGTGATTAAATACATACATTTGTTAATAATGTTGTTAACTAGGTAATTTAATCTGTTCTTTAACTAGTGACTCCAGTCTTTTATTTCCTGTTTTAGCTTGTTCCTTCGTAATGTTACTGTTTATACTGAGTCTGGTTTTACTGATGTTCTAGTGTACTGGAAACAAACTATTTACTATGAATTCTAAAACTCTTTAATTAGTGCACCTTAAACTTCACATTAGCTGACTGGCTAAATAATCGATGGATACAAACTGACTCAAAACACTGTCTCCTTGGGGGGTAATTAGCTGTAAATGTTGAGATTACACAAGCATGTATTTGCAGACACACTAAAAACAAAACTATGTTAGAAGTCTGTGTCAGCACAGAACCTGAGAAGAAGGATGTGGCTACATGTGCTTCAGTTCTGGTACAAACCATGGTTGCATGACTTTAATTACATTGTCTGTTTGGCAGAGCTGTGGCACATCAATCTTATCTGCTCAGCTGCAAGCAACAATCCCAGATCTCAACAAAAACCTCTCAGCTGACACAGGGCCTGAAGAAGTACAGCAAACATTGTAATCCTCTTTAGTTTGAATGATTTTAGCATCTCACCTTGCCTTAAGATCTGTCATATTAGGTATGCTGAAACAACAACAAATGTTGGAAACCGTTTCCCCCGTCGAATCATAAATCATAGAGTAGTAAGGAAAACTGGAACAAGCTGATGATCGATAGTAGCACTAACACGATGACTGATGCAGAGGACATGAATGAATCTTAACAGCCTTACTGTGTACAGTTGTAATCATTTCATTATTTGATTTTTGAATTCTATGGGCATCATGTTCATCACTGCAGAATAATAAAGTGGCAATTGTCTGTTAATCAATATTGCAATGAAAATGTCTTGTATTCCTTGTGAGCCTATTTGTTGTGTTTAGCATTTCAGATTAGATTTTAACAATGTTTGATCAAGCTTAATTGAAGATAAGGCCAACTTTATCTCCCCTTCAACAAACAGCAGGGTAGAGCCAAGTAGGAGTGATGGATGGCTCCTCCTAGCTTCTCTTGTTGTTTGTTTCATCCCTCGCTGTGTTTAAAAATTACCCTTCAAAATGGTACCAAGGGTGGAAACTAGTGTTCTCGGCTGCACCGAAGGAGGACATGCTTGCTTGGGTAATCCTTAACCATGGCTTTTACAAGGGCCTTTCTTGGCACCACGGCGCACTCCTTCAAACATCAATATCAGCTGCGTGCTATCCCCTTTGGGTAGGTTCAGTTGATGGCTTTCCGTCTTTGTATGAGGGCTTTCTGGCAGAGATGGAAGCGCCATGGGAGTGGACTGACATTGATTTCTTCATCCCAATGCACACGCTGATGTATTGACTGCCATGCTGATCAGTTAGAGACATTCTGTTTCTGTTTGGTGGAGCTGAAAGATGAGAACAGAATTGTATCAATCTATGCCACCATTCAAAGGCCATATTAATTTCTTTTTTACTGTAGCACTCTGATCTTTTCTGTTTCTTTCACGAGGAAAAATTCGACTTTATTCTGTGTTTGTCTGTGAAATGCTGTCGGAGTCGGTTTAGAAAAGAAGCTTTGACTTACTCTTCGAGCTATGGCACCCAGTGTGATTATGTTGAGGGTGTCAGGCACAAACAGTAAGGTCCCGATTCTCTCTGTTGCACTTTCTGTCATTCAATTAAAATCTGCTGCTCGTGTTTAAAATTTCTATAGTCTCTGAAGAGGAAAAAAGGTATCTAGAGTGGGGTGGGCCTTCCCTCTTTTGTCACAGTGAAGAGCCTGTGATTCATTTCAATTTGTAATCATAATTTAGTCATCTCACTGGAGCAGTTTCTCACTAATGATGTAGTCATGCACAACACAGAATTCACAGAATTCAAGATGTTAAGGCTTCTGATGTGTTCAGAGGTATATTTTGCAGCCTGTTGTCACAGTGCAGCTAAAATAAACATGCTCCGTTTCTGACATCTGTCAGAGTGAATTATAGATCTCCAGAAGAGTTGCAAAAGTCACAATTCTTCTTCTTGGTGTACGGCTTTGTTGTTTGTTATAAAAAAGAGGTTTTCAGTGTGCCTGACTTGCATCTAACTGATAACACATACTCTGGAGGCAGAATACGAGAGCAAAGCGCACTGCAGCTGCTTCCCCACCTTCAGGTAATGAAGCTGATTGTGTGCATGTGTGTTTGGTGGAAGAGTGCAAATGACCTTCTAGCAAGATAAATAATTCTGCACGCTTGTTGACCTAATATAAAAATGTAAAAGCTGAATTAATTGCATCTTAAATTCAAATAGCTGGTAATTTTCCAAATCCATCGCTTGCTAGATGTGATGGATATGTAAAATGCTTACAGTGCGTCACCTCAGTCCTCAGTCCTGCCACTGAAAGTGATTGTCACTGGAAGCATTCGGGATGACTTTGTGTCTGTTAAATCCAATGAAATTGCTCTGAGTTGTATTAATGGAACTCAGTCACAATTTGAGCAGCTAGGGACAAGGTCAAAGTCGAGCCCACCACCTTTGAAATTGATTGGACACCGATTCATCCGTGTGGAGCAAATGTGTGTTAAAAAATGCATGCCTCTTGATATTTTTGTATTATAAATGTTGAAGCCACATTCACCTGTGACATAGAGGGGAAAAATATATCAGTCTCCTTTCTCTGAGTTAGCAATTTAGCAGGCATACCTCAATTTTCACTGGAAATGATACATAAATGTTTTTCATGACTAATATACAGGTTTTCATTACGGATGAAAAGTAATTTTCAGTCTTTCACCCAGCACAGTCCAACTGACTAAATAAGTATAAACACCAAAAGGATTGTTTACCTGAACAATGAAATGGATCATTTCGGATCTTCGGCCGCGTAGTGAAACCTGCGTAACAAATGGCCAAAGGTCAGTGTGATTTTTATTTGTCTCTGAGTGTCTGAATCACAAGAGTCTTTCAAAACATTCTTTGCCCTCCATAAACATGAAACAATAAATCTGAGTAAAATGCAACTGAGAGATATATTATCAGAGTTTTATTTATTTCAGTAATTAATCATTTGGAATGTTCTTGATATAACCTGAATATATATAAATCAAGTGAAATTCCCATCAGATTGCATTACATTTAGAGTTTTACATTGTACTCATGTAACAACATTACATGTAAAAATTTACATGTAATCAGATTATTTAAAGTCAGCATTTTTAGGTTCAATTTCTTTTTAGTGTGTATCGTGTGTGTTTTCTGATAGTGTGCTGGCTGATTAAACGTGTGAAGAATTGTGCAGGTCATAATAAATTGCATATCCGTGGTTGTCATATATGCACAAATAGACTAATCATGTTTTCACTGTTTATGAGTGTTAGGGGTTTTGTTTACCAAGCTATAGAATGAATCACTGAGATTCATTGAGCAACAAGAATGTCAAAATCAAATTTCATAGCCATCCATCTCTCAGCTGAAAAAGAACTCCTAACTAAAAGTTGAAAATGCCAGGGGATCCCTTTAGAAACTTTGGTTAAACTTTGTTCTGTTGTTATTCTAGTGAATTATGTTGTTTATGATCATTATTATTCTCATTATTATCATCCTATTCAAAGGCACAGGAGCTTGCTAGCAATGTTTAGCCTGTTGGTGACTTTAACAAAATTCCACCGCAGATAAATATTTGGAAAACTATTAAATTATGTAAACTGAGAACGTAACATTGCATTTACAGGTCACTAGGCAACATGATGACATCATGCATATCATGCATAAGACAGCTTTTGTGGATATAAATAGGACGTTACTATCATGAAATTAAAACGATATGATGCTTCCACAAAGATGGTCTAGATGCATAAAGGCAAGAAGTAGGTGGTTGCTCGGCAACCTGATGATGTCATAACATCTAATGTAGATAGGTACCCCCAGGGGTCTATGATATATCTGTGTGCCAAGTTTTGTTGCTCAACCTCTGACAGTGTAGGAGGAGTTGGCGGACAAAGAAACAAACACATGGAGAGAGATTTGGTGTTTTATAGTGAGATTATAGTGATTATTATTAATGGTATTTCTAGTAGCAGTAGTAATTGTAGTAGTAGTGATGATGGTGGTAGTGGTAGTAATATAGTTGTATGTCTTGTGGATGTGTTTATTTGGTTTTAATTGTACTCTCAGCAATATTTAAAATGGAAGAATACTCTCATCCCTTTGTTTTAAGTTCTAAAATGCTAAATAAAACATTGAGTGTGTGAATGCATAAAATCTGCCTCTGGGGACCAAAGCTCAGGGAAAGAGTTTAGGTTTTAAACAGGGAATGGCTCATTCATAGGTGCGAGCTGGAAACATTCATTTTTATTTCTTAATGCATGCAGTGCAGATGTTACAACATGTTTAAGTCATATTTAATTCATGTTTTTACGCTTAGTAAGAGGAATTTGCTTTCTTCGTAAAAACATTTGCACTTGTTTGACTCATTGAGAATTCCTAAACAGGGGGTTTAGATTTTCCCACCCAGTGCTGTGGTATAAAAACTAGAAACACTTTAATGGAAGACTCTGTGGATCTGATCTAGGAGATTCTCTGAGAGTCGTAATTATCTATAGACACTTAATTGATATTCCAGCACGGATGAAACTTTTACTGACATCACTGGATTAATTTCATCTTTTAAATGCGTGGGATGTTTTTAAAAAAATTAACCGGAAAGTTGAACATTTTCAGTAATTGTTTGATGTTACAGTCAGAGTAAGAGTAGGAGTGTCTTTGTCTTTCTCCCAGACTTGGTCAAGTTGTGGCTTTCCTGGTTCTAAATGTTTATTGTCAGAAAAGTCTGTTTATGTGCACATATTTAAACTCCAAGAATAGAAATTTTAAAATGTTTTGGCAGCTCACCGGTTGTTATTTTTTAGCTATAACATGCTCATAGCCAGTCCAGTCTGTGCATTTTAATCAGCGTTCCGACATGGTGGGAAACTAAACTTCCCTGCTCACACTGTACAAGTCAATGGGGCAGACACCACGTGGAGCTCCTTCCGAACATAATCAGAACGTGTAGCCTTCTGAACCTTGACTCTAAAACTGAATTACATACAGAACCGAGAACTCCCGTTCGAGACCGCAGCCATCTGTCCACTTTGTGTGTCGAATGTTGCATATCTGTTGGTCTTTGTTCTAATTTTAACACTGAGTAATGTGTTTCAGTAATGCACCACATAATTGCAGCAATCACCTCAACCTCCACCGTTGCTTGGCCGGGTGGCACAGACTTACTCTGAGGCTTTGGCTGTAAATAACAACAAACAACTTCAGTGTGAATAAACTCCCTGGAAATCAAATGCACATTGACAGTCAGGGCTTTAACCACAGGAAGCCTTCCAATATTCTGAGGCCCTATCACAAGCAAGTTCTTTAACTGACAGTCAGAGCCCAGGCAGCAGGCCTGGGATTGTCACGACTGTGGGATATACAGAGCCCAACATCAGCTCTTTCTAATCCACCCTGAGCTTGGTGGTCCCTGAAGCAGGATATCAGGAGAGCCTGTTAAGTTCACAGAAAATTAAAAACGTAAACGTGAGGCAGCCGTGGCATCAACCTTTTAAAGGTGTCAGGAGCAAAGTAAATTAGCTTGTTAGCAAGATGTGAAATTGATTTTATGAAAAAAAGGCAGATCCATTTCAAATTGATTAGTGTATAAAAAAAAGTGGAAAGTTTATGGAATATTCCATAAAATTGCAACTATTTGCATTTTTTTTTTTTAAAAAAAAGCTGTGACTACAGGTTTGTCCTTGACGTTTGGGAACCTCAGATGCTTCCTGGAAGGCATCCTGTGGTCCCTTGATCCCCATTTGGCATAACTGGACTCCGCATGCCAAACATCTGGGCAGGTGGCAGCCAGCCACTCTGCTAATAGCAAGCCAGATATCTTGCCTGTCTTTGATGTGCAGACAGGGATTACTGTGGTTCTCAGCACTCACATTTAATAACCTGGTTTAAAAAAGCATCAAGTCATCTGTAATCTTTATCGACCTCCATTGACAAACAAAACGTGTCACAGCAGCAACGATAAATCAGCCCGAGGCACGGACGTGATAGTGAGGCAAGCGAACTAACCGATCAAAGATCGAAGAAAAATGTCAGAAAAGAAGTGATGGAAACTGAAATAATCACACTGCGGAGTAATGTTATTTCTGAACGTGTTTAATATTCAGGAGTGAAATGTGTCGTTGGTGCTCATTTGTACTTCAGTGCTGCTCTGTGTGTGCATGTGGGTGGGTGGTTAAATGTGCCTGTGGAGTTTTTATTCCAGAATAGAATAAGTAGCAGAAAGTGAGTTTATAATGCCAGAAATGTCACCACCTCAACTGTAATCATTAATTCGCTGAAATTAATCATCAACTCTATCAGTGCCCTGCAGGTCCACTGTGCAGAAATATGGTCCTTTTGTCATGTAAAAAAAATAATAAAAGGAAAGGAAAAAAATTTGACTTTTACTTTGATCAGATGCAGTCAAGGACAGAATCCATGGTCCAAGGTTTTCAATTCCTCTTTGATCTGCCTGCCCTTTGTTCCATTGCTGCATTATCTCCTTCCTTAACTCAGCCATTTGAGAGGCCAAATTAAACCGGGTGTGTTTAGGTGTGCAGTTTAAAACTCTGTGTCTGCCAAACTTCCTTGGGCTCCGGCTTTAGAGCCAGCTTAGTCTAATGGACTGTGAGATCTGCTTTTGACTCAGAACAAGCTCTTTCGCCCGAGCAAAAACACTAATCAGACTTGTTTACTTGAATGATTTATGTAGCATGAAAAACTTGAATTCCCATGCTCATAAATGTTACACGGTTGAAAAGGCAAATATTGTTTCACTGTTGCGCACACAAAAGGAGAAGGTTTAGATAAGTGAGGCAGTAAGTAGTAGAAGTGACTAAGTGCACTTATTGCACCATCTTGTGAATGAAGCAAGTGTTGCATGTCATTAAAGGTTCGACAACAATAGGCTTGTCACACTGGTGGAGGGAAAAATATCTCATGCATAAGCCACGTTTCATAAAACATGTGCAATCACAAATATTTGTATATGCTCATATAGTTGCTCGGTTATGAATAACTTGTCACAAACTGACAAGAGCTAGCAGCTGATATTTATTTGCATTGGCATCACTCTCGTATCCCCGAAGGGACACCGTATATTAAATTGATGATTCACGTCAAGAGATAGTAGATCCTGCTTCTCCTTTCCGGAAGTTTCATCAACCCCAACATGTGGCTCCAATCCAGTAGATATCATTTCCCCCGAGTCGCCGGGAAAGAAAAACAACCAAGCAGGTGTCTTGGTTATGATGAATACTAAATAAAAGGTAGGCCAGGGAACTGTGCTGGCGTTTCTTCAGTGGCAATTGGGTGGGGGTGTTTGTGCTCTGGAGTGGGTGCCAGAGTCTGAGAGAAGCAGAGTGGCGTGAGATTGAGCGCTTCGGAAATTAAATCATGTGTTAATGACAGAGTTACCTAATTAAACCTGAATATCTAAATGACTGCAGAAAAACAAAGTCGACAGTTAGACAAATGCCTAAGGCGGGACTGTGTGTCGGTGCGGTGCCCAGAGCAGGCTTCTCCTCGGCTTTATCAATTTATAACACACAGGAACGACTGATCCGAGCAGTGGGCAATATGAGGTGAAGTGGAAAAGTAAAGCACACTCGGCTCATGTATAGTGGGCAGTATGGTCCTTTTCCATCTCGAGAGCACCATTACACTTCACGTTCAGTATGACTATGCTCTACTCCTCTATTCTGAGCTGTGCCCTCGAGCTTTGCTGTGAAATATAAAGCCTAGAATTTGTAATTCTCCGGAGGTCAAAAAATAAACACATTGCTTAAGCAGAGGTGCGGTTAAGGTGTGACGAGGAAGACGCTAAGTGACTCGGACGACTTTTGCAGGACACCTCGAACTTGCCAAGTTCCTAGGAGCTTAAACATGTTGTGACTTAAATGGCATTAATTAGGCTGACCCATTTTAACGTTGATACATTTCAAATAGTGATAATTGTTCCCAGGAAAGCACAATTAATAGGTCCTATTTGACTTTTAAGGACAAGAATTACCTGTTTTTGTAGGACCCAGGCACAAGCTCTAGCTGCAGGAAATGATTCATAATTACGTGTAAAGACTGATTAGGGACCTGTCTCATTGTGGTGATCCAGATGAATTATCTCCCATTATGACAGTACTTTCTAATCACATTTATAAAACAAGGTCTTTATGGGTCCATGGCTGTGATGTTAGGGCAGACTGTACTCACAGGAAGCTTTCATGTCTCTGAGAGTGCTGGATGTTGTGGACTGCTCTGTTTGCGAGTTGCTGTATTGTGCTGGAGAGCCTGTCCATTTTCAACCGCTTTTTCAAGAGCATCCCTCACCGCTCCATTAGCTGAGTATGCTTGGATATGTGGAGAATTGCAGAGTGGGGTGAGTGGAGGGGTGGGGGGGAGGTGGCTGAATGCGTAGCTCCGGCTTAGGTGCTCAACTAATTTTTGATGCTCTGTCAGAGGCAACCAGAAAGAGGAGGGCAGCAAAGAAAGAGAAGAGATTAGTCAGAACTCCTACACTAATAACTGAAACAAGCCCCGCAGGTTTGCATCACAGTTCATCATTTTAATCTATGTTCTTTAGTCAGAGTGAAGGGCAAAAGATGCAGGCAAACTACTTAAAATGATCAAGTAAGATCATTAGTTTATAACGTAAACCTGCCTCGGTGTTTGCGAACACAGCGTGTAATCTGAAATCCCGCAAATTCCTTTTATCAAACATTCATTTGCATTTCTTTACAGAACTTGTCACATTTATAAAACATGCTATTCTACCCAACCACGGAGTAAGCCCAACCA
This sequence comes from Perissodus microlepis, assembly GCF_051167445.1. Taxonomy (NCBI): domain Eukaryota; kingdom Metazoa; phylum Chordata; class Actinopteri; order Cichliformes; family Cichlidae; genus Perissodus; species Perissodus microlepis. Next base: position 10,228,890 of record NC_140476.1, read on the forward strand.
TGATGACTGAGCAGTGTTTACCTCACTTGAATGTCTGTATTAAACTACCATTGAGATCTCAGCACTCAGTTGTGTAATGAAGGTTGGAATTGATACACAATAACTGTAATGTGTTGAATTGCAAGCGAGCGCGGTGTCTCTGGTGGCGCGTTTACAGACCGACATTGAGATGGAGGTTAATGATGCAAAACTTGTGCGTTTCACATACCACAGCACTGTTTGGGCTTCATGTCTGAGCTCTGCCTGTGTTTAGTCAAGCTGTGATTCCCTCATATATAAGTGAAAGGGGGGTTATGATGGGGCCAGATTTGTATTTACCCCCAATGGTTGAATGTAGAGATCTTAAAGCGCTGACCCTCGATAAAAGTAATCCGTCTGACATTTGATTGAGGATTATATATGAATTATACAGCTTAACCACGGCGCATGAGAAGAAGAAAGGTCTAGCAGTGAGTTCTTATCACTCCATGTCAGTTTTTCCACAAATCACTATCATTTTTCTTTCCTAATCTTGAGCTAAAATATGTTTAGAATTTCTGCAACCTTGATGTTAGCCTTGCTCGCGGCATCTGAAGTCTCATTTAGGCTTTGCCGCAGTCATGAGAAGGTACTCCCATCACATGGGCTGCATTTCTAAAGGAAATTGTTTGTTGGGTTTTGGATTAATTAGAAAATACAGTGAGATAAAACTTGATGTCCATATGTCAGTGCCATGTGTTGAAATTGCAATAACTGACAAGGAATCATATTAAAACATGTTTTTCCTTAACTTGTGGTCATATACAGTATTGTGCATTTTTAAGCCAGCGGTTGTTTCTTTATATGTTTCTAGGAAACTAAGAAAATAGGTGCTGCAAATTACTGTGAAAAAATTATGTCGTTTATAATGTTTCTGCAATTCTAGCAAGCTTGAAAGTCAGTATTGGTATGATCATGTTTATTCATCAACACATCCTGAACTCTCTTTGTCTTTCCTGTAATTTCTTTAAGTAGTTCTCAGGAATAGTTCTCCAGGCTTGTTGAAGGACATTCAAAGCTCTCGGTAGCCTTTTGTTTTGTTTTCTGTCCCACAGTGATCAGTAATGCTGAGGTCCAAGCTCTGTGGAGGCCAGTCCACGACTGACAGTGCTCCATTGTGTTTTTTTTCTATCCTGGTATCTTTTTGTATTGTAGGGTCTTTAATACCTTGCAATATAAAGTGCATTTAAGCAACTGCTGTAGTGATTTGGTGCTATAGAAATAAAAATTGAATTGAATTATTGCTTATGCAGTGCATTTGAATCAAACCTGTGTCAATCCAGGTGCTATTGGGTGGTGGATTAAAATCTGTCTGTTGACTCTTATTGTTGTACGTCTGTCTTAACCTCATCTGTAGATCCTAATGATGATAATGAAACATTTCTAATTGTCAGTCCAGTTCTTGTGTAACTCAGTCTTTTCTCCCCGTTTCCCTTCCTTAAGCTTGCATTCATGACAGTCACCCTTCCACTGCGATCATTTCAGGCTTTGGTGAACGATAGATGGATCGACTGAAGGGCCAGATGTGTTTCTCAAGTCCTGTGTCAGGTCTTTGCTGCATTTTATGTCTGTTTCTTAAGGACGTGGCTTTCAGATAGTGTTCATGTGCTGTGGACAGTATTTAGGCCTGCTACTTGTTCCATTGTCTTGTTCAGTTTCCTGTTTTTGTGATTTTTTTCTTTAACTATTTATTTGTTTTTATGGCAGGGTTTTAGTAACAAAGTACCTAAAGATAAGAAAGAACTGATTTTTAAATTCTAAGTTGTCTGTTATCTGTTGACAAAATACTGGTTTATCCATTGACAGAGCTGCCTTTTTTATATTTGAATGATTCACACGTCCGTATTGAGTGACTTAACGAAAAAATAAAAAGATTCCTTTGAAAATAGTCACAGAGGAGGACCTGGGTGAAAATTAGTGAAAAAGCAGACAATTTCCAAAGAAAAACTTTGAAAGACCTTTGGAGAGCCTCAAAAGCTATTGCTCAAGACCAGTTAAAAATGACAAGTCTGCCTCTTTGGAAGCAAACTACACTTTTGCACGGTATTGTTATTGCTCTCGGAACTGGCTGCACTATAGTGAAAAGTCTTTTGGGGCAATCATGATGAACTCTGGGAAATTGTACAACTGCATCAAGAAGTATTTGGAAGAGCAAACAGGTGCTCCAGAGCATCTCGTTGAATTTTAGTGTGGGGACGAATTTCAGCCGGCTGTAGTTTTGTCTGTTATTGAATTAAACCAACACCAGAAAAGATCAAGACAACAGATTTTTCTTCCACTGTTCTTACCTGTGAATTGCTTCCTTTTTCTCCCTTTTGGGGGGAAAAATACAGAAAGCATACCAAAAAAATTATTTTGTGTCACATAAGTGTTTTTTTTTTCCCGAGCAGTGGAAGACGGCAGGTGAAGGGTAGAGCTGAAAACTGCTTATACAAGTGATAAAGCCGTGGAGATAATCTCTTTTTCTCTACCTCTGAGTCGTTTAAAAGTAGATCACATACAATTTAAAGATATGTCACTACCCTTTACTGTTTTTTTCCATGCAGTCTGGTGGTGAGGGCTCCGTCTGTAGTGAGAGTGGGAGACGAAAGCAGTTAGTTCATAGAGAAAAGTTTTGTGTAGGAAGTCCAAAAGGAACAAAAGGGATGCTGCAAAAATGTGGTAGCTGGCTTTGTGCCCTGCACTTAAAGGCTATGTTCACTCTGTAAATTGTGTTTTATTTTTTTGAAGACTCATTCCTCACATTCTTCTTTGCTCTTCTGTGTTCAGAAGGAGCCTTGAGAATAAGACATTGCATTTTTAGTCTTCCTTCTGATGGCTGTTTACAACAACAGCTTTAAAAGAGCTGAGTGGTCGCCACAAAGGCTTTTTAAAATGGCTACGTGACTTTAGCCTTTGACCATTAAAACACATCGCAGCGTTTGTGAGAAGGTGATAAAATGTGAACCGTTTGTTGTTGTTGTGCTGCACCAACATGTAACTTGTGTTGGTTGAAATAAATGTTGTTTTTCATCCTCTCATTTTGTAATTAGACTGAAAATCATTGAAATAGGATTTCATATTCAGCTTAAACTGAAATTATTCTTGATCCCTTAGTCCCTTCTGTACTTCTCTTTACAGGTCAAGAAACAGATTAAACATATAACATTTTAAGCTGTAGATAGAAGTTTACATACACTCATTATATAGAAAGAAGCTCAGATTTATACATAGAAACCCTGCTAAACTTTGGTTGAATGTCTCTTAGCAAGTTGCATCTCAACCAGAGACTTTTGGTAGCCATTAACAACCATCTGGTATTTTTCTGGTTGGATATTAGAATGCTTTTTCAGTATAATCCATTCAAATTGGTTGATTTTTGTGGCACAGATCCAGTTTTTAAGTGTAGTCCACAAGTTTTCAGTAGGCTACAGGTCGGGGCTTTGGTGAAGGCCATTCAAGACGTGTTCACCAGCTTTATCCACTCCAGAACCAGTTTTGATGTGTGTTTGGGATTATTGTTCTACTGGAAAACCCAACTGCAGCCAAATTTCAACAGTCTATCTGTTGATTTGAGGTGCAGTTTAATTTAAGGGGTAGTTCTCCTTCTTTGTTATTGCATCCACTTTGTACAATGTATCAGTACCAATGAGAACCAGAGCATGATGCTATCACCGCAATTCTTGACCGTTTGGTTTCAAAGCCTGAACTTTACTCCTCCAAAAATACCTCTTGTCATTGTGGCCAAATAACTGAGTTTCTTTCTCATCTGACCATAAAATCTTTCTTCAGAGGTAATTTGGTTTGTCCATGTTGGCAAACGTGGACAAATCTGAGTCAGTCTTGAAGGTTTTGGAGCTGGTGGCTATTTCTTGGTTGACACTTTCTCAGCTCGATGTAAAACTCTCTTCTCTGTGGACAGTGACACTGGTGTTCCAACAGTTTCCACTTCATGGCAGGCTTGAGCCTTGGTTGTTACGGAATATCATAATCAATTTCCTCTCATCTGAGGGTGACACTTAGGGTCTTGACAAAGTGATGACACAGCTGAATAACTTATACTTACATCTAACAGACCTTCCCAACTTCTCCTTGGATTTTTACAGAGTTCCTTAGACTCGCATTGTTCTGAGAATTGATCAATCAAATGAGTGCAGTCAAACAAATCCTTTTCATACTGGCAAAGAGAAACTCCTAATTGTAGTGAATCGTGATAACTAATGAGAATTTAACGTTTAACTGAGTGTACGTGTATATTTGAGCCTATATGGATTTTAAAAAATCCTAAATAAATCTTATTTTTTCCATTATAGATGTATTCTGTATAATTATTCCACCCTAGAAAAACAACAGTTCAAAGAAATCCTTAGCCCCAAATTACTGTGACGTTCATACACACGATATATTTAAATGTCTGATCACAATTTTATAACTATAGATGAAAATACATGAAAATATACATTGAATATACACTGAATATACACTAAATAGCTGGATGAAAGAGAGAGACTTTTGCAGTGAACTGGCAGCCCTGTTGCATATACCATTTTTCCTGAAAAAACATTTTGAAATATCATGTAAATATTCAGTTTATGCCACACTGTGATCCAAGTCTTTCTGCTGCGAAGTTGTAATGAAGCCATTAAATCAAGGATCGCTCTGTCTCAACCTTAAGCCTTCATGTGCCAGCCTTAATGGTTTTCAACTGCCAATCAGCGCTCTGGCATATTCTACCACCCTGCGTAAATTAATTCAAATCCTCCTTCCTCGTACTCAGAGAGCCACCCGATGACATGCAGCCTGCCTGGAAATGGATGTCCTCTGGAGAAGCACTGAAGTGACTCCTGTGGGTTATTTAAAAGGAAAAGTTGGGACTGTCAGATCACAGTCATAAAGAGGGCGTTTAAGGGTTTAGCCCACCAGGGCTTATGAATTACATGGTAAGGGGTTGGTCTCTTAATGCATTTAGCATGGAGAGACGGAGACAGAAACAAGGCACTCTAGGCGGAAGAAAAACACTGGCAAAAGACACATAATGAATTGACATTTAAAGCAGATGCATTATAATTGGTGAGATACAGGATAAGCAAATGACATGATGACGGGAATCTTTCCAAACTATGTTGCAACTTCATCTTAATGCATTTGTACTTTTAGTGCTTAATCTATTCAAGTTGAGACAACTTTTTTTATTTATGTTGCCAAGAGAAACAGATTTGTGTCAAAGCCTTTATGGTGTGAACATAAAACAAACTATCCTAGAGAGAAAAGAAAACACAAAATCCACCTTTAACAGAAAACATCCCTCCTGTACTGGATGGACAATAAATGTTACATATATAGCCAGAGATAGTCAATGCAGAGGGTAAATATAGGGATAGGACACCTTATTCTTCCTGCTGTCTTTGTACTATTGATGTGTTCTCGTGCACACAGCAAGCTCCACTTAATAGCTTTATTACATTTTGCACAGAGACTCAGAAATGAGCCATTACTAATGTTCTGTGATGCTTTTCATGTCCAGGTTTGTGACCTCAATAAACACAATGCAACATGTATGGATAATTTCATTTATTTACTTTTGATCACAAACGTGGGATGAAGTCATTAAAACATGTATTTTTCAAGTACATTAGGTGACTTCACTAAATGTCTTAACTTTATGCTTGAAGTTTGCTTAAGTATGAGGTTTTTGTGCCTCAAGGAAGAATATAGCTCGCTTTACTCAGTTGGTAATTCATTTCTGAATAGTCCAACTACTATACAAAGAAACAAGTTTAGGTTTCTCGCAGACATAACTGACAGGATAATGCAGAAACTGAGCACATGTTTTGATCAATTTTTCATTACCATCTAAAACACTGTCACATAAGGTGATGTTGTTTTAGATATTTTGAACAATGCTGCATTGAGTGCTGCAAAATTTAGCTCTTGAGCTACTCAGAGGAATACAACGCTTCTTTTCATCTGGTTTGTAACTACAATGCCGCTGCACTGTTTCAGCTTGTCAACAGCAGTGCCAGGTCCCCACTTGGGATTTGCCCAAGTCAGTCCTGTTACCTTTACTAAATTTGGTGCAAGATTTAACAAGAGAAAAATGCTCCATCAATCACGTTGTGGATGCAGGAAGAGGAGATGGAGAAGGAGAGGGGAGGGAGAGGGGGTAGGTGGAAACTGAGAAATAAACCAGTGGAAGCTCTGCCAACATCCATTTCCTGGGTGAGATGATGGGAAAACTTTCTCATATTCTCTGGGGGATATCATTTGTGAACACACGGCGTCCTCCAGAGCCTGAAGTTTTAGAGCGTAACCCAGGCACTTGGTCTGGGTGTTTTGAGCATTTCTGAAGTGAAATCCTCCTTTGCCTCTGTTGCTTGCTCCATCAGATAAAGACTGCCAGTCGAGGCTTAAGTGTGTCAATGAACCCAGGTGGGGGCGGGGAATCAATGATAAGTGCAGCTTACCTCCTCAGCCGCACCGCACCAGCCAAACAGAGATTAAACCATTTCAGCCTAATAGCACATGTCAGTCAAAAGTCACACTTGAATACTTGAACCATCTCTCCCACGGGCCTCCGCCCACACTTTGCCACGTCCCATTATCTAATCACACCAGCTGAGAAGATGCTGCAATTTACAAAAATGCATATTGGCTGTTAGAACTAACAGAGAAACCGTTTATACCACAACAGAGCGCGAGCCGAGATCTGTAATTGTCCAAAAATTGTCTGACTCCTCAACCAAGATGCACTTTGAAGGTAACTATTTGAAATTCATTCAAAAAAGCACACACACAGACACTCAGTGCAAACTAGCATGTTCAAAGAGCCAGATCAAAGGCCCCGTGGCTTATTACTGCATAAAATATAGCTGTCCGTCTAAACAGCTTTTGTAAACAGTACTCATTTCTTGCTCTAATCACTGTTGTGGACATTGCAAAATTGCCAACTGTTCCAGCGAATTACTTGACTGAACCCCACAACCATGGCTTTGATTTGTTGTTCAACCATCTCAAATGTGGGGTACACCCTGTGGTCTGTAAATGAGAGCTTGTGTTGTTCGGCCAGTGTCCCTTATTTAGACATCACAGCACTCATTAGGTGGATCAAGCTGATATCAAAGTCAGATCACAGGCATTCTATGTTTTTGTGCACGCGGGGACCGTCACTGTCTCTTTAATGATATGTCTGCTGTCTGTTCAGTTCAATTGTTATTTCATTGTCATTTCTCCAGTGCCTTGTCTGTTGACCTCTCCTGCCATGTGATTTCCTAAGCTTGAATACTTTCATCACTGTCCTCTTTTATCTGATGTTTGGACAAAACGAATCCAACAGATTATTTTTCAGCACTCTGAGTGGGGAAAAAATGGGTGTTTTTCAGCGGGGAAAGCTGCAGTCTGAGAATTTTTTTAGGGATCTGCATACGCAGCAAAGCTCATATTACAAGTGCTGTTTGAATCCATCATTATTTCTTCATGAAACATTGAGTTCACACAAGTAGACAGAGACAGGCCTCTCATTTTTAGCTTGTGGTCTCCAGTTTTACTGGATGAAATGACAGCTGTGGTGAACATTTTCATCAGCTGCAGCAAGCTGGTTAATTTAAGAGCAGCTGCATGAGTTGGTAGGAAATACTGCTTTTAAATATTTCTAGCTGGCTTATTTAGAAGAAAAAAAAGGTCACTCTAAAGGATTCTCCCGTTATTTGTTGCATACACGAATAACAGGTTTAGTGCAAAACAACCAAAGACTGTATATAAAGATGGATGTAGCCAAACTTTATGTTAGCGAGCGGTTTGTGGTGGTTTAAAGCCTTGAGTTTCCATCTGAATCTTTTAAAACCAAAAGATGTCATTAACGGAAAAACTGAAATACCAGTTGAATGTATTTTTGTACAACTGAGTGCTGAACAAGTGAGGCGTAGATCTAAATGAGAACCCAAAGACACTGAATGCTCGTAAGGTAACAATTTATATGCCACAAGGTTACCAAATCCTTAAGCATACTTTGCTTTACTCTAAATGAGACTTAAAAGTATATAATGATGAACCAAATTAAATTAAAAAAAAGATGTATTAAAATCATAAATGAAAATCTGATGAGTCCACCTCCTTCTAGCTATTAAAAAATGCAACTTTGAGCTACTTCTACACTGGCTTCAGTTGTAATAAGTAGCTTATTAACCCTTCATATGTCATGCTTTCACTGTATGGTAATTCTTAAAGAGCGCTTTATATAGCACGTCTCAGTCACCCATTCATACAAGCTCTCTTTTTACACCTAAGAACTTCACATACATTCACACTCAGATGAGCACATTTGAAGCACCTCAAAGTTCAGTATCTTGCCCAAGGATACTTTGGCATGCGGAGCAGTAAAGTCAATTTTTCATTTTTGACTCAGGCCAGGAGTTAATATCTATATTAAATTTTGAACCACAGATCTATTTAGACTGTGGTTCAGATTTTTGAAGAAAAACTTTTATGAACGCACATTCTCATTATGCCTAACATATGAAAATATAACATTTAAATATATTTTATTGCAAGTGAAACTGGGAGGAACTGTTGGGATTTATTATATAACTTTTAAAACCATTAAACACTGTCCTCACTGCTATACTTAAAAATCCGTATAGCTACCATCTATAATTATCAATATTAATTCAACATTTATTAACACATAGAACACGTAGAACACACTATCCCATGCAGTTTAATCTCCCTTAACTCAGAATAAATTGATTATTAAATTGATTATTATTGTTGTATTATTTATAGTTTTCTGTTGCATTGTGGGTGCTTCTGCTTGCACATGTAGGTGCAAATGTTATGTCATGTTCTTGTATTTCTATAGCACTTTTCTAGCCTTACTAACCACTCTAAGCACTTTTAAATAGAAGTCACACTTTAACCATACATTCATACAGCTATACACTTGAAGCACTTTATCTGCCTCACATCCACGGTCAATTTGGAAGCACTAGTTAACCTAACATGCATGTCTATGGACTGTGTGAGTAAGCCAGACTGCCCAGCAGACATCTACACACACACGCAGGCATGACGCGTACAATTTCACAGTTTCAAGATTCCCTAAAACCAATCGTTTTCCTTGATTTGACCTACACTGGTGGATCTAAAATCCATCTGAATGGATACAACATCAGTTTAAAAAGATCAGTGTGAAGTTTTACAATATTTAATTTTGTGTATTTTGGGCCACTTGATGAAAAGCCATTGAGATTTGACATTCAGAATATATGTATGTATGGTTAAGTGAAAAGGTGCGATGTACCAAATATCACAAGTATCACTAGCTTGGGTAGGATTAGTCTTGGTTTCTTACATTTACCATTTTTTATTTATACAGATAAATGTTCTGTATCTTTTTTTTCTTTGCCTTGGAAACGGCAAAAATTAGCCATCCTCAGCTCTCTTGACAGTTTCCCTCTGGCTATCGAACTAGAGCTTGACATCCTCTAGTTGAACGTGTGAAGAAATCCAAAGCTGGACACCTGCCATACCTGGTGACAGGGTTTAAGCTATGATTGTATCATCATTGTTCAGATGAAGGACTCAGCTTTTCAAGCAATAAACTGCCTTTAGAATCAAACCTTAATCAGTGTCTGTGAAAGACTTACAATCCTGGATATTGGTGGTGCTGCTACGGGACCATTTTCTTTGCATGTGGATCACGGATTGTGCCTTTAAAACTGGCTTCAGATAACAGTTAAATGACTGGTAAGAATTATATTTTCCACAGTGCAGCAGTTTAGATGAGAGGTATAAACAAAGAGATGATGTGTTCCCTACTGAGACAGCTCCCCTGATAGGTGGTGGTGTGATATCTTACTTAAAGCAGCCTCTCTCTTATTGTCTTTTGTTTTCTTTTGAAGAGAGATTAAAGAATCTCTTATGCCATTTGATATTTCAGTGGGATGGTGCTACTACTGAGCAGCATTGTGCAGGTTTTGTGTGGTGGGTGTTGGAAATTGATTCAAATACTGCTTATCAAAATCCACGAGGGACTGAGCCGTTCACTGCATCCAGAGGTTTGTGGGTAATATACAGCGACTTGTCCAGGCAGAGATGCGGCTTGTTTATTTTTTGCTCCATATCTCTGATTTCATTTCAGTGTGCCTGTATGAGCGCGTCACGTGCGGCATCTGGACTTTGTCACGCTTATGGTGATGTTCATGATATCAATCTGTTCTCTCCCAGGTGTACACCAGATATGGGAAATGCTACACTTTTAATGGCAACAAGACTACATCCAGGAAAACCAAGCAGGGTGGAATGGGAAATGGGCTGGAGATCATGTTGGATATTCAGCAGGATGAGTATCTGCCAATCTGGAGAGAGACAAGTAAGCTTCAGAACTATTTGCCTATTGTAATCCTATCCTGTGCAATGCTGTGACATACCCTCTGCTGCAGTTTAAATCAATAACCGCCTGCATCTATTTGTCTTGGTCATGTACTGTAAATAATGCATTTCCTGATTGTTTTGCTCCACCTGCAAATGTGATTTGTAAAAGGGAATTCCTAAACACAGTACACTTCCTTTGATTTGTGTATGCATTGTACTTGTCATATAAAATTAATCCCTACGGGCCTATTTTTTAAACATGACTGATAAATGATTTGCGGTTAACATCAAACCGAGCCCTAGCTGTCAGATGAGGCAGCCATCTGAAATTCCCTTGTATTTTCTCTTTGCAACGATCCGTGCTCCGTTTCATCCTGATGAGAAGATGAGACATCCCTGGAGGCCGGCATCCGTGTTCAGATCCACAGTCAGGACGAGCCTCCTTACATCCACCAGCTGGGCTTCGGTGTCTCTCCGGGCTTCCAGACCTTTGTTTCCTGTCAGGAGCAGAGGGTAGGTCGTCTTCATCTTAGCGCACCATCCCTGCCCCCGCTGACCCGCTACCACCACCCACCACCAGATTACTGTTCTCCCAGCAACCCCGGTGGCTCAGACTGGGTCTAATAAATCTTTGTGTGCTTAGCTGACCTACCTGCCTCAGCCCTGGGGGAACTGCCGCTCCACCAGCAAAGAGAAGTTCCCAGGATACGACACATACAGCATCAGTGCCTGTCGCCTGCTCTGCGAGACCAACGAGGTCCTACGAGTGTGCAACTGCAGAATGGTGCACATGCCCGGTAAGATCAGCCCCTACATTATCTTTACACAGAGCGGCACATGTTTCAGGGGGAAAGAGGATTGTGTGCATCATTTCAAATGGACACACAATAGTAATTCATTCTCTGACATGTTGTATAAGGTGCCAAACTGTGAACCGTAATGACTAAATGTATGATTGGAACTTAAAATAGTCATTCCAGGTCATGAAATGGCACACAACAACGATATGCGGAGGAAAAAATACTAATCAGAGTTGGTATTTTCAAGTATTTCCTTCTGTTTTTAAAATTGTTCGCCTTGTTGACCTGCTGTAATTGAAAAGCCAGTCTGCCCAGTATTTGCCTGAGATTTGATGAACCATTGTGCAAAACAAGTCATAATTTTTGGCCCACTTGAATCACTCCAGCATAGATATAATTTGGACTGCACATGCCTGACCTTGATGCTTGATATCTGGAGTGGTATGCTCTTCTCTGCTGCCAGCACTTTGGCTACAGGCACATCAGACTAAAGTCTCAATGAGGTTTGGATACTTTTGCTCATCCATCTCCATCTGTCCTGGAATTGTTCTGTTGTCCTCCCACAGCCATTATTAATTAATATGATTGATTATTATTACTGGTATTGGTCCTGTTTGGTTTCTACTGGTAGGTTGCTTACAAACTGCCCTTAGTACTGCTGCTTGTATTGAATTATTTGGTTATTTACTTACATCATGACATATTGCCTAAGGAGCACGTATCTAATTTAAACTCGGTCTTGACTTTAATGAAGCACAAATTAAAATAAAGCTTTGTTATTTTTGTGTATGATTTTGTCTCTTTTTTTATCAACATTAAAGAAAAGAGAAAAAATTCCTGAATGTGTATGTCACTCAGAAATAGCTTAATTTAGAACTACTGTTAGTGTTTTAAGCCAATAACAAGAGTCTAAAGCCAAATTAAGTTATCTGCATAACTACATAGTTCCATAGTGCAATTTTCTTTGCTTCTTTGCAATTTTTCTTTTCTCTGTTAAGCACCCCTATACATCAATTGCAGACAGCTTCTGTTGAATGGGATTGATAGGAAGTGGCCAGAGTTAGCAGTTCATCTTGTAATTAGTTGTTTCACACAACACTTTGGCACTGGAGGGAAAGCAGACCATGAATGGATGTACAAAACCTACAAATTTTTGAGACATGATGTAAAAATAGGTCTATCAGGAAACCGAGAACACTGGTTAGTAATATGTCACCATTTGAGCAGTTTTCCTCCCAGTGTGAGGATATGTCATAGAGTTGAGTACCAGAAACACAAAATGAGCTCTCTGGACTTATTCAGAGTGTGCGTCATCATGGCTAAAGAGCAGGAAGTCACAGAGCTGAGTCACTGGATGCTGGCTGTTTGATGTGTCTAGCAAGTAGGCATGCTGAGAGTGGTCACATTTAAAGTTAAGACAAGAAACTTATCATGTATTCTTTTTCATTTCCACGTGCAGCTGACATTCAGAAACCGATTAAATAAACAAGTATGAGACAGCTGATTCGAGGCCGATCTGATTCATCACATTTTTTGACAGAGCGATGCTGTGGTTATCAGCCTACACATTTACATAGCAGTCACACATTTTAATCTTGGATTTGCAGACTGAAATGGCAAGACCAAAGCGGTGGTCTGATCTCGGAGAGATTGCGTGCCTTAAAGGAACTTGCTATGTCATGATTTGGGAGGAACCTGGTTATAATTGTTCCAGAAACATTTGCATTTGCATTTGCATACACTCTGTACTCTGAAAACCCAGCAGATGAGAAATCCACAGGAAAAAAAAGTGCCTACAGAAAACTGTAATATACTTGGATAACACTGAGAAAACAGCTTTTTCAATTATTTATTGGATGCAATATTCTCCTGTTGGAATAGTAAGCATAGAGGCTGTGTTAGGACACTTGCAGGGTCTTTTTTTCATTTGTTTTTTATTTTTTTCGTATACTTTTTCTATTCAGAATTTTCAGTAGGATTTCAATCAGGTCTTTTTAAAACTTTAAACCTTAAACACTATGAGTTTCCCAGCTCCTGAGGCAGTAAAATAGCCCCCAAATCAAAACATTTCCACTACCATGCTTCACAGCTGGTATGAGGTTCTGACCTCTTTTGGTCTGTGCTAAAAACGTCTGCTGTCTCTGCGGCCAAGCAGCTCTATCTTTGAATCGTTTCTCTGCCACACAGGCCTGTTATTTGCTTATATGTTCATTGACAAAAGCCTTTTCCTGGCAAACCCCCCAGATTCTCAGATTCATTTCAGGTTTAATTTGTGGAATATGCGGTTGTAGACGCATGCACTGACACTCGCAGCTGCAAAAGCTCCCTTTAATGACATTTTGCGGTTCTTAGACAGTCCTGGATAAATCGTTTGAAATCTCCACAGTTTGGTGCACATTGGAATTTCAAATGCTGCACTCAGCAGCATTTTTTTTCCAAAGGCCTCGGAGAGCTCTTTAGATCTTGGCATGATGACACTACACACATCATTGGCAAAGACAACACCTGGCTGTCAGTGTCAGAGGTTTAAATAACACAGGTTGTACCTGTCACTCTCTGAGGTGTATCTAATCTTTGGCACCAAATCTGGAGCCCCGAATTTCTGCTGTAATAAATGCAGCGCGTGCTTACTTTTCTCACGTGGCTATTTTATTAATTTTAATAAATAATTAAAATGGGAATTAATATGCATTATATCGCCCTTTGTAATGTTAAATGTTTGGCCATCCAAATATGTAAAAAAGCAAAGAATATCCACATGAAGTCTACTTTTTTTAAACTGCCAGAATAGCCCATATATGCAATTTAATGAATGACAACAGCAAAAGGGGTGCCAGAAAAGGGAAATCTTTAAATCAGTGAACAGGAAGGACAGAGCAGAGGTGGTTAGAAAAACCAGCAGAATCACATTGCTTTCTGTGGTGATGTATCACATCAGATATGATATTTATTATGTCAGAAATAATAAATGTAGAAGCTTTTCCAGGCCATTTTCTCTCAGAAGAGGCAGATGAGAGCTTTGCAAAGGTAGCGGCTAGCTCGCATTAGTTCACTGCACTTATCAATAATGAATAACATTTATTGTTGCTTGATAATTTAATTCTGGGGTTGCTGGTTCAAAACTCATAAGGGAAGCTGAGGCGGTCCAGTGAACACACCCTGCTGTATCACTGAAAAATAAACAAACATGGCCACCATCTGTTGCATTTTGAGGTGGTCAAGTCGTGGCCAATTTTAAACCTCACGACTTTTGAACTGTGAACCGTAGAAGCAAAATTGTGTTTTGCTTGGATCTGTGTTAATATTTTAGTCTTTCAGTCTACTTCTATATTTAGAGGACCTCCCAAAAAAGCTATTAAGTTGTTCTTGATGTGACGACAGGACTGCTTTTGCTTTCAAAGTCAGAACGTCTGAAAAAATAAAATACACAAGGCAGTTAAAAGGATAATGTTTAATAATGAATAAAATTTAATGACGTTTTTTGATATTTCTGCTCCTGGAAAAGAGAGGCATATCTGTGAAAGTGTGTATAAACACACTCCTCAGATCATCAGATGTAATTTTGCTTCCTGTTAATGAACATTTCTTAGCGTCTGGGAAGGAGAATTCCACAAAACATTAACCCCATGAACATTTCACAGACAGACAAACACACCTCTGCTAATTAATTGTGCTGCTGATGAATACCTGTCATTAATGGCCTGGGCAGCATGTTTTTCTGCCAGGAAGTGACTCATTGATTGGTTTTTAAAGACTTTCTAAATATGCCTCGCGGGTGGAGCCAGCATGCTCCATTTCTCAGTGCAATCAAGGACAGACTTCCAAGATGGCCCAGACTCCGTGGATGGAAGTCATCCTTTGTGTGCCTGCCTTCATTTGGAGATGAATGATAAGCTGTGGAGTGTTGTTCACAGCCACGCTTCCTCATTGCAGCAGACACGGGTCACTGATCATTTTGTTTCTGATTGATCAGACTCATTTTCTGTTCTCCTTTGCAGGAACCGCAGATATCTGCCCTCCCAGTAAAATCAACTGTGTTGACAAAGCGCTTGGTAAGAAACAATCTCCCTTCATTTCTTTTCTCATTATAATAGACTCCCCCGAAGGGAAATGGAAACACAATCAGTAAATATGATAAGGATTTTTTTCCCCCTGTATTACAAATACCTGGAGGTAGACTGGGTTTTAAAATGACTTTTCCTCATTGTGATTTAGTCACTTTAGAGCTTGATGACTGTTCTGCTTCCATTGTTGAACTCTTAATATGAAAACCCCTTCATTCCTGCATATCTGGACCCCTCAGCCTTGCCCCTGCAGCAGATACTGAACCTTGATTTCAAAGTAAAAGAGTATTCCAGTAAAAGAAAGCCTTTTTTTTTTATTGCCATAGTGGACATAAGTACAATTATCATGTATCAGCCAAATAAGCCAGAAATTTAATTAAGTCTCTCTCACTGAACTCATACCCAGCTTAAAACATGGCTGAATGAAATTCTAGATATAGCTCGCAAGAATGGACCATATTCATGGGGGTCATATTCCTGAATCAGACAGTACTAATAGATTCAGCCCCCATGAAAGGTAATACATTAAGATGTAATTTATATATTTATATTATAAAGATGTTTTGTTCCCACATCAGACAAATGATGTATGCCACCATGCTCCTGCATACAAATAACCTAATTGTTTGAGTTATAAAATTCATAAATCATCAAATTATAATTACTGCTTTCAGTGCCTCCCGTACCCATTTTTGTCTGGACTGAATGCATTTACAATTTAAAGAGACAGGCTGGGAAAAGCTATTTACTCTCCTGCATGCACTGTGATGCTTTAAAGTCAGGACTATAAAAATGTATTTGCCAGTGTGCAAGCATTTCATACCTTCATGTTAATTAGGCCTAATGTAGCCCTTCTTCACCATTTATTCTCTAAGTGGATATTGCCACAGGATTACTGGAAACACCATTACTATAGTCACTGTCTCTTAGGTAATTTGATTAGACTAACAGATAGTTTTGTTAAGATGTTTAGACAATGAGTCGTGTGAAAATGGCCAGCTGCCATCTTCTCTTTGCAAAATTCATTTTAAGTGGACTGAGGCAAAGTGGAAAAATTGTTCCGTGATTATAAGAATCAAAACTTGAAATTCTGGTTCGGTAAACATGGACACTGCATCCTGCTTAGCTTTAAACATGTAGCTCTGATAGCACGGGGGTGCTTTAGCGCCTATGGAGTTGGCAGCTTGAGCATTTGGAAAGGTGCCGTCAATACTGAAAGGTAAATAAGACTTTAAAGCAACATGTGCTCCCAATCAGATGATTTCTTGCACCTTTCAGCAAGACAATGTTAAACTGGATACAGCATTTATTATAATAGGATGGTAAACATGACTTTGTGTCAACTTTATAGAGACATGTTGCTTCAATCAAATTTAGAATGAGCTAATATTTCATTTAAAATGGTACATTTTCTCTATTTAAACATCTCAAATGTCTTCTGTGTTCTACTGTGAATAAAATATAGGTTTATGAGATTTCAAATCATTGTGTTCTGTTTTTATTTACATTTTATACAGTGTCCCAACTTTTGGGGTGTTATGTTGTAAAAGCTATGATGTCTTTTGTCTGTCTTCCCACAGACAAAAGACATCTGTGTTAGGATAAATGATTATAAAACAAAGCACAGTGTGCTTTGTTTTATTCACATGTTAAAACGCAGCTTCTAAATTTCTCTGACTGGTCAGTAAGACTAATAAAGTGCAATGTTATTGCGAGTCTGAGCAGTCTGACAACACGCCTAAAATTCAGAGTGTGACTAAAACAGTGTGTAAACACGATGGCAGAATCATGCTAATATGTTTTTTTCATCAGATTTAGAAATCCATGTATATGCAGCATCCGCATTTAATAATCTCGGCTATTGTGGATTTTTATGCACATGCACAAGCCTCATTTCCACTCCTATCTTTATCCATGGAGAGGGTGTGGGCATGCCCTTATTTCCTCATTGTATACAAATTTGCACCTGAAATTATTAGATGTTTGAATTAAGCCGGCAGCTAATAGGGAGCTCACATGTACCAGCGTGAAACTGAGACGCTCACCGGAGGAGAGGAAATGGAAATCTCAGTTCTGGAATCACAGACACACGACCAGGGAAAGGGATAAAAAAGGAAGGAAAAAAGCGAGCAAGAACAAATGTATGGATGCTCTTAGCTCTGTAAATTCAGAGTAAAAGGACCCTGGCAGAGGGCGAGGAGCAGGACGAGCACACTTGTAGCTGTTATATATAATAATATCTATAAAATACTAGATACATTTATAATAATAATGAAACAAAATACATTTGATTTAAAAAAAAAAAAAGAACGCTAGATGAAATCTGTGGGTTTTTTATTCTACAGTGTGAAATACACGTGACGTCCACAGATTTTTATGCAAATTCTTCCAGTTTACACATCAGCACTTCAATGGATGCCTTTTGTACATGCATCTTTTTTACATCCAGCCTCAATAAAACATTATGTACGATCTGGGCTTTTCACAGTGACATCACTGGAATGAATTGTACTAATGGATTTTTTTTCTCCCACATAGCTGGTAGTTTTCAGTATTTACTTACACAAAAAGGCAAAAGGTTAATTGAATTAACTGTAACTTTGTATCAGTGTTTACAAACCACCAACAAGCTGCAAAATATCTTCTTCTTCTTCTTCATCGGATGCTCCCTTCTGTCACACCAACTGTCTGCAGCTTCTCTGTTGTCTTCCTCTTTTCCTCCTCCTCTTGCTCCATCTTCAGCATCCTTTGTCCATTATATCCACTATATCCCTCTTCTGCACATGCTCAAACCATCTCAACCTTGCCTCTCTAACAGTGTCTCCAAAGTTGTCCCTCTGATTTACTTATTGCTAATTCTGTCTCTACTGGAAATGAAAAACATTAGAATTCAACAAACTACTGAAAACAATTCTGTAGTTAAACTACTAATTTAATTATATGTAGCCTCTAGCACGTCCTGTACAGTTGGGAGAAATATTAGCAAAGAGAAGTTTGCATGGCACGAGATTAATATGATTAAACAATGCTTAGTGGTGGCACAATGTGTTGCTCTACCCAGTAAAGCATAAAAACAAGCCTATTCATCCATATCAGCCAGTATATACAAGTATATGTTGTACTGCATTAGCACACAAGTGCGCTTAGTCTTACTGAGTGTAACAATTTGACTCTGGCAAAACAAAACTGCACAAATGAATCAAATAGTGATTTATAAAGCAAGAACAAAGCTGTACATAATGATAGTTACCACCTGGTATCTGTGTTGCGGATCTCTTTTCTGAGGTGAAGTGAAACTGACCCAGTCTGTGTCTATTAAACAGCACCGCTGCCATTTTGTGTTGCAGCACAGCTACAGAAGAATAGCGGGGACATCTGTCCATGTGAAACGCCCTGTAATCTCACCCGCTACGGTAAAGAGCTCTCCATGGTCAAAATCCCCAGCAAGGGCTCAGCTCGCTATCTCTCCAGGAAATACGACAAGTCGGAGGACTACATCAGGTACGGCAGGGAACCTTCAGCAGGACCTAACACACTTATGAGCAGTGATGTGGTGCTCAGTGCTACTGCCATAAACAATGACCTCCAGGCTGCAATCACTGACAGACCCACGCCCATAAAAATAAACAAAACTCAATTATATTTTGTACAGTATTAGAAAACTGCTCGTTGTGCAGTAGTGTGTAGATGTATGAGCATCTTCCTTTTTATTTAATCTGACAATGTGAAATATTTATTGTAGTATAAGATTCTAAGTTTGTTGCTGGTATTGCTGCTGTCTGTATGTTAAAGACTAAAGGTGACCTCGGCTGCTTTTTGGTTTTTCTCTCATGTACAGTTATGATTTTAAAAAAAAGAAAGAAAGAAAGAAAGAGAGAAGACCACCTGTCAGTTCTTTTACATATCAGGACATAATAAAAATCATCTGGTTCTTAACTGGCCTTAAAATTAGATAAATAACACTCATATGAACAACAACACTTTGGATATCCGGATATTATATTATTATTATTATTATTTTGATAATATCCTGATGTATAAAATCTTTGAATTGACAAACCTTAAATATATACATTTTCCAAAAATGTATGTATTGTTACAATTGTTACAGTTTTTTAAACATGGCTAGAGTTTGAAGCAATGACGTCAGTGTATTTGCCTGTAATCACTCACATTCAGACAGTTACTTTGGGGTCTTTATGATGTCAATAAGAGCCAATGTCCATAAAACAGACATCCCAGGCTCTCTGCTCTGCCTGTGAGACCAGCCGCTGTTCCAACCTTTAGTTTTGGAAGGGCAGCCAATCGATCAAATCAAAACACGGAGCTGTAAATAAACATGTTTAGCCTCTGTTCCGCAGTATCTTATATAGATCATTTGCTAATATTTAAATTATAAGTAATTCATTGCCGTTCCTCTCAGTGCCTAATTGTTGGGGATGTGTAGAAAGTAAACATGGCTAAACGAATGCGCGTATGATGCCTCACTACATTTAATATTACCAGCTTTTCTAAATCCGCAGACATCGGGGACGTGGCAGTGACTAAGCATGCCGTCAGCGCACGTTCAGCTCGTCTCAGTTAAACCCTGTAACACCTCATTATCTCGCAAGCGCTGGTTAGATCTGTGTAAAGCGCTGAAGGCCTGGCAGTTAACAGTGAGCATAAAGATGACTTGATTTTTTTCTTCTTTTTTTTAGACTATGTTATATTTCTACCAGTGAATTTCACTGTTCTCTATGGTATTCACACTGTTTTTCCAGAGACAACTTCCTGGTCTTGGATATCTTCTTCGAAGCTCTGAACTATGAAACGATTGAGCAGAAGAAGGCATACGATGTTGCAGGTTTATTGGGTAAGTAATTTCTGTCTCTTTTTTCCTCTATTTTCAGAATATGAAATGCTCTCGCTGGAGCCGAGTGAAAGCTGTTTTTATTGCAGCGCTGCTTAGTTTTCATTATCATTAGCAGAAAATGGGAGCAGATTGGGTATTGTGTCCGCTGGGCCTCTCCTTCACTACTTAAGTCCTTTCTTTTCAGGTGACATTGGTGGACAGATGGGTTTATTCATCGGAGCCAGCATCCTGACAGTCTTAGAAATACTGGATTATATCTATGAGGTACAATGTGCATGCAAGTCCGCACGTATCAGCCAATCACAATATGAAACCAGACCTGCGGTAGCTGCGGTATAATTAGCGATAATTAACAGTTATTGTCCCGCTGGTTTTCAGAAACCAACCAACAGTCACTATTTATAAAACACATTAGTGCTTCATTGTTGCCTCTAATTGTCATCCTTCCAAATGTAACCACTGAGCATGTCAGTATGTTCTTCTGAGACAAAATCACCTGAAATTTTAAGGAGAGGCCTTGCAGTACGAATCTTATCACTTATTATGCATGTGAGAAGTTTTATTTGATTCCCAGGCAGGAGAAACTAATATCCGCTCAGGTCGGTGCTGAGGACATGGTACTAACGCTGATCATGAAATGAACTCCTGCCTCATCTGTATCCCCTTTAAGCTTTACACCCAGCTGCCTGCTGACTGCCAAACATGTATGAATAAAGCAAAATCAGAGGCAGGGATTGTAATGCAGACGTCATGTCAGATGAACCCTTCACACCGCTGCGTGTCTTGTCTCATTCCTTCATCTGTTCTCTTTCACCCTGCCTGCCGCTGTGGTCTCGGTGAAACCAGGTGATCAAGCACCGGCTACAGCGTCTGCTGAGGCCGCAGAAAGAGGAGAAGAAGAACAAGCAGCAGGCCAGCACTGTTGCAACAGTGGGTCTAGAGGAAATGAAAGCAAAGGTACAGCACATGGTGCAATGTAACAAATGATGCTTACAGTGGTTTCATGCCGAGTGTACAACTTCTCCTGCAGCACTGTAACTGCATTAGAAAACAACAAAAGAGTGAGTAAGGGAGAAGCAAATTAATATTTTTCCCCCCCACTCCTAAAACAATAAAGAGTGTAATGTTCCTAATTAGTCCTAACCACTGCGCAAAGCACATCCTCCCCCAGAGTTCATATTAGCTCTTGCACAACTTTATTTGGAAGTTGCTCATTTCTGTGTGAACAATGGGCTTCTTATCCGACTATGACTGTGTATTACGTCTACGCTGCATGTCATGACAAACTGTGTCAGATGTTGACTAATATCGTATTTCGTTGTTGAGGTCAGTGGTACAAGCGGTTGTGAAACGGTTATAAATACAAGCAAAAATGCCACCGCATTAAAATCCATTAACAACTTACAGAAAATGAATCAACGCTGGCCTGGTGGAGAAATTAGCCATCTTACATACAGCTCTGAAAGTACTTTAAATTGGAGCTATTATGTTTTCCTTTCCTTTTTCTGTAATATTTATACTGTTACAGCAAGAGATGCTGATGTTAATCATGCACCAGTAATCCCTGTGATCCATAACCTTAGGCTTCAGTCGGCTCTTAACACCCAGTTCCTGACAGTTTTTACTTCTCAGCTGTAAAAGGATGATGGGGTATTGTCAGCACCCTGCCAGGCGGACAGGCGGTGGGGCAGCCTGGACTCCCACGTTTGTGAATGTGATAACTCCAGAACAGGGCAACGTATGATTTTGAAATTGATACCATACGTGCATCTACTATAAATCTCGGGCGAGTGCAAGTTTCAGTAACTAATCAAGGTCAGAGATAAACTTTTCTGAAAATCAACCAGGATTTTCAAGTTTATACCGTAGATGCATCTACTAGGAGGCTGAGAGTAGCACTGGCAACCACCTGTACTTTTTTACCCTACTTTTAGAGCTTTATCACTTCAGTGAGAGGGGATATTCCTAATATGGTCATCTCAGGGACACAGCTCTGGCTGTTCAAACCTCATGGTTGCGATGGGCAGCACATAAGAAGAAAGTTGGGTTAAAGAGAAGGTGGTCTTTGAAGAAAGAAGAGGTAAAACAGCTTGTTTCAGGCAGAGGATGATGTGAATGACTGCATCAAGGCCACAGTATAAAGTATAGCAAAAAAAAATAAAAAATATGGAGGTGGAAATGAGCATAATAAAACCCCCTTAACCTAAAGCTTTCCTTTTGTGATGAGAAAGGCTAATCGCAGGACACAGAAAGCAAGTAAGGGTCAAGAAAATTGACCCAAAGCGGGAAGAAGTTCAAGGACATTTTTGACAACTTGTAGGTTAACAACAGGCAGGTATGTTAGAGTGACTGACATGTGCAGCTAAAACAAAAAGACTAAGAAAAACTAACAAGAATGAAACAAGGTGGGTAAGCATGGCACCGTACATCAGACACAAAAGAATCTTATGATCTGACTAGCAGCAAGTATTTCCCAGGGATAAGGGGCTTTTCCTTTAAATCAAAATGAGTAGAAAGTATATTTATTGATAAATATATTTACTGACCCCCTTTGCTTTGCTTTCAACAGGAGCCCAATGACATGCCACGGAGTCACCCAGAGGGGGCCTATGCTAACACGATTCTCCCCAACCACCACGTCCCTCATCCTCACCCTCACCCCCACCCCCATCCTCATCCTCACCACCACCATGCCGGACACCACGGGGTGTTTGAGGACTTCGCTTGCTAAAGCCAACCATTGTTTCCTGTCTTGGTGACAACAGAAGATAAGAGCTGTCTGTGTTGAGACCAATAACAGACCCTTGGCATTTCCGTCACTCCTTTGCTGTCACCAGTGAAAAGCTACAGCCAAAGTCAAACACCAAACTTGTGCTGCTAACAAACCACTTGTACGTACAGTATGTAGGCACAAAACGGACACGGCTTTTTCTCCTTTCCTTTTTTTTTTTTTTTTTTTTTTTTTTTTGCTCTATCTCTCTCTCTGTCTCTGGATGGGATCCCACTCAACATCGCCCCGCTTCATGTTGTGATTCAAGACACTTTGTGATTTCAGGACCAATTTTTTGGTACATGATCACTACGAGGGAACAAGAGGAGGACTGCATGTCACCTTGATCCAGTTTATATTCCAAAAAAAGAAAGAAATAAGAAAAAAAAAAGATTTATTTATTCAGCTAGCATCTCAGATTTTTTTTCCCATCTGTATCCTTCCATGTATGTCTCTTGAAACTGTTTCTCTTACTTCGAGGAGAACACAGTGTACCATATCAAGTCATCTACACAATATATTATGTAATTATTTAAAGAGATACTATTATATGTTCTATATTGTATACAAGATGACAATAATTCAGTAAGCATACCTTATTCACCATCCAAAGTATGAAGGGAACTATTTAGGCTGAAATATATGACCTTGGCTTAGAAGATCTAGCAGCATCTTTCCACATGATACACTTTGTCTGGTTTGTGGTTAAGGTGTTAGAGAGTAGCATTGTACCTGTACATAAAGTCCAACGTAAAAATGAGAAAGTTCTAAAGGTTCTGTTTCGATGGTTGTTGTTTATTTTTAGTTAATATATATCTTATGTACTATTAATTTTAGTTATTTATACATTTTAGAGACAATTTTTATAAGAAAATATAGCGATCACGATTGTAGCAATTACTGTACACTTACAATCTGCAGATACGATAGACTGCCAGACATCGATACTTTCGTCCAGGTAACAAGAACGGACTGAATGCATTGTGACTATTATATCCATCATTTCCTTTAAGATGTCTGAGACAACACAAACATGCTTTGCTTACGGATGAGGATTGGGTTATGTTTTCACATATGACATGGTTGCGCTTTAAGTATTCCTCCTATTCGACTCATTTCTGCTCACCATCCACTCTTCATCTTGGTTAGCATCCTTACTTAAAGCTGACATAAGCAATAAGAGAATTTTTTACACATCTTTTTGCAAACTCATCTCCTTCAGAACTACTGTAAAAGTACAGCAGCTATTTACAGTGGGGACCCAGCGTGTGTGTGTGTTTGTTTATGTGTTTGCATGCGCACTTTAACATTTTGCACACATGACTGAGCACATTAGACTGACACAGCTCAGATGAGCTGATCCATGAAAAAAGGAGGGATTACAATCAAAAAGCTGGAAGAGTATTACTGCAGCGGGAAGGTTTTATCAGCTGAAGCCACCTCTGGAGATGCAGATGTGGCAGCAACGTAAACAGGTACTGTGGCAGAGCCGGATATATATTCTTATTGGTTTATGTAAAAAAGGACAGAGGACAACACACATTTTTAAGAGCACAAGTAAGCAAAGGGAAATATAAACTGATTCACTGATTCACGACTAGTCTCTTTTTTTCCACTGCAGGAACTTACCAGACTTCCCTTAGCCACCTAGAAATGCATATTTGATTTAAGGCTCTTTCTTGCACCATTCTTTTCAAATAAGAAACTGGAACTTACAACAGCATTGTCTATGTTTTATCGTATAACCAAAAGTAGATTATTGTTTATGATAGCAGAGATGGGATGGACAACCTTTGAAGCATTGCCGATATGGATTTTTGTTTCAGGGAACTAGTAGGACCAACTCAACCAGAATGGGGTCCTGTGCTGTCAGCCACATCATAGTCAGACGTTTCATCTGTTTGGCCATGTGTCTGTGCTTTGTTTTTAATGGTTAAATAGGAGCTCGAGTGTGATTTTGAACAGAAATACCCAGTTCTTTCTTGAAATATTTGTAGTAGTAAGATGGCAGATGCTGCTCACACTTTTTTATCTTGTGACAAAGAAATCTGTGTTTCGTTTACTTTAGCAAATCCTAAAGGCTGGAATTTGCTTTTAGTTCATTATAATAAGAGAAGAAAACAACCGGGGGGATTAGATTGTTGTTTTGCTTAAGTTCCTGCAGTAGAGTAGTGGGGGCTGTACATGAGGTTACCCAAGTAGCCGGTAAAGACTAGCTATGAGCTCCTCATTATTTTCTTTTGCAAATTAATTGCATTCTGTTACACCCAAAAGAGAGAATTATTCAGGACTGATACAAGTTTTTGTATGCTTTGCTAGTACAAGCCTCTAAGAAATTTTAGAAAGGTCAGCGTATATGCTAATCCAGATCAGTGACATGGGACTGCATGTTTTATATCACAAGCACCTTTAATCTTGAGTGAGGTTTTTGCAGATGTGTGCTCTCAAGCTATAGTTTGGACTTACACGTGTCAGAATAGGTATCACGCAATGCGCTGGTGCAGAGTGTGAACCAAATTCGTTCCTGCACAGAAGGTGGCAGACACTCCAGTGTCTGAGAAATGCAAGAATACCTTACACGATACAGAATTTCATGTTAACAAATGACAACATCATTTTTCCCGTTAATTTGATAGGTGTATTCTGTTGCCGCAATATTACCATACATCACTTTGGCTCACGGTGAGATTCCAGTCTCCATCTGCCAAATCCCCTCCTCCTTTCAAGTAATCATGGGCTATACATGGCTGTTTAATATTCATAATCATGTGTCACTTTGACATTTTCAAAAGGTTCCCAATCTGAGTCTCTGATGGCATCCTGTACAGGCTATGCATAACAATCTTCTCCTCTGTCATCAATAATTGTAGCTATCCTCAGAGAAGTCACACAGGGGTTGGTGTGTTGAGATGAATACAGGGCTGCTTTATTGCTGTAGAGTTTTATTTAAACGGAAAAGCCTAAAGTGGATGTGGAAAGGCTTTTTTAATCCTGAAGACGGTGTGTTTAGGTTCACTGCAAAACACAACTTCAGATAATTCTGCATTCGTCGACAAACACAGATAACTTTACTGCAGCAGCAGCCTGTGTGAGGTGCCACATGACCACACGGTGGGCGGCAGGTCTGTGCTGTAGCAGACGGGACAACTTCCCTTCTTAACAACATGTAGCTCACATTCCTGGGATTCCTACTCCGAGCTCCCTTTACATAGGGGACCTACCTATGTTTTTAAAAGCTTAAACTACCAATCAGCCTGTATGTGCTTGCTGCATTACCCATAAAAATTAATGTAATCTCACTAGCCACAGATGTTAGGTTTTGAATATCTGCCATTTTCCTGCTCGTTTTATTTTATTTTTTTCAGCTGAGGCCTCGGAGAAAAATATAAGTGCAGGGTGATGCAAGGAGCTGTCAGGAATTCAAAAGGAGAAATTTCATCCTATATCTGACAGAAATGGAAATGGACTATCCCTGCAGTGACAAGGAACGCTTACATTTTGTATATAAGTGTGATCTTGTGATTATTTCTTCTGTTAGAACACATTTTATAAATGTTAAATATGGTAAATACAATGACTATTAAAGTTTAGATAAAAACCAGTGCCTCTTAAATCCCATTTCACTGTATGCCGTCTTTTTATTCCCCTACAAACCACACCGTTGAATAGCAATTCAGACTCTGGTCATTTTTATTTCCTTTTGAATGACCTTTAAGGTTGCATAAAGACATCTCGAAGGCTAGCTCCTAGAAGATGAGAGCAGGATTATTGATAGAGATGGTAAAAAATGTGTAATTCTGCTTGTTAAAAGGTGAATTGTTTGGGGTTTTTTTTTTTGATGGTTTAATTTTTTTACTGCTTTCTGGAGGACTTAAAACAACCTCGTCCTCACATGACAGGAGAAAGTCCTGGGATTGAACATAAAATAAAGTACAAAATAATGGCTTACAATTAACTCACAGCTGCTCTGTAGTTATGCGGTTTTACAGCATGCCTCGGGGCAGTACATATAGACCCTTGAAATAACTAAAGCTGTAATTAAGGTTGCGACGTTTTCCCTGTTTTTACCCAACCCAGACATCAGGAATACCCAAGTTCTAACGTGGGCAGCAATGTTGCTGTGAAAACGCTGCTTATTTCTGTGAGATTAAAACCGTCTTCTTCGTATTAGAAATGTGATTTCTACACGTTCAATCCTCTGCTTGTAGCGGCCAGTAGCCATTACTGGTCTGGGACCTGCGCTGCTGACAGCAAACGCGTTCTTTTGCTGACACCTAAAGGACAAAAAGGATTCTGTTCCTGCATTGCCAGCAATGTTATATCACAGCAATCCAGACAACAAAAGGACAAAATGTCATATTTAAACATCCTTTATTTAAAAAAAAACAAAACAAAATTACAATTCACAGCTTATTGGTAATTACAGCACACATTTGGATGTGATGAACTTTTTAAATTGAAACGTATTGCTTTGGTTTTACAAGTACCCACGTGCACTGAACACTGTAAACCAACAGGTTCAATCAGCAATGGAAAATTTTAAAGAAAAAAAAATGTTTTATTTTAAATAATTTGCTTGATCCAAAGTGAATTTTGTTTCTGTTTGAAAGCACAAGGACAAAGCAGATACTTGATTCCGTCACAAAATAATAAAATAGAAACTGCAGTGTAAATAAAGCTTTAAAAAAAAAAAAAGTTTAAAAATAGAGTGTCTATAAAATATTTATAGATGCACAGAAAATGTCATGGAAGCCTCTGTTAGTGCTGAAGTGTTTAGAAGATGCATAATTTAGGAGATATGACAGACTGAATAAATTATGGACAAAATACTTAAGAGACTGCGCTCGGCGATGACGGATGTGATAATTAATCTGCCCGCTCCTTTAATTTTGGGCTTCTCGCGTCTGCAGAAGGCAAAGACGACGCAAATCACCACAATAACTTCATATTGTAATCTCAGCACTTTCAGCAATCTTTCACAGTGGTCTTTTTTTTTGGGAAGATTATATTTTCAATTATGCACATTATTAGCATTGTACTCTTCAAAGGATTACGACAAACATTCATACAAGCTGGTGCACTGTAATGGTAAAAAGAAAGACTCATCTTGAAAAAAGACGCGTCAGGGGAAAAAAAAAAATGTTCACATGGCAGACAATACAGAAAACACCTTTCAGGACCACCAAAGTGGATGTAGTGTTTCCAACATATACATTATATCCAATTACAGTTAAATAACAGGACTTGCCTTGATTTTATGTATTTCCAAGTAAACCGGATGATGAAAAGTGTCTAGTGTCAGAGAAAATACATTAAAAGGTCTTGTCATAAGAAATTACAGTGTATTTACTTCGTATCAAACAGAAAGAATGAGTCACGTACAGTATTTTGATATACACACTGCTTTCAAATGAAAAGTCCTCCATCAGACATATTCAGCTGTGTTATCTGTAATATTGCACATTATAATATACTCAACGACATTATGGTGTCCAGTACCGCTACCTCCACCTCCACCAGAAAAGACCCCCATTGGGCAGCGTTACAACTGGGAGAAAGCAGCCATTTGTGTAACTGAGCACACCGCATGGGAGAACAATGATACCAACCAGTGACTTACAATATCTTAACAACACAGTTGAAATTCTTTAAAAAAAGCAAAACAAAAACAGTTTCTTTTGGAGTTGTCAGACTGCCTACACCTGGTGAAATGTCTTCATACATTCTTTATTTCAGCTGTTACTAAACTAATTCAATTCTAATTTAAAAAGTACCGTACATTTCAAAAGGGACTCTTGAAAAATCTGAGCAATCGCTACAAGCATTTAATAACGAGCCCTCGCCCTCATCTACTGCCTCATGCAAGCAAGTTTTCTTGGAAAACTTACAAGTAGACAACCTCTGAATAACTTAAAAACACAATGCTGGCCTACATAAAAATAAAGGTTTGTATCTATTATATAAAAGTTCCAGCAGCAATTTCTCAGAAGCTTCATTCCCTGCTTTGAGGCACATGTGCAGCCTGTGGATAGCTGGTGGTCTGACATTTCTGCGATAACCACCGCTGTATCAGGCTTCATGCACAGTGAAAGGTAACACCTCCCATTTATCCAAAGCGTTATTGATTTTATTCATAAATCTAAAAAAAATATATAGATGTACAATACCTCGTGGAGTCATTTTTGTCAAGGCACATATGCAAAGATGCACTTTTGATATTTACTGACTTGAGTATTTACCAAAGTGCAACACTTCAGTGCCCCCTTGTGAAGGGACACATAGGTTACCAGTAAAAAAAAAAAAAAAAAAAAAGAATTATAAACAGCTCCGCTTTAAAATACCTTTGATATCGACATTAAATTAAAGGACATTCCCACTGAAAAAGCAACAACATACTAAAAGTTTTTGCAACTTGTTTTGGTTCGTTTAGTCGAGCAGCTGCAGCCAGTACATCAGCTCAATCATGCCTGTTGTATTCAAAATAGTCAAAAGCACAAGCGTTACATCCAAGTGTTGCGAACCAAAATCAAGGTTATAATTCCCACTGAATGCATTGGACGTCTGAATCATAACAATCAAGTCAATACTGTAAAGTTTCTGCCCTCTAGTGGTCAAAGCCTGCTTGACGCAATCATTAAAACTATGTGAAAAGGTTTTATTGGGAGTGTACTGCATTTATATATCCAAACTGCCCTTAATGCACACAGGAAGACAGAGACAATCACTTGTGTTACCTGACCTGGTGACTAAAAGTCACCTACACCCCTAAGCAGGAGTTGTACTTGGTAAAAAGTTTAAGCGATGGGTGGTGGCACAACGGTTGCCCTCTTCACCCTAAATTCAAGCCTCAAGACTTTTTTAGCGAACGTGCAGGAGCAAAGGTTTCACTGCTATTTTTAAGTGCTGTTTCCGTGCTCTTGCTCAAAAAGCAGCATGGCAAGTTGGGAGCGAGAACCGATGCTCTCCAAGTTGCTCTGAACACATCTGTGATAGATGTCCTCACTGAGTCTTGGGTTGCAGACTTCATAACGGTATTGCTGGCGTAACGCTGGCTCTATTGCCCTGAATACGTGCAGACCTGAATACTTTACGAACATTTCGTAGATATCCATGTTCTCTAGAATCTCCTCATTTTCTTGGACGTCCGCCACCATCCGACTGCGCGTCGTCATGTAGTCCGAGTTGTAGAAGCACGTTTCGTCAAACGACCTGCGGTCAAAAAGGCCCGCGTCCTTGACCAGATCAAGTGTGTCTGGATGTGGCTGGTTGTGATAAGCCACGTCGGGGTTGTACTCCTGAAAATGAATGGGGAAGAATACTTGCCAATTGTTTATGGCATTCATGCGACAGCGATTCAGAAACTCCGAATTGATGTTTGTGTTGACTTCAGCCAGGAAGAAGAGCGTGTCGACGGGGTGCTTCTTTGAGATGATGTCCATGAATTTGATCTGGGATGGCGTTTCCGTCTTAACACTGATCCACGGGATTTTCACTGCAGGGTATTTGCGTTCATAAACGGTTATCTGAGACTTCACGCTGGCAAATATATCATTCTGGCTAACTTGTTGGGCCTCCACTGGGTCATAAATAAACAAGAAGGTTAGGATTGCATTTTCGCTGGTCTCAAAGGCATTCGAGGCAAAGACTTCAAGAAAGTGATCGACGTAGCTCCGGTCCTGCAGAGTAAGCGGTATAATAATGTGGACCCTTGTAGCTTCAGTGACATATGGCATGGGAATGATCTCTATCTGGCTCAAAGGTCGCACCAGATGAACCCTCTTTGTGATGGAGCGGCTGTGACCTTTCTGATTAACAGCCTCCAGCTGAAGGTCTAAGGTGTACTCCATCCCCCTAATGGGGTCAAAGCGTCTGTAGCCATTAATCAGTTGCTGCTTCTTTAAGTGTATAATGGGCATGTACTTCTTGTTCAGCTCTCCTATGGCGGTGTCAATGACATCCGCCACGTCCATGCGGTCAATGCCGCGCAACTCGCACTTGGGTGAGCCATCGATGCACGAATAAATCTCCTCCTCTGTGAAGTATTCCCATTTCAGAACTTCAAACCGAGACTTTGGTTCAAAAGGAGGATTGATCCCCACTGGCCACTGGGCGCTTCGGTTCCCCTCAAAAGCAACAACACTCACATTCTTTATTTCTGCCTGTGGAAACACAATAAGTGTTAAAATAGACACATTTAACCCAGCTCGTACTACACTGAAATTGTGGTATTTTGTGCCAACAATAGAGGCGAGCAGGCAGGTTTTTATTTGTGACTGATCCATGGGTGATTTGCGACACTTGAAAATCAGCTTACCTGCAGCTTAGCAATCTCATCATAAGTCTTCTGGAGTTCAATCTCAGTGAAGAATCTGTGCAAGCGGTACATCTGCTCCGGGTCAGACACTGGATGGACGGTCAGGGCTTTCTTAAACTCTTCACTCTGTTCTTTGCTTGGATCAGAGTTTTTTGCCAACTCGTAATGGTGGTAGTGAAGTCCCTGAAAGGAATCACACAGGTCCTTTCATGAGGTGCGACGACACAAACACGCCTATTGTTATTCCAAGCTGTCAGCTGTTATGCAGCGCTGCTTTCATTCAAACAAACATTACATGCCATCCAGGCAGCATCTTGTGCTCGTCTCTGCTGCAAGGCTGACCATAATTGCACAGTGAACTGTAGACAGATTCTTTTTTTTTTTTTGTTTAAATAAAACAAGACGGTTTATAACTGGAGATTTTTACAGTTAGACTTTTGGTCATTTTTAGGGATGTGTTTATTTTGGGCACTCTTAACGGTGTCTCTCACTTTAGTAACAGGCTTGAAGGAAAAAAAAAAAAAAAGGAGGAAACTAACAGAAGTGACTGACACAGGCGGCAGAATCCCACTTACAGACATGGTCACTTAAGCCGAAAACAAAGTAACCACCTAAGGAGCTTGAGTGATTAAAAAAAGTGAACCCAATCTGATCAAGCTATTAAAAGAACAAAGAACAGAGACAATGCTTAACTGAGCAGTGAAGCAATTCTGTTGGAAATGTTTGCCAACTTACACCCTGTAGTTGAAGACTTAGTGAAGCCTAATTGTCACCAGTGTTCTCTTTCTTAGCAGAAAAAAAAATGTCTGGGTCTGTGTTCAAGCTATTTTCTTTAGCCATTTGAGGCCTTTTAGCTTGCCTCTGTTTCTCCCCCTTATCTTGGGGGTGTGGGAGTGTGAGGGGACTCTGGTGGAGCTATTCTGGCTCAGGGCACTTAAGATAGCCAAGTTATTCACTCTCAGCTATGGTACAAGATGGTTTCCTGCTTTGGGGGAAGGCCAAGTAAGGGTAAATAGAAGCTAAAAAGATTTTTACATGTATGGAAAATAATACAAACAAAACCAAAACTTTAGTATGGGGGAAGCAGACTGCCTGAATGACACAACCAATCGCCTAAAGGGTGGTCAGACAGAGCTTGTTTGACCTTAAATGTTAATGACATTACAGGAGCAGAGCATGTTGACCCACAGGGGATTTTCACGCCATTGAATCTAAGCTGAACTGTGAACTGTGCTTTCTTTGCCTGTTTGCTTATTCCACAGTGCTGCTGGAGATGCAAAAAATGCAAGGCTAAAGGGTATTAGCAAACCACTCTGTAACACAAATACCATCTCTGTACTTGCATGGTAATTACAGTTTTATATAGCTAGCTGTCCGTCAGCTTTAAGTGCTTTCCCAGAGGCAAAGCATGATTTGTACTGTGAGGGCTAAACTAAAAAAACTAAAAAGTTTTTTAAAATAACTGCTATGACCTATCACATGACTGTTCTGCAAGTCTTCTTTGTGGTTTGATACACACAAAAAAAGCACTATTAAAAAGGTGTTTGGTCTTTCAAAGACTATATAAAAGTTTCTGTGTCCCAAACGTAGATTTAAGTGCTTTAAACCTGCATTACTTCTGAAAGCCAGCAGACAGCGACTTTTCTGCCTGTCAGTATGTCCTATTGCATAGAAGTCTATGGGGTCATAGGATTCTAAATCCACTTCTCAACCTACCTCATATTCACCAACACAGTTTATGCTGGTGTAATCAATGATGCATCGTCCAAGCCACTCATCAGGCCGGGCGCTCAGGATGTCGTTCCTACAATTTTCCAGGAAGGGCTGGAGTCGTAGCAGCAAGCTACGTGACAGGAGGTACCCAAACCCTCCATAGCAGTACCTCCCTTCCATCGCCCCACCTATGAACTCCTCAGGCCTGCCCATGTAAAGTTCTCGATCCATACTCAAGTGCTCCACCAGGGCTTTGATCCGGTCGGCTTCAGTGTAGGCGTCATCTTGGACAAAGTAGAACCAGTCGTATTCATTGATGTAATGGTCGAAAATGTATTTGATGGTCTGGAACATGTTCCATATCAGCCTCTCGTCTCCATGAGAAACCACAAACATGCCGTGAGGGATTTTGCGGCTGCGCGAGCCAGTAAAGAAGATCACAGCGTCCAGATGATGGCTGATGGTTCGATTCACAGCTACACCTAAGGTGTTAATAGTGTTTTTGGAGGTCATGACCCCGACGAACAGACGCTCCCGCATCCCCAACTCCGTGCTGATGTACTTGGCCCTGAAAGAGATGTCAAACGGTGACTGAGTGGATGCTGCTTTGAATGAAAACTGCCAACAAAAGAACTAATGATCTAAATAGATCTTATATCATAATATATTATTTCACATATGTAAAGTACTGTGTAAGGTGTGTAATGACTCTTTGGGAATCACCTTATTGTTCTTTTTTTTTTTTTTAAATAAATTCAACTAAACAAATTTGGTGTCTAAAGATATAATTTAAAATTGGTTATGCGCCAAGTTGTCTGTTATGTGCAGGCACAAGACTGGTTTTGGTGTCTTTTATTCTTGAATGAATGAATGAATGTCATAGGTCAGTGTCAAGTGGCTTAACAAACAAAAATAACATTGCTCTGAAAAATGCTCAAGTACAAAGATCAGATTGACTGCTCGTTAATTCACATTCAATGTTCAAATAAAACATTTAAAAGACCTTCAGAACGCCTGGAGAACTATTGCTCAAAATCACTTAAAAAAAAAATGTCAAGAATGTCAGACTCCTTTGAAGTAAAGCAAACTATTGAGGTGTGGCTCAAAAACGGTTGTAGAGTCTTGTAATTTATTGTTCAGCTCATTAAACATCTAGAAATTATTAAATCATTAGAGAAAACAAGGACTAAACAGACATGATGTAGTGACCTATAGTGGTGGCTTGTAAGTCTCACACTGGACTGCCTGATGACTTTACAGCATTTCTGACCAATTCTTTTTTTTCCTTCCCCTTTCAAATCTGCAAGAAGATACTCTAAACATCAGTGTCCAGTGGCTTTCGCAATATTTCCATCTTAACAGAAAACACCAAAACCGAGTTTGTTGATTAGATGATTTAAATATCTTGACACACAAGTAAGAACTAATGTTCTTCGGAAAAGTAAACATGTAAGAACTTGCATTGTGTTTCATCATTTACCACAACGCCAAACTGATTTTCATTTCCTTGTTATGCTCCACATAGCATTAATAATGGCCTGTTATTAGAGCTGCAACTGTTGGTCAATAGATCACTCAAGACAGTGGAACAAATTTTAAACAACATTTTTCCCCCAAGAGAATTCGCAGCTGTTCTCGTCACATGTGTGGTCCCACATTAAATATTTGCATTTTGAACTCTCGGTTGGACAAACAGTATATGTGAGAACATCTACGTGAGCTCTGGATATCTGTAGGGTGACCTGGGCCTGTACCGTGAAGCGAGTTCAAAATCCCCAGGGTATCTTTCTGTTATCTGGACTAATTTAACATAACACTGGTGATTGAGATAAGCAGTCACACAAAGCTGGTTATCAACTCACTAAGTTAACCCAGAGTTTCCTAATCTAGATATCAACGTGTTCACATGAAAAAGGGGGTTTTGGCAACATCTGACCTGTCACACTGATTATTTTACTGGAAGCTGATTTCGCAAAGAGTAAACTATGATATTAGAAAAAATATGAATAGCTTACACAGATATAATGGAATGAACAGCTGCTGCAGTGTGAGAGGAAAAGGACCGTGCAGTAGTTTAGTGTTATAAGTGATGCATGATTTCATTAAATGTTTTGGTCCGTGAGACTGGAAGAGAGCTACTATATTAACAAAGTTAAGCCTGTTTAAAAACAGAAAGAAAAGCTGGCAACAATACAAGTTGTGTGAGTTAACAGACTATATCACTAAGGATGAGGTATAAACGAGTATTCCATTAAATTAATGTTTTGGTTTTTATTCTTTCAGCTCCAGCTTGATGATGGATAACAGTAAAGAACTGATACAAAAAACTGATTTAAAATGTAGGTTTTGTCTAAATGCAATTGATAGAGAGTCCACAAGTACAAACAGGTTTCCTGATTTTTGTATTCATGTTTGCAGAACAACAAAACTGTTGTAAAATTGTTTGCACCCAACAGAGAAAACATAACAAGGACAACTGGACCTAGAAGTTTTTTTACTGACTCTTCGGGAAAACAAAGTAAAACTGAAGCTATTAAAAACAAACTTTATAACTTTATACCCTCCTGTTATCAAGGTTAGGTATCTTCCAAGAAGGCTGGCGCTATTTTCAGAAAACCTGATTGGTCAGGAGGTGGCGACTTTGTACTTGCTGATCTTTGATGTGCAAGGTTCACAGTTTAAGTTACCATAGCGATGAACCTTGGTAAAAAGTGAACCACCTTAATAGTACAGACAAACCTGGGTTAACACCAAAGTTACCTTGATAAGTCAAAATCCTGCTTGGTAGTACAGTCCTCAGGAGTCTCACACCCTACTCTACATTATAAGACAATGGTTCACATCTTAATTGGCTCAAGTTTACAAAAGTTAGGATGCAACTGAAAACTGAGGATTACCAGACGGAACAGAGTCTGTAATAACAATGGCTATAAAAGACAGTATCAACCTGATCTGGGAAAGCCTACTTCCTTTAGCCCCACATTTAGCTTCATTGGGATTAGGGTTAGGCATAATTCATAAGAACAATTATAAGATGCACCACCCTTTACTGAACAAACCAACGTTTGGCATAAGCTGCCTCTGAAACCTCGGCAATTGCACGTTTGCATCTGTAGCCTCAGCAGAACTTCTTTACGAGGAAAGACCCTTTCTTGGAATTGAACTGAAATTCAGCCACTGTGGGTGCAGAGGCCAGCACTTAAATAAGGTCTTTACTCAGAGAGGGAAAAAAATGCAAGTTTGGAGGCATACTGTAGCACAGAAAAAAAACTAGCTCTACTCTGGCCAGGGTTACACTGGAAAACAGCAGAGGAAGTGGTGCAGACTTCACGTTGTGTCCAAATTTCTGTGGATATGTGATCTGGTAGAAGGAAACAGGCTCTGAATCAGCTGTGGCTACCACTGGCTGTGTCTTATTAGCTTTAATGATGAGGATACTCAATTATAATCGTATAACTACATGAGAATTAGTGACTGAATGTGTAAAAAAAAAAAAAAAAGTCTTTGAATGCAATTTTCGCAACTCCCTCACTAATTAACACTCTTTGCAAACTCCTGTAATCACATTTCTCCATTGAAGTAACTGTTAAACCTGCAATTTCAGCAGCTTTTCTGCCTCTTAATCATGTTTGGCGTGCATCTACAGATGTGCACGTCTCTTGTGAGGCATCTTGTCCTCACTTTACTTGAGCCTGTAAACTTGCGCCAACCAAACCCAGATCTTTGTCTTCACTTATGGGACACAGGAACAATGGTGTGCACAGAAAGTAGGACACCTGGCCACGCTACCCGCGCAGGCGTTATGATGTGAAGTCACACAATGAGTGATTTCAACATCATCATAATCATGACCATCAGAGACCAGTCATCATTAGAGAGGATGATCTACACAGCGGCCTGCTGTGCTGTAGTGTATAGCAACGTGACCTGGACTGAGTATCAGCCACATGCTGTCAGGCTGTGCTCTCCAGTCAAAGTGAACCAACAAACACAAGTTACCTGAAAACTTTCTTTGGGGCGCTCGGCTGGATCTGTTTGTACGGGACTATTCTTGGTTGAAAATCCTCTTCGGACGTCACATCGTTGACAGCAGAAATAGAGTTGGGCTTTCGGGCTCCTTTGAGCAGTCCATCCTTACCTAAAGACACAGCCTCCCCTTCCTTACTGTCCGGAGAACACGCGTCTTCCGACCAGCTCACGCTCAGTAAACTCAGCGTGAAGCCTAAAGAAATACCGATCACCACCGGGCCGAGCGACCGCAGCACAGAAATTAACAACGAAAATCTCATCTTGAGCGTCGGATCTCTCTGTCCGGCAGTCCCGCTACGGTCGCTTTCAAGGCGTCCAAACAGGCCTCTGGACTGGGACAGCTCGACTCTACATCGAAGTGGAGCATCCAGAGACAACTTGAGGAAAAGATGCAGCTTCTTCCTTTAATTTTACGCAGGACTCTTACGTGTCAGTCTAGCTCATGCTTGGCTCCGCCCCCTCCTGCTTGGCGTGTCACAGGCGGGACTACTTGCACATTTATGTGTGTGTGTGCGTGCTGAGCGGGGCGGAGGGATATTGGCCAATCGTATTTATCGATTCGTGTTTTGGGACACGGATTTCCCCCGCTTGTTTTAGTGTCTCTGAACACAATTTTAATCTCCGTGCCCATGAGCGCCAAATAGATATTTTCCACTTCTAAGTAAATAATGACACCCACTCCTGATATCCGATTACGACTTCGCCTTGGGAAGGTGGGAACGACGCCTCCTCCTTGGCTACATGTTAAACACCAAAGAAACTAAATTAAATTAAAGTTTAGGATTAAAGCTACTATTTTTATTTTTAAAAACTGGGTATCCTTTTAGTGGTTGCCAGGGTGACCCTTCTCCAGGTAAAGACTCTAGATAACCTGCTACAGGGGCTGCAGACAGGAAACATGCTGAAATAGGGCCATTTGTGTTCAGGTGCACGTACAGATTTTCTTTTGGGGGGGGGGCTAGATCACCTTTCATGGCCTTGGACATCCAGCATGACACGATGAGTTACGACTGACGACAGGTAAGACACAGGTGAGGGAGAGCTGAAACACAGCCAGGGTCCTGTCTACCTGGACCAGGTGATGGCCTCTTTTCACAAGCTCAAATTAAAGAACTTCAGCAGCTGCTGTCATCGTTTCACTGCCCCCCTCCCTTCCCTTCCTTTTTCAAATTCAGCTTACATCGAAGTAACAAACAGGTAAACTTAATAGCTGAAATTAAGGGCATAAGAATGAGAAAACAATGATTGTTATTATTTTATTCAATCTAATTAATGATTAGATATTATTACAATGAAGAACAGTTAACCTTGCTGTGTTAATAGATAACAGTTTTACAGTTTTCTGACCTTTTTACTTTTACAGCATACCTTTGCTAATGTAATTCATATAGTGTTCCAATTTTATATCTGAAACTGCCTTAAGTATTTGTGGCACATATCCTGGAAAGATTCCTCTGAGATTTTGGTTCATGTTGACATGATAACATCAGCTGCACGATGATGCCAATCTTTACCACATTCCAGTGCTGCTCTGCTGGATTGTGATCTGGTGACTGTGGAGGCCATTTGAGCACAGCAAAACTCATTGTCATGTTCAAGAAACCAGCGTGAGCTTTCTCCTTCTGGATGGCAATGCTCAGTTGGTGATACTGGGTGGAAAGTGTGCCAAAATATATATTAATTATTATTATTATTAATGTTAATAAAAACAACATGGTTGTTTCAGGTTGTTTACGCCGAGTTCCTACCTAACTATCTGAATGCTTTAGCAGAAATCAAGACTCATCAAATAAACAAACAACATATTTCCAGTCTTATTTTGTCCAATTTTGTTGAAACCGTGTGAACTGTAGCTTCAGTTTCCTGTTCTTATCAGACAGGAGTGTCACCCGGTGTGGTCTTCTGCTGCTGGAGCCCATCTGCTTCAAGGTTTGACCTGTTATAGTTTCAGAGATGAGTGATTATTTACATTGCTGTTGCCTTCCTGTCAGCTTAAAGCAGTTTGTGCTCTCTCCTGATGTCTGGAATCAACAGGTATTCTCACACATTGGACTGGCGCTCACTGGATATTTTCTCTTCTTTTGGACCATTCTCTGTAACTTCTGGAGATGTTTGTGTTTGAAAATCCCTGCAGATCAACAGCTTCTGTTATAACCAGACCAGCTTGTCTGGCTCCAACAACGAGTCTGCATCCAAAGTCA
The DNA here is from genome assembly GCF_051167445.1 of Perissodus microlepis. NCBI lineage: Eukaryota > Metazoa > Chordata > Actinopteri > Cichliformes > Cichlidae > Perissodus > Perissodus microlepis. The sequence continues at coordinate 10,268,001 of NC_140476.1, forward strand.
CGTGAATTGCCTTTTGTTCCTCATTCTGATGCTCGGTTTGAGCTTCAGCAGGTCCACAAAATGCACTGAGTTGCCATGTAATTGGCTGATTAGATATTTAGGTAAAGCGTAAAGTAGCCTTAGAATATATATAATAAGCTGAAATGTAACACTTACAAGAGGCATTTTTCTGCATCTAATAATAATATAATAATAATACTGAAGTATACCTTTATTATACTGATGTACCTTTATTTTCTAGAAGTCGTCATGCAAAACTTAGTTGTATGGAGAATTTTTGCAATGTAATATCTTTCCACTTCAAAGGGCAAACTTCCTCCACTGCTGTTTACACGACATGCAACTTCATGCCTTTCCCTCCAAACACAGGAACACCTTCATTAGCACACTGATACCACCCAGGTGTATCACTACATGCCACTGCAGGCCCTTTTTTCTTCTCACTAAAAGCTGCACACTAACCACTCATTAACTGCTGGACACCAACAAGGATTTTCAACCTCAAATTCAGGCGTTAAATCCTCATTTTATATCAGATGCTACAGATATGGGCTCGCCTTTAAAGCTGTAACAGTGAAAAACATTACCAGCTATATCTTAAGTTTCTCTCTGCCGCTGCCCCATGTGCGTTTTATTAACAATTTCCGCTCATCCACCTGGTTCTGCTATTCTCTGTTGGCTTCTGTGCTCCTCGTCCAGATGTCGGACGCTCCGTGCTTTGTGGTCTGTGCAGTCCACCCTTCAGCTGCCTCCTGATTTCACCCTCCTCACCGAGACTTCCATTCTCTCCTCCTCTGACATCTGCTGATTAATTTTTAATGGGGGAGTTTAAAAGACATTAAAAGCCTGACATGATTCAATATGGTCTTTGTGCCACTGCTTGCACGGAAGCATGCAATGCTTTCTTTGTGTGTTATCATCTCTTGGAGTCATAGCTGTGGGCGTACGTTGTTTGAACAGACATTAACAGGTAAAGACAGACCAAAAACCCAGGTATCCCTTTAAAAAGTGAGACTTGTTTGATTATAAGGCCTGATTTCAGTGAGTGAATCTTGTGTCTTTACCTCGTGTCATTGCTCGTTTTTTCTGTCATCACAGCTGTTTGTATCTTTTCTGATCCACATATTTGATTTGGCAAAGATTTTACGCTACATACCGTTCTTTTTCTTTATCTGGGCTTGGGACCAGAACTAGGAAAACATTCACTCATGAGTCCCGCGTGGGTGTGTTGATAATATACTCAAAGTAAAATACATAAACTTAAAGTCTCCTCTTTCAGTGTACTACATGCTTTACATCTTCTGTGATTTTTCAGGTTACATCTCCTGTTCATTCATTTAAATACCAAACAGAGCTCTGCTGATTTGGGCCCCCTGGTGGTAGCAAATATTCTCATCACTTCAGTTATATGGAATCTACTGTAGATCATAAGAGTAAATCAGTGGTTATAGAAGACATTAAATCACAGCATTTAGCCATTGGTACTTTGCATTAGCCAGTACATTTATTTGACCTTTGACCTTTAACTGCTAGTCTGATTCTTTCTAGACAATCATTGTAGCCCACCGAGTAAATGAAGGGTGATAGGAGCATTTTTTGTGTTAGATTTCTTGGCATAAAGTTAAAAAAAACATTACACAATACTGATGATGTTAACTACTGTCTGGTTAAGTGAAAGTTACATCATATTCTAGGGAGGAATGGCATATTGTTTGGCATCAGCAGTGACTGGAACAGAACATTTGATCACTGATGTAAGCACGTATATCATACTTTTTTTCATGCTCAAACTGAAGTGCTTTGTCGATGAGAATTAAGATTGTGTGCTCATTCCTGAGAATCTTCATTACTCAAGGTTTTAATAATCAGTTCACAGTCTGTACACGATAACGCTGACCTTCCTCCCCGTCACAATAACTCCCTCAGCTGTGGAAGTAGCTGATATTGTCATGGCACAGCTGCCCGTGTTTAAAGTACCCAGCTTTGCTAGATGAGTCATGTCATGGCCCAGAATGGAGGCTACATGATTACATTAGTTACAACTACATTGGAAAGTGAGCCAGTCTGAAATATAGAAGCGCCAGGTTTGAGGTTATTGTGTCACCAGTCAAAACTGAGTCTCCAAAGCAGTATCTCACTCACAAATCCAGCTTGTCCTTGAACATTTTTGTCATTAATTTCGGATCTGCGTATATGAAGAGCTTAGAAATTACTGATATAGAGTATAAAGAACACACTGAATACTTTCGGCTGCAAGATTGAGCTTTTTTATGGTTAGCAAAGCCTTTCACACAGATGATATTGTCTCATTTACTCAAACACAGTTTAGGTGAATGGTACAGAATATTAAATGATAAAAATCTATCCATCCGTCCATCGCACGATCTGATATCATCGTGTTGGTGTTGTTTCTGGATCAACAAAACTAATGTCAGTCCAGGTTTAACATTGCAAGTGACCTATCACATAGTAGTTATGTCATAGTTTTTCAGCGTAGAAACACCATCATACCACACACCAAACCTTAACCTTAGCTATTGCCCCAATTATATGTTGGACATCACTCTATCCATTTTCTTCTGCTTGTCTGTGTCCAGGTTAGGAGGCTGCAATTTAACCAGAGATGCCCAGACTGCCCTCTCCCTGTCCACCTCCCCAATCTCCTTCGGGGTGAAACTGAGGTGTTTCCAAGCAGCTGAAGGATATAATCTCCCCAACATGTATGCCCCGGGGTCTCCTCTTGGTAGGACATGCCTAGAACACCTCACTTAGGAGGTGTTCCAAGAGGCTTAGCCTAATAATTGAATCACATCAACTGGTTCTTTTGATGTGGAGGAGTAGCAGCTCTGTTCTTAATCCCTCCTGAGTAACCAAATTCCTCACGCTTTCTTTAAGGGAGAGGCCAGGTACGATTTAGAAGAAGCTCATTTCTGCGGTTTGTGTCTCTGATCTCTCCGTTAGTATCCAGAGTTTAGCATCATAATCCTCCACCTGTCTGTTTGCTGTTTTGTGTTTTTCCCTTTGTTCAAAGTCTACATAGGGCTGGGGAGGTGAAGGTCTGCTTATAGGTGGAGTCCTTGTTTCCCACGCTTGGTCATCACACCTGCTGCTCATCAAGGCTCATTTTCACCCAGTATTTAAATCAGCTCTAACATCCACTCTCGTCCAGCTTGTCTTTTGTGTCAGTGCGATAATCAGGCCCTTAACTTCCTCATATTCATTTAAGCGTTCCTGTTTCTACATTTCTCTGTTTTCCAGTGTTCCCCATCACACTGAAGGGTGGTTCCTTCTCCAGAATAACCCACCTGAGCTGGTCAAGCTGGTCTTCCCCTTCATCTGAGATCTCATCAACTCACCTGCCTGCCCATCCTCCTACAACTGTTCTTAGGATTCAATCAGACCAGTAGTCTCCCATTAAAAATCCTCCTCCGATTAACCAAGTTAGCAATCATCCTAATCAACACCTTCAAAACAATTCTCTGGAACATTTCTGTGGAGCCTGTGTCTGGTTTAACTCGCTTCTTTTCTCTCAGTGACACCTGTCCCCGCAAACCGAACTGTCCCCTGGAATCCACCTCCCTTCATAATTGCTTCAAATTCAAATTTTATTTATCACAGACACAGTGATACACAGTACGACATGCAGTGAAATGCTTATTGCTGTGCAATTCCTGACCAGACACAAGAATAAAACTAAAATTTAGAATAAAGTATGAAATTCAAGTTAAAAATCAAAATGAAAAAAATTTAAAGTCAGGATGATTGTTGAAGATGTTGGAGCTCAGGGTTGCTTTTCCACAAGGCTTTTTTTTTTTTCGTCCAGAGGAGTCAACTCCTGCTGGCCATTTAAATAAATGCTACATTGGCTTAACTTTACAGACTCTGAAGCTATGTCCAACTTTTATACTCTCTGTAAGGACTTAAAAAAATAAAAATAAATAAAAATTCACTTAACAGGTGACAGAATAATGTCTATATATTTACAGTGTCTGGTTACAGCAGAAAGCACTAGCTATTCATTTTTCTCATATATGCCCCACTCAACCATGTGTTGAACATATATGTTACATATGTTAAACAAGCATTTTCTGGGCTCTTTTTGTATTCTTGAAAGTTTTGAACAAAATTTAAGTAGGCTTTCAACCAGCAGTATATATTAAAATAATTAATGTTCTCTGGAGATTGTGAAATAAATGTATTGTTTTTGCCTGTATGTGACTTTTTCAGTTGTCTTAAAATATATCTATGTCTATATCGATCGTTTATTTTGTGGAAAAGATGTTTTCCTATCACATACAAAAAAATAATCACTGATAAACTTCAATCAACAACGGGAACCCCCTTTGTGTTTGCAACCCAGTTCTCCTACATTCCTGATGAGTCTTTGAATGCTCCACTTAGGAGTCCTCCTAGCTGCCTGAAGAAAAAAAGCCGTAAATGTGACTCGGCAGCACAGCTGCTGTCCTTCAAAGCTGGACTTATTCCCCACATGCTAAGTTTCTGCTTGCTTCAGTCTGCCCTGATCTTTAATACTGCTTTAGGGTAAAGTGAATCAGTCAAGTGTTTTTTTAAACGCAGGTCGACTATAATGGAGTGTCGCGTGTTGTCCATTCAGAGTCACGTTGTCAGGGGATACGTTGGGAACAAGTCGGCAACATTCCCGCTGCAGGTAAGAAGAACCGGATCTAACGTTCAGGTGGTAGTTTCAAACAACCCTCTGTAGTCCAAAGAGAGAGAGACTGGGAGGGAAACAGCATCTAACTTGTAACGAAAACGTAGAAAATCTAGCACCGGTCCACAGCGACACTTCCTGATTTATGAGATTTTGTGACATTTTCTGAGAAACATCAAAGGCCCTTTTTACATTTCCACCCTTTAATCCCACTAAACGACTGTAAACCTAAAAATACAACAACAAATGCTGTTTAATGTTAGTTAAACTGGAGCTGATATATTCCAGCATGATTCTCATTGTTACTAATATACCACTCATTGTCAGTGATTACATCACATTATAGCGTCCCAATTTTCATCTTTTTAAAAAAATCTAATTTAACACGTTAGGGAAATGTATCTGATCTATATTGATATTTGAAAAGAAACTTTTGTTATTTAATAGAAATATGAATATATAGGAATTATTTGAAATCAAAGTCTTTCTTAACAAAACTGATCAGAAGAAACAGATAATCTCCTTCTTCACTTTCACTGGTTAATGTCTGTGTTTGCCACTTACAATAGTGCATCCTTAAAAATGATCAGAATTCCCTGGTAACTTATTTAATTGTGGTTGCGTGATATCATCTTACATTATAATCCACTTTATTGTTCTTCTTATCAAACAAGTTTGATAACTGGAGTCGACAGTCCACAGAAGGAGCTATTTAGAAACTAAATTATGCAAAAGTTCTCGTCAAACATGCGATTTTGTGAAATGGAAAAACTGTTGAAGCTGTCAGAAAGGGGGGGCTGAAACTTTCAAACTCTGAATGTTGACTAGTTCTCACAGTGGTTCACCTTCAGCGTGCTGTTCCCGCAGTGCAGTGTGATTCATTTAGACAGAGTGCAAGACGGAGCCCATTGTTCTCTGTTTTAACAGCTGCTTTATGTCTCCCTTCCCAGGTGCTGGGCTTTGAAGTGGACTCCATCAACTCGGTGCAGTTCTCCAATCACACAGGTTGGCTGAGTGATTTTAATGGAGCAGCAAAGTGCTTTTCATTCATTATCATAAAGTCGATTGACTCCTTTTTCTACTTGTGTAACAACTCAGCCTTTTTATGCTGGTTGGTTGGACCATTAACTTTTGTCACTGCTGCTATATTACATGGATCGGATATGGAAATCATTTATTGAAAGCTTTTGTAAGGGCGGAAAAACAATCGTCCGTTCTCATCCAGTTTGCCATAGTTGGTTAAAATATAACGGCTTAAGTTTAACAGAGTAGATGGATTTAAGCACATTTTAGGGGCATTTAAGGATACATGCAACTTTTTTTGGTTGGTCAAAAGATTAAAAGAAGACTTCTTTGCACGCATGCATTGGGACTGTTTTGCTAGCTGTACAGGGGAGTTATCTCTGTCTGTGTACTTTGGCTTGTTAGTATTGCTATATGCGACTCAGTGAAAGATAGTCACTGTGGCCTTCAGCCAGGTTTAGAGGGGGAGAACTAGAGAAGTTAATGTTTTTCTAGGAATCGCCTTCTTCAGCTCTCAGGTTACTCAGCTGTGAAAAAGCAGATAAATCCAAACTCTGAGCATATCCATGTGACGGCGCTGTATGATTTGATGACTTTACCTGTATATTGTGTAAGGTTGGGGTAAAAATTGACACAAGATTGTTGTGAGTATTCTGTTTGGAGATATTGTATTGGCACAGAGACACAAATATCAATATTTTATTAAATCTCTGGGAATACTACAAACAACAGGGCTCATCTCATGCACCACTATCCTTAGATAACATTTGGCGAGTAAACTTCCATTAAATCATCTCAACCGAAAAACCATCCAACGCACCTATCTTCGCAAAGCTACCTCCTAATTCCAAACAAGTGAATAGCTCAGTCACACGAGTGAAAATAGAACAGCAACTTCCTTGCATCCAGTTTTAATTTCGTTCACCAGTAGTTTTAGCCAGCAAGCTTTTTTTTTCCTTACAAAAACAAGACGATGTATAAATAAAAACTAAGGCACGAGGACAAAAGCACATATTTTTTTGGCTAAGTCCACACACAAATCTTTTTTACACACACACAAATTCTTTTTACACATACAGATCCTGATTTACAAGTACAAAATATTTATGACCACAATTTACAAGGACATCCACAATTTGATCTGCTCCCGACAAACAGCATTGCAAGGGGGGGGGGTTCACCTACCGTATTTACCACACTAAATGGCGCACTTAAAATCCTTTAATTTTTTCAAAAATTGACAGTGTGCCTTATGTATGAATTCTGGTTGTGCTTACTGATCTAGAACCTATTTTGTGGTACACGGCGCTCAAAAATCTGTCAAAAAAATGTTTTAGTACGACTTTGGTAAGCTATTGAAGCCGCACCGCTTGATGGATTGTCGAGCATTACGGCTACCATAGTCAGGAGCCTCGTGGAGTAATCTGGGTCCAAAACTCTGTCAGCTTCAGGTCCCAAAGTCAAACGAATACTGCGGCATCACTGAGAATTAAAAACTGTCTAAATTATTTCATCTTTAATAAAATGATCAGCATTGCTGCTTTACCAGGTGTAACAATTAAGTTTAACATCTAGGCATCCATGAAAACAGAACTGATTAAATTTAACGGAGTTAGAAGTTAGCAGGAAGTTAGCTCGCTAGTTTCCACCTAAACATGATATAGCATGTTCTGACTGAGAGATTTCTGGAAAAATTAAAACGTACAGCTCGGCTATCACTTCCAACTTAAATGAAGACAGAAAACTAAATAGCAGTGACATTTGTAGGGTTACTGAAGTTGAACTAGCTGGTATATTATGATATGCAACGTGATCGCTAGCGACACAGCTATGTTAGCATAACATAAAGAGAAGAATGAGTTGAGTAAAGTTTGACTTATCTGACTGTTTTGTTTTGCTTTTTGCGCCTTATGTATGAAAAAAGACCCATTTATCGACAGTGCGCCTTATAATCCGGTGCACCTTATGGTCCGAAAAATACGGTAACCTTCATGCTTCCTGTTCGTCATAAAGTGCCACAAAATGTCAACGCTTAGGAGGAAGAGAAGTGCTGACATGTGGTATTAGATTTAGGATACTGTACGTTTATACTTTTTTTAGGTGACTAAGAAACTAAACTAAAAGAATTTAGATAAATTACCAAACCTAATCGATGTTTTAGTCTAAAGATTAACTTAAACAAAACCAAAATTTGCTGATAAAACGAACACTTATTGCATCTGCAAAAGTAAAATCTGTGTCTGCCCCTTGATTGTAAGGAATTTTTATACATTATGTAACCGATTGTAACTTTGGGTGACTAAGTGGTTGCCCAGAGCTTGAGCTTGTTGCAAAGCCACATCCTATCACAAGGGAATTGCACAGGTTTCCTGATGGGAGGCAACCTTTCTGCAGACAGTTGAAGTCTGACTTGGAGTGACTGCAGTCACTCTCAGAGAGATTGTTGAAGGGCTGCAAATAATTGCTGTAACATTTATAAATGCAGATAAATTGTCAGCATGTTGCCAGCAGTCTGAATAACTCTTTGTCAATGACCACAACTTTAGGGGACTCGATTCAACTGGCTGTCAACTATTTGTATTCTGGTTAAATTACTGTAGGACAGGAATTTTATGTCCACGCAGTAGTCCAGACAGTGGACACAGGGTATCGCTATACAAACTTTAAAGATGTTATATTTAGATGGCAGAAATAGATTTAGGATAGAAAGGAATTAAAGTACCTGCAGACTGTTTAGCATTATCTAGAAGATCATTGTAAAGATGACCATATCGATGTTGATTATCATACAGATATCTCCAGTCCAGAGACCAAATGGACACTGTTCAATGCACTAAAAGGATCCCCAAAGTAACAGCTAAGAGCTTAAAGGAATCACTGCGGCTGGTTAGCACAGCAGGCATTACAAAGGAGAGACACAGCACTCTGTTTCCTGAATAGACGTCTGTGGGAGAATTTCACAAAGGCAAAGACGACGGTTGTTTCACTCCTCTCGCCAAAGAGGCTTGATTGACAGTCCTAACCGGGAACATGTTGGTGAATGCAGACTGTAGAGATTCACAGCAGTTTTAACGGCTGGCACTTATTGTTTTCCTTGGATTACTGTATCCATCATGTAAATAAACACGGTGCTTCTCAGTCTAGTTCGCACTCAACAACAAGCCGTTTGTGAAGCTATAATGTTGTGCAACTTACAGTGTGCACAGGTGAAACTTTTCAACCTTATTTTGGGACAAAAACAGAAAACCTTTAAAATGTCTTCTGTCTCTCCCACTGTTCAGTTAGAGAGCAGGTTCAAAATAACTGCCCACAGGCCTTACTTCTACCAGGACTCTCCCAGAAAGCTAATCATTGTATTGGCTTAATATCTGGTAGCCCCAGTCTGTATCCCTTATATATTAAATCAGAAATATGTTCTGCTAATATCATTTGCAGTACTGTGGAAATGTCTTGAGGCACACTCTCTTTTCTTTATATTTTGCTTCGAAGGAGCCGGACTTTCTTGTCATTTTTTGACAAATAGGTTTTGAACAGCAATTCTTTAAAGTTTCTTAAGAAGTTTTTCAAAGGGCACTGGCTGTTTTTCACTTATGTTCATTCCTTGTACCTGACCATTTTCAGACCGTTTTGTCTGTTCAGCCACTTAATAAACAGATAAAGAGATGAACATATTAATTCAATTATTTTTGTTTTTATTTAGCGCTAGTTCACATCAACAGTCTCATCAAGTCACTTTATATTGTAACACCAACAATCAGACAACCCCGTATGAGCAAGCACTTGGTGACAGTGGGAAGGAAAAACTCCTTTTCAACAGGAAAAGTATGTCCTTAAAAATCTGAGAATTTGCAGGTCTTGGAAAAACAAAAAAGCTGAACAGTATCTGAAAGCCGTGGCCTTAAAAAATAAAAAAAACACCCAGCAAAAACCTGACACAGGACCCGAGAGATTCATCTGGACCTTCAGTTGATCCGTGTACTTTTCACCGAAGCCTCGTCAGAAATGGTCTCAATGGAAGGGTCGCTGTCAAATTGCCAAAATACCCAATAACTAGACTGAAGATCAGTGGCAATGAGTCTTATGGTGTGATGAATGAAAATTCAGAACAAAAGGCAGTAAACATCCAAAGAAGAGCTTTGAATGTCCTTCAAGACGCTTGGAAGACTATTCCTGAAGACTACTTAAATTACAAAAAAGTTGCCTAAGAGCGTTCAAACTTTGACTGATTTTCAAGCTCGTTAGAATTGTACAGACTCTGTTTTTTGCCTTCTATATTGTATTTCCATGGATGTTTGCACATTTCAATACCCACTTCTCATTTTCCTTACCCCTAATTTCTTTATATTTTGTATCTCGAGATACTGTCTAAAGATCAGGATGTATTGACCCTGTGCACGAGAAAATGCTAACTTCCTGGTTTGAGACCGGATGTGGGGTTGTACATTTCCGGTAGCTTTACTTTGCGGTCAATCGCTACTGCGAAGATCTACTCCAAAATCATGTCTAAAACTCGAAAACGGAAAGATCGCGTTAAGTACAAAGAGGAGAAGGTGGGAACACTCACCACTGTTGTGTCATAAAAAAATCTAATGATCAATTTTGACGTTTAAAGAGTTTAGATCAATCAGTTGTTTACATCACTCAACACAAGCAGAACTGCATTACTGCATGCAGAAGACACATCGTCCACATTCAGAAGCACATCTCTGTATAGTGACTGGTCTTATGATTTAAACAGGCAAATGTTCATCATTCAAAGTACAGGTGAAGAATAGTCAAACCAGATGTTTCCCCCATTATGTCGAGATCAGCTAGTCAAGTTCACACCTACACAGCATGTTAACAAACCGTGAAAAAAGCCACACAAAAATGAATGATTGCTGGTAACGGTTTCTATACATTAGTATGTACGAAGGGTATGTTGTGACTTACCTTAAAAATTACAGCGGTCCCTCGCTAATAACGCGGTTCACCTTTCACCTCGCTGTTTCGCAGATTTTTTAGTGCAAGTTTGCATGCTTATTTTTTTTACGTCACATTGTGTCCTGCGTCTGGATCGCTGCAGACGATCTCCTCCGTGACGTCTCTCCTGTACAGTACAGAATCGCTGCATCGATCGCTAGCAGTGTGACTCTGAAGTGCAGTACTGTATGTCCACGATGTCCACGAAACGTTTTGCACCGTCAAAAAATAAAATTGGCTACTTGATTTCACCTATCGCTGGTTATTTTTAGAACATAACACCAGCGATAAACGAGGGACAGCTGAGAAATATAACATTTGAATCCATTTTCTCTTTTGCTCTGAGGCGCGGGGAAAAATATTGACAAGTCGATGAACATCATTTACAGATATATTGGGTAAATGCCCAAGACATCTATAGAAATGTAAATCGCCGCTTGATTCATTCATTTGCTTAACTTGTTTTGGACCGTAAACCGGGCGCGAATAGGACACCGGAAACAAAGCTCCCCACAGGAGTTTCCGCACCGGAAGTAGCATATGCTAACGTGCACATAGTCAATTGTTGTTCAAATAGTATCTGTGAAGTCTTCAAAGACTCCTCTAAGCAGCTGGATGAAATAAAAAATCTTTTTGATTGACAGATTATAATGATTTTTACTTGTTTGACCCCAAAGCAAAAATGTGAGCATTCCTGGTGCTATGGTAGAAATCTCAGCAATGGAAAGTAAATGGACTGATTCTTATTGAGCACTTTTCTACCGGAGCACTCAAGGCACTTCATATGACATGGCTGACTCATACACTTAAGTGTTTTTTGTGAAGCACTGGCGCTCTGGTGGATGCATCAGACCAACTTGGGGTTCGGTATCTTGCCCAAGGACACTTTGGCATGCAGACCGAAGCAGCCAATGATCAAACCTTTAACCCTCCAATTAGTGGATGACCCACTTTTCCTCCTGACCCACAGGCATCCCAACTCAATGTTTACTTGCTTGCAATCGCTACTGATCTTGCAACTGGTGTGGGTTTGTTTTTTTTTTTTCCCAACCACTGTCTTTTCATTTACCTTTTTAAAAAAATCTATTTGTGAATACATGCATGTTCTCACAAGTATATTGTGCAATAGTCACACAGTTAGACAGTGAAAATGTCATTAAGAAAAGAAATATAGCAGTTACACTAGTGGGCTCAAGGCTAGAGTTGCCACATTTTTTTTTTTTTTAAAAGTCAGCACTGCAGGACAAACACTTAGCTGTTAAGAAAGCAACAAAACCTGTCACAATTTTTTGCTGTCTAAGATGCACTGAACCAGGAGTAGCCATAAAGTCACAAGCGGTGCAGACTTCAGCAGATTACAATGAAAGCTATCACAAAGAAAAGAAAATGCTGGAAAAGAGCAGGAAACCAGCTACTTGTAACACAAGTGAAGCTGGTGGAAGCCGATGCTCAGAGAGGTTATGCAAGTTAATTTTCAATTATGCATGAAGGGAAAACGATGAGGGATAAAGCAAGTTAAACAGGGCACATGTGACTCTCCACATGAATCATGTGGCTCAGGAGGAGACGGAAGACAGTTTGGACAGATATTGGACGTGTTACATGATACATGAGTCTATAACAGTTGCATCCTATCGCAACAAGCCAGAGTAGTTGCAAAACCTGTAACCTACATGGCTTTTGTTTTTTTTTTATTTTTTGTTGTTTTTTTTGTTGTTGAAATTTCTCAAGGTTTCAGTTTACACCTCAGCATTAGTAAATTACCCCATACAGATATAACCTTTGCCCCACATTTAGTTTGTTGGCATTTCTCCCCCCTAATCAACACACCTGCTGAGATGATGGGATTATTAGTTGGGGTTCATGTGTTGAAGTATGCAAAGAATGCGCTTTTCTCTGCAGGAGCAGGAGGCCTACACAGAAATCACTTGAACCAATACAAATGGGAAGCTGATGAGTTTTGAACATTTGATCATACTCTGAATGTGACCCTTCATCTTATTTCCGGTATGTTTAAAGATTAAAATTCTGAAATGTTCCACTTTCAGTGGAAGCGCCCCCAACCACAGCACAAACTGCTGCTTTGCTGTGAGCTTTCTGTTAAGTCCTCTCTGCAGGAGGCTAACTCGCTGGCTCGTGTTCAAGTTTGGGCTCTGTGTGAGCTCTTATATTTTTTCCTCTGGTATACAGGAGTGTTTGTGTGTCCATTTTGTGTGCAGTCATTTGTAGTCAGAACAGCTTTTTAGGGTTTATTCTAGTTTAATGGTGAAAGAGGGACAAAGAAAGGCGAGCTGGCAGCCAGGATACAAGCTTTCCATTCAGTAGCTGCGGAGGCCCTGCTAAGTACAAAGGGGAGAGGGACCTCAGCAGAGGGAATTAGGTCGATGGAAAAACAGAGAAAGGATGGCAATGTCTGCTAAGTTGATTTATACACAGTAGGGCTAATGCAATATATGAGCCCTTCTATTAGGTTAAGTAGTGCAAATGTGTGTCCTCCTTCCTCATTTATCCTCAAAAGGTCTAAAATCATGGTTTTAGACTTTGACACAAAACGTCCTTGAAATAAGAGAGTTAACCAAATCAAATCAGATTTAGCAATGGAAAAATTTCATCAGTTTTATTTATTTATTTTTTATCTCTGCCCAGGCTACAGCCACTGGAAGGGGCAAGTACTGACAGCAGAAGAACTGAATGTGCTCTATGAGGGTATTAAGCTCAACAATGTGAACCATTATGACTACATCCTCACAGGTGAGTTTAAGGAGTGTCTCCTTTCAGTATTATTTATTCAAAAATCTTAAGTTTATTGTGGGCGGCATTAATCTGATAAGGCTGGGTGGGACATTAGGATGCAGCACACCTGATGGAGGTAGGCTTTATCACTGAGGGGTCAGAGAGGGTGCTGTACCAGGAGCCTCCTTGTGATCGCTTTGGTTTGCATGGAAAAATGCTGTCTTGTCTGCAAATACTTCCCATTTGCACTCAGTCATAGCGAAAACTACAGACAAGTAGTGACATCCAAGCAAGCTATTAGCAACTACAGCAGTCTACTAGCGATCAAAGTACCTGTTTGGTGCAACAGCATATACCTTTTTGTGACCAATTTTGCACTAGCAACCTCCAGCAATCACTTGCCAACCCGGATGTGAGTTTTCTCTAGTGCCTGGCAGTCACCAGGAAGAGGTAGATTCTGCCGAGGTGAATATCAGAAAAAATTTGGATTCACTTTCACATTTGTCACCAACAACACATTTTTACCTTATGACCAGTGGTTGTTGTCTGTGTGACCGAGGTCCAAAAATCTCATACCAAACTTTAGGAAGCTCAGAAACTAGAAAGTGTGTGTGTGTGTGTGTGTGTGTGTGTGTGTGTGTGTGTGTGTGTGTGTGTGTGTGTGTGTCAGTCAATGCTGCAGTTCAGGTTAACCCAAAATTTCTTCCCAAAGGATACAGCAGGGACATCTCCTTCCTGGAGACAGTGGTTGATATTATTAAGGAGCTGAAGAAGGGCAATCCCAGCTTGGTGTACGGTGAGTGTCAGACTGGATTTTCCATTTTAAAAAGTGAACTTTTTTTAAGCCTCATTTTTTAAATTTCTTCTTTCCAGTTTGTGATCCTGTTATGGGAGACCAGGGTGCTATGGTAAGCAGTTATCCACACACATCCAGCTGCTGACAGTTTAACGAACAGTGTCGTGTTCTTTTTGTGCTCTTCAGTGCACTCTTGAATTACAGTGTAGGATTTGTTTAGTCATTTTGGACTGTATATCAATTTCTATTTGTTACTCGTAAACAGGTTGGGAAATCAGATTTATGTATTTTGTTGTTGTTGTTGCTTCAGTATGTTCCAGAGAACCTGCTGCCAGTCTACAAGAACAAAGTAGTGCCTTTGGCTGACATCCTGACTCCCAACCAATTTGAAGCAGAGTGAGTGCATTTTAAACAGTTTTTACATCGAAGAATAAAAGAATAATGATCTTTTTTTTTCTTTTTTTTTTTTCTTTTTACAGAAGCTTAAAAAAAACTAATTAAAAGATGCAAAATGGCAAGCATTGTTGCTTTTTTGTGACATTTTTTTTCATAGGCTCTTAACTGGGAGGAAAATTAACACTGAGGAAGATGCTATTGAGGTGAATATCAGAAACATTTTGTTTGGCTGTGTTTAGATTTAATTTGTGGCATCACGAATAACAAAGTCTGAGAAAATGGGATTTTTATCTGTTCTGCAGGTGATGGACCTGCTTCATAAAATGGGTCCAGAGACCGTGGTCCTCACTAGTACAGACCTTCCATCGAAACAAGGGGACCAGTTCCTGGTGGCTCTTGGAAGCCAAAAAATAAGTAAAGTATCAGGCTGACTTTGTCAAAATTGCTATAAACTGTGGGGATGCAGTCCTTGTGTAGGATCAACAGAGTAACCTATAAAATTAGGATAACGGCTCCGTTTGTCCTCGTCACTGCAGAGAAACCAGATGGGACCAACACAGATCAGAAAATCTGCATGGATATCCCCAAAGTCGATGCTGTATTTGTGGGAACAGGAGACCTTTTTGCTGCCATGATGTTAGCCTGGACTCATCAACACCCCAAGGACCTGAAGGTCAGCAACACACAAGTGTTTTCAGTTAAATGCAGATAATATATGAATCATAGCTAAACTAATCTTCCTTTTTAACAGACTGCCTGTGAGAAGACTGTTTCTGTCATGCACCATGTCATTAAGAGGACCATTACTTATGCCAATGGTAGGGTTTGTGCGTGTATCCAGTGACTTCAGTGTGTCATCGGGTTTTTTGACTTTGTCTTAAAGTTGTTTACTGGGGCACTTTTTGCTTGTGTTGTTTATATTTAGTAAAAGGTTTTTATATTTTGAAACAAATAGCTTTGTGACTGTGTATAACCTATTCTTTGAGTTCTTGGTTGTTTAGTTCACCTCAGGGCAAAAACCTGTTTGTTTGTTTGTTTGTTTGTTTGTTTCCCTTAAATGTCTTTCTCATTTTCAGAAATGGCTGGCCCCGGGAAAAGGCCTACCCCTGCACAACTGGAGCTGAGGATGGTTCAGAGCAAAGCAGACATCGAGAATCCTGCCATTGTAGTGGAAGCCAAGGTTTTACAAAAGTCTTCACAGTGAAGACTGTAATGTTCTCTGTGAACTTTTCACTTTAAGCTGGTAGATATCTGGGCAGTCCGCCAAACAAACAGGATTTTCACATCAAAGACTGTCACGTGTCTCTGCCTTACAGAATCACGGGGGGGAGGGGGAGGGGGGGGGGTTACTACTGTTTTTATTTTGTTCGTGAGCGGTCAGCAGGATTTCTGTTTGTGTTCTGCTCACAGACACTGAAATAACTGCCATAAGTGTCTGTTCTGTGGCTAGCAAAGGCAACATCTGCCATTGATTCAGAACAAAAACAACACATCAGCCAGTTTTGAACCCTTTCCAGACACGGGATGCGAAACATTACTGGCTTCATCAGCCTCTCGGCTGATTGCATTGTGGCATTCTGGCATGGGTTAATTTTAAGTTAATGTCACTAACAATTGAATTCAGACATACTCGGGACTGTGACAGATACAGCTACGCTACAAACACGATATTTGTGGGTCTGGTGAGAAGGCTTCACGCTGCCCCTCTTAGACATGAAAGAGATCTCTCTTCTGGCATAGCAAAAATGCATCGTGTGGAAATCTTTTAATCTCATAACAAATTTAAAATGGTTGATTAAAATGGCTGCTTTTTATGTCGTCCTCTGGTGAGTTGAGAGACCCACTGAGATGCACGAGAGGCATGCGCAGTTCTGGTCTAACAGACCTGTCCATTAATGTGACTGTAAACATTCATAACTATGCCAAGTTCAAAGCGATTTGTAAAGGTAACTGCTGCAAAGCACTCTGTATTGTACTGATTAGACCCTCAGAATTATACAGAGAAACTCAATGACTTTCTTTGATCAACTGGCAATATTGAGGAGAAAAAGTCTGTTTTAATAGCTTTGCCCTCACCCCAAATTTCTTCATGTAAGTAAAAAGCGCAACAAGTGACAACAACCAATATTAAAATAGGCAAAATGCAGGAAGCTATAAAAATGGAATGGATAATGGGATACAGATTTGTGTTTAGCCATGAAGCGATTGCAGCAGATTAATCGAAAGACGGGCTCGTGTTTATATTAAAGAATCATTTCAAGATAGTGAAAATAATTTATTAAGCAGAACAGAAAACGCACAAAACCAGTGTTACATGCATGGCCATTCGTCTACTTGTTTTGAGACTAGAACATCAGTAGACTATCTGTGATAACATTAAAACACGCTGGGTTAATCCACTATAAAATTATTTTTAACTGTTAAGAATGCATGCAATGTGCTTAAAATTCACTTCATTTCAAGACAAGTGTTGCCACATTATAGATCGAGTGGATTAGTGCTGAAATGTGTTTCAGTAGGTTGTAGTCTTGTTCTCATTTTATTCCAACTCTGCTATTTTAGAAAACTTGCGACTTTAACGATAATCGTAATAGCTGATGTCAAAAATGTTCTTTTAATCAATTTTCCTAAAAATGACGTTTGTCACGTCCTTTTTTTAAATTACGCAATGCTTTCTTGCAGGTGTGTAACATGGTAGATTCATGTCTTAAGCATCTCAAATTGAGGTATTTGCACAGATGATCTTTAATATATTTACTAATGGTCACTGTTTTCTTTTATGACTGTTGTCATATCTCTAGAGGAGTGTCTATGAGAGACCACGTTATACTGTAGCCTTAACAAGGTTAGGAAAGCAAAACAGTGGTTGTGAATGTTTTTGTGTGCTTATATCTGATTCTCGCACATAATGTTAGAAAGTCAAGTGCCAAACCTTGAGCTGCTGCTGCTATAGAGCAATACATAAACAATTAAAATAATAATAATCTTTTTATTGAAATTGTGCCTCATTTGTGTTAATTTATTTTTTTGTCTGTTGGGTTTCAAGATAAGTGTTCTAAGAGAACTGAGATCTGGTTACTGTAAAGTGAGCTCCATGTCGTGTTCAAGAAACCAGTTTGAAATGATTTGATTTGTAACATGCAGCCAGAAGATGGTCACAAAGGACTGGACATGCTCAGCAACAACACTCAGGTAGGCTGTGGTGTTTAAACGATGCTGAAGTTACACCACCACCCTCAGACTAAGCAGTTGATAGAAGCCAGGATCTGTGTTTTCATCTTGTTTTTGACAAATTTTGACCATCTGAATGTTGAAAATCAAGACTTGTCATAACAGGCAACTTTTTTTCTAGTCTTGTCCAGTTTTAATGAGCCTGTGTGAACTGGCTGACAGGAGAGGTGTGGTCTTCTGCTGCTGTAGCCCTTCTGCTTTAAAGTTTGACATGTTCTACATTCATACCTTTGTTGTAGTGAGTAGTTATTTGACTTACTGTTGTCTTCCTATCAGCTCGAAGCAGTCAACAAAGCATTGTATTATAGCTCAGGGAACAACCACTCATTTTTCAGACCATTCTCTGTGAACTCTGGAGATGGTTGTTTCGGTAAATCTCAGCAGATCAGTATATTCTGAAATCCTTAGACCAGCCCATCCAGAACCAACAACTGTGCTATGCTCAAAATCACTTAAAACACCTTTCTTCCCCCTTCTGATGCTGAGTTTGAACTTCAGCAGGTCGTCTTGATCATTTCAACATGGCTAAATGCATTAAGCAGGTGCCATTTGAATGGCTGATTTCTGATTAATGTTAATGACCAATTAAACAGACGTACCTGATGAAGTGGCCAGTGAGTGTAGTTTTTCTCTGTTAAGTCTAAGTAAAGGAGGATACTGGAGCCATTGTGGAGAGGTAATTGCTCACCAGCTTAAATCAGGTACCACAGTTGAACTGGATCTTATCCATGTGCTCCAATGAGAACACATTTTAATATGAAAAGAAATAAGGGAATATGAAAGGAAGAACAAAGGCAAAGACGTCAGCACGTCTTGGCAGGTGCTTACTATATTGTGTGATTAGGGCTGGGTGACAGGGCTGTGTTTTGTCACTAATCCACAGTATGAATAGCCAGCATTAGCCCAGATAACCAGACAGGCCAACATGTCTGTAACCTGATCACAGCAACAAAGAAAACGAGTTCTTATTCGGGGCCAGTATACACTAGAGAAATGAGAAAGTACAGACTAAAGCTGGCTAAAACAAGCTGTGATAACCATTTTTGGGAAGCTGACATAAATGCAACAGAAGGCAGCTTGTAGATGAATTTGATTCATTTTATCAATGCAACAAGGACTCTGGTGCATGTGTTTATTAAGCTTGTCCTGACAAAGACCCCACAGTTAAAACTAATGCTGAAGTTATGACTGTAAAATACTTAACAGCTATGAGCACACTTACACTGAAATTAATCTGAAAAATTAAAAATAAGAAAATAATATTAACTATTCCAGATATGACTGTGAGACAGAAGGTTTAGATTCCCACAGAAGTGCGGAGTAGCTGCAGGTATGGGTATGCACCAGCAGAGGGCTAAAGAGGCTTAAAGTTAATCGAGCATGCACACTTGCTGAGGAAATGAAAAAACCCAGTGACATGACACTGCAAAGCGGGAATCTGTACGTGAATAAAATTGCTGAAAAACGAAGCTTCATGTAGTATTTTGCATGCAAGGCCAAGAAAATGGTAGAATTTTAGATAAAAGAAGGTGTAGAAAAGCTAGATATGGGACAAAATTGTAAAGTCGACTAAGATGTACTGAGAGTATAGGGCTGATATGTAATAATGTAGGCAGTTAGTAATAGTAGTCATGTTTTTTTAAAAAAAAAAAACCCAACTAGTTTAAAAACAGTGACTTTCTTTTATTTTGATGTTACAGTATAATATCATTTTTTTTTAAACTGAAGGTTCAGATTTTCTTCCTGAAACAGAAAATTTAAGGGGGTAAAAACCTAAATTTGATTGGACAAGAAATCGCTGCACTAGTCTGCTGCGCTGTATGGAGTAAACATATCTTTGCAAATGGTAGCAGAAAATCAATAAAAACAGACATTATAGGCCTTTATCTGCTCTTATCTGTAATTAAACTTGCAGCAGCGGCGGGAGTGCGCTGCTGTACGTCTGTGCATGTTTTTGTGTATTTTTGTGCATCTCTGTGAAAATGAATGAGGGGCTGGACCGGATGTAGGACAGGCCACCTTCAGATGGGTTTGGAGGAAATGTGGGGCTTTAACCGACAAACAATAGAGCTCCTGCAAATCCTGTTGCCTCAAGTCATTTTTATTGCGTCTCTGGAAACCGACGGAGTAGGGCAGCGTTTGTTGACAGGTTCATTTTACGCCCCCAGAAGGCCAGAAAGCGGCGAAAAAGTATAACTAAACCCACCGAGACCCCAGTGAATAATCTTCAGGTAAGTCTGACACTGACACTGGCTGCTAACGGGAACTGGCTAACTAGCTTAAGATAATAACGGGTACCTATTAACAAAGGATGGGGGGGAAAGTTGGCAGTGATTAGCAGCTAAAGAGTCAATCTAATAGACGCCATCCTGTCGCCATAAAACATTTTTTAGCCTCGCTGTGTGGATGTTGCTTATATAGCATGCTAGCTTGTACCGTTAGCACCTGTCTTTCCTGAGCTGCTCGGCTCATTTAGTCAAACCAGTGTTCACACATTTACTATCTCTATTGGCAGTAGCTAAGATAGTTGGGATGGCTTTTTCTTTAATGTCTTCTTCTGAGGGAATTGTGTGTGTGTGCCTGCAACTTTGAGTTCACAGAGCAGCTAGCTTAACGGCCGCAGCCGAGCCATGTGTGACAAAAGATAAGCCGTGTCAGTGGTGGGATTGAAGGGACCTGCTGGCTAGTTGGTCTCTGAGCATCTATCAGCCCAGGCATGCCGCATTTGGTGCATACAGACATCTTAAGCATTTGCATTCAGATACAGTAGGTAGGGCTGCAACACTTTGACACTAAGGTATGATATGCTAGAGTTCATGGTAAACTATGACTGGGTTCATTTTTCGTAGTTAAATGTTGCTGTACTGCACCCCCGCTCTGTCACGCTTTACGTCGTATGCGCCAGCTGGCTCCGAGTTGACCTGCGTACAGATCTCGTACGACTCTTGAGGTTACTAAAGTTCATTGAAGTCTGCGGCTGTTTTAACCCGTGCTAACTTTATTCTTGAACCTCACTTTTAACCAGCTGGACGAGCAGTGCGTGACAGGCAAGTAACTCCCAGCATTTTTATACCAGAACGGTGATTTTTTTTTTTTTTTTTTTTTTTTTTTTTTTTTTTTTTAAATCAAACCAGTGTTGATAATGTGACTGCTTGGTGCAAGAGACAGCTTGGTCTCATACGACTAAGAGTAAAACCAGAAGGGAAAAAGGGAAGTCCGTTAATAAAGCTTCACTTTTTTTATATTAAATATTGAATGGTAAAGTGTGCACGCACTGCTTCACACTGCCATATAGGGCCACTTGTTGGTGTTTATGCATGCCTTTAATTGACCTTGAGAGGAGGATATGTAGACTGGATCACTGCTGCTATTCATTATTTAGTAATTTTACAAGATCAATGAATCCTGTATAAGTCTTGAGCTGCCATTTATGTTTTTAAAGAGCAATAGTGCTCCAGGTCTTTAAGTTTTCCTTTGGACATTGACTGCCCCCCACCCCCCACCCCCCCCTTCTCAGTCCAGTCCTTGTACCTGATGATTTTCAGAGGAATTATATTTTTTGTTTTTGCTTTATAAGTCCCTTAACACTGACACAAATCATTTATGAATTTTTTCTTTTTTTTTTAAAAGGAACCTAAGGCTGGGGAAGAACCAGTGTTGTTTATTCTACTAAGTTGTTTTGTATAACAATTTTAAGTAGTATCTTTGGGCACTTTGTTACTAGAACAAGTTACACTTGTTTAGTTGATTCTACAAAAAATTTGTCAGCATGACCAATGATCCCAAACACGCTGACAATGCAGTAAAAGTCTATCTTCTACAAGCACCAGTGTCGTGTTATAGAAATTTTTAAAAGAATCACTAGTTCTGCACTAAAATGTAATGGATTTTCTTCCTTTTTAATGGAGGCAATGGTGCTTTTTGTTTAGATAGTGCAGGAGGTGAATGCCAGACTCGATTTGATTTCAGTGGGGGAAAAGGTGGATTTTAAAAAAGGGTAAAAACACTAGTTCCTAGGATTTAAGACAATGGTACAAAGAAACAAAAGGGAGAAATTCATGAATCCTACCAAAGATAACGACAGTAAGTCAATAAAAGAAGGCTGGGGTAGCTAGGTAAAATATAGCTCTGCCCACTGCTACAGTCAATGCTCAAAAAAACCCAGCACGATATCTCCACATCAGAGCCGTTGGACATCAGATCGGACTTTGTGCTAGGGAGCACAATCATTATCGTTATCAGACGATAGATGTCTTATATCAGGATATGAGATTTTGGTCATATCTCACAGCCCTATACCTAAAGGCATCGTTGACGTATATATATGCTATTAATAATTGAACCAGCTGTTGATCCAAAGTGCAGTGACTTGCTCGTTTACAAGTCGTAACCTATTGATCTCCTTTATCTAGTAATCAAGCATAGTATTGTCCTATTGGACTTTGAGACATGTGTTAAGACTTTATCTAAGCAGTGTCATCGGGGTGAACAATGTCAAACTTTTGTAGCATTCATTACCTGCATTCAGATTCAGCCTAGTGCATTCATACTCAAACTGTCTAAGAATTTCACATAACTCTCCCTGCTCTTACTAGTTGACCCTCTTTTTGTTAACCTTTGTAGTCTTATACAGAACAGTGAGGGGAGTAGCAGCATAATATTCCCACCTTTAAATGGTCTTGTGTTGAAGGACCTAATGTTTAAATGATCCAAGGCTCTTTACATCAGCCAGCTTTTCACCTAACCTCAGTGATAAACCCATATGTAGAAGCTTTGCATAAAATGTTTGACTAGATTTCCATAATGCTTGCTGTGATTATTGTAATACTGACACCATGCAAAGGTGAGATTGCTTTATTTTCATAGTTTTAAATGGTCCCAGATGGCTACACAGCCAATACACGTTAGTAGGATCATAGTTTGTTTTTTTTTCCACACATAAACAAACCAGTATAAATATGCTAATATGATCATGAGCTCAGCCGGCAGGTTCACATTTGGAGCCACATTTTTGGCAAATACAGCAGGTTGAGTTAACCTTTTAATCTTCCTTGCTGTATTATTATTATTATTATTATTATTATTATTATCATTATTCCAGCATATGCTCTTTCCTGTGCGTGCATGATCATAATTAAAGAAACTAAATGCACTTTAAGTGTTCTTTTAGCTGCCAAGAATTACATTTGTCTCTTGTGTAGTAAGTGTTGTGGCTTTAAAACACACTCAGTAGTGCTGTGCAGGGATTTAGAGCTCTTCATGCTTTGAAATATGAATGACCTTCATTGTCCAGCTATCACCATGTATTTTTATCTCCGTTGGTATTTGGCTTTAACACCCGGTGGTAAGACCCTAGAACTGTACTGTAACGTCAACCTACTCGCTTCAGCTATCACTTGACAGTTTATTTATGCCTCTGTCTGCTAGTTTGTCCGGACCACATTAACTGTGTGCAAGTATCCGAAGCCTTTGGTAACTTGCCCGCTAGCCCTGTGTGCTATCTTTGTGTGGGTGAGTAATGGAGATCTGTAGTAAATCCTTTCCTTACCCAAGGTACTGTCAAGGAAAGAGGATGCTGGCATGGCATATAATATCTCTATATTCAGGTTAGAGTTGCATATGAAATTAATGGGCAACCAGCTTTGACAGGTGGACAGACTTGTCATTGTGTAGACAGAATTGACTAAATGTTTTATTTTATATGAGTGCAGTTTACAGAGGTGTTTCATGCTAAGTCTCAGAAAGGATTGTCCATGATATCATTATTTTCACATGACTTGTGATCAACAGGTTTTTAGCTACTAAGCATGTCGCGATGTTAACTGCATCCATCTTTGAAAACTGTCTGTTGTCACTACCAACTTGTTACTGTTAACCGATTCAATAGCCTGAGATTGGTTGTTACAGCAATAAGTTATTGCTGATGTTTCACTGTTTGAAACAACATAAGCAATAGGTGATTATGTGCATTTGTTTGGGGGGGGGGGGGCACGGTGGTTAGCACTGTTGCCGCACAGCAAGAAGATCCCGAGTTCAATTCCAACATCAGGCCGGGGTCTTTCCGTGTGGAGTTTGCATGTTCTCCCCGTGTTTGCGTGGGTTCCCTCCGGGTACTCCGGCTTCCTCCCATCGTCCAAAGACATGCAGCTAGTGGGGATAGGTTAATTGGATAATCCAAATTGTCACTAGGTGTGAATGTGCGAATGAATGTCAGTGCGAATGGTTGTCTGTCCCTGTGTGTTAGCCCTGCGACAGACTGGCGACCTGTCCAGGGTGTACCCCGCCTCTCGCCCTATGACAGCTGGGATAGGCTCCAGCGCCCCCCGCGACCCTGAAAAGGATAAGCGGAAGCAAATGGATGGATGGATGGATGTTTGGGGGGGGGTCATTTGTTACAGATCCCATCAAAGAATTTTGTGCTTCCATCAAAGAATACCCACTAGGGCTGTAATAAATATACTTAACTAGTTGACTAGTTTTATTAAGTGGAATTTCAGTTAATCAAGCTTAAATATATATTGATTTGTTTTAACAAAATGACCAAAAAATACCAGAAAATTCATAGACGTCTGTTAAGTAAGGTAAATCAGACTCGTTGACAAATTGTGGTAACGCATATAGCCATCCTCTGAAGGGTCCATCTTTAGCCAGTAAAAAACCAATAAGAAAACACGACTAGATATTACATGAAGAGATTTTTCAAGGATATTGCTGATCATTTCTTTGAAACCATCACTTTCATGATGCAAGATGTTAGTAACGAGCAGCTTATGGCAAGGTGAATCACAATACAGTAAATTATGATTGGTTACTTTAGCGTAACAATGCTATTCTCTTTACTTCACTATGGTTGGGCAGAGACTAGGCCTTCTCTTTGTTAATGTTAATTGAATGTGACATATCCAGGGTACCCATAGCCTGCTAATCAGCACTAATCTGATACACTGGATTAGAGGATGGGAATGCTTGTAAGACACTGCAAACAGTATGTGTGACTCCTTCCTTTCTGAAGTGAGCTCTCTGTCCTTCTAGACTTCCTTCTAGTATTGTTTAGCCGAATCTGATAACAATTCATTGAGGTGTTTACTTTATGCAGATTTAAATGAAGATTTATGCTTTTTAATAACTCTTGAGTTCATGGGCGAGTTCATTGGTCCCTGGTAAACTCTTGTGCTGATTAGGTAGTTCCTCCTACAGGTTCTTGGGATCTGACTGTGTTCTCGCTGTCATCATCATAATCTCCCTCTTCCCTTCTGTGGGATTATTATGGCGACAAAGCAGGGCAGCTTGTGACTATCCTCTGCTATCTGCAGGCCCTTTCTTTGTTTTGTTTTTAGTATATATTTTTTCTGGCTGTGAACTGGTGGAATACCAGAAGCCAAAATGCTGAACCAGAGTGCTGTCATGATCTTCACTGGGATCTGTGGGGCGATGGTGTTCATGGCAATGGCCTACTATGTCTACTGGTAAGTTGAATGTGAGACAAGTGTTGTGTCCTGTTTCCCCAGCATATTAAGACGTTAATATGCTGCAATGGTACAACTTAATATGCATCCTACCATTTTTAGGTATATTTTCGTGACCGCCAAAAAGGTTTTGGCCTTCCACCAAAGGAATATTGTTAGCAAATGTGGGGCTTTTTTTCCCTTAAGCTTAAAATGTTTATCAGATAGCCAAAAAATAACAGGCAGTGCACAGACGTCTGTCAGGTCAGATCACTTGTGGTTACTTCACCCACCAAAGGCAAATTTAGTGCCAGGAAAAACCCAGGTGTTTGCTAGAGACTAGTAGCTGTTGAAGTCAAGCCTAGGCATTATTTGGCTGTTCCCTGCTGTAAGTGGAGCACAGACGTTTGAAAGCCAAAGTAAGTTTTTATAATTAAATGCTTTGATAGAGGAGCAGTTCCTGCCAAGATGTGGTTGAACTTTTCCATAATTTAACTAGTGTCTCTAAATGTACATTTCTCATTTTAAAGACTTATAGCAAGCAGCTGGTATAGAAGTTATATTCAGGTAATGTAGAGCAGCAGCAGCTGTCCAGCCTTAAGCAGCTTTAACACAGTCAGCAGTACTAATCTTTCCTCCAGGTTGTGTGGGCTTACAGGTGGGCCCATCACCTTCAGGGAGCTGGACATCCACCAGCTGTTTTTCCTCTGTTTTTCTGGATGTCTTGTATCACAGACCAACTTCAATTTCCAGAGTATTTCTATGTTAGTATGTTTGGTTTTTGCACAAAAACGTTTTGTTTGACTTAAATCTATGTTGGTGTTTTAAGCTCAGTATTGTTGAGATTCTCATCCTATTGAGGGAAAGGGTGAATGTGAGCATTAACCCTTTAAGACCTACCATAGAACCAAGGCCGCCAGAGCTTGCTTTATATTTTTACATGCTGTAGTGCCATTTTTGGGAGCATTTCAAGTTGCTATACATCAATACAACTGTTATAGCCCAAATTTTAATAATATGTATGCATTAAGTCCATAGTAACTACATAAATTGCAAAAAAGTGCAATAAACTACAAAAAAATTGAAAATCTTTTTAGGTTTTTTTTTTTTTTTTACTTGCATATATTTCTACTTGGAGAAATTTAAGAGGTTTATCCCTCAAAACTTTAAATACAAAAAAGTTGCAAAAAATAGTTTACAACAACAGGAAATTTATTTTGAGTGTCTTCATAGTTTTATTTTTGAGATACACTATTTTATATACAACAGAAAAAACGAAAAACAATCCTATGATGCAAATTTGCAAAGAAAACAGCATGTGCATCAAAATAAACTATTTTAAGCAGTGCAATTCGAGTTCTAAGCATCCCAGAAACTATTCAGAAAAGCATAAAGTCAAACATGACTTACAAAAACACCAGTATAGGCTTTTAAGGCCTACAAGTAAAAAACTACATTTTCCACGAAAATGACATCACTTCTGGTTTCGGGCAGGTAATGGCGGACATGCGATCATTCGCGCTGACGTCTATTTCAATGTGGGAAGTGTTACGAACAGCTGATCGGATCAGCAAATCGTGTTTCTGGAATATTATGTTTTTGTTCCTGCAAGAGCTTTTTATGCAATTTTTGCAAAGCTATATGTGGAAGGAAACCGTGACCTAGGACAAGCTGATGGCATAAGATGCAAGTACAACTCCTCCGGTTTCATATGCAAAAAAAAAATTATTGCGCTAGCTTACACGGTTCTGGTTCTACAGGGATTTAAAAATAGTTACGCAAAACGGAGCATGCCGGCTCCGACTGGCTTTAAAGGGTTAAAGCAGTAGTCTTAACACTGAACTACTTACCTAAATAGCTGACATCGAACACTGATCCAATCAGGCACTTGGCCGGTTCACCTGACAGAATGAGTTGCCTTGCCATGGTTTTATTGCAGTACCCAATACATTACAGTAGCCAACAGAAAAAAGTCCAAATGGAGTGAACTTATATGTTGTAGAGGACTCGTAGTCATCCTGTCTGTACAGGGAGTGCAGAATTATTAGGCAAGTTGTATTTTTGAGGAATAATTTTATTATTGAACAACAACCATGTTCTCAATGAACCCAAAAAACTCATTAATATCAAAGCTGAATGTTTTTGGAAGTAGTTTTTAGTTTGTTTTTAGTTTTAGCTATTTTAGGGGGATATCTGTGTGTGCAGGTGACTATTACTGTGCATAATTATTAGGCAACTTAACAAAAAACAAATATATACCCATTTCAATTATTTATTTTTACCAGTGAAAGCAATATAACATCTCCACATTCACAAATATACATTTCTGACATTCAAAAACAAAACAAAAACAAATCAGCGACCAATATAGCCACCTTTCTTTGCAAGGACACTCAAAAGCCTGCCATCCATGGATTCTGTCAGTGTTTTGATCTGTTCACCATCAACATTGCGTGCAGCAGCAACCACAGCCTCCCAGACACTGTTCAGAGAGGTGTACTGTTTTCCCTCCTTGTAAATCTCACATTTGATGATGGACCACAGGTTCTCAATGGGGTTCAGATCAGGTGAACAAGGTGGCCATGTCATTAGTTTTTCTTCTTTTATACCCTTTCTTGCCAGCCACGCTGTGGAGTACTTGGACGCGTGTGATGGAGCATTGTCCTGCATGAAAATCATGTTTTTCTTGAAGGATGCAGACTTCTTCCTGTACCACTGCTTGAAGAAGGTGTCTTCCAGAAACTGGCAGTAGGACTGGGAGTTGAGCTTGACTCCATCCTCAACCCGAAAAGGCCCCACAAGCTCATCTTTGATGATACCAGCCCAAACCAGTACTCCACCTCCACCTTGCTGGCGTCTGAGTCGGACTGGAGCTCTCTGCCCTTTACCAATCCAGCCACGGGCCCATCCATCTGGCCCATCAAGACTCACTCTCATTTCATCAGTCCATAAAACCTTAGAAAAACCAGTCTTGAGATATTTCTTGGCCCAGTCTTGACGTTTCAGCTTGTGTGTCTTGTTCAGTGGTGGTCGTCTTTCAGCCTTTCTTACCTTGGCCATGTCTCTGAGTATTGCACACCTTGTGCTTTTGGGCACTCCAGTGATGTTGCAGCTCTGAAATATGACCAAACTGGTGGCAAGTGGCATCTTGGCAACTGCACGCTTGACTTTTCTCAGTTCATGGGCAGTTATTTTGCGCCTTGGTTTTTCCACACGCTTCTTGCGACCCTGTTGACTATCGATGATCACGCTTCAGAAGCTTTGCAATTTTGAGACTGCTGCATCCCTCTGCAAGATATCTCACTATTTTTGACTTTTCTGAGCCCGTCAAGTCCTTCTTTTGACCCATTTTGCCAAAGGAAAGGACGTTGCCTAATAATTATGCACACCTGATATAGGGTGTTGATGTCATTAGACCACACCCCTTCTCATTACAGCGATGCACATCACCTAATATGCTTAATTGGTGGCTTTCGAGCCTATACAGCCGCAAGACAACATGCATGAAGAGGATGAAGTGGACAAAATACTCATTTGCCTAATAATTCTGCACTCCCTGTAATGCCTGATTTAGACTTCAGGCCTTTATAGAACCTATGATGTAACCTATGTGGCTGATGTTAATTACCTTGTGGCGGTGTCTTGGTGTTTAATATCCAGTGCTAGCTATGATAGATAAATAAATAAATGTGACTTTCTCTTTTTCAAATGTATTTGTCTCAAATGTTTCCACTTCTTTATACATTGTTTCACATCCGTTCCACTACTTTTAGCAATCTCCCTCCAAGAATCATGCTGACCTTTGTGGTCTTATATTGATGCTATGATTATTATACTGTATATAGAGACATTTTCACTGATTAATGTAAATCTGCAGTGCAAAAATAGCTAGAAATGTACAGAATGAATTGGTGGTTCCGCTCACAATAGTGAGCTGTGTTGATCTAACTTGTAGTTACATTTCCAGTGAGGTGCACGTCATCTGTAGATTTCTGTAGATTTCTCACTGAATACAGCCTTAAAAGACCAGGTTTCTTACCACAGAACACTGTATGATCATGGTGTTGTTTGAAAAAGAAATTTCACTGCACAAAGATGTTTGAAAAAAATGTAGAAACCATTTACTGTGTCAGCAGTACATGTCTTGTTTACTGGCATGTTTCAAGTCATCTCCTTAACATATTTGTAGAAGGTAAGTAAGATTTTTAGTGATCATCAAGGCTGTACAAGTTTATAACAGTTAATGCAGTTTAAAAAAGTCTCCCTTAAACCATCTTTGAACATTTAACTGGAACAGAATTAAAATAACACAATAGAAAAACACTTAGTGGCTACCAATGTTAAAACCAATTAATTGGCTCCATAAAAATGTTAAATAAAAACTGCATGGAAGTGAATGTGTAAATTATACAGTTTCACATGTTTAGCTTTAAAAAGATCTGCTTATGAGAAAAAGTTAGGGAGTTTCCTTTTCGTTTTTCTTTTTTTTGGCCAGTTAATTCTTAAATGTGCTGTGTGCCTTTTGATTGCTGGTGTGTAAAATTGAGTTTGTCCTGTGAATCATGGCCGAGAGTTGGAGTTGAGTGAAAGTTTGAGGTGACTCAGTTTGATTCCAGCGCTGCACGGGGAACATCTGCTGTGTGTGGAGTAAAACTGGGACAAAGTTCACGATGTGTGTAGAAGTAACTCGCCTGAGCTAACATGCACACACACTCATAGTCGCTGCGGGTTGCCAATGCAAATTAAGGTTGGGGAACTTCTCCATCGGCAGCTTGTGGCCAAACATTACAATCAGCTGCTATCAGTGTGCAAAGTTAAATCTTCCAAGAAAAGGTTAAGGTGTTTAGCTGTAAAAACATTAACAAAAGTCTCACTGATTTGGCTTGTAAGCCTAGGTTTTTTTAATTTTTTTTTTTTTTTTTTTTTTTTTTTTTAAACATGGACTCACTATTTTACATTTAAAAAAAAAAAAAAAAAAAAAAAACAGTTTTCATTTGTTCAATTATAAAATTAGCAGTTAGAAGTTAAAACAGAGAAATAAAAATAATCGTATAAAAATCTTTCGTGCTTTTAATTTGACTGACAGTCACAGGTAAGGTATAAACTTAAAGCTTGAATTGCAGTTTATCAGTAAGCCTATTATAAACTACTTGTGTAGTTGCTATTAATGCTTCGTGACAACTTATTCTGGACTTCCTCATTAACCACAGTGTTTCTTAACCCATCTCAGCCATAAGACAAATGTGCAGTATTTAACTTCACCCTCCCTATCATGCTATATGCATGACCAAAGGTCACATCTGTAACATAATGCAGAGTTAGTGCATGCTTGGAAAAGTTTAGGGTGATTTCATGTCCAGAGATTTGTAAACACGTTTATGTTGATGGTCTGACGGGACTGAACCAAACTTCTGCAGGTGTGCATTTAAGATTTAATTTTTCTTTACACCCAGACTGCTAAATTGATATATATGGTTGCAGTGTGTGAGAGAGTGAGTGCACCAGATAAGACTTGTTGCCTACTAGGGCTGCCACAAACGATTATTTTGATAGTCGACTAGTCACCGATTATTTTTGCGATTAGTCGACTAATCACATCATGCATCCATTGGATGTACAGCATACAGCTTATTGCACCAGCATGCATCTGCTCTTATATAACTATCATTAGCTTACAGCTTTAAGTGTTTAAGGTCTGTGCTAACTAAAAATAAAGACAAGATGATAGTTTATTAAATTTTAATGAAATTTGCAGATTGTTTCGGTGAAGTTTAATAAACTCCTTGCTATCTAAAATATAACGGGACACCGGAGTATATTCTCGAGCATCTCACACTTCTGATAATCAGTTGTCTGCTTGACGTTTATTCAGCGGTGTAAAAACTATAACTTTAATCTCAGCCAAACCGATTTACTCAGGAACAAATAAAATACAAAAAAAAAGCCAAACAATAACATTTTTAAGTTATCTAAGTGACTTGTATATGTTTAACCTGAGTAGCGAAAGACGGGGGTGGGTTTGAAAACGATTTGCCGGGAGTCCGGTGTTCTCGCGGGCTGTAGTGAGCCTTGCCCCCGGCTAGCTATCGAGCTAGTGGGTAACAGACGTCTCCGAAAACGTCAGAGCGCTTTTGAAAATATGTGGTGTCTTGATCAACTGAGCAGATATTTGAGGTTTACACAGTTACATTCTCGCTTGAAAATATGTTAAACGTTTATTTTGTGACCCAGAAAGAATAATAAGAATAATATTAAAACTAACTAGCTGCCGCCATTGTTGGAAACTGAGCTGGGCCGCGCTATGAATTCTGGGACAGAGCTACTTCTTCTTCTTCGGAGTTTAACGGCAGCTGGCATCCTTGTACATGCAGTGTGCTGCCATCTTCTGTTTCAGTCCGTTATTACACTCTTAAATTCTACTTATTCCTGCGTCTTTTGTGATCTTACAAAGCTTCAAACGACGCGTCGACTATTAAATCAGTCGTCGACGACTTTGATAGTCGACGTAATCGTGACTAGTCGACTAATCGTGGCAGCCCTATTGCCTACACACTGTAATCTAGGTTTGTGTCCGCAATATGGTTGTATGAAAAACTGGTTGGGTTGCTCTTCACTGTGATGGTCGTTGAAGAAGTCTGTTGCAGTCTTGGAAAAGGGCTAATGCAGTAGATTGGGTTACTTCATAATTTTGCCTCTTTTATTACAGTTGTATAATTTGTTGTAATTGATAAAGTACTCAATTTAGAATATAGTTTGTTAGCCCTCTTAACTGATTCACACGTTGTCTTCAGTCTGCGTTATTTGTGAAGGATGGGTACTGGTTACTAGAGATGGACCGATCCGATATTACATATCGGTCCGATACTGACGTAAATTACTGGATCGGATATCGGAGAGAAATAAAAAATGTAATCCGATCCATTAAATATCAAAAAAGCACCTCACAAAACTTGCGACATGGCGTAACTCGGCTCATAACCGTAGCACGTGGGAGCAGTGTGCTCACGTGATAGAGCGGCTGTGTGTATTTGTAGCCTCGCTACCAAACCAGCATTTCATTTCCGATGAAGTTATCCCAGAGAGAAGTAAAGCAAGTGTGTAAGTTCATCTCTGAATGTTTGTAAAGCATTCCCACGTTAAGCTTAACAACCGATATATGGAGCGACTGCCTCTCTCCCTCCCTCTCCTGCTGCTACTTCAATCACGAAACTGCTTAATGATCAGCTGATCGGCTTTTCTGTCGCGAGTCCGTCTGTCTTCTTTGTTTTTGGCCCACTTTGCACCAGAAAGAGGAAACTGAATAACAGCAGCACATTTAAGCTTGATAATCTGTTGTTAGAATTTATTTAATATTACTTTCTACACCAGGATCTTTTTCTATGTAGCTGACGGCTGGTAACTGTGCAGGGGCGGATCTAGCAAAGTTTAGCCAGGGGGGCCGATAGGGCATTAACAGGGAAAAGGGGGCACAAAGACATACTTTTCTTTCTTATTCTCATTTAAAATGTCTAGCTTTTAATAAACAATTATCTGAATCTTACACCCAAAGTTTTAATCTTATGTAAAATATATAGAAGTCCATTACTGTATATAGTAACTGTTAAGTCTAATATACCCTAGTAAGCTAGTACTTTTTCCTTTGGGAAGGTACCATCTGTGCAGTCTGCAAGTCTGCAAAGATGTTGAATCTATTTAATTATTCTTGAAAAATAATTTATTTCTGTGCATTTTTTTTTCACGCTGCATCAAATTAAAGTTGATTAAGTCAATTAAGCATCATGAGGTGGGGGGTGGTTCCCTATTTTTTATTTTTTATTTATTTATTTTTTTTTTTTCTGGGAGTTTGCAACCCTATTAGTTAGGTTGCTTAATATTTCTGCTAAGTACTCTTTAAAATACCAGAATAGGGAGGATGGAGTAGGTTTAAGTTTATTAGATTGATCAGTATTGCTGAACTATGAAATATTTTGGGTGCAGTGTATTTTTTACATACAGGTATAACAGAATAGCTTTAGTGTTGTTGTTTATTTAAACTTGAGTATGAACTTATACAAAATGCAGCAAGATATTAAAAAAAACAGTTTTATTGATTAAAAAACACTATATCGGATTCATATCGGTATCGGCCGATATCCAAATTTATGATATCGGTATCGGACATAAAACAGTGGCATCGTGCCATCTCTACTGGTTACACATGCTGTGTATATTTAATGGGAACAAGAAACAAGTCGTTTCGGATAACATGTTGAAGACTGTGGTTGAAGACTGTTGTCATTTGGACGCTCACCAAGCACACAGTGTTTGCTTGTCCCTTGTTCAGCATGCAGGCAGACAGTACACAGCTTCCCTTTTTGCTTGTTTTCTGACACAGTTATGTTAGTTTATGCAGTTGAAAACTCATGTGGATGTTGCTGGCACAAATAGTTATGTTTGTGAAAAAACAACTTTAGTTTTCATAATGAGAAGAGTTTTACTTTTACTTCTGCTGAATTAATTCCTTCAAGTTCACTACTTGATTCCTGATTAACTTCAGTTATACACTGGAATTATTTATTCAATTATTTTCCATTGTATCTTTAGAAAGTTTTGTTAGTTTTATTTGGTTCTATATGTTTACATTTAATTTAACTTGCCTTATATGAGGTAGCACTGGAGGTAGAGGATTGCAAGGTTGGTGGTTTGATCCCTGCTCCAGTCTGCATGCCAAATATCCTTGTGCAAGATACTAACCCTAAGTTGCTCTCAGAGTGTGACTGTGTGAATGTTAGAAAGCACAAAAGTGCTTGTGTGACTAGGTGAATGAGGCAAGTTGTGTAAAGCGCTTTAAGTGCTCAGAGTGGAAAAGCGCTATGTAACAGAACATCTGGTAGCACACAGATTAATGTATTTACATCTTCTGTGAATAATACTGAGTTCAATTCATTTTCATCAACTGGTTATGTGTATTCATAAAGACTTGCATACAGCAGCTCAGAGCTAACTATCGTGCCCTAACCTCAGGGCAATCAGATGTTCCCACTTCATCTACTGGAGGAAAATGGAGAAGGTACAAGAAAATCACAAGCCCAGACAGGACTCAGTAACCCGGGCCTCTGTGTGGGCTTCTGGCTCGTAAACTTAAATTATGTTCAATTGAAGTTGATGATGTCTTCAAAACGCTGACTACTTTATCATTTTTATTTGATTCACCATAGAAGAAGAGATTTGAAGCTGTCAGTTAAGTTTTATTTGGTTAAAACATTTTTTAAGATGTTCTCTATTGAAATATTTGTTTTGCATTTAAGGTTCCTGTCTAAAATTTTGAAATTTGAGGGCTATGCAGCTTTGTACTCATGTGACTGTTGCTGAAAATTCATCCATGATGATGACAATATCAGCTCATCTTTGACATCAATTATGTAAGAATAGTGACACGTTACTTTGCAAGACTTGTCCTAAAGTGGTTCACATGCATATTGGCATACTGCACAAGCTCTGTGATACATACATCCACGTAGATGCAATTTTTGAAGCTACATCCAGTGTCGAAACTTGTCTGTAAAGGCTATGAAACCTTGGTCAGTCAGGTTTCATAGCCTTCCCCTTTTGATTCGCCTTTCACCCACACTGAAGAACAATATATGTCTCTGGCCTCCTTATGTTATTAGCTAAAATAATTTATCCTGTTTGAAACGGGCACTATACATTTATTAAATTCTGCTGTAATGGCTCTGCAGTCTAGCCCGACTCCTATCACTGTTGCCTGAGCCTATCCTCTGCTGTTGTTCACAGGTCTGTGGTGCTGGCAGAAGGGCCGTGTAAACGGGGCTTGTAAAAGGACTCCACCGTGGTAAGAGTCACTATTGCCCTTTTGAACATCTTAAAGCATGTTTGCCTGAGGATCACCTGACACAAACACCTGATAACCTTGTGTTTACACTGATCTGTTCCTTATTTAGTACCCTGCATGTCTTTTTTCCTTTTGCACTCACTGTGCTCACCTTCTTTTTCTGCTCCCTCCTCAGGTTGGTCGTAGTGTATAGAGAGGAGCCCACTCAGCCCTCCAGGCTCCTCAGCCATGGCTCTGCTGGCCTACCTGAAGAGCCTGTTCATCTTGCAGTTGCTGATGGGCTTTGTGTTTGTGGTGAGCGGCCTCATTATAAACTTCATTCAGCTGTGCACCTGCATCCTTTGGCCGATCAACAGGCAGCTCTATCGCAGAATCAACTGCCGGCTCTCCTACTCCCTCTGGAGCCGTGAGTATAGATGATTCTCATGTGTTGCTGCAGGTTTATGTAGAAATGCTAATTGTCTTTTAAATATGTAAACGAGAAAAGGTGTTAAGTGTTGATTCTGAAATTCACAGATTGCAAATAATTACAAATCTGGCAATAGTGTCACATACAATGAGCTGTGTTTGGGCCATCTGTTGGATATTATGCTGTGTCTACATAGAAAGGGTTTCAGCTGCATTTTCCACTTGAATGTTTGAAACACTTTCTGTGTAGAAGGGCTTTATATTCAGTCTCCTTTTAGCTAAATTAAATGAGTCCTAAGCAGCTACAGCCTCCACAATTTTCACCAGTTACTCATTAAAATTGTCTGTCAGCTGCTTACTAAAGTCAGCTTTTTGCTGTTAATGACTTCAGCTGCTTTTATTAACCCTATGACAGACATTAAATGTGCTCCAGAGTAATTATCTAAAATTACACGAATCCTAAATGCACAAAGATTTGCTGATAATTCTCTGCAGGGTTGGTAGAGACTGTTTTGAGGGATTAATATAAATATAATGTAACACAAATATACTTCCATTTAGTACATTGTGTTGTTTACACTGAAAATGGTCCAAGTGATGAATTTTCTCCTCTAACTTTCTAATGTTCCCGCTGCGTCATCGTCACTGTGCAGAGCTGGTGATGCTGCTGGAGTGGTGGTCGGGCACAGAATGCACCCTATACACCGATCAGGCTACGGTGGACAAGTTTGGCAAGGAGCATGTCATCATCATCCTCAACCACAACTTTGAGATTGACTTTCTGTGTGGATGGACCATGTGTGAAAGATATGGCGTTTTAGGGGTCAGTTGAGCACCACACTTTAAATGATTAACATTTATCAACATTATTTGCTTTTGTCTTAAGAGAGAAGTCAGAGTTGTATAAAAATGTCTTTCCTCCTACTTTAGAGTTCAAAAGTGCTAGCCAAACATGAGCTCCTGAAGGTCCCTCTAATTGGCTGGACGTGGTACTTTCTAGAAATTGTTTTCTGCAAAAGAAAGTGGGAAGAGGACCGAAACACTGTCTTCAAAGGCCTAGACAGGCTCAAAGACTATCCTGAATATATGTGGGTAGGTACAGTCACAGTTTGTCCGTCGCCTGGACTGTGGTTTAGGTGTAAAAGTTCATCTTACAGACAAATACTTGTCTCAATTGCAACCCAGTTGCTCAATCAAGATTGTGAAATATCCTCTTCGAGTTGCAGTGGATTGTTGCTGATTTCAAGATACATAGGTGTTGTGATTCTAACAGTTCAGACAAGGTTGTAAATTCTTTTAAGTTAAACCAGTCGTAGCATCAACTGTCACCTGCAAATTGAGTAATCACTGCACAGCCAAACTAAGATAAGATGGAACATACATAACAAAACATTTTTAGACTTTTAAAGAGAATGATCTATAATTTATCTGATGCTGTAGTTTCTTCCCTTTGCCCCAGTTTCTCTTTCTACCGAATTTATCTTGGCAGTGATACACGAATAGTTCTGAGTACAGCAGCGTTATTTGAAGGGCCTCAACATGAGTTTGTATGTTTGTTTGTTTTCTGTCAGACATCATGAACACAAGTATCCACTGTGCGTAAACAGACTGAATAGACATTCATTATGCTTCAGACCACAAATGCCTCTTTTGTCTTTAAAATAAATAAATAAAAACGTACATTTTCTCTACATCCATCATGTTTTACCTGGTGACAGCTTAGGCCTAGAGTAAAAAGCAGGATTTGGGTTTAGCAAGGAATTCCACGTTTTCTTTTGTTTGTTTTTTTTGTTTTTTCTGTATTTCCATGGTTTGGGTGGTTTTGGTAAATGCAGAAGGTCCTGCTTGTGCAGAGCCACTCTGTGGCTTCCTTAACGACCATGAATTAGCGATACAGTTGAGGAAACAAATGCCTTCCTTGTTTCATCTTCAAATTACTTTTGTTGTTTGATATGGCTTTGTATAGCTACAGCTTGGTGATGTGAAATAAAATTTGCAAATCAGCCAATAAGTATTAATTATCTTTGTTTTTTACCTGGCTCTTCACACCGTTTAACACTGTCAGGGTTGTAGCTGAAAGAAAATTGTCTTACACAATGTAGTAATTGCAGTCAGATCTGCGACTGCCTTCATTAAGGAGGAATGCTATTGACAAGTCTATAAACTTGTAAAGATCTAATGTTTTCAACTGCATCTACTGTAATACTGGCTGCAGTAACATAGCTGCACATAGCTGCAGTTTGCTGTTAGCTATGATGATTATCTTGTGCCAAAAACTGCACGTTTTTAATGGACAGATTCAGAAAACCCAGACTGACACAACAAGTTGATGGCACAAACGGGTATCCTGAGTTGACTGTATTTTTGCGTACTGTTAAATTGAGTTGACCTTGATTTGTACTTCACCTAACAGAAGTAGGGTAGTGGATGGGTCAGGATAAAAGAGGTCACCTTAAGCTGGAGATTTTGTTTTTTTCATTTTGTTAAGTGTGTGTGTGTGTGTGTGTGTGTGTGTGTGTGTGTGTGTGTTTTAACACAACTCTTCCTCCTTTTTCTCTACAGTTTCTGCTGTACTGCGAGGGCACCCGCTTTACAGAGAAAAAGCACCAAATCAGTATGCAGGTTGCAGAGAATAAAGGCCTGCCCATACTCAAATATCACCTATTACCCCGAACCAAAGGATTCACCACCACACTGCAGTGTCTTAAGGGCACAGGTGGAATTCACGCGCAAGTCACACAAAAACAATATTCAGAGCATTTCTTTTATTTTGTATTTTGCTTACAGCCTGCTCTTCTTTCTCTCAACAGTAACTGCTGTGTATGATGTGACTCTGAATTTCAAAGACAACCAGACTCCCACCCTCCTGGGCATTGTCAATGGCAAGAAGTACAAAGCTGATATGTCTGTAAGGTAAGCACCGCTGATGCCCGCTCTCTACTTTTGAACAATCACTTTTTGTAATAAGGCACTGCACTCTCAGCTGTTTCTTCAAGTAAACTAGAATAAATGAGTTTTAAGCATTTTGGCCTCCTCCCAACTGCATTTTGTCCTGTAATAATCAAAGAGGCACTGAGACTGGCTAGACTCCAGGACATTAGCTTTAATGGCCAGGGTGCTCCCCTGAGCTCGGAGCTTGTTATAGACAGACAGATTGGAGCACTAGTGTGATTTTACTTAAATAAAGCTGAAAGCAGGAGGGTGGTGGACACTTTGTTTTTAGTTTCAAGGTCAGGTTGACTGAAGATGGGTAAAAATACTGGGTATTTTAGTGACCTGAAATCACTTAGTATGATAATGTTCTTGTATCAGACGGAATTGTGTTTGGGAAGAGGGAGGCACCTGGTGGCAAGAAGCTGCTACTACAGACCAAATGTCTTTGAGGGTTTTTTTTCTCTCTCTCGTGTGTGTGTGTGTGTGTGTGTGTGCGTGTGCGCGCGCAAACTGCTCAGCAGATATGTTTAAGTTTTTGAATTAACCTGATAGGGTTGTTTAAAAAGTGCCTGAGTGCTGTTTATGTGAATTTATCTCGACAGTGATTATTTTGGTGTGGCTGGCTATGATTGTGGTTTGCTTTTTGTTGTGTAGTGGCCTTCAGACACACATTAGCTGCCTGTCATTCCATCAACCAGAATCACGAGCAAAATAATTAACAGGTGGAAAAGGAACAAAACTGGAAAACAAACACATTTTTTGTGCCATTAATAATATTCTTTCCAATGAAACCTGATGGACTATAAAGGTCACAGCACTCTACATATTTTTATCTCCTGCTTCTCTATTTCAGTTCAATTTAATACTTTTTGCTTTGTCCATTCCTCTGCAAAATGCTGCGTAAATTAGCAAGGTCTTTTTGAAGTGGTCAACTCTAGCTGCAGGATATCGTCTCATTCATAACTTTATTCATTATGTGCCTGTTTCCAAATATTGAGACACTGAAGGTAAACTGTATCTGCTTCCAATGGTTATTTGCTGTTTTACATCCAGGCGGTTTTCTGTGGAGGATATACCAGACGATGAGCAGGAGTGTGCCAACTGGCTACACAAGCTGTACCAGGAGAAGGTAATCTCACATTAAAGACTCCTAAAATGCCAGATTACTGTTAATTTGAGTAACAGCTTTGTTGTTTTGGGGATATGGGGGGAGGGGGGGTTAGTACCCAGTGTCATGGAAATTTTCCTTCCACTTCCCATTGTTGCTGAAAGAATTCACTGACAAGTTTTTTTTTCTCCAATTTGATATCATGATATCAAGTCCAATCTATTTCCTCCCCCCCCCCCCCCCCCCAAACATTAACAACTCTTGAACTCGTTAACGTCATTAAGCTACAGGAGGTACACTCAGACACCATAACCTGTGGATACTGAGCAGGTGACAAATTAAAGGATAAACGAAAGTATCTTAATTAGGTGTTGGGTCATGAGAACTCGTCTCAGACTAAAGTGTGGTAAATTCCATCCTTCCAAGAGACATTACCTCAGTAGGTGTTTTGAAGATCGTAGTGAAAAACTGCTCTCTTACTTTGTATGTCAAAAACACAGTTTGTGACTCTGAAGGCCACATAACTGAAGCCATGTTTACACTCATAAAACCATTCATTATCCCATAATTTTGCCTGTTGATAGTATTGATATCCTGAAAAAGACGTTTCTTATGCAGGATGTGAAAATAAAGGTGGTGACGACCCTTAGAACTATGTACCATATCAACACACTGCCCCCCACAGCATGACTAGGGTCCATTTGTTTTTTATTTTCTCCTAGAATTCGTATCCTGATCTTTATTTTATTTTTAATCAGATGTCGAATTTATCAGCAGTTCCTGTCGTTTCAAATCAAATTAAGCACAAAGGTAACCACTTTCTTTCCCAACTCCCAGGATGCTTTACAGGAAATGTACAATAAGGAAGGCAAGTTCCCGGGACCCACAATTATCCCACCGCGCAGGCTGTGGACGCTGCTCAACTTCCTGTTTTGGGCAACACTGCTGCTTTCACCACTCATCAATTTTGCCTGCGGAGTGGTCGTCAGTGGCTCCCCTCTCCTCATTATTGGCTTTATACTCTTCCTCATCGTAGGTAGGTCAAACCTTACCTTTTAGACAGTTTGCCGCTCAACACCTCTTAGTATTTTGCACTTTTCAAGGTTCTTTTTTGGCACTAATTGTACTTGCAAAAAGAGTAAAGTCTAAGTTCTTTAGCTCCTGTGGTTTTGGGTATTTGACTGTTTTGAAGTTGGTCAGTCATGGATGTATAATTCAACCAGTCACCTGCGCAGAATGAAAACTGATGTAGCTTGTTTCATTTAAAGCTCGTGAGGTTTTTTTTCCTGACCTGTTGTGTTCTTTCCCCCCCCTTCTCCTTTGTTCTCTCTACAGCCTCTATAGCGATCCGCCGCCTCATAGGGGTCACTGAGGTGAAGAAAACAGGTTCCAGTTACGGCAACCAAGAGGCCAAGAAACAAAACTAAAGTGTCACTCCCTCCTGTGAATGGCCGTTCCTGTTGGCCACCCTGCGGTGTCTCACCCCATCCCAACTCCATTCTCCTCCTACTGTCGAGTCAGTTGGTAGGCTGGGGAGGAGTCCCAGCTGTGAAAACATTATAGAAGCCAGACCTAACATTTCTAGTGGCACTAGGGTGAGGGAGTATAGAGGGTCTGGGGTCCAAGTTCTCTGGTGTATCACAGATTATAACGAGGGGGAGATGCAGCACTGTATTCTCCTGCATCTTTCTAAATCCAGTTAGCCACCACCTCCACCTCAATCCAGATCCCATTAAATCTCAGTAACACCCAACATTAAGCTTCTAACATGTCTGAGCTCACATGGACTACCACTTCCTACCTCGTTTTCCTGTCACAGTCATCAGCCAATGGGTAGTGGGTGACACGCTGTTTCTTTTTTGTCCACAGAACACGAGCCGATACATATTTCTAATCTCTAACCTCCATCCCAGCGGAGGCGCATTTCCACAACAGCAGTGTGTAACATACAGGACGTCTCCCTCCCTTTTCTCACTGAGTGGGACTTGTAATGGGAATCGGTGCCTTGAGGCCCAGCCTGGTTTTCCTTAACAGGGTCAACTTCACCCAAAATCATGCAGAATTTACCAGTTTTAGCTGTATATAGCCAGCCACATACTTAAGGTTCTTATATGCCTTTGAGCACAACTATACCAGTACAGTGAAGGTGAAAAAGTTTTTTTTTTTCTCCCCTTGTAATTTGTAATTATTTTGACACAAACAATGCGATACAGTTCACCTTGATTGTACTGGGATAGCAACAGACGTGCGTGGGCGGAGAATCAAAATTCCACATCATTTTTAGTGGTGTACATGTGGTAAAATCACAGTTTCATCTTACTGCTGTGATCATGATGTTCTGACCCCTTTTACATCCTGGTTTGGAAAGGCTGGTGTCAAACTTACATCAAGGGCTCTGAATGTGAAAACTGTCCTTATCAAGGATACCTACCATCTGTTACAGGTCTCATTTGTACCCCTCAGAACCCAAACCCACAGACACGTTTCAGTTTTTGTTTTCTGTCTTTTTACATTTCCTAGCTTGCATACATGTTCTCATTCATTTTCAATTGACCTCCTAAATGTGATGTTAATTGAACCAAACACTGGCAAGGTTCAACATGCCACCCACGCCGATTACCAGTCATGACTCACCTGTCAGTGGAGCCAGAATCCAGGAAAAGGTCACCAACATGTAGCCACACATCTGATAGCATATTGATTTGCTCTCCTGATATTTAGACTGTAGTATTGATATTTTAACCTTTGCCTTAAGTCAGGCTTGCTCAGGCAAGGGATTGCTTATCCGCCACCCCTTTAAAACAAGCACCAACATCTCACTTGCGTCTCCACCCTCTCTCCCTCCCTCCCATTGCAGTGATGCATGGTGGAGCAGCATGCATTTGTTTGGTTTGATCCCCCAAACTGAGTAAACAACTTAAAAGTCCAGTTTTTGTTTTTTTTGTTTGTTTGTTTGTTTGTTTTTAAAGGCATCCTGTGTACATCAGTTAAAGACAGCTACTTAAGCACATAGTTCTGGATTTTAGCATCCCAAACATGACTGCTTGTAGTTGTATCTCAGATTATCTGTTGGCTGCTACAGTACAGTACAGTTTTTGAGCCATGTTTCGAGGTCCAACATAAAAGCTAATGGTAGAAAAAGATGGGGAGGGGGTATTTTTATGTTGTGCGCTCTCCTTACCTTCCCGTGCCACATGTAGTGTTTATCCTACCTTTTTTTTTTTTTTTTTATAATCATAATGTCTCAGCAGCTAAATGTCCTTTACCTCCCTTTTTCTTTAGTTAACTACAGATTTCATGCAAGCCTTAATTAGTGCTGCTTATGTTTTTGTGTGAAAACAGACGCTAACCGCTGTGGTAGTGAAGGACTGAAAGTTTTTGTTTAAGTACATAAACATATGTACTAGTAGAGCTGGGAGGTTGGCATGGATGTAGTCAGCTCTTGTGAGGAAACCTGTTTTTAATTAATCCACATTTTTACACAGAGATACTTTGAGATTACTTTAAATATTTGTAAAAGCTTTAGGATCCTCACTTGTCTCTTCTATTTTCCATCAAATCAAAACCAACAACCGGATAGAAATTCATCAAATCCTCTTATTTAGTATGAATCAGGTTCTTAAGCAGAAGACGCTGCTGAGAAGTGCAAACCAGTATTTGCAAAAACGTTTAACACTGGATGCTTTTTTTTATTATTCAGTAAAGAAATATTACAAATGTCTTTTTTTTTCCCTCCCCATTTCCTTAATTCCTAAATACGATCAAATGTGACGTTAAAATTTACAACACTAGATTAGCTGCACGATTTTCTGAAATCTCAAAGATAATCCAGTTAGTGGAACCTCTCGCCTCAGCTTTTGTTTTGTTTTCTACAGCTGTTTTTATGTTTTCTTCAATTTTAAACACTTGAGAATATTAAAGGATTTAATCACAAAGCAACTCCTACTCCTTTGATTTATTTGGATTTGTGTGAGTTTCTCTGTGCATGCAGCACTTCAGGTGAAAGGAACTCAGTTTTGACACCATAGACGACGGGAGGGGTCCACTAGAGTCAACACAGGGATCTGATTTAACCATTTCCACCTTCCATCACTTCTCCATAAGAACTTTCACACAGGCATCCATCCACCGTAATTCATCATAACACATCCACAATTTTCATTTGACATGCAGTATTAAGTGACACAAGTGTGACATAATGAGGACTGTGTAAACTGAACATATGTATATAACACAAATGATGAATGTCATGCTCACCTTTAGATATTGTAGAGATGTATTTAGCTGCTCTTTAGACCTTTTGAATGACACATTAACAATCGGATGTCCAAGGTGTGACGGGATATCGAGTCTGTATAAATATGTACATAATGTAAATGATGACTATGAGATGCTCAGCTTTAGAAAAGGTATAGATGCACCACAAGTTTATCTTACTAAACTGTGAAGAAAATGCTACAGCAGATGAAGATTTAAACCCAGCTGTCCTGGGTGCAGTTTACAAAATTATCTGCAAAGGTCACACTCAACACTCTGGAGCTGTAAATAGCATCAGCGATGCCTCACTTCTAATTAAACCACAGATGGAACACTGTACTCACAGTGGATGCTTACAAAGCATTTTTCACAATTTGTAATTAATCATTGTTTCTTACTGTAGTCAGTTACTTTTTGCATGATGTGCGATATTGCACAGTCACTGAATCGAGTTAATTCTGACTCAGGGACTCTTACAGACTGGCAATACAACAGCAGTGGCATTAACTCTGCATCTGAATAATTAATAAAAATGGGTTTCTGAGGAAGCAAAGCTGAAAAAGTGTCATTTTTGCTTTTGTTAAAAGTTGTCTTGTTTTATCAAAAGCCCCTAAAACATTTCGAAGACAACTCTGAGAAGGCAAGACTAATAAATTGTTTTTACAATTTTACAAATCTGATAAAAAAAAAATATGACAACAGCAGCGACATGAAGATGCGTGTTAACATGAATGACATGTTGTACTCTGTGCTGGTAATGACTGAACACCATCCTTGGCCGAAAGATGGTTGACACCAGCAGAGATGTGAAGATGTGACAAACTAGTCTTGGTAACGGACTTGGTAAAGTGGTTGTGGTCAGTACCCCTGAAAGATGGGTTCACTATTCTGTTCAAGACTCCAGGCCGGTAAATATGAAAACAGCAGCCTGCGTGGCCATGTGCCCACCAGGACCTCATGGTTATACCGATCAGCTCACATAGAGGTCGGGAATGGAAGTAGAGGGACCTCTGGAGGAATTAAATGACACCCTGTGGAGGAAAACAATACTGTGGATATTGTGCAATATTGTGGAGAGGGTGATTTTAAGCTGAATGAATGTGCAAATGGTCAAAAGAACCCTCACATTTCTACTG
This sequence comes from Perissodus microlepis, assembly GCF_051167445.1. NCBI lineage: Eukaryota > Metazoa > Chordata > Actinopteri > Cichliformes > Cichlidae > Perissodus > Perissodus microlepis. The sequence continues at coordinate 10,312,934 of NC_140476.1, forward strand.
GGTAAGAATTATTGAATGTACCTACCATTTTTTTAACCCCCTAGAGATTATAATTGAACTTTCCTCCACCCACAGGACAGACCAAAACAAAATGTGAAAATCATTCCAAATGTAGGAAAAAAGGAAAAAAATAAGAAGGATTAAAATTAGAACACCGCCAAGGACCATAACTGCCATTGTCACCAGCTGACAAGAGAATCATAATGAAATTAGTGTAAAGGAAATAATTTGCAATCATTAGCACTCTGCACTACACATGTCTACATTTGCATGCACTAATCACACTAATCAACTACCTACATCAATATTACAAATACGACTGTTTTTATTATTTAACCTGTCACTTTTAAAGATAAACCCTCAAATAACTTTGTAGGTCCTCTCAGATCAACTCATTTATTGATGCGTCAAGCATCTCAGTCAGATTCAGGTCAGGACTTAAAGTAGGCCACTCGAATTTCTTCATTTAGTTTATCTTAAGCCATTCGGAGGTAAACTTGCTGGTGTGTTTTGGATTATTGCCTTGCTGCAGAACCCAACTGTGTTCCAGCTTGAGGTCACAAACAGATAGCCAGACATTCTCCTTCAGAATATTTTGGTAGATGGCAGAATTCATTGTTCAGTTTACCTTCATTTAGGTCCTGAGGCAGCAAAACAGCCCCAGACCATCACACTACCACCACCACCATATTTTGGTGATGGTCTTTCTGAAATGCTGTGTGACTTTTACACTGAATGTTATCAGACACGCACACTCCAAAAAGTTCAGCTTCTGTCCCATCAGTCCACAGAGTTATTTTTCTAAAAGTCTTGGGGATCATCAAGATGTTTTCTGGCAAAACTGAGACAAGCCTTCATTTTCCTTTTGCTCAGCAGTGGTTTTCATCTTGGAACACATTTTTGGCCAAACTCTTTCTTACTGACATTAACTGAAGCAAGTGAGGCCTGTTGTTCTTGGGTCTTTTGCGGTCTTCGCTGCGTCCTTGGGGTAATTTTGGTCAACTGGGCACTACTTGAAAGGTTCACGACGGTCTCGGGTTTTCGTCATTTGTGGACATTTTCGGCTTCTGGCAAAAGAGAAGGAAAACTTCCACTAGTAGCCAGTCACGTATCCCCCCCAACCAACAGAGGTTGAATTCCCAGGTGTGTGTTTTTTGTTGTTGAGCCAAAGGCAGTAATTAACAGGAGGCGTAGAGGAAGAGCAGATATTGTTAGGGGTGTAGATACAGCAGCTCTTTGCTCTGTACACTCACATGTTGTTACACTAAGAAGGTAACTGTGTTCTCTGATCATGGATAATGTGTCTAATGTAAGAAGTTTCATTCTGTCAGGATTTAATGAGACGATGAATTTCAGAGTGCCTCTCTTCACATTCACTTTACTGTATTACTGCATGATTTTATTTTTCAATATCTCTCTTGTGCTGCTTATTTTCTTGGATGAAAATCTGCACGAACCTATGTACATTTTCCTGAGTAGCTTTTGCATTAACACAATTTATGGGACCACAGGTTTCTACCCAAAATTCCTTTCAGATTTACTAAGGTCTTCTCAAACAATCTCATATGAAGGGTGCCTTTTACAAGCTTTTGTCATATATTCATTTGTCTGCTGTGATTTGTCCATTTTAGCTGTCATGGCCTTTGACAGGTATCTGGCTATATGTCGACCTCTGCACTACCACTCTTTCATGACTAAGAGGAGGCTCTCACAGCTGGTGTGTTTCTCCTGGCTGACACCTTTATGTATTTTTGCCATTAATGTCCTGCTAACATCAAGACTGAAGTTATGTGGTATAAACATTCGGAGAGTCTTATGTGTAAACTGGTTAATTGTTAAACTTGCTTGTCCTGAAGCTGAAACCTTTACAAACCAAATCGCAGCATATGCAACAGTTATCATTTATGTGTCTCATGGCTTTTTTATAATGTGGACTTACACACATCTCATTAAAACATGTGCGAGGTCCAGAGAGGACAGAGAAAAGTTTATGCAGACCTGCCTGCCCCACCTGACCTCTTTGATCACATTTATAGTTGTGATTGGTTTTCAGTCGATATATGTGCAATTTGAGTACACAGGTTTGAAAGTCTCAAAAACTTCATTACAGTTGAAATTCTCATCATTCCACTTTTTATGAACCCTCTCATATATGGATTCAAACTCACCAAAATACAAAACAGAATCTTGACTTTACTTAAATCTTACAAGAAACTAACTTACATCAAGTTTAGTTTTCTTAAAAAAACAAGAGTAAAATGCAGCATTTTCCTTAGAGTAAAGAATTTACTATGTGAGCTATTCTGTTGTAGATGACTTATAGGGACAGGCCACACTATGTTTTACTGTTTTTGACAAAGATCAATTGATAATGTTCCATGTTCTGTTTTCTCAGGAAATGTGACATCGAGTTTTGTATTTTTAGTTTTTATATTCTACCTTTTACTTCTTTTTTAATTTATGCACTTTGTAGATAAATGGTAATAGATATATAAAACAGCGTCTGTGGTTAATATTTCCTCCATGTTTCAGTCAGCAAAGCCTATGGCTCATCCCAGAGCAATAGCATTGACGTGCTCTTATAGATTATAATCATGCTAAAAGATCATCTCTTGTTGCTTACATATCTTCTTTTGCAGAATTTTAAAAACTTGCATCCATAATTCTCTGCACATTTACAAATTAATTATGTTATTATTGAATATTGATCAATCATCCATTATACAGCATGGAATCCAGTCACTCGCAACCCTGAACTAGATAGGCCAGTGGACTGATAGATGAGCCTTCATTTATTTTTCATCTTTAATTCTTTAATCCTATCTGTCTTATTATTTGAACTTAAGGTGTCGTTGTGTCTGACTCTAATCATCACATTCATTACAATGTAAATTTGTGTTGCTGTTTACAGTAGAGGGGTAGGAAGTACAATGCTATTCAAGTGAAAGCTATTTTAGCTACATTGTTACCTGTACATTGTTACATTGTACACTTATATCAAAAATCTAATCAGCTGTTGCATAAACCTTACATTGGGTGGTTGTATAATCAAGTTGTTGTGCACTTTAAATTAAATATTTAAAACATAAACAATAAAAACAAATAAAAAATGCAAAACTATGATAACACATGGGTTTTTCAGGTTTACCGAAAAACAAAATATGGAGCATTGATTTTTATCAAAAACTTGAGAGTAAAACCAAAAGTATATTGAGGGTCCACATGTCAACTATGCATTTTCTGGACACTAATCTCATGAACTACAATAGCTAACTGTTGTTTAGTAGCTTACGTTAAAAATATTGTTGCGGCCTAATAATCATGTTTTTCGGGCTCCGTGGTCTCTCAGCCTCAGACACATCACATACCAATGAAACATCTCAGTAAGCCAAACTAGATAAAATGAACATTTTGGCTTTTACTTTTATCAAACAATGCTGCATTAAGTTTCAAGCTGCTACTGACGTGGTTGCTAGGCAGCTTTTTAAGCTAATATTTGGCCTCAGCGGTCTTCTAGTGATCAGGTAAGCCAGACAGAGAGAGAGAGGATTGGCTAAGGCATAAGGTCTCAGAAGGTGAGGGAGAGGGAAAAAGTGAAGTACTCTTGTCTAATCTACTCAGTGCAATATACAGCATACATAAATGGAAAGCAGTAAAGAGCATACGATGTAAGTAGATGACAAAATTCACGTTTCTTAGTTTAGAACAAAATCTTAATCTTAACTAGGGCCCCAAAATGATTCACCCTGGTCCTAACAGCATTGTTAATCTAATGTGAATATCAGGGTTCGGCTGTGTCAGAAGAGCTGATCCACTCAATCATCAGTAATGCACATGTAAGAAAACTAGGTTTATCTGGTGTTTAATCAGGGAGCAAGGGTGTTTAATGCATTTTAACAGTTTTAGATTTCAGATTTCTCAATGAAAATGAACTGACCCGAAAACATACTACAATACTGCCCTTTACCAAGATTACAATTAAACGATCTATTTAATGTATTGATTTTGCTAAATTACGGAAATGATTATCTCACAGCAATCAATCAAATGCTAGAATATGCTTCAGTAAACTTTAGATTACTGGAATTGCACACATATTGGCTTTTGTATGCAATATATTATGTATACAGGACGTTGGGGTTCTGCATACACAGATGTCTTAAAAGAGTTCCTCCCTCAGTAGTTTGGACCTTTTTTGGAGGACTGACAGCATGTTTAACTACTATGTAAGAACACAGAAAAGATCCTCAAATACACTCACTGAACTTAGGCCTTGGCTTCCTTGGCTCCTTGATGTAATTATACTGTTACAGAAATGTTACCTGTGTGAGCTAATTAGATGATATCTTCCACTAGCAGAGTGGTACGGGCTGGACTTTGACCTTTCATCAGACAGAGAGCTGAGTCAAGCATTAAAGCTCAGGCTGACACTGGGCTGGACGATATTTTTCCACTTCGCTTTGTTTTTGGGAAAACAGGGTTTTTAACTGTGGTGAATCATCTTTAAAGTGACATTTTAAAAGATGGCTGACAAAGTTTTAATGGCTCACAGACACCATAAAGGTATGTTCCTGACTTATACTTTTATATGTCTTAAATGTATCCATACAACATTTGCAAGGCTGATTGATTTTAGTATATTAAATCCAATTTGTTCTATTTTCTTATTCTGTACATAATTCATTGCAGTTAAGAGAATTTCAGCATTTTGCATAGTTCAGAGGAAAGTTGTGAAACCATTGGGAGGGCTTTGTCTCACATCAGCTGCTTGCATGCCAGAGTTGTGGTAATTCTGTGTCCTCTCTGCTGGCAGAGAACAAACACATTCTCCAGGAGCTCAGGATTGTGCTCTTGGGACACGACTGGCTGGAGAAGAGTTTGACGGGAAACACTATCCTCGGCAGACAGATGTTTGACACCAGCAGAGACGTGAAGATGTGTGTTAAGAGACAAACTATTCTTGATGAAGGACTTAAAGTGGTTGTGGTCAGTACCCCTGAAAGATGGATTCACTATTCTGTCCAAGACCCCGGCCTGGTAAATATGAACACAGCAGCCTGCGTGGCCATGTGCCCACCGGGACCTCATGCTTTCCTCATGGTTATACCGATCAGCTCGCACAGAGGTCGGGAATGGACAGTAGAGGGACCTCTGGAGCAGTTAAATGACACCCTGTGGAGGAACACGATAGTAATATTCACGAGATATGAGCAGCTGAGAGGGATGTCTGTGGAGAGTTACATTGCAAAATACAAGTTTCTGAAAAGCCTTTTGGACAAATGCATGTATAGATACCACCTTTTAGATACAAGCACTTGGGGAGAAGATGATCCCACTCAGGTTAAAGAACTTTTGGAGAAGATTGATGCACTGGTTGAAGAAAATATAAAAGCAGGAGGAGTTGGTTATGTGACTAGAAATGACGAACTGTCCAGGATAACAGAGAGCCAAAGGAAAAAGGTGGAGGAGAGGGCGACTTTAAGGCGAATGAATGTGCATATGGTTAAAAGAACCCTCACATTTCTACTGGGTAAGCGTCACTTCATGCACCTATCATATTTGTTTTTTCAAGACATAATAATAATTGAACCAAAACAAAATGTGAAAATAAAAAAAAAAGTAGAAAAAAGAAAAATAAATCAAAATGATTTAAATTATACCCCCCTCCCAGGCCCATAACTGCCATCTTCACCAATTGTGAGGCATAACGGCATTAGTGGAAAGGGAAAAAAAATACAATCATTAGCACTCAGAGATTCAGTGATATTTATTTACACATATCAACATTTGCATTCAACAGACTAATCATCCATCCACCACAAACTGTGATGTTATTACTTATGTAGCTCAGAAAATTAGATCAGGTACAATCATTTTTATAATACTACAAACATTAATATTTGTAATATGATAAATTACCTGGACTAATTTCTCCTTAGCCCAAGTAAAACATTTTTGCTGTTGTCTCTGGTTCCAGGTGTTTCAGTGTGGTTGTACTTACTGTTTTATTTTGTTAGTCTTTTGTGTCATTTATATTATGTTCAGTTTTCTTTCCCCCATTTCTCCCTCTAGCTGTGTGTTTCTTCCTGCTCCTGTTTTCTCTCAGTTTGGATGTTTTAATCCTGATTCATGATTCACGGCAATAATGCTGTTTTTTGCGTGTTGAGACTCCTCTCAAGACTGCATTCGTCAGTGTTGCTTGTGCACTTTTCTTACCACGCTTTTCCCTTCTGGTCAACTTTCCATTAATATGCTTTGATTCTGTGGTTGTCTTTTTGTTTGTTTTTAATAAGAACAATGCAAATACTGCTTTAAATACCAAGAATCATTTAAATACATAAAATGCCAAAAGGTTTATTTAAATGTATGACACTAAATTAGATCATTTGAATGACAAAATTGCTCTTTACTGCTGGATGTGTTCATACACAACTTTATGCTAACAGTGTCATGATATCAAAATAAGTCAGGTATTCAAAGGTTTTCTTTGAATACCTGAAGCTGCTGAAAATCAGCTATTATGGTTTTACCAAGTACTAACAGTAGTAAAATCTCTAATGAAGGAAACTTCTCATTCAAACCAGCATTGTGGAAACATCTAAAATTCATCATTCTCATTTACCTGAAACAACTGCAAGATGGAAATATACATTTGCAAAGCTAACATCATTACCTAAATCTTGCATTTCTGCAATACAGGAGAGTTTCCCCCAATTTCAGCGCTTCGAATTCTGGTGGTGGGACCGAAGCAGGCTGGGAAAAGCTCAGCTGGAAACAATCTTGTTGGTGGTGAAGTCTTTGCTGTGGGACAGTCAACATCACAGGTCACTGAGAGGGAGGGTGGTGCTGGCAAACTGCAAATAACTGTTGTGGACACTCCAGGATGGCATGGACGATACTGTTCCGAGGACACTCCATGGGAAGTACAGGATCTAATTACTAGCACTGCATCCCCGTGGGCTCCTACTCCTCATGCTGTCCTGGTGGTTGTACGTGCCGATGAGACCTTCACTGAAACCGACAGAATTAGAGTGGAGGAACACTTAAGCTTGTTTGGTCTCTGGGTGTGGATGCGAAGTATTGTGTTGTTCACCTGGGGAGACAAACTGGGAGTCACTCCCATTGAGGAGCACATTGAAAGATGGCCAGCTCTGCAGCAGCTTGTGGACAAATGTGGAAACAGATATCATGTTTTTGATAACTTAAACAGGGTCGGAGACATCCAGGTTAGAGCACTACTGGAGAAGATTGAGGAGACGGTGGTGGAGAACGATGCCAGATACTTGGTACAGAGTTTCATGAATCTCCAGGAAAGCAACAAAAAGCTGGAAAAGAGCTCCAAAAAGACTGTGAGGCAACTGAAGAAGGTTAAAGCAGAGAATAATGTCCTGAGAAAGACAGTTGAGGAGAGGGAAAGGACAGTAGAAGATATGATCAAGATAGCTAAAGAGGAAGATGGACAGGTTCAGGCTTTGAAGGTGACAACAGAAGATGAGAAGGAGTGGTTAAAGAAAGATTATGAAGAAAAGATAAGCATTCTAAACACTGAAAACACTCAACTCAAGAAGGAAATTGTGGGAAAAGACAGGGTGATAAAAGAGCTGTGTGCAGTGAAAAGACATTTCATAAAGTCGACAAAGCAAAGGAGTGAAGGGGACAAAGAAAAGCTTGAGGAAAAGATGAAGGCGCAAGAGCAAGAAATTGCAGGCTTAAAGAAATTGTGTGTAAAGAAAGAAAAAGACACAGAGCAAATGCTGATGGATCACAGGCAAGAAGTGATGAAGCTCAAAGAGATGACTGAACAGCTGAAAAAAGAAAATGAAGATGCAAAGAAAATGTTGAAAGTGACGATCAGTAGGATGCAGAGGCACTACAAAGAGACGGAAACTAACGGGACAAATAAGATGAACACCGTGCACTTTAATAAAGGTGATCATGGAAAAACTGTGACAGACCTAAAGTTGCTGGAGGAACTTAGCAGAAGACCAAAATGGGCATTCACAATACCTTCAAATCATCATCGACATGTCATCAACCACTGTGAGTATGAGAAAGTGATCCTGAGTGTGGTTACACAATAATGAGTATACTCTGTAAGAACAATGTCAAAATGTCACTCATTAAGTTCCAGAAGCAGAGCAGAAGAGCCTGGCTGTGCCGGACAGTGGTGCCAATGTCCAGTACAAGGCGAGTAAAAATGGAGTTGACAGGCCAGTCCGACCATGATGAACGCACAAAACACTCTAGATAAGACTAAGTTTCTTTCATGTGAACACAAAGGTCTTTACAGCTTGTCTAAAATACATTCCTAAAGTTTTTCATGCATCTCAGCCTCATTTATATCCATAACACATCAGTTTGATTTATTTATTTGTGCATCATTTGAAGCATCAGAGTGGAACATGTATGACAATTCATTCGAATTACAATAAGGGTTAATTCACTGGGCCTCCCTAATTTAATGGCAATCAACCAGAAATAAGTTATGTAAATATTTCATGCTGGGTTGAGGTATTTGACTCCAAAAAATACAATTTATTTCACTAAATTCACATCACTTACTTGAAAAAGTTATTAAAAGTTTCAGGAATATTATACGCATCCAAAATGTTTCACAGATGCACTGTCATCAGGATTTTTTAGATGAAGATTTCAGAGCTGCTTTCCCATTTTCCCAAACTACTGCCCAAATCCATTTAAGTGTGTTTACTCCAATGCTACTACGTCCTTTACTTATTCTTGCAAAAATCAAGTATGCTAACATACTGTACTGGAATACAACCCACAGTGTATTAAATAACCGAAAGATTGCCTAGTAAAGTCCCTTTTTTCCCCCAACAGAAAGAGTCTGCAAACACAGCAAGCAGACATGAAGCAGGCTTGACTTCATCATGGCTCAGAGCTGGAGGTGCAGCCCTCGGAGCAGCAGCTGGAGTCTTTGTGGCCTCATCCAGGGTGGGCACAGGGATGAATGCCAGGTCAGCTGGCTGGGCTGCAGCTGGGGCTCTCCTGGGCAGCTTATTGGTCCAATAAATTAGATACCTGATTCAAGAGACCTAAGATCTATTATATGACCATGTTCAGTGTGCAGACAAAATATGGTCTTGGCTTCTACTGCTTTTGTGTTCTGTACGTGAAACTCAGTAACCCAAAGTGCATATATTTGTTTTTTTTAATGCCACATTGGAAATAATGTCAGCTGTACACTTTTATCTGCTGAATGTTAACAGCAACTGAGTAACTAGATGCAGATACCAAAATTATACTCACATCACAACAGTTTTTGTGCTTTATTTTGGCTTTGAATAACTGGTAGTTTGAACATATGTCCTCTGTATGGAAATAGCTGATAAAATAAAATAGTCATATATTATACAGGATATGGCACAAATGTTGGGGCATCTTAAACTGTCAGACTTTTAGAAGATTTTCTGCTCACCCAACTCTGTGCCTGAAAATTGTACGTTCCAAAGTTTGACTTATACAAGGTCTTTTTTCACACATGGAAATCTAAAGCAAGGTTTGAATTAATATGACTATCTCAAAAACTATTAAAGATAAAAGCCTGAAATTTTCCTTAGTCTTACTGATTCAGTTGTATGATAAGAATCTGAAGTCGCAGTTTCAGTAGTCTTGTGAAATGCAAAAAAATGTCACATGAAGTCTCCCATTAGCAGTAATAATAATAAGCAAATAATAAACCATTTTTCCAATATAATAGATAATTATTTAACTATAGCAGTAATAATATTCTACTGTACAACCAGGAAGGAGTGCAAAAAGGTGAAGATGCCCATGTAGAGTATGTTTTAATTTATGGAGGAATATGTTTTTTTTGTGTGTTTGTATTGTCTCTTAATACATTTCTGCAAAAAATATGAGTTGAAAGTTGAATCCAAATAGAACAAATAGTTTCCAGATGGCAGATTGGCATGTGGGAGGCTGATAATTCAGGGTATGTTTAAACCAGACCATCAAACCTATGAATCACTTAAAAAGACAGAAACAAAACAGAAACAAAAAATAGGTTATAGAAAAGTAAAAAAAAACAAACAAAACAAAAACTAGAGAAGTATAATATACATACATCTTGTAAATAAGATCCACACAGGTTTTTTTTATGCCATCTAGACTATTATCTTTTCATTATTATTTTTGTTCTTATCTTTTTGTTACTTACACAATCAGAGGTGTTGTCATAATAACATTATAATATTAGAAACTCGTTCAGGTGTTTATGAAGTTGTGTTTGGTATCATGTGGTGGTTCGTGCTTCTAATAAGGAAACCTGATCTCTGACACATGCCTGACAAAAATCCTATTGATGGAAAAAATGTTTTTCCAAGAACATTTTAAAATAAAATAGTAAAATAGTTCCTCAAACCCTTTTCCTTTCTATTTATGCTATGACACAAAAAAGCTTCAGTTAAAGACAATTGTTTTTAATTCTCTTACATTCCACATGTGTATTTGTGTGTCTATTTTCAATTTGATTTGCATACAGCAGCAGAAAAACATCTTGTACTTCATATAACAACAAATAATTTCAATAAAAATGAAAAATGAGCTGAAACAAATCCCCATTATTTCCCTGCATAAATGATGGGGCTCAGGGATGTATCCCTGACAAAATACTGAAACATGAAGTTGCACCCTGTTTTGTCACTGTCTATGAACAAAGAAATAATGAGAAAAACATTGAGTGATTAAACTTTATTAAAGTGGTTATTTTTGTTTACGGTAAACAAAACTCAGAATTTTATTTCGTATTTTGGTGAGTTTAAATCCATAAATGAGGGGATTCATAACTGGAGGGATGACGAGAAATTCAATAGCGATGAAGTTTTGGAGGCTTTGGGGTAAATCTGCAGATCCAAATCGCATATACATCAAATCAAAAACTATTACAATCAAAAATGTGATTAAAGAAGTCAGATGGGGCACACAGGTCTGCATAAACTTCGCCCTGTCCTCTTTGGACCTTACAGATGTTTTAATAAGATGCATGTACGTCCACATTATGAAAAACCCATGCGAAATATAAATGATAATTGTTGCATATGAAACAACACTATTTAAAAGGGTGTCTGTGTCAGAGCAAGCAAGTTTAACAATTACCCAGTTCACACAGAAGACCTTCTCAATTTTTGATCTGCATAAGGTCAGTCTTGATGTTAGCAGGATATTGATGGATAAAATGCATAAAGGAGTCAGCCAGGAGAAACACACCAGCTGTGAAAGCCTCCTCTTAGTCATGAAAGAGTGGTAGTGCAGAGGGCGACATATAGCCAGATACCTGTCAAAGGCCATAACAGCTAAAATGGACAAATCAGAGCAGGCAAATAAGTACATGATAACAGCTTGTAAAAGGCACCCTTCATAGGAGATGTGATGAAAAGATGACAGTAAGTCTGAAAGGAATTTTGGGTAGAAACCTGTGGACCCATAAAGTGCATTAATGCAAAAGGTACTAAGAAAAATGTACATAGGTTCATGGAGGTTTTCATCCAAGAAAATAAGCAGCACAAGAGAGATATTGAAAAACAAAATCACACAATAATGCAGTAAAGTTATTATGAAGAGGGGTACTCTGAAATTCATCGTGTCATTAAATCCTAATAGAACAAAACTTTTTACATTAGACACATTATCCATGATCAGAGAACTCAAATGCCTTATTATTTTAAAAATATGTGTGTTTGAGTATATGTGAGTGTACAGAAGACAGAGCTACTGCATCTACATCTCTATCATTGTCTGCTGTGCCTCTACACCTCCTCTTAATTATTGCCTTTTGTTCAACAACAAAACACACCTGGGAATTCAACCTCTCTTGATCTATTAAAAAAAAATCCCCTGAAAATCAACAAAGCAATACTCTGGGAAGTGACTATAATAAAAGTACCTTTTGAATTTACAGAAATAAATAATAATAAATGTGTTTTGGGTGTCTTAAAGGAAAATGTAAACAGAAGGCAAGATCCATTACAGTTTGCAACGATAGGGTACAGCTGATGTTATAAATAGCATGACATTTTTGTTTGATGGCCAAACCCGTGGCCACACTCTAAAGTCGGTAACTTTTGTATTTTCATTCTTCATTTGAACATAGTAATACATTTTAGTTGCCAATAACTTTATTGATTGGTTTGGATACATTTGTTCTATTTGTAAGCGCGCACATTTAGTTTACTTATGTATTCATACTACTTCATTTCTTTGATTTTTGACTAACCTTTGTCTTTTATTTCTTACCTGCTATCATCCCTGGGAGTTGCTGGACAAAAGATGGTAGCCAGGGTTTGAAACCATTAAATGCAAAGGAAGATAATTGGACCACACCACCGCTTCCTGCGGAGGGGGAATGTGTGTTTTCTTTACTTTAAAAACAAAGTATTTGTATTTAATTAAATATTTGAGTTTAGGGTTTAATGGGGTTTTGATTTTCTTCTTTGGTGTTTAGTTTATTAACAAACTAGATTGTACTGCATCGTTGTGATTTATGATTGTGTTTGTTTGTTACCCCTCATGTGTCACAATGGTCTGATCAGCCATTATATATACCCTTGTATGTCATTTCATGTTTAGGTCAGTTATGTTTGTTTGTAGCAGTCATTTTGGTTGTTAAGTTTGCAGTCTTTGACTGAGTTCAGTTTTGTTTCTTTGACCTCTTTTATAAGCTCAACATTCATTACTCTTGTAAATATGATTTTGGGGGTTAAATAAATGGAAACTATATTTTTCTAATAATTCCTGGGACTCCTCCTGTTTTTCAACTCGGTCCATCACATGTGGTGTCAGAAGTGGGATCCTTCAGTTGAGGAGACAGGATTTTTTTTTTTTGCATTTTTCTGCCCTTTTTTCTCCCCTGACAAACTTTTTGAGCCATGCAGAATGCTGTGTGCCCAAAGAGAGGAAATAAAATGGAGGCTAAAGAGGCCTTGCAGCAGCCAGAGAGGGAGATGGAAGAAGGAATTTCAGTTGTGGCTGGAGACACTGAAGGAGAGGATACCAGGGAACCAACTCTGCTTGATATTGCTGGGATTCTTCAGGCTTTCATGGGACAACAGGAAGTTCAAGATAAAAAGCAGAGAGAGGATGCTATACTGCAAGAACAGCGTTTTAAGAGTTTGCAACACCAGTTTCGGCTTTTGCAAATGGAAGTGCAGGCCAGAACCACCCCACTTCCAGAGCCCACATCAACTGATCCAGAGTCTGTTGAAACTCCAGCTGATTATCAGACACAAGCAACATCTCAGCATGAGGGTTCTGGCTCAGCCTCCATATTAACAGGTCAGTCTGTGCATATTCATCATCCTAAACTGGAGAAACTAGCTGTTGAAGATGATGTTGAACATTTTCTGACCACTTTTGAGAGAATTGCAGCTGCTTGTCGCTGGCCAGAGTTAAACTGGATTTTTCACCTCATTCCTCTTCTCACTGGTAAGGCTCGAAGTGCCTATGTTAATATGGATGTGGACGATTCACTGCAATATGATAAGGTAAAAGCTGCCATTTTGCAAAAATATGATATAAACCCAGAAACATACAGGCAAAGATTTCGCTGTCTTGAAGTTTTTGATGAGAGTCCCAAGGAACTGTATGCAAGACTGAAAGAACTTTATGAAAAATGGATTCAGCCAAAAAACAGAACTGTAAAAGAAGTTGGTGAAATTATTATCTTGGAGCAGTTTTTAAGAATGCTGTGTCCTGAGCTTCAGGTCTGGATTAAGGAGCATAATCCAAAGTCTGCTGCAGAGGCTGCCACCCTGGCTGATGTGTTTGTAGCTGCCCGAAGTAAGAGTCAGCCATGGAGCAACAGTGCATGGAAGGCTGCCAGAGATTCACGTCGGTCGCAACCCCCTCAGCATCCTCAGAGGTCAGCGACGGGTGTGGGTAAGCCCTTTACAAGGGAAAAGCAGCCTCTGAATACCTTGAAGCCAGGTAAAAGGCCACCAGTGTGCTACCTTTGTGGACAGGAAGGTCACACTAAGCCCATGTGTCCTAATAATCAAAGCAAATTATCTCAGATGTGTTTCGTGCCTCATCAGAATGTGGATATTAAATCTGAGAGAAAGCAGTCAAATAAAATCACCACAGTTAAGATTAATGGACAAGAAATTAATGCTTTAATAGATACTGGCAGCACACAGACTCTGGTACACAGGAAATATGTGTCAAACGATTACACATGCCCCTCTGAAACCATATCAGTTTGCTGTATACATGGTGATAAAAGACCATACCCTACTGCTGATCTGTTTATTGAAGTGCAGGGGACACCCTATCTGTTAAAGGTTGGTGTAGCTGATAATCTGCCCTATCCTGTAGTTCTTGGGGAGGATCTGCCAGTCATCTATGATTTGTTGAGAGAAGTGCAGGAGTGTAATGTTGCTATAACAAGGGCTCAAACTAAAAATCAGGATGAGCATTATGCAACCCTCAGTGCTTTACCCTTCTTTGAGGCTGAACTAGAGACAGATCCCAGGAAGTCTCGGAAGCCACGCAGTCAAAGAAGACGTGAAAAATTTCAACACACTGTTGGAAAGACATCAGTTCAGGCTGCTCCAGATATGCCTTTAGGTTTTTCAGTACCTACAAACATTAGACAAATGCAGCAGGCCGATCCAACTTTGTCTGCCATGTTGCTGAGGGCCAAGGAAAAGGACTCTGTTGAATCTGACACAAATAAAGAGCTGTACATTCTGCAAGATGGCATCTTATACCACCAGCACGGCCAGGTTAAACAGTTAGTGGTCCCTAAAGTAGCCCGTGAAACAGTGCTTACTTTGGGGCACTCCATTCCCTGGGCTGGCCACCTGGGGAAGCATAAGACCACCACTCGCATCAAGCGATACTTTTTCTGGCCTGGTTTGCGCTCAGATGTTGCTATGTTTTGCAGGAGTTGTCCTCAATGTCAGAAGACTTCAATTAGGGTCCCCACCAAAGCACCACTCCAACTTCTCCCAATCATTGGTATACCATTTCAGCGTCTTGGCATGGACGTAGTTGGTCCTGTAGAAAAAAGTACATCTGGAAATCGCTTTATGCTAGTCATTACAGACTATGCTACGAGGTATCCTGAAGTCTTTCCATTAAAAACTGTTAAAGAAAAAACTGTAGCTTCCTCATTGATTCAACTGTTCTCAAGGGTTGGATTCCCACAGGAGATTTTAACTGACCAGGGCACTAATTTTATGTCCACACTGTTGAAAGAGGTCTATAAGCTGTTAGGCATCAGGAGTGTGCGGACAACCCCTTATCACCCACAGACAGATGGACTGACGGAGCGCTTCAACCAAACTCTCAAACAAATGCTCCGAAAGTTTGTCAATGATACAGGGTCTGATTGGGACCAGTGGCTGCCATACCTCCTTTTTGCCTACAGGGAAATTCCTCAAGCCTCCACTGGCTTCTCCCCGTTTGAGCTTCTTTATGGCCATGAGGTGAGAGGCCCATTGACCCTGCTAAAGGACTCATGGGAGGGAGAGCAAGGTAAAGAGGAATCGGTCAATGTTATTTCCTATGTCATTCATATGAGAGAAAAGCTTCAGCAGATGAGTGAACTGGCTCAGAGCCATATGGCAGCTGCTCAGAGGCAACAAAAGACTTTGTTTGATTAAAAAAAGCTCTCCACAGGAGTTTTGTCCCTGGCCAGAAGGTTTTGGTAATGTTGCCAACTTCTGACAGCAAGTTGCTGGCAAAGTGGCAGGGACCCTTTGAAGTACAGAAGAAACTTGGACCTACTACCTATAAAGTTTCCACACCAGGTCTCCAGCAAGGGAGTAGGGTGCTCCATGTTAACCTTCTTAAGGAATGGATTCCACGCACTGAGAATAAAATAGAGGGTTTGCTTATTCACAGCATGGATGAGGAGGAAGAAGTTAATGACTACTTGCCTTCAGTAACAGTCTCTGTCCTGGACCTGAGCCATCTCACCAGTGAGCAACAGTCTCAGGTAATGCCTCTGATTAATTCAGACATATTTCAAAAGTACCCAGGTCGCACGAGTCTGGTGGAGCATGACATTGTTTTAAAACCTGATGCAGCTGTGAAGCGTATGAGTTACAGGATACCGGAACGCTTCCTGGTGGAGTTAAAGGAGGAGGTGGACCTCATGCTGTCTCTTGGAATCATCCAACCTTCAACAAGTGAGTGGTGTAACCCTGTTGTGTTGGCTCCGAAAAAGGATAGCACGATACGTTTCTGCATCGACTTCAGGTACCTTAATTCCATATCGAAATTTGACTCTTACCCGATGCCACGCATTGACGATCTCATTGAGCGTTTGGGGAAGGCAAAATATCTAACGACCATTGATCTCTCCAAGGGATACTGGCAAGTACCTCTCACTAAACAGTCTCAAGAGTTGACAGCATTCCGTACTCCGTGGGGATTGTTCGAGTTCAGTCTTGCCATTTGGTCTGCATGGGGCCCCAGCAACATTTCAAAGACTAATGGATAAGGTACTCTGTGGGCTCTCAGCATTCACCTGTGCGTACCTTGATGATGTTGTTTTCAGTGGAACTTGGGAAGAGCATGTGGATCACCTAAGAATCGTGCTGGATCGGCTGTGTTCCGCAGGGCTTACATCAATCCAGCAAAGTGTGCTCTTGCTAGGACTGAAGTCCAGTACCTTGGGTTTACTGTTGGAGGTGGGACAATTAAACCACAGGTTGACAAAATTAATGCAATTGCATCATGTCCTCTTCCACAAACCAGGAAACAGCTGCGATCCTTCCTCGGCATGGCTGCGTTCTACAACATTCCCAATTTCTCAGCTAGAGCAGCCCCACTGACGGACAGGATTGGCTCAAGATGTCCCAATAAGATTCGGTGGACAGCTGAAGCCGTTGCAGCTTTCAAAGACCTTCGCCAGTCCCTGAGTAAGGACCCCGTTCTGCACTCACCAGATTTCACAAAAGACTTTACATTGCAGACTGATGCTTCTGAAAGGGGTTTGGGAGCAGTGCTTCTGCAGGGACCACCAGAGGATCGACATCCTGTCGCTTACATCAGCCGTAAGCTGCTACCAAGGGAGAGCCGCTACGCAACGGTTGAGAAGGAAGCCTTGGCCATTAAATGGGCACTTGACTCTTTCAAATATTATTTGCTGGGAAGAGAATTCATCCTTCAAACTGACCACAAGGCCCTGCAGTGGCTGGAAAGAATGAAAGACACTAATGGGAGAATCACCAGGTGGTATCTGGCTATGCAGCCATACCGGTTTAAGGTTCACTATATCCCTGGTAAAGACAACACCACTGCTGATTATCTCTCTCGCTGCCTGATGGAAGATCCAGAAGTGGGGGGGTGTGTGATGGCCAAACCTGTGGCCACACTCTAAAGTCGGTAACTTTTGTATTTTCATTCTTCATTTGAACATAGTAATACATTTTAGTTGCCAATAACTTTATTGATTGGTTTGGATACATTTGTTCTATTTGTAAGCGCGCACATTTAGTTTACTTATGTATTCATACTACTTCATTTCTTTGATTTTTGACTAACCTTTGTCTTTTATTTCTTACCTGCTATCATCCCTGGGAGTTGCTGGACAAAAGATGGTAGCCAGGGTTTGAAACCATTAAATGCAAAGGAAGATAATTGGACCACACCACCACTTCCTGCTGAAGGGGGAATGTGTGTTTTCTTTACTTTAAAAACAAAGTATTTGTATTTAATTAAATATTTGAGTTTAGGGTTTAATGGGGTTTTGATTTTCTTCTTTGGTGTTTAGTTTATTAACAAACTAGATTGTACTGCATCGTTGTGATTTATGATTGTGTTTGTTTGTTACCCCTCATGTGTCACAATGGTCTGATCAGCCATTATATATACCCTTGTATGTCATTTCATGTTTAGGTCAGTTATGTTTGTTTGTAGCAGTCATTTCGGTTGTTAAGTTTGCAGTCTTTGACTGAGTTCAGTTTTGTTTCTTTGACCTCTTTTATAAGCTCAACATTCATTACTCTTGTAAATATAATTTTGGGGGTTAAATAAATGGAAACTATATTTTTCTAATAATTCCTGGGACTCCTCCTGTTTTTCAACTCGGTCCATCACAATGCCACATTGGAAATAATGTCAGCTGTACACTTTTATCTGCTGAATGTTAACAGCAACTAGATGCAGATACCAAAATTATACTCACATCACAACAGTTTTTGTGCTTTATTGGCTTTGAATAACTGGTAGTTTGAACATATGTCCTCTGTATGGAAATAGCTGGTAAAATAAAATACATATTATACAGGATATGGCACAAATGTTCCGGCATCTTAAACTGTCAGACTTTTAGAAGATTTTCTGCTCACCCAACTCTGTGCCTGAAAATTGTACGTTCCAAAGTTTGACTTATACAAAGTCTTTTTTCACACATGGAAATCTAAAGCAAGGTTTGAATTAATATGACTATCTCAAAAACTATTAAAGATAAAAGCCTGGAATTTTCCTTAGTCTTACTGATTCAGTTGTATGATAAGAATCTGAAGTCGCAGTTTCAGTAGTCTTGTGAAATGCAAAAAAATGTCAAATGAAGTCTCCCATTAGCAATAATAATAAGCATATAATAAACCATTTTTCTAATATAATAGATAATTATTTAACTATAGCAGTAATACTATTCTACTGTACAACCAGGAAGGAGTGCAAAAAGGTGAAGATGCCCATGTAGAGTACAGACAGGCAGCATAAATTTATGTTTTAATTTATGGAGGAATATGTTTTTTTGTGTTTGTATTGTCTCTTAATACATTTCTGCAAAAAATATGAGTTGAAAGTTGAATCCAAATAGAACAAATAGTTTCCAGATGGCAGATTGGCATGTGGGAGGCTGATAATTCAGGGTATGTTTAAACCAGACCATCAAACCTATGAATCACTTAAAAAGACAGAAACAAAACAAAACAAAAAATAGGTTACAGAAAAGTTAAAAAAAATAAAATAAAAAGAACTAGAGAAGTATAAAATACATACATCTTGTAAATAAGATCCACACAGGGTTTTTTATGCCATCTAGACTATTATCTTTTCATTATTATTTTTGTTCTTATCTTTTTGTTGCTTACACAATCAGAGGTGTTGTCATAATAACATTATAATATTAGAAACTCATTCAGGTGTTTATGAAGTTGTGTTTGGTATCATGTGGTGGTTCGTGCTTCTAATAAGGAAACCTGATCTCTGACACATGCCTGACAAAAATCCTATTGATGGAAAAAATGTTTTTCCAAGAACATTTTAAAATAAAATAGTAAAATAGTTCCTCAAACCCTTTTCCTTTCTATTTATGCTATGACACAAAAAAGCTTCAGTTAAAGACAATTGTTTTTAATTCTCTTACATTCCACATGTGTATTTGTGTGTCTATTTTCAATTTGATTTGCATACAGCAGCAGAAAAACATCTTGTACTTCATATAACAACAAATAATTTCAATAAAAATGAAAAATGAGCTGAAACAAATCCCCATTATTTCCCTGGATAAATGATGGGGCTCAGGGATGTATCCCTGACAAAATACTGAAACATGAAGTTGCACCCTGTTTTGTCACTGTCTATGAACAAAGAAATAATGAGAAAAATATTGAGTGATTAAACTTTATTAAAGTGGTTATTTTTGTTTACGGTAAACAAAACTCAGAATTTTATTTCGTATTTTGGTGAGTTTAAATCCATAAATGAGGGGATTCATAACTGGAGGGATGACGAGAAATTCAATAGCGATGAAGTTTTGGAGGCTTTGGGGTAAATCTGCAGGGCCAAATCGCATATACATCAAATCAAAAAGTATTACAATCAAAAATGTGATTAAAGAAGTCAGATGGGGCACACAGGTCTGCATAAACTTTGCCCTGTCCTCTTTGGACCTTACAGATGTTTTAATAAGATGCATGTATGTCCACATTATGAAAAACCCATGCGAAATATAAATGATAATTGTTGCATATGAAACAACACTGTTTAAAAGGGTGTCTGTGTCAGAGCAAGCAAGTTTAACAATTACCCAGTTCACACAGAAGACCTTCTCAATTTTTGATCTGCATAAGGTCAGTCTTGATGTTAGCAGGATATTGATGGATAAAATGCATAAAGGAGTCAGCCAGGAGAAACACACCAGCTGTGAAAGCCTCCTCTTAGTCATGAAAGAGTGGTAGTGCAGAGGGCGACATATAGCCAGATACCTGTCAAAGGCCATAACAGCTAAAATGGACAAATCAGAGCAAGCAAATAAGTACATGATAAAAGCTTGTAAAAGGCACCCTTCATAGGAGATGTGATGAAAAGATGACAGTAAGTCTGAAAGGAATTTTGGGTAGAAACCTGTGGACCCATAAAGTGCATTAATGCAAAAACTACTAAGAAAAATGTACATAGGTTCATGGAGGTTTTCATCCAAGAAAATAAGCAGCACAAGAGAGATATTGAAAAACAAAATCACACAATAATGCAGTAAAGTTATTATGAAGAGGGGTACTCTGAAATTCATCGTGTCATTAAATCCTAATAGAACAAAACTTTTTACATTAGACACATTATCCATGATCAGAGAACTCAAATGCCTTATTATTTTAAAAATATGTGTGTTTGAGTATATGTGAGTGTACAGAAGACAGAGCTACTGCATCTACATCTCTATCATTGTCTGCTGTGCCTCTACACCTCCTCTTAATTATTGCGTTTTGTTCAACAACAAAACACACCTGGGAATTCAACCTCTCTTGATCTATTAAAAAAAATCCCCTGAAAATCAACAAAGCAATACTCTGGGAAGTGACTATAATAAAAGTACCTTTTGAATTTACAGAAATAAATAATAATAAATGTGTTTTGGGTGTCTTAAAGGAAAATGTAAACAGAAGGCAAGATCCATTACAGTTTGCAACGATAGGGTACAGCTGATGTTATAAATAGCATGACATTTTTGTTTTTAAATTGCATTGAAGACCCACAACTTATGCTTGGCGATTTTTTATTTATTTTTTTTGCTCTGCGTTTGGGACTATCCAGCTTTTATTTTTTCATTTATTTGTTTAATTTTATTCAAAAGCAAATGAAATTGAGTGGAGACATTTCAAATAAATGGTATCATTAAGGTGACAACAGAAGATGAGAAGGAGTGGTTAAAGAAAGATTATGAAGAAAAGATAAGCATTCTAAACACTGAAAACACTCAACTCAAGAAGGACATTGTGGGAAAAGACAGGGTGATAAAAGAGCTGTGTGCAGTGAAAAGACATTTCATAAAGTCGACAAAGCAAAGGAGTGAAGGGGACAAAGAAAAGCTTGAGGAAAAGATGAAGGCGCAAGAGCAAGAAATTGCAGGCTTAAAGAAATTGTGTGTAAAGAAAGAAAAAGACACAGAGCAAATGCTGATGGATCACAGGCAAGAAGTGATGAAGCTCAAAGAGATGACTGAACAGCTGAAAAAAGAAAATGAAGATGCAAAGAAAATGTTGAAAGTGACGATCAGTAGGATGCAGAGGCACTACAAAGAGACGGAAACTAACGGGACAAATAAGATGAACACCGTGCACTTTAATAAAGGTGATCATGGAAAAACTGTGACAGACCTAAAGTTGCTGGAGGAACTTAGCAGAAGACCAAAATGGGCATTCACAATACCTTCAAATCATCATCGACATGTCATCAACCACTGTGAGTATGAGAAAGTGATCCTGAGTGTGGTTACACAATAATGAGTATACTCTGTAAGAACAATGTCAAAATGTCACTCATTAAGTTCCAGAAGCAGAGCAGAAGAGCCTGGCTGTGCCGGACAGTGGTGCCAATGTCCAGTACAAGGCGAGTAAAAATGGAGTTGACAGGCCAGTCCGACCATGATGAACGCACAAAACACTCTAGATAAGACTAAGTTTCTTTCATGTGAACACAAAGGTCTTTACAGCTTGTCTAAAATACATTCCTAAAGTTTTTCATGCATCTCAGCCTCATTTATATCCATAACACATCAGTTTGATTTATTTATTTGTGCATCATTTGAAGCATCAGAGTGGAACATGTATGACAATTCATTCGAATTACAATAAGGGTTAATTCACTGGGCCTCCCTAATTTAATGTCAATCAACCAGAAGTAAATTATGTAAATATTTCATGCTGGGTTGAGGTATTTGACTCCAAAAATACAATTTATTTCACTAAATTCACATCACTTACTTGAAAAAGTTATTAAAAGTTTCAGGAATATTATACGCATCCAAAATGTTTCACAGATGCACTGTCATCAGGATTTTTTAGATGAAGATTTCAGAGCTGCTTTCCCATTTTCCCAAACTACTGCCCAAATCCATTTAAGTGTGTTTACTCCAATGCTACTACGTCCTTTACTTATTCTTGCAAAAATCAAGTATGCTAACATACTGTACTGGAATACAACCCACAGTGTATTAAATAACCGAAAGATTGCCTAGTAAAGTCCCTTTTTTTCCCCCAACAGAAAGAGTCTGCAAACACAGCAAGCAGACATGAAGCAGGCTTGACTTCATCATGGCTCAGAGCTGGAGGTGCAGCCCTCGGAGCAGCAGCTGGAGTCTTTGTGGCCTCATCCAGGGTGGGCACAGGGATGAATGCCAGGTCAGCTGGCTGGGCTGCAGCTGGGGCTCTCCTGGGCAGCTTATTGGTCCAATAAATTAGATACCTGATTCAAGAGACCTAAGATCTATTATATGACCATGTTCAGTGTGCAGACAAAATATGGTCTTGGCTTCTACTGCTTTTGTGTTCTGTACGTGAAACTCAGTAACCCAAAGTGCATATATTTTATTTTTTTTAATGCCACATTGGAAATAATGTCATCTGTACACTTTTATCTGCTGAATGTTAACAGCAACTGAGTAACTAGATGCAGATACCAAAATTATACTCACATCACAACAGTTTTTGTGCTTTATTTTGGCTTTGAATAACTGGTAGTTTGAACATATGTCCTCTGTATGGAAATAGCTGGTAAAATAAAATACATATTATACAGGATATGGCACAAATGTTGGGGCATCTTAAACTGTCAGACTTTTAGAAGATTTTCTGCTCACCCAACTCTGTGCCTGAAAATTGTACGTTCCAAAGTTTGACTTATACAAGGTCTTTTTTCACACATGGAAATCTAAAGCAAGGTTTGAATTAATATGACTATCTCAAAAACTATTAAAGATAAAAGCCTGAAATTTTCCTTAGTCTTACTGATTCAGTTGTATGATAAGAATCTGAAGTCGCAGTTTCAGTAGTCTTGTGAAATGCAAAAAAATGTCACATGAAGTCTCCCATTAGCAGTAATAATAATAAGCTAATAATAAACTATTTTTCTAATATAATAGATAATTATTTAACTATAGCAGTAATAATATTCTACTGTACAACCAGGAAGGAGTGCAAAAAGGTGAAGATGCCCATGTAGAGTACAGACAGGCAGCATAAATTTATGTTTTAATTTATGGAGGAATATGTTTTTTTTTGTGTGTTTGTATTGTCTCTTAATACATTTCTGCAAAAAATATGAGTTGAAAGTTGAATCCAAATAGAGCAAATAGTTTCCAGATGGCAGATTGGCATGTGGGAGGCTGATAATTCAGGGTATGTTTAAACCAGACCATCAAACCTATGAATCACTTAAAAAGACAGAAACAAAACAAAACAAAAAATAGGTTACAGAAAAGTTAAAAAAAATAAAATAAAAAGAACTAGAGAAGTATAATATACATACATCTTGTAAATAAGATCCACACAGGGTTTTTTTATGCCATCTAGACTATTATCTTTTCATTATTATTTTTGTTCTTATCTTTTTGTTACTTACACAATCAGAGGTGTTGTCATAATAACATTATAATATTAGAAACTCGTTCAGGTGTTTATGAAGTTGTGTTTGGTATCATGTGGTGGTTCGTGCTTCTAATAAGGAAACCTGATCTCTGACACATGCCTGACAAAAATCCTATTGATGGAAAAAATGTTTTTCCAAGAACATTTTAAAATAAAATAGTAAAATAGTTCCTCAAACCCTTTTCCTTTCTATTTATGCTATGACACAAAAAAGCTTCAGTTAAAGATAATTGTTTTTAATTCTCTTACATTCCACATGTGTATTTGTGTGTCTATTTTCAATTTGATTTGCATACAGCAGCAGAAAAACATCTTGTACTTCATATAACAACAAATAATTTCAATAAAAATGAAAAATGAGCTGAAACAAATCCCCATTATTTTCCTGCATAAATGATGGGGCTCAGGGATGTATCCCTGACAAAATACTGAAACATGAAGTTGCACCCTGTTTTGTCACTGTCTATGAACAAAGAAATAATGAGAAAAACATTGAGTGATTAAACTTTATTAAAGTGGTTATTTTTGTTTACGGTAAACAAAACTCAGAATTTTATTTCGTATTTTGGTGAGTTTAAATCCATAAATGAGGGGATTCATAACTGGAGGGATGACGAGAAATTCAATAGCGATGAAGTTTTGGAGGCTTTGGGGTAAATCTGCAGATCCAAATCGCATATACATCAAATCAAAAAGTATTACAATCAAAAATGTGATTAAAGAAGTCAAATCGGGCACACAGGTCTGCATAAACTTCGCCCTGTCCTCTTTGGACCTTACAGATGTTTTAATAAGATGCATGTATGTCCACATTATGAAAAACCCATGCGAAATATAAATGATAATTGTTGCATATGAAACAACACTATTTAAAAGGGTGTCTGTGTCAGAGCAAGCAAGTTTAACAATTACCCAGTTCACACAGAAGACCTTCTCAATTTTTGATCTGCATAAGGTCAGTCTTGATGTTAGCAGGATACTGATGGAAAAAATGCATAAAGGAGTCAGCCAGGAGAAACACACCAGCTGAGAGAGCCTCCTCTTAGTCATGAAAGAGTGGTAGTGCAGAGGGCGACATATAGCCAGATACCTGTCAAAGGCCATAACAGCTAAAATGGATGAATCACAGCAAGCAAATGAGTACATGATAAAAGCTTGTAAAAGGCACCCTTCATAGGAGATTTCTTGAGAAGACGAAAGCAGATCTAACAGGAATTTTGGGTAGAAACCTGTGGACCCATAAATTGCATTAATGCAGAAACTGCTCAGTAAAATGTACATAGGTTCATGCAAGTTTTCATCCAAGACAATGAGCACAATCAGAGACACATTGATTAATATGATCATACAATAATACATTAATGTGAGTGAGAAGATGGTAAGTCTGATATTCATTGTCTCATTAAATCCAGAGAGAGTGAACATTCTCACAACAGAAACATTATCCATAATCAAAGAGCAATACTCACAATTTCAAATGTTCAGATTATACCTGTCGAGTGTTCAAAATGCAGAGTGAGCAGCTACACTGTGCTGTGTATTCTCACTCCGCTTTCATTCAGCACCGTCTATTAATAAACGCTTTGATGATGACAGCACAACAGCTGGGAATTCAAACTCATATTGCCGGTCCTCTAATAACTCGTTTCCGTACGTATATAAAAAAAATTGCATTCAGTTTCAGTAATTGAGTATTTTTGATTGTCTAAGGAGCTTGGAAAGAAAAGCTTCTGGACTTCTTTAAGTTGCTTGAAGACATTGCACCTCTCATCCGAGAGCTTCTTCAGGTCTAGCCTAGAACTGAAGAAGCTTCTACGATGACCTGGATGACTGAGAACCTTCACAGATGAGTGTTTTTGATATTAGAACACTTTAAGAATTTGTGAATTGTTAACTTGTTAAGTAATATTTTTTCTAACTATGAATTATTTTGTCAACTGTAAAAATTAGATTATGTTAACTCTAGATGTCTGGCCTGCAGTGTTTTATAAATTAGATTTTTGCAGTGTACAGTGGTTAAGGTGTTCTGGTCCTGGGTTCAGTGTATAGAATTTTTTTCTGTTATTATTAAATATTCTTTGTTTAATGCCTAGTTTGTTTGTTTACATTTTCATCTTGTATTTTTTCTTGTATTAGTATTTTAAGTATTGAGTTAATTGTTCCAGTTACTGTTTAGATCAGCTTATTATTTATAGTTTATACTTTTACTTTGTGTTTCTCAGTTTAGTTATTATTGCTAACTTCCTATTTTACTTAGGCCCTGTCTTGTGTTTTGTGCTACTTTCCCTCCTATGATGTGGTGATTATCCGCACCTGCAACTTATTTTGCACTTCCACTACACATAACATCTGGACTAATGGCAAAACAACTGGTAGCTCAGTGTTTCAACATCTGGAAGAAAAAACTGCTATCACAACTAAAGATCGACAAGGTACAACACGAATGCTACACCAGGTGGGAACAAGGTCGTCAGGTCAGGGGGGTGATATCATCTCGACCCTCCGAGATTGGGTATCAAGTGCCAAGGCCAACTGATGTGTTTGAGGTGTTTATTGTAAGAACACCTGACTTGACAGATATGATCATTGCTAAGCTGGAAACCTGGACCCTCTATGGCTGATTACAAAGCCCATATGAAGAACCATCTGAAGGTTATGGAAAATCCCTACTGCGACTATCATCGAAACCAACCAGCTGATCTACACTATGGCAGCAGTGATCAGTGAGGTGCTTGGCTACAAGATGAACAGCTACAAGGAGCAGTACCCTCCTTGTAGAAGGAGACTAGAAGCCAAGACAAGATGGAGGGAAGTGAGCCAAACATCGGAGCTGCAAAAAGGTGTGATGAAGAAAGGAAATCATACTTGAGGCCTTGGAAATAGGGATGGGTATTAGGTTTTATCTGAAACCAGTGCCAAACCAGTACTTTTGAAATGGTGCCGGTGCTTAAACGGTGCTCGAACCGGTGCTTAAAGAATGGAAAACACAAACTTTGTCCAAAAACCTCTCATGTTTAGCTGTTTTTTTGTAAAAAGATAACAATGTTAGCCCTTTCTGCAGCTATAGGGCATATATGGTATCGTTCTTGGCTGGAGGCAGTGCTTAAACAATGGAAAAAACACAAACTTTGTCCAAAAACCTCTCATGTTGTTGTTGCTGTTTCCCACTTTTTCTTTGGTCATTTTAGCCTTTTTGGCCAGGGTGAAGGGAGTATCTGCCATCAAACAAGAAGACAGCCGCATGTAACTACGACGGTGTTTGCTAGTTCACCTTACATGCATTGATTTAATAACGTGGTTAGCCTACACAACGTAAATTAAACACGAACTACATTAAGCTACTGACCCAGAGAAGAACGGCTGCTGCTGCCATCATCATCCGTCATCATTTCTGCTACACCGGCAGGGCTAGGGGCCTGGACTCTCCTCCGCGGGTTCTTGGGGGATGTTGCTAGCCTCGGGTCCGAGGCACCATACCCGCAGTAGATGTGCTCGGTGTGAGGTCTCGCAGCAAGCTATCAAATACGGTGCATTTCTCAGCTTTTAACAAAACACTATAAGTCGCCAGGTTCGTCGTCAGATTCAAGGTGTTACCTCCTTTGCACGGTATCACAGTATCACCTTAAAGTACTTGTTGCAGGTTGCTGAGTTTGCATATTTTGCTGTGAAGTACAGCCAGACTTTTGACTGCTTCGCCTTGGGCATTTTTAATCTGTAGCTCTGCTCTAAAAGAACGTACGTACCTGGGCCCGCCTACTATCCTTGGAAAGGTAAAATGATTGGCTAGAATCTGAAGTGTATGACATCTCAGGAAAAAAAGCACTGAAATAAAGCACCGAAATGTGTTCTACTTTTCGGTCTGGTTACTACCGTTTATGTCACAACCTGTGCCATCATGGCACTGGATACCAGTACCCATCCCTACTTGGTAACTGCCAAGCAAAGACTCACAACCTTGGCTTGCCGTTTGAAGAGGTATACTAGAGAGATCGAAGTGAAGACCACACCAGCTTCCCTGAACAGGCTCCAGTAACCATCACAGTGGCAGATATCCAAGGCAGAGTCTCAAGAATAAGTCCCTGGGAGGCAGCAAACACCAAATATCTGCAGAAAGTAAGGCAAGTCCTGAGGAGACAGCTGAATGGGAAGAATGCAAGATTCAGGAAATCAACATCTCATCAAATACCCTGTTGGGATAATCAGTGGGACAAAGGAGGAGAAAGAAGCCACGGACCCCAAAACATCGAAGCTCCTAACAAGGCATGAATGGTTTCACTCCAAGTCCACCCCAACCCTGAGACTAAACTAAGTGAAAGGAATTAGAGAATTTCAGGACCACTATCCAGGATGAAACAACAAAGATCCAGGAGTACATCAGGAAAATGATCACGACCTATAGAGTGCTTAGTGAATACTTCAGGCAGCAGAAACCCGAGATAAAAGAAGAGGAATCATCATGGAAGCAAAGGTCCCTGAATGGTATGTACCACTGGAAGATAGAAGAGGTGACTGGTATCAAGAAATCCTATAAAGCGAGATTGAAAGACAGCACAAAGGTACTAATCATAGCAGCACAGGAACAAGCCCTAGGTACAAGATCCATAGAGGCTGAGGCTACCACACCAGTGAATACCCTAAGACCAGGTTGTACACTCTTGGCTTCCTTCTCAGGCCATTTAGTGCTCAATACTAGACTAAATACTAGTTCAGCAACACTAGTTAGCAGAGGTTAGCAGATACTGTTGCTCAGTCGCTCTCGGGCTCAGTTGTTAAACTGGATTGTTTATCAACTGGAAGATCGATGGATTGTTCCCTGATTCCCCCAGATTCCTCCCGAGTTGCCCCCAATGCATCCATCAGAGTGTGTAATATTAAAAAGGTAAAAACACTCTGTGTGTACAAGTGAGTGAATGAGATGAGTACAAAGTGTTTTGAGTGCTCAAATTGAGTAGAAAGCCACTATGTAAGTACCAGTCCATTTAAAAGTACCAGTCCGGCATTTTTGTTAGTGGGTCTGAAGAGAGGCCCACTAACAAAATTGTGAAGAATGCTGATAGAATAAAATAGAATAGAATAATAATTTATTGTGAGTCTCATCCAGGACATCAATGAATAAGTGAGCAGGTGAACCAACTGCAGAACTGTAATAACACCTTAACACTAAATACTGAATAAAAAACAGGAGATCAGCATGAGCCAGCACAGTCACATATCACTTCTTATCAACAACACCACAGTGAAGATGGCCAGCAGCACGAAACTCCTGGGCGTACAGATAGACCTGTCCTGTTCACTGCACAGTGGAGCTCTTGTAAAAGAGAGCCTTTTGCCCCAATTAAGAAAAGGTCACCTTCCCTTTCCCATCTCTACTACTCTCTGAGTATAGAGATGATTTTGACCACATGCATCTCTGATTGGTCAAGAGCCTGCTTTGCTTTAGACTGGCAACGCCTGAATATAGTGGTGGGGACAGCAGAGAATACTGTTGGGACTCCACTTCCCCACATCTGGGATGATGCCTGACCACAGCAAACAAACACATACGTGACTTCTCCCACCCCTACCACACACTGTTCTGCCTGCTGGCTTCATGTTTAACCTTTGGACCTTCAGGCCATACTCAGTGCAGATGTTCCTGTATACTATACTGGCTACTTGGGTATAGGATTTCGTGCTATACGTCTATATCCTTCTGCAACAGCACCCTATCTGAAAAAAAAGGGAGGCAGCTTTTAAAGCAGCAGCCACCCACTGTGTGGATTCCAAATTCATAGAAAATATTGTTCTATCTTTGGTTCTATTATCTATATCTATTTTGTGAACTGTTATATATAGATGTCAGGTATTCTATATTTATCTAAACTAGCTTTTTAATATCAGTGTGAGCAAGGTTACAGAAGTACATAAAAAGCTCACACAGCATACAGCAGTCATTCATACAAGTTGCCTTTTTTGAGATTTTAGCTTTTCAAATCAATCCTTATCCTACTTACATTTTATGGTTTCATGTTTGTGACGATAGGAAGCACAGAAATGAATCGGTCACGATGTAGCTCGGAGTCTCTTATGATGTTAAAAGTGAATTTATATTCAGTAACAATGTCATGAAGTTTTAAATGCACAGAGAAAATTTTCAATGCCAGTTTAATGTTCTATGCATATATGTTAATACAGAAGTTATAAAGGAAAGTGTAAAATTTTGGGTAGAAACCTGTGGTCCCATAAAGTGCATTAATGCAGAAACCGCTCAGTAAAATGTACATAGGTTCAAGCAGGTTTTCATCCAAGACAATGAGCAGCACAAGAGAGATATTGAAATACAAAATCACACAGTAACACACTAAAGGATATCAGAATCAGAATACTTTATTGATCCCTGGGGGAAATTATTTTTTGTTACAGTGCTCCATTATAAACAAACATTAACAAGACAGACAATACGCTAACTAAGAATAGTACAATATATATATATATATATATATATACATAAAGTCACTTATTAATAAATAGTTGAAAAAGAAACATGTGTAGCTGTAGCAGTAAACAGTGTGTTAAGTGGATGCGTTGTACAGGGAGATGGCCACAGGCAGGAAAGATTTCCTGTGTCGTTCAGTGGTGCTTTTCGGTAATCTCAGTCTCTCACTGATCGTGCTCCTGTGACTGACCAGCATGTCATGGAGTGGGTGGGAGGTGTTATCCAACATTGTCTTTATCTTGGACAACATCCGCCTCTCCGACACTACCTTGAGGGAGTCCAGCTCCATTCCCACAACATTACTGGCCTTACGGATAAGAAGAGGGGTATTATAATCCCTATGTTTCATTAAATCCTGACAGAATGAAACTGCTTAGATTAGACACATTATCCGTGACCAGAATAAAAATGTGAGTGTACAGAGCACACATCTGCTGGATCTACATCCCTAACAATGTTTGCACTCCCTCTACATCTCCTGTTAATTACTGCTTTAGGCTCAACAATAAAACAAACACCTGGGAATTCGTAAACTGTTCCTTTGATTTTCCTCTCATAAGGTTTCATCTGAATCGTTCTTCGCCTGGCCCTTCAAACAGCCAGCAGGCAAAAACACAGCCAGGCACATAGCCCCTGAAATCAATGGGACACACAATCCCCTTCACCATAGTAAGGTGGAAATTCTTAAAGAGGATAGATTTTTTTATTTTCAAATTTGAAAAAAATAATAAGGTTCAATGTCAAAAATTTACATTACTCTGTTGTACGAGTGATAAGAGCAGGCCTCATAAGATACACTAAAATGCAGCATCTTATAGCTTTTTATTAGCATGTTGTATGTGTAAATATACCACCTCAGATAAAGTATGCTATATGCTTTGTATGTTTCATTCATTTTATTTTTAATTTTTTTACTTTTTAAAATGCCATTTTTTGGTTCATTTCCAGTTTGCTTTCTCCAGTTTTATTATTATCTAATTAAAAGCTTGGGTCTATTATTATTAGTGGTGGTGTTTCTCAAGGGGAAAATGTTTAAACTACATGCAACAATAAAAATATAACTCTTTCTGAAGACGCAGAATCTCAGTCAACAACATTACTGTTCAATTAATTTTGACTAAATTGTCAATTATCTCAGTTTATAGTTTATTTTTAAACTACCTACGGTAAACAAATATGAACATGAACCCTTTCTGTGTCTAATACATCACATCTCCATTTTATATAAAATGAGAGCAATAAAACACACACAGACACTTTTTTAAACAAGGGAATATATAGATAAACCCTAGAGTTACCCTATAAACCCTGGTTTGTAAGTAATGACTGTGAAGGTTCTCAGTCATCAGGTCATCGTAGTCTAAGGAGCTTGGAAAGAAAAGCGTCTGGACTTCTTTAAGTTGCTTGAAGATGTTTCACCTCTCATCCGAAAAGCTTCTTCAGTTCTAAAGGTCAAATGGTGTTGCATCTCTCCTCTTGATAAAAACCTTTACAAAATAATATTAATACAAAAGCTAACACTGAAAGAATTGACCACACTAAACCTAAGCTTTTAATATACATAACAAGTAAATTTAAACAAGCAAACTAGAAATGCACCAACATTTCAAATGTGAAATATTTGAATTTGAAAAAGCAAAAAGTAAAAAAACAAAAGTCTATTGTATTCCCACATATAACATGTAAAAAAATTCTATAAGATGTTGCATTGTTAGCTGGTTTTGTGAGGCCCGCTCTTATCAGTCATATTCAACAAAATAATGTACATTTTTGTGATTTTGCTGTCTTTTTATTTTTGAAACTCTTAACCCTGAAGGTGTTTCATTTTCTTTTAAAACAAACTAAACCCAAAATCCTGTTTCGTATTTTGGTGAGTTTGAATCCATATATGAGAGGATTCATAATTGGAGGGATGATCACAAATTCAGTAGCGAGGAAGTTTTGGAGGCTTTGAGGCAAATCTGTGGAATCGAATCGCATGTACACAAACTGAAAAACAACTACAGACAGGAATGTGATCAAAGAGGTCAGATGTGGCACACAGGTCTGCATAAACTTTGCCCTGTCCTCTCTGGACTTTGCGCATGTTTTAATAAGATGGGTGTAAGTCCAAATGATAAAAAAGCCATGAGACACATAAATGATAACTGTTGCATATGCTGTGATGTTGTTTGAAAAGGTGTCAGCTTCAGGACAAGCAAGTTTAACAATTAACCAGTTTAGACATAAGACTCTCTGAATCTTCGTACCACATAACTTGAGTCTTGCTGTAAGCACAACATTGATGGCAAAAATACATAAAGGTGTCAGCCAGGAGAAACACACCAGCTGAGAGAGCCTCCTCTTACTCATGAAAGAGTGGTAGTGCAGAGGTCGACATATAGCCAGATACCTGTCAAAGGCCATGACAGCTAAAATGGATGAATTGCAGCAGACAGATGAGTACATGATAAAAGCTTGTAAAAGGCACCCTTCATGGGAGATTGTCTGAGAAGGCAACAGTAAATCTGAAAGGAATTTTGGGTAGAAACCTGTGGACCCATAAAGTGCATTAATGCAAAAGCTACTTAGAAAAATGTACATAGGTTCATGCAGGTTTACATCCAAGACAATGAGCAGCACAAGAGAGACATTGAAAAACAAAATCACACAGTAATACAGTAAAGTAACCGAGAAGAGGGGTACTCTGAAATTCATCGTCTCATTAAATCCTAATAGAATGAAACTTCTTACATTATGCACGTTATCCATGATCAGAAAAACATGTACTTTCTGATGTAGACTTTCTGATGTACACTCACAAGTAACAACTTGTGATTGTACAGAGGAAAGAGCTGCTGTAGCTACATCCCTAACACTATCTGCTCTTCCTCTACACCTCCTGTTAATTACTGCCTTTGGCTGAACAACAAAACACACACCTGGGAATTCAGCCTCTGTTGGTCTATGGAACAAGAAAAAAAATGACTAAAGGACAAGACAAGATGGATTTAAGTTCAATTTTGTAGTTGTTCATGGTGCCATGGTGATGACAGCAGCACACGTCTTACTCTACAGACTTTACTTACTGGTTAGATTGAATAATACGCAGTTGCTCTTCACCATGTGAAATGCTTAAAGTGCTGCATTTTACTTCAACCATAAGTATTAAGGGGTGAAGCTTTTCATTAGTTCAATAAGCAGCGAAATAAAATTCTCTCATGTTCCTGGGTCTTGTACCCAGTGCTTTCTGTTTTGGAAAACACCGTTTTACTGTTTGATTAATTTCCAGTTCATTCCAGTTTATTTTTTGTATTTCTTAAGTCCAGCAATGAAGCCGCTTTTTAATTTATTTTTCGTATGAGAGTCTGCACTTTAGATCCTCCATCCTGCCCACTTCATCCAGCCTCATGAGAGAACCACAGACTGTTATTAATAAATTATTTTATATGACGCTACATAGGAGAATGAAGTCCCTGTAAAGGTAGGGAGTAGGACACCCTTAAAGGGAACCCTATTAACACATGTTTGCGCTAAAATATGCACTGTGCTTTCAACAACATACATGTGGCATTACAATACGCCAAATGTTTTCCTTTTACGCACATTTTATATAAAACCGATTTACCAGTAGGCCGCCATTGTTATTTACTTCTCAATGCATTCTGGGTAGTGACGTCACACGGTTGTACCGCATCGAGTTCACAGTTAGCAGCGCACTGGAAATGGCTTCTGTTCAACCTTTCCAGTTTGAACCAGAGCAAGCCGAGAGAGAGGATGAAAATAGTCAAGTATGTAGTTTAGACGAGAACGTGAGAGTGAGGGAAAGCTACTGGTGGCTATGTGGCTACTCAGTCCAAATTCCATTGACTCTTAGAAATGACTCTAGACTCATACCAACAGTAACACCATTAGTTATAAAATGTTTTAATAAATGTGTTTTAGGTGTCTTAAAGGAAAATGTAAACAGAAGGCAAGATCCAATATAGTTTACAAGGATAGGGTACAGCTGATGTTATAAATAGCATGACATTTTTATTTTTAAATTACCTTGAAGACCCACAAGTTATGCTTGGCTGCTTTTTGTTGATCTTTGCTCTGTGGTTAGGACGTTCCAGTCTTTATTTATTCCATCCATCCATCCATTCGCTACCGCTTATCCTTTTCAGGGTCGCGGGGGGTGCTGGAGCCAATCCCAGCTGTCATAGGGCGAGAGGCGGGATACACCCTGGACAGGTCGCTAGTCTGTCGCAGGGCTAACACACAAGGACAGACAACCATTCACACTCACATTCACTCGCACATTCACACCTAGTGGCAATTTGGATTATCCAATTAACCTATCCCCACAAACTGCATGTTTATTTATTAATTTATTTATTTTTATTCAAAAGCAAATCAAATTGAGTGGAGACATTTCAAATAAATGGTATCATTTTTACAAACAGAACTCATTGCTATCAGCTGGAACAGTATTATTAATTTTAATTGATTAAGTACCAGTGCTCCTTAAGGTCGTGCCAGGAACAGGGCAGGTTACTCCTTTTCACAATTTGCTTCACAAGGAAGAGGACATAAGCATTTACTGTTTTGATATACAGTGTTTTGTAGCCTGGTGTGATGACAGCCACTTAATTTAGGATGTAAAGAAAACCCAAAAGACTGTTTTCAAAGTAAAGGTGTGCAGAGGCCTAGGTCGGAGAGTTTTTCAACTCCCACCTCTGGCAGAGCTTTAGTAGCATTTTGATAATTACCTGAGAATAAAATTTTAGACACAAGGATACTATAGTTAAGTATAACAAAACTAGGTGAGTAAAAACATTGTAGTCAACCAGAAAAAGAAGCTAAACATCAGAAAAAGATGTAACTACATGAAACCTTTTTTTGTCCATACAAGACAGAAACTAATAATGTACAGGAAATGTGTTTAATTTCAATGTGTGTTGTTTTCTTTTTTAAATTTCAACATGTACAAACCAAAAGGAAATTCTACTTATATTTCAATTAATGAAAACAGTCTGGAAATATGTATCTGTCATAGTATCTATTCATTTACACTACAGATCACATTTCGGTTAAATCACATATGTACATATATCAACAGATTTCTTTGCCCCTCTCTGCAGAAACACTCATGACTTTAGTCTCAAAGCTGAACTTTTACCACATATAAAATTCAAAATTCTGTTTCTTATTTTTGTTAATTTAAATCCATACATGAGAGGATTAATAATTGGTGGGATGAGGAAAATTTCCATTGCCATAAAATTCTCAAAACTTTGCGGTATTTCCTTTGAGCCAAATCGCATGTATAACAAATCAAAAAGCAAAGACACAACAACAACTGTTAAAGAGAATAAATGTGGTACACATGTCTGCATGAATTTGTTCCAGTTTTCTTTGGATGACTGACATGTTTTGATCAGATGTACATAAGACCAGAAAACAAAAAGGACATGGCCGATATAAAAGGTGTAATTAAAAGCGGGAATAACAATTCTTGCTACAGAGGCAGAGCAAGCTAGATTATTAATTAACCAGTTTATACAGTAGATTCTTGGTATGTGTGAGCCACATAACCTCAACACTGCTGTTGTTATCGTGCTCATGAAGAGAAGGTAAAAGGGAATAAGCCAAGCAAAAAATACAAAAATACAAATTTTTTGTGTAGTCATTATAGAGTGGTACACAAGAGGTCGACATATAGCCACGTATCTGTCATAGGCCATGAGAACTAGAAGAGAGAAGTCTGCACAAACTGAAGAGTGCAATACAAAACCCTGTAAAAGGCATCCTGCATAAGAGATGACATGAGTGGTGGACAGAAGATCGTAGAGAAACTTGGGATAAAATGCAGCAGTCCCATAGAGTCCATTGACACACAGATTGCAGAGGAAGATGTACATGGGTTCATGAAGTTTTTTATCCACAATGACTGTGACAATTATCGTCAAATTTACCAGCCAAATCACACAGTAACACAGTAAAGTGAGAACAAAAAGAGTGACCCTGTAGTTTGCAATATCACTTAAACCTGAGAGAGTAAAAACAGTAATTACTGAAACATTACCCATAATAAAATATTAGTTTACCTTACTAGGTGTCATTTCAAACTGAGAGCAAACGACATTTTTCCAAGTTAAAGTCAGGGTGAAATGAAGTCTCTCTGTGTACTGTCTAACTGACAAAATATGTCACCAGAGGTTTATATACACTTTGTGTCAGCCACAATTACGTAGTCAGCATGATGTAAGTGGTGCTTTCACTTGTTGAGCTGAATAATTTAAAAAAAAAATTAAATTTACTTTTACGAATAAAGTTTAGATCTTGAATAGATTGTCTATTAAGACCTTTGTTTTGAGTGTAAAACATCAGCACAGTGACTAAGGTTATTATATGTTTGATAAGCAACATACTTTTCCCTTCCTTCAAAAATACATAATATAGCTGTGTTATAATGAGTCTTCCTTTACTTTTTAGATTGTAAAAGATAAGAATATTTAAATATTTTGTAAATGAGAATGTATTTCACACTAACAACCTGGCCTCTGTATAATGTTTAACCCTAAAAGAAGCAGAAAAAATGACTTACTCCCTGAAATTTTCAACAATAACCTTAAAAAAAATGTGCAGGAAATGTGCTTAGTTTCACTCTTTTTTTATTTTAATGTGTAAAAACCAGAAGAACGCACTGATGCATATGCTTATTGAGACTGATGTCTCTATGATTTTAAGTGTTTATAGTTTAACATATGTAACTGCCTGACTGATTAATCAGTTGTCATCTGTATTCATTCGCTGATCCCTCTTGGTTGGCACAGAGACTCGCTCTGCAGTCGCTTAGTTGGATCTTGGCACGCCCTTGTTGGAGGAGGGCGCTCTTTTCACCCCTCACTCTCTCGTTCCAACACAGCTTTATGGTTATTGCTGTGGTTCCTGAATCTTCTCATGATGACTAGTAGGGCCCCAAACCGCACGACCTTTGACCTCAACCACTGCTTGGGCTGTTAGCTATGCCATGAATATTTCCTACTTCTCGCTCATCTCTGAAGACTTCTGATCAGCACCCAGTCTCAATCTCAGTCTGGAGATTCCACCCTTGGGATGATTTTTTTCCAGCAATACTCTGGCCACTGCACCTGTTATTGTCATGGTCTGGGTGGGTACCTGCAGGTCTCCAACAGCGGCTCCCCCTCCTTTAGGCGGAGATCGGTTGCTCCTCCCTGGCTGACCACCTGTGGGCAATTATTCCGGCAGCATATAAGACCTGCGCACTCAACCGTTCATCGCCTGAGTATCTGCTATCCCATGTTAGTCAAGTGGTGTGTGATTGCTTTGTCCAGAACCCGTGTGAAGACTTACCTGTTTTTCTTGTCCTCAGAGGTAGCTCCTGGAGTGGGGGTCTTGCCTCCCTCATCCCTGCTTTCCTGGACCTGGGCCACCTGCTGCTGGTACGACGTTGCCAACTGGCCCGCCACTCACTTGCCTGCCTCCCCACACCTCGACTGCATCCGGGCCTTCCGCCCCACCTGTCCCCTCCACCTAAAACCAAGTAAGGCAACTCAGTTTAACTGTGGAGGATCACTGATTGTCTGCTGGATCCCGTTGACTGTGCTCTCCTCTCATTACAGTGCCCCGGCCACTTCATAGTCCAGTTTCCACCTCCCCACTGCCTCAGCTGTTCAGCTGCATCCTAGAGTTGTCTAGGTCACTCTTAGTTGACTTAGTTTTTACCAGTCATTGCTGATAGTGGACGTTGGTTCAGGTGGGGGCCTGGCTGGAGGCGGCGCAACGCCCTGCCTGGACGGGGGTGTCGGGAGGAGCCCGAGGTGAAGGCCTACTACTCCCAGCACAACAATCTGGAGACCCACGACGGCCTCCTGTACCGGAGATGGCGGGCCCCCGGTCAGGGCAGAGATCTCCTGCAGCTGTTGGTGCCTCGGTCGCTGCGGTCACAGGTGCTTGAGCTGGTCCACGGCTCGGTGGGGGCAGGACACTATGGGAATGCCAAAACTCTCCGCCGCCTCAGGGGACGGTTCTACTGGCCTGGCTGTCGACGGGATGTGGAACTTCATGTGCACTGCTGTGACACCTGCACGACACAGAAGGGCCCAACTCAACGCTCCACTGCCCCCCTTCAGCAGTACCTGGTGGGGGCCCCAATGGAAAGAGTGGGAGTGGACGTCCTAGGGCCTTTCCCCATCACAGAGTCAGGGAACCGGTATGTGTTGGTGGCTATGGACTATTTCACGAAGTGGCCAGAGGCCTACGCGGTGCCGGACCAGAGCGCAACGACGACGGCCGAGAAGTTGGTGGAGGAGATGTTCACCTGTTTTGGGGTCCCGGCTCAGCTCCACAGTGACCAGGGGCGTAACTTCGAATCGAAGGTCTTCGGGGAGATCTGCCGGCGGCTGGGGGTGGAGAAGACGAGAACCACACCGCTCCACCCGCAAAGCGATGGCTTGGTTGAGCGCTTCAACCGCACGCTGGCCACCCAGCTCCCCATTCTCACCAGCCACCACCAGCGGGATTGAGACCGACATCTGCCCCTGGTCCTTTGGTCGTATCGGACTGCGGTTCAGGAGTCCAGCCAGTGCACACCTGCCGCTCTCATGTGTGGACGGGAGCTCCGGACGCCTGTGGATCTGGTGTTCGGGTCCCCCCCCGAGCCGGAGATTGATGGTGGGCCAGAGATGGACTACTACAGGAGGCTGAGGGAGCGGCTGCAGGTGGTTCATGACTACACCCGCCAGGCCCAGGCCAGCGCCGGAGTACGACAGAAAAGAGCCTACGACGCCAAGTGCCGAGGGGGGGTTTTCATGCCAGGCGACAAGGTTTGGGTGTACTGCCCGGTCCGCAAGAGAGGAGTGTCCCCCAAACTGTGCAGTCACTGGCAAGGGCCGGCGGAGGTCTTGGAGCGGCTAACAGAAGTGGTCTACCGCATCCGCATGCCGGGCCTGGGGCGCATGGTGGTGTTGCACCGGGACAGGCTCTCACCGTACCGACCGCTCGCTCCGGCAGACGCCGGGGCAGGGGATGCTGGTGGCACCCCATGTTCTGATCCGAGTGACTTTTCCCCCGCCGGTCGAGACCGGCCGGTGCGCCAAAAGAAGGCCCCTGGACATTTGCAGGACTTTGTGTGGGGTAATGGGGTCGTCGGGGACGACTGACCCCTTAGGTGGGGGCTATGTAGCGGGTCAGGGCTGTTCGGGGTTCTGTTTGTACAGTTATGTTTTGTTTATGTTACCATAGTGACGGGTGACGCCCTC
Source organism: Perissodus microlepis (assembly GCF_051167445.1). Taxonomy (NCBI): domain Eukaryota; kingdom Metazoa; phylum Chordata; class Actinopteri; order Cichliformes; family Cichlidae; genus Perissodus; species Perissodus microlepis. Next base: position 10,352,500 of record NC_140476.1, read on the forward strand.
TCACTGCGACGGTGTGTCCTTCCGGGGTCAGAGGGCGCCCTGTGTGTTGTTGTTGTTGTTGCTGTGCTGTTGCCGCGCCGAGCAGTTAACTAGCGGCAGTGTTCTTCTGGCAGGTGTAAATAAATGGCTGTGCTCCCTGGCTAAGAGGGCGGGGGAGCAAGACCAAACGTAATTCTGTCTCCTCCTTGTCTGACCTCGCCACAGTATTTTATAGCGCTTTTACTCCCAAGCTTGCAAGCCTGCTTTTAAATCATCAGCACACAAAATATCACCACCAGAGGGATAATACCTGGCAGGTTTTTTCCTAAGTGCACTGTTAAAAAAAAAACATATTAGGCCCAGTTCCAGACATGTCTGAGTGTAAAAAACAAAACAAAATAGTCTTTCTCTTAGAAAAAGAAAACAACCCAAACTTAACTGGCAGAATCAGCCTGGTACTAAAACAAAACCCTAAAATCAGCCAGAAACATCACAGGAAAAGTTTTGCTTTTAGGTGAAACAACATGCTATAGGGATTAGAACTTGCCACGCAGTGCTGCAGTCACTGCTTCTGGCTTTAATTAATAACTGATGCTTACATCTAGGGATGGGTATCGAAACCCTGTTCTTGTTGAGAACCGGTTCCCACTGTTTCAATTCCTTGGAATTGTTTGCCATTTTAACAAACAATTCCCTTATCGATTCCAGTAGCCCCGAATGACGTCACCACGTTGCGGAGCTTCATTTACCTGGCAGGGAACACGGCGCCTAAGTGGCTCAAACGCTCAAAAATTTGGTTATACTTTACGAGAATGGATGACAACAGGGCAACTTGCAATACTTGCAAAGTAGATATTTCATTTAAGGGAGGAAACACTACGAATATGCAAAAGCATTTGTTCACAAAACACGCGATAACCTTAAATGAATGTTGTGTTTTTAATTCCGTTCCGGACTCGTGAATCTCAACCCAGCAGCAGCGGTAACGTTTGCGCGTCCTCTCCCGTTAATGCGGCAGGTAAATAATCAACTAACAGTGCATATTACAAAACCTGCCATTACTGTGCGCTGCATTTAGGTGACCATGATGAGAGAGACAGACAGAGTGGCATTGCAGCCTGGCGTCCCCTCTGCAGCCTTTGCTTCGGTACAAAGTGCTAAAAACAATAAACCCAAGGACAGAAGAGTCCTTCCCAAGGATGGCCAAGTGTTCTACTTGGCCATCACCTAAGGATTTACATCCCTGATACTCTAGATATAGAGTCCCTCTATATATTTAACGTCCCCCATTACAATGGCCTCATTATGCTAACATTCCACATGCACCTGGTGACAGGAGTGCTCTTACTATAATAAAGTGAGAAAGTGATATTACTGTAACTAATGTGATATGATTAAATATGTGATTAATACATGAGAAAAGAAATCTGCCACCACAAACCTAAAAAAAAATGTGCAGGAAATGTGCTTAGTTTCACTCATTTTTTTATTTTAATGTGTAAAAACCAGAAGAACACGCTAATGCATATGCTTATTGAGACTGATCTCTATATGATTTTAAGTGTTTATAGTTTAACATATGTAATGAATTTATGCAAACTAATGAAAGGTAACACATTATAACACAACCTGCCACAAAGGTGAAAGTACCCTGTATTTAAGTGCAATTTGAGGACATCAAGTCAGGCTTTTGCAAGAAACAATGAAACAAGTACACTGTGAGTACCCTGTACTTTTCTAGGGTGCGGGTCTTGTTATGGAGTGACTAAGGTGCAGTACCCTGTACTTACTTGCATTTTGCAGGCAACAAGTCAGGTTTTTGCAATAAACAATAAAACAGGTGCACTGTAAAGGTGGAAGAGTGATGTGTGAGCAGCAGTATGACTTCAGTATGGCTTCATGACAAGAAAGAGCACTTTAGATGTGATGTATAGTATGCATATGTATAGCATGTATAGAATACATGTGTGTGAAGGAGCAGGAGATAGATATGACTGTGAAGATGGAAGGAGTAGCGGTAGTGATGGTTTCATTCTTTTTGAGGGACGTCTTACATTTTAAGCGTTTTAATTGCTCAAAATTATTAAAATTATTACATTTTTAAAATGAAACTATATTTACAATTAATAGTTTCTTGATGATCTGGTTTGACCTCTGAATTATCTTTGTACCAAACAGTTTGGAAATAGTATAATACAGCAGGTGAGATGAATGGATTATATCAGATCTTTATCCTTGTAGAAGCTTTATTTAGCTTATTAATTGTTTCTAAGGTATTTCATGGATTGTCGCCCTTTCGTACCTTTCTGATATTTTTAATTTGTACAATTCTTCAAGATCACTGAGGTCTGCAGACCACATGCTCCTACATTTCCTGAGGTCCAGATTAAGGCACAGAGGAGATCGGGCCTTTGCTGTGGCTGCTCCTAAACTGTGGAACAAAATGCCCTTTCACATCAGGATCACCCCAACATTAGACATTTTTAAAACCCATTTGAAAACCCACTTTTATTTTTTGTCTTTTAAATCAGAAGATTTGATTACTTTTTTTTGTGGTATTTCTTACTCATGTTTTCTCTTTTTATTTTTCCTTTCTTAAATTCTGTCATTTTGTCCTGTGTTTTTTTTTGTCATTTGATTATTATTACATGATAGCACTTTAGTCAACAGCTATTGTTTTAAAAGTGTTATAGGAATATATTTCACTTTGAATTTAGAGGATCTGCTATTAGAAAGAAGATATGATAGAGCTGAGGGTTAGTTGGAAGGATAAGGCGAGGAAGGAGTAGAAGAGAAGGGAGTTACTGTTAAAATACTATTATTGCATTGTTTTTTGTTGGGTTTTTTTTAAATTTTATGCTATGGGATTGAAAAACTTCAAAAAACAACAACAGCACAATTTTATGCTTGATATGATAAAAGAAACTTTATTTTTTAAAGTAGTAAATACTACAGTATGTCAAGCAATGGGGATATATGAGTAGTAGGTAACAGTTCAATTACTATTACTATTTTTCAAAAATAACAAAAAAAAAACCTATATAAATAAATAAATACTACTGAAAAAATACAACCTAATAACACTGATATATTTATACATGTAACATGTTTATTGAAAAAAAAAAACATTAAGCATTGTTAACTGATCTTTGTGATAAACTGAGATGTAACACACAGGGATGCCTGCACTAACCAGCCATTTACAACAGAATATTTCATACAATATTTTGTTTACTTTAAACCTAAAACACTTTGAAATAAACCTGTTTAATCAACTTGCACATATATCAGCTAATATACCTTGAACATCAAGACACAGCAAGGCAAAGAAATGAAATGTCAATTTGTGATGATTTCTGAATGGTATATAGATGGATTTTACAACAGTACTTAAAAAATCATGCAGAATCCTTTTTAAAATGAAATTCTTAGTCAAAAACATGAAAAAAATGTTGTTTTCATTTAACGTTCGTGCTGGATTGAGCAAATATGACATATATGACAAATATATGTCATATTATGACAAATATAACAAAGAATATTAGTAAAATTAGTCTAGTCCAAATATATGTTTGCCTTAAACAAGGCAAACATGACTAAATGTTTCTGAATCAAGTGCCTTCAGAAAGACTTGTATTTATATTGCTGCATCTGTTTTGAAAATTTTTGAATTATTTTAAATAAGGAAATCTAACCTTAATGGAAATCATTTCCCTTTCAAATAAATTAAACTCAAGATCCTGTTTCGTATTTTGGTGAGTTTAAATCCATACATGAGAGGATTCATAACTGGACGGATGATGACAAATTCAAGAGTGATGAAGTTTTGGAGGCGTTGGGGTAAATCTCTGGAGCCAAAGCGCAAGTACATCGAATCAAAAGCCATTACAGTGACATTTATGATCACAGAAGTCAGATGGGGCACACAGGTCTGCGTAAACTTTACTCTGTCCTCTCTGGACCTCACACATGTTTTAATAAGATATATGTAAGTCCAAATTATGAAAAGCCAATGAGACAGATAAACGAAAAGTATCACATATACACTGATGTTATTTGAAAAAGTGTCAGCTTCAGGACAAGCAAGTTTAACAATTAACCAGTTTAGACATAAGACTCTCTGTATGTTTATACCACATAACTTGATTCTTGCTGTAAGCACGACATTGATGGCAAAAATGCAGAAAGGTGTCAGCCAGGAGAAACACACCAGCTGTGAAAGCCTCCTCTTAGTCATGAAAGAGTGGTAGTGCAGAGGTCGACATATAGCCAGATACCTGTCAAAGGCCATGACAGCTAAAATAGACAAATTACAGCAAGCAAATGAATACATGATAAAAGCTTGTAAAAGGCACCCTTCATAGGAGATTCTGTGAGAAGACGACAGTAAATCTGAAAGGAATTTTGGGTAGAAACCTGTGGTCCCATAAAGTGCATTAATGCAAAGGCTACTCAGCAAAATGTACATAGGTTCATGGAGGCTTTCATCCAAGACAATGAGAAGCACAAGAGAAATATTGAAGAACAAAATCACACAGTAATACAGTAAAGTAACTGAGAAGAGGGGTACTGTGAAATTCATTGTCTCATTAAATCCTGACAGAATAAAACTTCTTTCATTAGACTGATTATCCATGATCAGAGGGCACATCTACCTTTTTAAAATAACAACATAACAGAGCACTGAGCTGCTGCGTCTGTACCTGACTAATGTCTGCTGTCCCTCTTCACCTCCCATTAATTATAGAATAAAATAAAATACTATATACAGTACAATAAATAGAATAAAATATACAATAGGATAGAAATAGAATGCAAATGCTTTATACAACTGAGTAAAAATACAACTTTGTCAGAAAAAGAATATTGCACTCAGTGTGTGTGGATATGTGTGTTTGATCAGTTAAAGTCTTTGTTGTGGAGTCTGACAGCAGTGAGGAGGAAAGACCTGCGAAATCTCTCCGTCCCACACCGTGTGTGCCACAGCCTGCCACTGAAGGAGCTGCTCAGTGCTGTCACAGTCTCCTGCATGGGGTGGGAGATGTTGTCCAGCAGGGATGAGTGTATGTTTCTGTTCTGTGTCCTGTTTGTTTCTATATGTGTCTTTCTGGCTGCTGTTACAACCAAATTTCCCCTTGTGGGACAATTAAAGGATTATTCTATTCTATTCTAATGCTGTTTCTATCAAACGATTTTTCTCCTACAGTTACACAGAGGCCTGACAACAATATTATACATTCACATTATAATGCAGCAACCTAATGTTATCACATCATATCACAACTCCACACTGTGTATTTAAGCCCTCAGTTCCCAGTCTTGTCATTCTGTCCATTCCTCATGTGTGTTTTCAGTTCAGTCCATCCAGTCAGCCAGCCAACCATTAATTTATTAATTCCCTCACTCCCTCACTCATTCATTCATTTATTCAATTGGTATAGTCAGTCCGTCTTCTCATGTTCTGTTCATCCTGGCTTCACAACAAACATCATCCACATCCTTCACCAGCCTGCGAGTCCTGTGTTTGAGTCCTCTCTTCCTTCCACACATCACATTGTGTCACATATATAGAGACTGTTTATACATAGGGCCCAGAATTCTGTGCTAACATCCCTGAACCTTGTACAATCTGTGGTGCCAACTCATAAACAAAAACACACTTGCTGTGTATATAGTACTGTCAGGCCTTTATTTTTTAACAGCAGCTCTGTGGAAAGAAGGTAGTTTTAAAGCAGCATGAATCTATAACCTACTAAGCAATCACTTCTTTCTTCCCCTGTCTTTGAATTAATTTGCAAACTGTGAAACTGATATTCTGTTAAATATAGACATCATGTCAGTTATATTTTCTGAATTAGCTTTGTGATATAAGTGTACAATGAGCAAGACTACAGAGGCACCCGAAAAACTGGCTAAACTTTGAGCCACAGTAAACACGTCACTCATGAGACTCAAACATTTTATGCTTGAAAAAAGGATATAAATATGAGTCTGTTACTTGAGAAACATAAACCTATTTACCGTAAATGACAATAAATTTACCAATTTACATCTTAATGGAACGTGTTAGAGACATGGCATTATGACACCTTAAGTTCAAACGATAAGATGACCTGGATTAAACCTAAAACCAGAAGTGGAAATGCATTTTAGTTTACATCTGAAAAAATGTAAAAAAACAAAAAACAATAATAATAATTTTTTAAAAGGTAAAATATGTGTTAGTTGTCTTTAGAGCTTTGATAGTCTGGTCAAATTTAAGTAAACAATAATGCTTTTTACTGAGACTTGGTTGTCTTGGTGCATTTATAGTTAATGTTATGAGGCCTTCATTTGCTGTCATGTACAAGAGAATAATGTACATTTTTGAAATTTTATTTTGCTCTATTTTTATTTGGTGAACAAGAAACTCTTAATTTTGAAGTTCTTTTAAAATAAAATAAACCCAATATCCTGTTTCGTATTTTGGTGAGTTTAAATCCATATATGAGAGGATTCATAACTGGAGGGATGATGAGAAATTCAAGAGTGATGAAGTTTTGGAGGCTTTGAGGTAAACGGGTAGAGCCAGATATCATGTACACTGGATCAAGAAAAAACAGGAAAGTCATCAAAGAGATCAGGTGGGGCACACAGGTCTGCATAAACTTTAACCTGTCCTCTCTGGACCTCGCACACGTTTTAATAAGATATATGTAAATCCAAATTATAAAACGCCAATGACACAGATAAACAATAAGTGTTACATTTGCTTTTTCTAAAGGTGTCAACATCAGGACAAGCAAGTTTAATTATTAACCAGTTTAGATACAAGACTCTCTGAATGTTTATATCACACAACTTGAGTCTTGATGTTAGCAGGACATTGATGGAGAAAACGCAGAAAGGTGTTAGCCAGGAGAAACACACCAGCTGAGAGAGCCTCCTTCCTAGTTAAGGCGAGGAAGGAGTAGAAGAGAAGGGAGTTACTGTTAAAATACTTTTATTGCATTGTTTTTTGTTGGGGTTTTTTAATTTTATGCTATGGGATTGAAAAACTTCAAAAAACAACAACAGCACAATTTTATGCTTGATATGCTAAACAAAACTTTAATTTTTAAAGTAGTAAATACTACAGTATGTCAAGCAATGGGGATATATGATCAGATTTCAAAAAGTACAGAATTATGGTGTCATTAATTAATGTACAGAGAGAAATTTACATATAAATTTAAAAACAAAAACAAAATGCGAAATAAAAGTAGGTAACAGTTCAATTACTATTACTATTTTTCCAAAATAATAAAAAAAAACCCTATATAAATAAATAAATACTACTGAAAAAATACAACCTAATAACACTGATCCTTATATTTGTACATGTAACGTGTTTATTGAAAAAAAAAACATTAAGCATTGTTAACTGATCTTTGTGATAAAGTGAGATGTAACACACAGGGATGCCTGCACTAACCAGCCATTTACAACAGAATATTTCATACAATATTTTGTTTACTTTAAACCTAAAACACTTTGAAATAAACCTGTTTAATCAACTTGCACATATATCAGCTAATATACCTTGAACATCAAGACACAGCAAGGCAAAGAAATGAAATGTCAATTTGTGATGATTTCTGAATGGTATATAGATGGATTTTACAACAGTACTTAAAAAATCATGCAGAATCCTTTTTAAAATGAAATTCTTAGTCAAAAACATGAAAAAAATGTTGTTTTCATTTAACGTTCGTGCTGGATTGAGCAAATATGACATATATGACAAATATATGTCATATTATGACAAATATAACAAAGAATATTAGTAAAATTAGTCTAGTCCAAATATATGTTTGCCTTAAACAAGGCAAACATGACTAAATGTTTCTGAATCAAGTGCCTTCAGAAAGACTTGTATTTATATTGCTGCATCTGTTTTGAAAATTTTTGAATTATTTTAAATAAGGAAATCTAACCTTAATGGAAATCATTTCCCTTTCAAATAAATTAAACTCAAGATCCTGTTTCGTATTTTGGTGAGTTTAAATCCATACATGAGAGGATTCATAACTGGACGGATGATGACAAATTCAAGAGTGATGAAGTTTTGGAGGCGTTGGGGTAAATCTCTGGAGCCAAAGCGCAAGTACATCGAATCAAAAGCCATTACAGTGAAATTTGTGATCACAGAAGTCAGATGGGGCACACAGGTCTGCGTAAACTTTACTCTGTCCTCTCTGGACCTCACACATGTTTTAATAAGATATATGTAAGTCCAAATTATGAAAAGCCAATGAGACAGATAAACGAAAAGTATCACATATACACTGATGTTATTTGAAAAAGTGTCAGCTTCAGGACAAGCAAGTTTAACAATTAACCAGTTTAGACATAAGACTCTCTGTATGTTTATACCACATAACTTGATTCTTGCTGTAAGCACGACATTGATGGCAAAAATGCAGAAAGGTGTCAGCCAGGAGAAACACACCAGCTGTGAAAGCCTCCTCTTAGTCATGAAAGAGTGGTAGTGCAGAGGTCGACATATAGCCAGATACCTGTCAAAGGCCATGACAGCTAAAATAGACAAATTACAGCAAGCAAATGAATACATGATAAAAGCTTGTAAAAGGCACCCTTCATAGGAGATTCTGTGAGAAGACGACAGTAAATCTGAAAGGAATTTTGGGTAGAAACCTGTGGTCCCATAAAGTGCATTAATGCAAAGGCTACTCAGCAAAATGTACATAGGTTCATGGAGGCTTTCATCCAAGACAATGAGAAGCACAAGAGAAATATTGAAGAACAAAATCACACAGTAATACAGTAAAGTAACTGAGAAGAGGGGTACTGTGAAATTCATTGTCTCATTAAATCCTGACAGAATAAAACTTCTTTCATTAGACTGATTATCCATGATCAGAGGGCACATCTACCTTTTTAAAATAACAACATAACAGAGCACTGAGCTGCTGCGTCTGTACCTGACTAATGTCTGCTGTCCCTCTTCACCTCCCATTAATTATAGAATAAAATAAAATACTATATACAGTACAATAAATAGAATAAAATATACAATAGGATAGAAATAGAATGCAAATGCTTTATACAACTGAGTAAAAATACAACTTTGTCAGAAAAAGAATATTGCACTCAGTGTGTGTGGATATGTGTGTTTGATCAGTTAAAGTCTTTGTTGTGGAGTCTGACAGCAGTGAGGAGGAAAGACCTGCGAAATCTCTCCGTCCCACACCGTGTGTGCCACAGCCTGCCACTGAAGGAGCTGCTCAGTGCTGTCACAGTCTCCTGCATGGGGTGGGAGATGTTGTCCAGCAGGGATGAGTGTATGTTTCTGTTCTGTGTCCTGTTTGTTTCTATATGTGTCTTTCTGGCTGCTGTTACAACCAAATTTCCCCTTGTGGGACAATTAAAGGATTATTCTATTCTATTCTAATGCTGTTTCTATCAAACGATTTTTCTCCTACAGTTACACAGAGGCCTGACAACAATATTATACATTCACATTATAATGCAGCAACCTAATGTTATCACATCATATCACAACTCCACACTGTGTATTTAAGCCCTCAGTTCCCAGTCTTGTCATTCTGTCCATTCCTCATGTGTGTTTTCAGTTCAGTCCATCCAGTCAGCCAGCCAACCATTAATTTATTAATTCCCTCACTCCCTCACTCATTCATTCATTTATTCAATTGGTATAGTCAGTCCGTCTTCTCATGTTCTGTTCATCCTGGCTTCACAACAAACATCATCCACATCCTTCACCAGCCTGCGAGTCCTGTGTTTGAGTCCTCTCTTCCTTCCACACATCACATTGTGTCACATATATAGAGACTGTTTATACATAGGGCCCAGAATTCTGTGCTAACATCCCTGAACCTTGTACAATCTGTGGTGCCAACTCATAAACAAAAACACACTTGCTGTGTATATAGTACTGTCAGGCCTTTATTTTTTAACAGCAGCTCTGTGGAAAGAAGGTAGTTTTAAAGCAGCATGAATCTATAACCTACTAAGCAATCACTTCTTTCTTCCCCTGTCTTTGAATTAATTTGCAAACTGTGAAACTGATATTCTGTTAAATATAGACATCATGTCAGTTATATTTTCTGAATTAGCTTTGTGATATAAGTGTACAATGAGCAAGACTACAGAGGCACCCGAAAAACTGGCTAAACTTTGAGCCACAGTAAACACGTCACTCATGAGACTCAAACATTTTATGCTTGAAAAAAGGATATAAATATGAGTCTGTTACTTGAGAAACATAAACCTATTTACCGTAAATGACAATAAATTTACCAATTTACATCTTAATGGAACGTGTTAGAGACATGGCATTATGACACCTTAAGTTCAAACGATAAGATGACCTGGATTAAACCTAAAACCAGAAGTGGAAATGCATTTTAGTTTACATCTGAAAAAATGTAAAAAAACAAAAAACAATAATAATAATTTTTTAAAAGGTAAAATATGTGTTAGTTGTCTTTAGAGCTTTGATAGTCTGGTCAAATTTAAGTAAACAATAATGCTTTTTACTGAGACTTGGTTGTCTTGGTGCATTTATAGTTAATGTTATGAGGCCTTCATTTGCTGTCATGTACAAGAGAATAATGTACATTTTTGAAATTTTATTTTGCTCTATTTTTATTTGGTGAACAAGAAACTCTTAATTTTGAAGTTCTTTTAAAATAAAATAAACCCAATATCCTGTTTCGTATTTTGGTGAGTTTAAATCCATATATGAGAGGATTCATAACTGGAGGGATGATGAGAAATTCAATAGTGATGAAGTTTTGGAGGCTTTGAGGTAAACGGGTAGAGCCAGATATCATGTACACTGGATCAAGAAAAAACAGGAAAGTCATCAAAGAGATCAGGTGGGGCACACAGGTCTGCATAAACTTTAACCTGTCCTCTCTGGACCTCGCACACGTTTTAATAAGATATATGTAAATCCAAATTATAAAAAGCCAATGACACAGATAAACAATAAGTGTTACATTTGCTTTTTCTAAAGCTGTCAACATCAGGACAAGCAAGTTTAATTATTAACCAGTTTAGATACAAGACTCTCTGAATGTTTATATCACACAACTTGAGTCTTGATGTTAGCAGGACATTGATGGTGAAAATGCAGAAAGGTCTTAGCCAGGAGAAACACACCAGCTGAGAGAGCCTCCTTCCTAGTTAAGGCGAGGAAGGAGTAGAAGAGAAGGGAGTTACTGTTAAAATACTTTTATTGCATTGTTTTTTGTTGGGGTTTTTTAATTTTATGCTATGGGATTGAAAAACTTCAAAAAACAACAACAGCACAATTTTATGCTTGATATGCTAAACAAAACTTTAATTTTTAAAGTAGTAAATACTACAGTATGTCAAGCAATGGGGATATATGATCAGATTTCAAAAAGTACAGAATTATGGTGTCATTAATTAATGTACAGAGAGAAATTTACATATAAATTTAAAAACAAAAACAAAATGCCAAATAGAAGTAGGTAACAGTTCAATTACTATTACTATTTTTCCAAAATAATAAAAAAAACCCTATATAAATAAATAAATACTACTGAAAAAATACAACCTAATAACACTGATCCTTATATTTATACATGTAACGTGTTTATTGAAAAAAAAAAACCCATTAAGCATTGTTAACTGATCTTTGTGATAAACTGAGATGTAACACGCAGGGATGCCTGCACTAACCAGCCATTTACAACAGAATATTTCATACAATATTTTGTTTACTTTAAACCTAAAACACTTTGAAATAAACCTGTTTAATCAACTTGCACATATATCAGCTAATATACCTTGAACATCAAGACACAGCAAGGCAAAGAAATGAAATGTCAATTTGTGATGATTTCTGAATGGTATATAGATGAATTTTACAACAGTACTTGAAAAATCATGCAGAATCCTTTTTCAAATGAAATTCTTAGTCAAAAACATGAAAAAAATGTTGTTTTCATTTAACGTTCGTGCTGGATTGAGCAAATATGACATATATGACAAATATAACAAAGAATATTAGTAAAATTAGTCTAGTCCAAATATATGTTTGCCTTATACAAGGCAAACATGACTACATGTTTCTGAATCAAGTGCCTTCAGAAAGACTTGTATTTATATTGCTGCATCTGTTTTGAATATTTTTGAATTATTTTAAATAAGGAAATCTAACCTTAATGGAAATCATTTCCCTTTCAAATAAATTAAACTCAAGATTCTGTTTCGTATTTTGGTGAGTTTAAATCCATACATGAGAGGATTCATAACTGGAGGGATGATGAGAAATTCAAGAGTGATGAAGTTTTGGAGGCTTTGGGGTAAATCTCTGGAGCCAAAGCGCAAGTACATCGAATCAAAAGTTATTACAGTGAAATTTATGATCACAGAAGTCAGATGGGGCACACAGGTCTGCGTAAACTTTACTCTGTCCTCTCTGGACCTCACACATGTTTTAATAAGATATATGTAAGTCCAAATTATGAAAAGCCAATGAGACAGATAAACGAAAAGTATCACATATGCTGTGATGTTGTTTGAAAAAGTGTCAGCTTCAGGACAAGCAAGTTTAACAATTAACCAGTTTAGACATAAGACTCTCTGTATGTTTATATCACATAACTTGATTCTTGCTGTAAGCACAACATTAATGGCAAAAACACAGAAAGGTGTCAGCCAGGAGAAACACACCAACTGTGAAAGCCTCCTCTTAGTCATGAAAGAGTGGTAGTGCAGAGGTCGACATATAGCCAGATACCTGTCAAAGGCCATGACAGCTAAAATAGACAAATCACAGCAAGCAAATGAATACATGATAAAAGCTTGTAGAAGGCACCCTTCATAGGAGATTCTGTGAGAAGATGACAGTAAATCTGAAAGGAATTTTGGGTAGAAACCTGTGGTCCCATAAAGTGCATTAATGCAAAAGCTACTCAGGAAAATGTACATAGGTTCATGGAGGCTTTCATCCAAGACAATGAGAAGCACAAGAGAGATATTGAAAAACAAAATCACACAGTAATACAGTAAAGTAACTGAGAAGAGGGGTACTGTGAAATTCATTGTCTCATTAAATCCTGACAGAATAAAACTTCTTTCATTAGACTGATTATCCATGATCAGAGGGCACATCTACCTTCTTTGTGTATCTGTATCTAGATCCCTAACAGTATCTGTTCTCCCTCGTCACCTTCCCTTAAATGCTGCCTTTGGCTCAACAACAAACACACACCTGGGAATTTGACCTCTGTTGATTGAAGGGCAAAAAAGTTATAAAATTGATGATGGCACAAGTTTATATAATATAATATAATATAATATAATATAATATAATATAATATAATATAATATAATATAATATCGTCTTCATGCATGCTCAATCGTCCAGGTAAGTAAATCTCCAAAAGTTGATTCTGTTCATCTGGACGTTGCGTTTTCAGTGGGAGAAATGTTTTGTCAGTTGGATGAATGAAACATTTCTCTCATCTCACTTGGATGAGAGAAACGTTTCGTCACTCATTTCTCTCATCTCATCCACTAACTTATAGATGAATTACCTCCTACTCTATCTCTGAATTATTTTGTGAGGTATGAAAGTTATATTGTTCTTGACCCAGAACCGTGACAGTTCTTTCTATTCCTCTACATGGAAAGTCATGTTCAACCGAATAGCTCATACAGTGTATTTCTGACTCTACTCAAAAAGGCTAGATCTTCATTTTTGACAAGTAACTGAGAAGAGGGGTACTGTGAAATTCATTGTCTCATTAAATCCTGACAGAATAAAACTTCTTTCATTAGACTGATTATCCATGATCAGAGGGCACATCTACCTTTTTAAAATAACAACATAACAGAGCACTGAGCTGCTGCGTCTGTACCTGACTAATGTCTGCTGTCCCTCTTCACCTCCCATTAATTATAGAATAAAATAAAATACTATATACAGTACAATAAATAGAATAAAATATACAATAGGATAGAAATAGAATGCAAATGCTTTATACAACTGAGTAAAAATACAACTTTGTCAGAAAAAGAGTATTGCACTCAGTGTGTGTGGATGTGTGTTTGATCAGTTAAAGTCTTTGTTGTGGAGTCTGACAGCAGTGAGGAGGAAAGACCTGCGAAATCTCTCCGTCCCACACCGTGTGTGCCACAGCCTGCCACTGAAGGAGCTGCTCAGTGCTGTCACAGTCTCCTGCATGGGGTGGGAGATGTTGTCCAGCACGGATGAGTGTATGTTTCTGTTCTGTGTCCTGTTTGTTTCTATATGTGTCTTTCTGGCTGCTGTTACAACCAAATTTCCCCTTGTGGGACAATTAAAGGATTATTCTATTCTATTCTAATGCTGTTTCTATCAAACTATTTTTCTCCTACAGTTACACAGAGGCCTGACAACAAATATTATACATTCACATTATAATGCAGCAACCTAATGTTATCACATCATATCACAACTCCACACTGTGTATTTAAGCCCTCAGTTCCCAGTCTTGTCATTCTGTCCATTCCTCATGTGTGTTTTCAGTTCAGTCCATCCAGTCAGCCAGCCAACCATTAATTTATTAATTCCCTCACTCCCTCACTCATTCATTCATTTATTCAATTGGTATAGTCAGTCCGTCTTCTCATGTTCTGTTCATCCTGGCTTCACAACAAACATCATCCACATCCTTCACCAGCCTGCGAGTCCTGTGTTTGAGTCCTCTCTTCCTTCCACACATCACATTGTGTCACATATATAGAGACTGTTTATACATAGGGCCCAGAATTCTGTGCTAACATCCCTGAACCTTGTACAATCTGTGGTGCCAACTCATAAACAAAAACACACTTGCTGTGTATATAGTACTGTCAGGCCTTTATTTTTTAACAGCAGCTCTGTGGAAAGAAGGTAGTTTTAAAGCAGCATGAATCTATAACCTACTAAGCAATCACTTCTTTCTTCCCCTGTCTTTGAATTAATTTGCAAACTGTGAAACTGATATTCTGTTAAATATAGACATCATGTCAGTTATATTTTCTGAATTAGCTTTGTGATATAAGTGTACAATGAGCAAGACTACAGAGGCACCCGAAAAACTGGCTAAACTTTGAGCCACAGTAAACACGTCACTCATGAGACTCAAACATTTTATGCTTGAAAAAAGGATATAAATATGAGTCTGTTACTTGAGAAACATAAACCTATTTACTGTAAATGACAATAAATTTACCAATTTACATCTTAATGGAACGTGTTAGAGACATGGCATTATGACACCTTAAGTTCAAACGATAAGATGACCTGGATTAAACCTAAAACCAGAAGTGGAAATGCATTTTAGTTTACATCTGAAAAGATGTAAAAAACAAAAAACAATAATAATAATTTTTTAAAAGGTAAAATATGTGTTAGTTGTCTTTAGAGCTTTGATAGTCTGGTCAAATTTAAGTAAACAATAATGCTTTTTACTGAGACTTGGTTGTCTTGGTGCATTTATAGTTAATGTTATGAGGCCTTCATTTGCTGTCATGTACAAGAGAATAATGTACATTTTTGAAATTTTATTTTGCTCTATTTTTATTTGGTGAACAAGAAACTCTTAATTTTGAAGTTCTTTTAAAATAAAATAAACCCAATATCCTGTTTCGTATTTTGGTGAGTTTAAATCCATATATGAGAGGATTCATAACTGGAGGGATGATGAGAAATTCAATAGTGATGAAGTTTTGGAGGCTTTGAGGTAAACGGGTAGAGCCAGATATCATGTACACTGGATCAAGAAAAAACAGGAAAGTCATCAAAGAGATCAGGTGGGGCACACAGGTCTGCATAAACTTTAACCTGTCCTCTCTGGACCTCGCACACGTTTTAATAAGATATATGTAAATCCAAATTATAAAAAGCCAATGACACAGATAAACAATAAGTGTTACATTTGCTTTTTCTAAAGGTGTCAACATCAGGACAAGCAAGTTTAATTATTAACCAGTTTAGATACAAGACTCTCTGAATGTTTATATCACACAACTTGAGTCTTGATGTTAGCAGGACATTGATGGAGAAAATGCAAAAAGGTGTTAGCCAGGAGAAACACACCAGCTGAGAGAGCCTCCTTCCTAGTTAAGGCGAGGAAGGAGTAGAAGAGAAGGGAGTTACTGTTAAAATACTTTTATTGCATTGTTTTTTGTTGGGGTTTTTTAATTTTATGCTATGGGATTGAAAAACTTCAAAAAACAACAACAGCACAATTTTATGCTTGATATGCTAAACAAAACTTTAATTTTTAAAGTAGTAAATACTACAGTATGTCAAGCAATGGGGATATATGATCAGATTTCAAAAAGTACAGAATTATGGTGTCATTAATTAATGTACAGAGAGAAATTTACATATAAATTTAAAAACAAAAACAAAATGCCAAATAAAAGTAGGTAACAGTTCAATTACTATTACTATTTTTCCAAAATAATAAAAAAAACCCTATATAAATAAATAAATACTACTGAAAAAATACAACCTAATAACACTGATCCTTATATTTGTACATGTAACGTGTTTATTGAAAAAAAAAAAAACCATTAAGCATTGTTAACTGATCTTTGTGATAAAGTGAGATGTAACACGCAGGGATGCCTGCACTAACCAGCCATTTACAACAGAATATTTCATACAATATTTTGTTTACTTTAAACCTAAAACACTTTGAAATAAACCTGTTTAATCAACTTGCACATATATCAGCTAATATACCTTGAACATCAAGACACAGCAAGGCAAAGAAATGAAATGTCAATTTGTGATGATTTCTGAATGGTATATAGATGAATTTTACAACAGTACTTGAAAAATCATGCAGAATCCTTTTTCAAATGAAATTCTTAGTCAAAAACATGAAAAAAATGTTGTTTTCATTTAACGTTCGTGCTGGATTGAGCAAATATGACATATATGACAAATATAACAAAGAATATTAGTAAAATTAGTCTAGTCCAAATATATGTTTGCCTTATACAAGGCAAACATGACTACATGTTTCTGAATCAAGTGCCTTCAGAAAGACTTGTATTTATATTGCTGCATCTGTTTTGAATATTTTTGAATTATTTTAAATAAGGAAATCTAACCTTAATGGAAATCATTTCCCTTTCAAATAAATTAAACTCAAGATCCTGTTTCGTATTTTGGTGAGTTTAAATCCATACATGAGAGGATTCATAACTGGAGGGATGATGAGAAATTCAAGAGTGATGAAGTTTTGGAGGCTTTGGGGTAAATCTCTGGAGCCAAAGCGCAAGTACATTGAATCAAAAGTTATTACAGTGAAATTTATGATCACAGAAGTCAGATGGGGCACACAGGTCTGTGTAAACTTTACTCTGTCCTCTCTGGACCTCACACATGTTTTAATAAGATATATGTAAGTCCAAATTATGAAAAGCCAATGAGACACATTAATGACAAGTATCACATATGCTGTGATGTTGTTTGAAAAAGTGTCAGCTTCAGGACAAGCAAGTTTAACAATTAACCAGTTCAAACATAAGACTCTCTGAATCTTTATATCACATAACTTGAGTCTTGCTGTAAGCACAACATTGATGGCAAAAACACAGAAAGGTGTCAGCCAGGAGAAACACACCAACTGTGAAAGCCTCCTCTTAGTCATGAAAGAGTGGTAGTGCAGAGGTCGACATATAGCCAGATACCTGTCAAAGGCCATGACAGCTAAAATAGACAAATCACAGCAAGCAAATGAATACATGATAAAAGCTTGTAGAAGGCACCCTTCATAGGAGATTCTGTGAGAAGACGACAGTAAATCTGAAAGGAATTTTGGGTAGAAACCTGTGGTCCCATAAAGTGCATTAATGCAAAAGCTACTCAGGAAAATGTACATAGGTTCATGGAGGCTTTCATCCAAGACAATGAGAAGCACAAGAGAAATATTGAAGAACAAAATCACACAGTAATACAGTAAAGTAACTGAGAAGAGGGGTACTGTGAAATTCATTGTCTCATTAAATCCTGACAGAATAAGACTTCTTTCATTAGACTGATTATCCATGATCAGAGGGCACATCTACCTTTTTAAAATAACAACATAACAGAGCACTGAGCTGCTGCGTCTGTACCTGACTAATGTCTGCTGTCCCTCTTCACCTCCCATTAATTATAGAATAAAATAAAATACTATATACAGTACAATAAATAGAATAAAATATACAATAGGATAGAAATAGAATGCAAATGCTTTATACAACTGAGTAAAAATACAACTTTGTCAGAAAAAGAGTATTGCACTCAGTGTGTGTGGATGTGTGTTTGATCAGTTAAAGTCTTTGTTGTGGAGTCTGACAGCAGTGAGGAGGAAAGACCTGCGAAATCTCTCCGTCCCACACCGTGTGTGCCACAGCCTGCCACTGAAGGAGCTGCTCAGTGCTGTCACAGTCTCCTGCATGGGGTGGGAGATGTTGTCCAGCAGGGATGAGTGTATGTTTCTGTTCTGTGTCCTGTTTGTTTCTATATGTGTCTTTCTGGCTGCTGTTACAACCAAATTTCCCCTTGTGGGACAATTAAAGGATTATTCTATTCTATTCTAATGCTGTTTCTATCAAACAATTTTTCTCCTACAGTTACACAGAGGCCTGACAACAATATTATACATTCACATTATAATGCAGCAACCTAATGTTATCACATCATATCACAACTCCACACTGTGTATTTAAGCCCTCAGTTCCCAGTCTTGTCATTCTGTCCATTCCTCATGTGTGTTTTCAGTTCAGTCCATCCAGTCAGCCAGCCAACCATTAATTTATTAATTCCCTCACTCCCTCACTCATTCATTCATTTATTCAATTGGTATAGTCAGTCCGTCTTCTCATGTTCTGTTCATCCTGGCTTCACAACAAATATCATCCACATCCTTCACCAGCCTGCGAGTCCTGTGTTTGAGTCCTCTCTTCCTTCCACACATCACATTGTGTCACATATATAGAGACTGTTTATACATAGGGCCCAGAATTCTGTGCTAACATGAACCTTGTACAATTTGTGGTGCCAACTCATAAACAAAAACACACTTGCTGTGTATATAGTACTGTCAGGCCTTTATTTTTTAACAGCAGCTCTGTGGAAAGAAGGTAGTTTTAAAGCAGCATGAATCTATAACCTACTAAGCAATCACTTCTTTCTTCCCCTGTCTTTGAATTAATTTGCAAACTGTGAAACTGATATTCTGTTAAATATAGACATCATGTCAGTTATATTTTCTGAATTAGCTTTGTGATATAAGTGTACAATGAGCAAGACTACAGAGGCACCCGAAAAACTGGCTAAACTTTGAGCCACAGTAAACACGTCACTCATGAGACTCAAACATTTTATGCTTGAAAAAAGGATATAAATATGAGTCTGTTACTTGAGAAACATAAACCTATTTACCGTAAATGACAATAAATTTACCACTTTACATCTTAATGGAACGTGTTAGAGACATGGCATTATGACACCTTAAGTTCAAACGATAAGATGACCTGGATTAAACCTAAAACCAGAAGTGGAAATGCATTTTAGTTTACATCTGAAAAGATGTAAAAAACAAAAAACAATAATAATAATTTTTTAAAAGGTAAAATATGTGTTAGTTGTCTTTAGAGCTTTGATAGTCTGGTCAAATTTAAGTAAACAATAATGCTTTTTACTGAGACTTGGTTGTCTTGGTGCATTTATAGTTAATGTTATGAGGCCTTCATTTGCTGTCATGTACAAGAGAATAATGTACATTTTTGAAATTTTATTTTGCTCTATTTTTATTTGGTGAACAAGAAACTCTTAATTTTGAAGTTCTTTTAAAATAAAATAAACCCAATATCCTGTTTCGTATTTTGGTGAGTTTAAATCCATATATGAGAGGATTCATAACTGGAGGGATGATGAGAAATTCAAGAGTGATGAAGTTTTGGAGGCTTTGAGGTAAACGGGTAGAGCCAGATATCATGTACACTGGATCAAGAAAAAACAGGAAAGTCATCAAAGAGATCAGGTGGGGCACACAGGTCTGCATAAACTTTAACCTGTCCTCTCTGGACCTCGCACACGTTTTAATAAGATATATGTAAGTCCAAGTTATGATCAGATTTCAAAAAGTACAGAATTATGGTGTCATTAATTAATGTACAGAGAGAAATTAACATATAAATTTAAAAACAAAAAAAATGCCAAATAAAAGTATAACAGTTCAATTACTATTACTATTTTACCAAAATAATAAAAAAAAAAACCCTATATGTATAAATAAATACTAATGAAAAAATACAACCTAATAACACTGATCCTTATATTTATACATGTAACGTGTCTATTGGAAAAAAAAAAACCATTAAGCATTGTTAACTGATCTTTGTGATAAACTGAGATGTAACACGCAGGGATGCCTGCGCTAACCAGCCATTTACAACAGAATATTTCATACAATATTTTGTTTACTTTAAACCTAAAACACTTTGAAATAAACCTGTTTAATCAACTTGCACATATATCAGCTAACATACCTTAAACATCAAGACACAGCAAGGCAAAGAAATGAAATGTCAATTTGTGATGATTTCTGAATGGTATATAGATGAATTTTACAACAGTACTTGAAAAATCATGCAGAATCCTTTTTCAAATGAAATTCTTAGTCAAAAACATGAAAAAAATGTTGTTTTCATTTAACGTTCGTGCTGGATTGAGCAAATATGACATATATGACAAATATAACAAAGAATATTAGTAAAATTAGTCTAGTCCAAATATATGTTTGCCTTATACAAGGCAAACATGACTACATGTTTCTGAATCAAGTGCCTTCAGAAAGACTTGTATTTATATTGCTGCATCTGTTTTGAATATTTTTGAATTATTTTAAATAAGGAAATCTAACCTTAATGGAAATCATTTCCCTTTCAAATAAATTAAACTCAAGATTCTGTTTCGTATTTTGGTGAGTTTAAATCCATACATGAGAGGATTCATAACTGGACGGATGATGACAAATTCAAGAGTGATGAAGTTTTGGAGGCTTTGGGGTAAATCTCTGGAGCCAAAGCGCAAATACATCAAATCAAAAGCCATTACAGTGAAATTTGTGATCACAGAAGTCAGATGGGGCACACAGGTCTGTGTAAACTTTACTCTGTCATCGGTGGACCTCACACATGTTTTAATAAGATATATGTAAGTCCAAATTATGAAAAGCCAATGAGACACATTAATGACAAGTATCACATATGCTGTGATGTTGTTTGAAAAAGTGTCAGCTTCAGGACAAGCAAGTTTAACAATTAACCAGTTTAGACATAAGACTCTCTGAATGTTCATACCACATAACTTGAGTCTTGCTGTAAGCACAACATTGATGGCAAAAACACAGAAAGGTGTCAGCCAGGAGAAACACACCAGCTGTGAAAGCCTCCTCTTAGTCATGAAAGAGTGGTAGTGCAGAGGTCGACATATAGCCAGATACCTGTCAAAGGCCATGACAGCTAAAATAGACAAATTACAGCAAGCAAATGAATACATGATAAAAGCTTGTAAAAGGCACCCTTCATAGGAGATTCTGTGAGAAGACGACAGTAAATCTGAAAGGAATTTTGGGTAGAAACCTGTGGTCCCATAAAGTGCATTAATGCAAAGGTTACTCAGGAAAATGTACATAGGTTCATGGAGGCTTTCATCCAAGACAATGAGCAGCACAAGAGAAATATTGATAAATAAAATTACACAATAATACAGTAAGGTGGTTAACAAGAGCGGTACTCTGTAATTCATTGTCTCATTAAATCCTGACAAAATAAAAATTCTTACAATAGACACATTATCCATGATCAGAGGGCACATCTACCTTCTTTGTGTATCTGTATCTAGATCCCTAACAGTATCTGTTCTCCCTCGTCACCTTCCCTTAAATGCTGCCTTTGGCTCAACAACAAACACACACCTGGGAATTTGACCTCTGTTGATTGAAGGGCAAAAAAGTTATAAAATTGATGATGGCACAAGTTTATATAATATAATATAATATAATATAATATAATATAATATAATATAATATAATATCGTCTTCATGCATGCTCAATCGTCCAGGTAAGTAAATCTCCAAAAGTTGATTCTGTTCATCTGGACGTTGCGTTTTCAGTGGGAGAAATGTTTTGTCAGTTGGATGAATGAAACATTTCTCTCATCTCACTTGGATGAGAGAAATGTTTCGTCACTCATTTCTGTCATCTTATCCACTAACTTATAGATGAATTACCTCCTACTCTATCTCTGAATTATTTTGTGAGGTATGAAAGTTATATTGTTCTTGACCCAGAACCGTGACAGTTCTTTCTAGTCCTCTACATGGAAAGTCATGTTCAACCGAATAGCTCATACAGTGTATTTCTGACTCTACTCAAAAAGGCTAGATCTTCATTTTTCTAAAAAAAAAAGAAAAACCAATAACAAAAAAATAATCCTGATCAAACTTTTTTCAGGATTACATTATGTATTTTTGGCGAACTGATATGTTAATCCATATATAGAGAGAATTTTTAACTGGAGGAATGTTGGGAATTTTTATCATGCCCATCAAGTTAGCGGAATTGATGGAGAAAATGGAGAGAAGTGTTAGATTAGGTAGGAGAAACACACCAGCTGAGACCACAAAAGGTTGATTCTGTTCATCTGGATGTAGCATTTTCAGTGGGAGAAACGTTTCGTCACTCATCCAAGTGACTTCTTCAGTCTCAGCTGACAGTTTCCCCAACCTTATAAACAGTACATTTGCATAATAACTGAAACCAGCCCACTGACTGAACAATGGGCTGTGAGGTCAGTTCATTAATATGCAAATTGTCATGACCATGGAGGATATGAAAAGTGGCAGGTTAGCCTTCTTAGATTGTGAGATATATTCACTTGTTTCAATCTAACCATCACTTACAGACCCGGTTCCTGAAATGTTAAGGCCAACGCCCTGTTCCGACAATTTTCCTCCTTTCCTCCTTCCTTCTTTCAGGATGCAATGAAAGAAGAACAAAATCTACAAAGGTTTTTTTTTAAGAAAAATCTGGTGATCAGTTATTTTCTGTCTGTCATAAAGGCCACTACAGATTCCTGTATGCAAGTGTTAGCTCAACAAAAACAACATGCATGGGGCCTACAGAGACTGCTAACGTAGAAGCCTCAGAATTCAATACTATGCCCCTGACCCCAGTGTCTCCTTGCTCCCTTTTTCTCTGATTTATTTTATGACCCGTCATCCCCCTATATTTTCTACATTCAACTTTTTTTTTTTAAATAAGTGTAGAATGAGCAAGGTTACAGACGTACCTACAAACCTGACAAAACTAGAATTTAAAGATTCAAAATATACTTAAATGCATTCACATTTGATTTCAGTTTACTTTGATATTTGTATACGTACACTTCCTCTGTGTTTCTCTGGAAAAGCCAGTCTGTTTTATTATTTGAGCTTAACTGTTTGGTAAAGTTTGAGTAAGCAGTAGAACAGTAGTTCCCCTCAACTAGGTTGTACACAAGTGTGAATCAAGTGCCTTCAGAAAGAGTTGTTTTTGTATTGTTGCATCTACTTTGAACATTTTCCCCTTGATAATCACTACTATATATTATTAAAGCAGAAAAACACTGAAACTAATAAACAGACCAAACCTTCACCTTTGGGGCGATCGTGGCTCAAGAGTTGGCAGTTCGTCTTGTAATCGGAATGTTGCTGGTCCGAGCCCCGGCTCAGACCGTCTCGGCCGTTGTGTCCTTGGGCAAGACACTTCACCTACTGCCTACTGTTGTTGGCCAGAGGGGCCGATGGCGCGATATGGCAGCCTCGCTTCTGTCAGTTTGCCCCAGGACAGCTGTGGCTACAACTGTAGCTGGCCTCCACCAGTGCGTGAATGTGAGAGTGAATGAATAGTGGAATTCTAAAGCGCTTTGAGGGTCTCGAATAGCGCTATATAAATGCAATCCATTATTATTATTAATATACACAAAGAAATAAACTGAAACAAGCAACCATTGTCCATGTATTCACTTGTACAATGCATCAAAAACCAAACCAAAACAACAACAACAAAGCTATAGGGTGCTTCATTCATGGCTGATCTTGTGAGGCGCTTATCATCATGTACAATAAAATAATCTAACTTTCAGGATTTTTGCAGGTTTTTTTTCCTTTTCTTTTTCTTTTAAATAAACTAAACTCAAATTCCTGCACCATGAATGTTTGTGTATACAAGATCTAACACGTTTTCCCCTGTGTGGTAAAATCCGTATGTAGGTGAAATCTAGGAAAAACTGACTTCAGTGATGTGTTGTTGAAGTCCCCGGTAACAACAAAAAAGGTGTATTGGTATACCGACTGAAGCTTGCTCCCACTTCTATAGAACTAGCATTAGCATTAACACTAGGAGTATGGAAACAGCTATAATGAGGCCTGAATGAGTCAGTTCTCATTCACCCATGAGAACATCAGTTCTGTCAACATATGTATAAGTGTAACTGCCTTTACATTTGTTATAAAGTGTAAATTGTTACCATCCTCTATAATAACTGAGACATAGAAGGCATATAAAAATGTGATGGTTTTTTTACTCAACCTTTAAAATTTTGTCTTCAACTCATGATTACAAAACTATAAAAAAATGCACAAATTACACAAAGAAGCATAGAGGAAGTGTACAGAACTGAAAACTAGTGAAAATACATATTAGTGTATCTCAGAAAAACTGAAAATATAAATGTACATCAAGAGTATTACATCTTTGACAGGTTGGTCAAATTTGAGTAAACAATATTGCTGTTTATTGAGACTGTGTTGTCTATATGACAGGCACATCCAGGCCTGAAGAAGATCTTCTCAGAGTAATATTCGACAAAGGAAACAGTGGAAATTCTTGGAAATTGTAATCTAGCAGGAAAACAATGGTAATCCAAACCCCCAAATCCAAAAAGATGATTTACTATCAGCAAAGGCACATAGAGATAAACTTTGTTATAGTAGCCTGTATTACTTTACCCATCAAAAGGGTCGATATTAATATCCTTTACCCTCTCTCTGTCACGGGAGGACCCAAATGCACTGCTTTTGTGGCAAAATATTTACATCACTACATTTATTTACAGTGATGTAAATATTACACAATAAATCCCCATGCGCTCCCCTGACTTCTTCCCAAAGTCCGTGCTCCGTGTTCTCCGCTCCCTTGTGTCCATGCACCCCATGCTCACTGCCCTCTTGTTTTTCACACTTCTCCTGGGGGAAATAACAGAGACAGATGTCAGGACACTCAACTGCAGCAGGCTAAAAAACTGACGTGGAGTCTCACACATCCAGCATTGGTGGGAGCTCAATCACATATTAGATAGCTCCCCCAATGAGGCGGATCAGCTGCAGGTGCGTGGCATCATCTTCAGGTGTGGCCAGCCACCTGGCCACCTCTGTGAATTTCCTATTACGTCGTAGCACACTCGGTGCTTGCTCGGAAGTTTAGGGGTTTTTTTCGCTGTAAAGAGAAGTTTTCTTCCCACGCACAACGGACACTAATGTTTTTGTCACCTTTTATGGAATGAAACTCAAAATAAGTTCAGTACTTCCACACTTTAAACGCTGCACGCTCATACTCTCTCCCGCACTCGATATATGATCCATTGTTGATCTGCACACAGCTGTTGCCACGAACGGCGCACTCGCTTATGTCACTGTCATGAGACATTCTCACAAAAAAATCATGGTTTTAGTAACGTAATCTAATTACCGTTTTTGCAATAGTAATCCCTTACTTTACTCGTTACTTGAAAAAAGTAATCGGATTACAGTAACGCATTACAAGTAATGCATTACTGCCCATCTCTGGTCACCAACTGCTCAGGTCCCTGACACTCTCAGATGTAACGGGAGGTAAGTCGGGGGCACTTTAACCTCTTTCAATGCCACCTTTCTTGGCAATCTTAACATAAAAACTAAACTTAAGCAAGCAAACCTGAAATTAACTAAAAAGAATTAAAAAAAATAATAATTTTCAATTAGAAAATAGAAAACAATGAAAACTACAGCAAAATTAATATTCCTAGTCCTTATAATCACATATTTAACATACCCCCCAACAAGATTAAAAATTGTTACTTCTTTTAAACTTACTTTTATTTGTGATGTGCAACAGAATAATATACATTTGACATCTATTTTTATCTTTCAGTAAGAAACTATAACATATTAATTTTCTTTTTAAATAAAATAAACCCCAAATTCTGCTTCATATTTTTGTGAGTTTAAATCTGTAAATAAGAGGATTCATAACTGGAGGAATGATAACAAATTCAATAGCGATAACGTTTTGGAGAAAAACCTGTGGAGCCAAGTTGCATGTACATCGAGTCAAAGACCAGTCCAAACAGAGAAGTGATCAAAGAGCTCAGATGGGGCATACAGCAGCGACAAAAGAAATATACGTAAAAATGAGACTAAATAGAGAATACCAAATGAATATTAAATTAACAATGCAAGACTGTAAAATCCAGGACCATGACACTTGAAATATGCAGCTATATTTGGATCAAATCCTGCATGAATCCATATAAGTTCTCCTGATCAGATTTTGCATTAATGCACTTTATGGGACCTCACACATGTTTTAATAAGATATATGTAAGTCCAAATTATGAAAAGCCAATGAGACACATTAATGACAAGTATCACATATGCTGTGATGTTGTTTGAAAAAGTGTCAGCTTCAGGACAAGCAAGTTTAACAATTAACCAGTTTAGACATAAGACTCTCTGTATGTTTATACCACATAACTTGAGTCTTGCTGTAAGCACAACATTGATGGCAAAAACACAGAAAGGTGTCAGCCAGGAGAAACACACCAGCTGTGAAAGCCTCCTCTTAGTCATGAAAGAGTGGTAGTGCAGAGGTCGACATATAGCCAGATACCTGTCAAAGGCCATGACAGCTAAAATAGACAAATTACAGCAAGCAAATGAATACATGATAAAAGCTTGTAAAAGGCACCCTTCATAGGAGATTCTGTGAGAAGACGACAGTAAATCTGAAAGGAATTTTGGGTAGAAACCTGTGGTCCCATAAAGTGCATTAATGCAAAGGCTACTCAGCAAAATGTACATAGGTTCATGGAGGCTTTCATCCAAGACAATGAGCAGCACAAGAGAAATATTGATAAATAAAATTACACAATAATACAGTAAGGTGGTTAACAAGAGCGGTACTCTGTAATTCATTGTCTCATTAAATCAGGTAAAAAAAAAAAAAAAAATCACACAATTCTTTGTTTTTACATTCATCAGGTCCCAATCAGCTCAAATAGCGAAGGAAAATAAAATGCATGCCATGAAAGAGTTCGGGTCTTTGGAGGTTAAGATGGGAACCACCACCCCAGTCTGCAAATACAGAGGGCATCGTCTCATATTCCTACACACATTCTCAGAGGCCCCCTTATCCACAGAGTCTGCTTCCACTACAGAAGACTTTGCAGCGGAATTAAGAAAGTCCTCCAAGAATTTCTTCCACTGTCTAACTATATCCTCCGGTGGAGTCAGCAGTGCCCCGCCCAAACTATGCACTGTATGCCAGAATCACTTCAAGGCAAAGTGAAAATCTTTTTCCATGAACTCCCATCACGCTCAAGTTTTTGCTTCAGTCACCACCTGAGCCATATTCTGCTTGGCTTCCTGGCACCCACTGGCTGCCTCCAAAGTCCCATGGACTCCCCAACACCTGATTCAATTTACCACCAAGTGGGTATAAGCTGACACTCAGCTTCTCTCTTTACCTGAGTATCCAGCTCAGACAACTGCAGCTCTGATGACATAATTATAAAACTCATCATCAGCCTGCGACCAAGGGTGTTTTAGTGCCATGTGCACTTGTGAACACCCTTATGCTCAAAAATAATGTTTCAGGCAAGGTAAACTGTTCCCTTGATTTTCCTCTATGAAGGCTCATCTGAATTGTTCTGTGTCTGACCCTTCATCACGGAATCAATTTCCTCTGAGATACCTTTCCAGCAGGCAAAAGCACACTCAAGCACATAGCCCCTGAAATCAGTGGGACACACAAAACCCTTCACCATAGTAAGGTGGAAATTCCCAAAGAGGATAGATTTTTTATTTTCAAATTTGAAAAAATTTTGAAAAAAAAAAAGTACAATGACAAAAATGTACATTAATCTGTTGTACATGAGTGATAAGAGTAGGCTTCATAAGATTAACTAATAATGCAGCATCTTACAGCTTTTTATTAGCATGTTGTATGTGTAAATATACCACCTCAGATGATGTATGCTATATGCTTTGTATGTTTCATTCATTTTATTTTTCATTTTTTACTTTTTAAAATGCCATTTTTGGTCCATTTCCAGTTTGCTTTCTCCAGTTTTTTTTTATTATGGAATTAAAAGCTTGGGTCTATTATTAATGTTAGTTCAGTTATTGTAATGTAGTGGTGTTTCTCAAGGGGAAAATGTTCACGATATATGCAACAATAAAAATACAACTCTTTCTAAAGACACAGAATCTCAGTCAACAGCAATAATTTTAATTTTAATTAAATTTTAATTAAATTCGACAATATTGTCAGTTATTTCAGTTTATAGTTTATTTTTTAACTATCGACAATAAACAAATATGAACATCAATACACCATTTCTGTTTCTAATGTATTTATTATAGTATTATAATCCAGGGTTTTGTACATACATAAGTTTAGTAATAATAATAAAAAAAAAATCACATTTTCATTTTATATAAAATGAGAGCAATAAAACCCACACAGACACATATTATATATAGGAATATATAGATAAACCCTAGAGTAACTCTATAAACCCTGGTTTATAATACTAGTAATGCATTACACGCATGTGGAGGAAGTATGCGCATGCCAGTTATTGTAATTAGTAAAAAATAATTATATGCTCAAACCAAATGTGAAAACTTATTTTGGATTATGCTAAAAAAAATTATATCACCTGTCTTTATATCTTTGACAATTTGATCAAAATTGAATAAGAAACAGTCTCTGAGACTCAGCAGTCTACACGAGTGTGAATAAAGTGCCTTTAGAAGGAGTTGTATTTCTATTGTTGCATCTCTCCTCTCGCAAAAAACCTTTACATAATATTATTAATACAAAACCTAACACTGAAAGTATTAACCACACTAAACCTAAGCTTTTAATATACATAACAAGTAAATTTAAACAAGCAACGTAGAAATGCACCTAAATTTGAAATTTGAAAAAGCAAAAAGTAAAAAAAACATATAACATGTTAAAAAACTCTATAAGATGCTGCATTGTTAGCTGGTCTTGCGAGGCCCGCTCTTATCAGTCATAGTCAACAAAATAATATACATTTTTGTGATATTACTTTATTTTTACTTTTAAAACTCTTGACTTTGAAGGTGTTTTGTTTTCTTTTAAAACAAACTAAACCCAAAATCTTGTTTCGTATTTTACTGAGTTTGAATCCATATATGAGAGGATTCATTGTCATGGTCCCCGTGTCTACCTAGCTTTTCATCGCTGGATGATTGTGCGAGACACGCTAGAGATCCTCTCAGCCTCTGTGAATCTATGCTTGAGTATTTTGTGACTTTTGAGTAATTTCCCTCTCCTGTGTGATAGGTTTCCTCCCCGGACCTGTGACCTTCCTGCTGCATGAAGGTGTGTGAGCTTGGACATGGAGAAGAGAACGAGTGTGACAGAGCTTCCCCTTGGACCCTTGGAACCCTGGATTTCCCCCCTCACTGTATATATTCCGCATTGGTGTTGTAAATAAACTGTGTTTGGAAACGTCAACCTGCTCTGCGCTTGAGTCCCTGAGATCGACCGTGACATTCATAATTGGAGGGATGATCACAAATTCCGTAGCGATGAAGTTGTGGAGGTTTTGAGGCAAATCTGTGGAGTCGAATCGCATGTACACAAACTGAAAAACAACTACAGACATAAATGTGATCAAAGAGGTCACATGGGGCACACAGGTCTGCACTTTACCCTGTCCTCTCTGGACCTCACACAGGTTTTAATAAGATGCGTGTAAGTCCACATGATAAAAAAAGCCATGAGACACATAACTGTTGCTTATGCTGTGATGTTGTCTGAAAAGGTGTCAGCTTCAGGACAAGCAAGTTTAACAATTAACCAGTTTAGACAAGACTCTCTGAATCTTTATACCACATAACTTGAGTCTTGCTTACAGCAAAGCCCGCAGGTTTAGAACATCTTGGAACGCTTATGTTCTCTAGCTGGTGGAGCTGGGTCTTCCACTTGAGCCACTGGTGCGCTAGGTCTGCAGGAATGATAACATCCCAGCCAATCTTTCTCCTGCAAAGCTCTTGCAGAATCTTCTTCGCTTGAAGCGTGACTGGTGACAAGATACCCAGTGGATTGTAGACAGAACTCACAGTGGACAGGAGGTTCCTCCAAGTGGGTGCCTTGTCCGGCATTACAATCTTGAACCTGAAGCTGTCAGATTGAACATACCAATGGACTCCCAGCGCTCTCTCAATGGGAAGTGTGTCCTGATCCAGATCGAGATCTTTAACCTCTGATGCCCTTTCTTCTTCTGGAAGAACAGACAGACATAACTGTTCTGCTATTGCTTATCCATTTTGTGAGCCTGAATCCACCCCTCTGACATACAGCTCTAAGAGTGTGGTATAACTGTATGGCTTCCTCTTCTGAGCTCACAGCCTTCAAACAGTCGTCCACATAGAAGTTGTGCAGCACTGTGTCGACCGCTTGACTGTGGGCTGGATCTCGGTTGTCCTCAGCACATTTGCGCAGAGCAAAGCTTCTTTGGCCACTTCTTGTCTGAATTGGATAATTACCCCAAGAAGGGTACTGGTAAGATTTGGTCCTTGTAACAGCTGATCATTTAAGGTGGTGCCTTTGTACGATGCTCCACAGTCAAAGACCACTCGAAGCTTGTGTTTCTTGGGATGGTAAACTCCGTGGTGCGGTCCTCCAGCAATGAAGCCGCTTTTTGAATTTAGTTTTTGTCTGAGAGTCTGCATTTTAGATCCTCCATCCTGCCCACTTCATCAAGCCTTATGACAGAACAACAGACTGTTATTAAAATTGGAATGAATTTTATGTGGCTGTTCATATTAATTCCAACAAAGAGTGAAAATCCAAAAGCTGCTGCAATCTTTTGTATTAATGATCTCTCTCTCTCTCTCTCTCTCTCTCCCTCCCTGTGTGTGTGTGTGTGTGTGTGTGTGTGTGTGTGTGTGTGTGTGTGTGTGTGCTACTATGCGAGTGTGTGTGTGTGTGTGTGTGTGTGTGTACACGAGAAAGGTGATGGCTGGAGCTATTTTTTTTTAATGTATTTCGAATCAACTTTTTTTGTTTTACAAGAAGTGTATTTCATACATTGGAATAAATGTATTCTTTTCTATACTTTATGTATTTACTTTAAGTATGAAACTCTAAAGATTTTAAGTTCATGCACATTGTGAAACAAGAATCTAAATCTTTGTGAAACAATGATTTCTATAAAAGCATGTTGTTTATGGGGATAATGTGAAAAATCTTTTGCGGGCTCTAATAATGATCAGTGGTAATTGAAGAGGAAGCTTGAACCCTGGCTCTGGACATTTTCATGACAAGTGACAGTGCAGACATCTGCTAACGAGAGAACAAGTTTTATCATCATAACGACTGCGAATTTAAGCATCGTTAAAATGTCACTTCAGCAATGCTACCGGAGAAAGAAGTGTTGACTCATGTTTTTTAATAGAAGACTTAAAACACTAAACTCTAATTTCAGGGGTTTATTTTAAGTTTACAGAATATAACATCTGGTAAGACGATGAGTTTTTACTTCTCACTGTCTGTGTTATGTGTATCCATTTATCATGTGTGCTTTGCTCTGTAAACTGTAAAATGTTTCATTGTATTCATGAAATAAACCAGAATTTCAAATATCCGAATCTTTTACTGTTTTTCTGCTTTTGTTCACTCCAAGTTTGACAAAACCCACAGCTCACTAACTATGTGGAGCAATCTCAGTGTATTTAGCTGCTTTTTCCCTAAACACAATCAGTTGACTGAGAGAAATGCCTGTAGTCATCCACTCTGGTCATTGTCAATGTTGAAGGAGATTTGTTCCATAGACACCTTATACTAGCATTTCCTACACTTAATCCAACACTGCTATGTTCTATTTAAACCCAGATTCCTTTTATAGTTTGCAGTGAAATTTCTTAAACCATTGTTTAATGGGACAGAAGTACAAGTCACTCTTTACTGACACACTGTAGATAAGTTTATTGCTGAACGACACAGCTAGCAGTCTCACACACTCTTTAGATTTTTGAAGTTTTGTGTGTGATGGTTTTGCCTCTCACACCTTACCCCTTTCTCCCAGTATCACAACAGTATGACTCCCAAAGTACGACTCAGTAAACAAACAAGGACTCTAAACTCAGAACAGAAAGATACAGTTGGAAGATTAGTGATTGCTTTTATGATGCGTAATAAACTACACCCTCTTCTTCTCTGTATTTATGTTGTTTGTGTGCATGCATGTGTGTGTGTGTGTGTGTGTGTGTGTGTGTGTGTGTGTGTGTGTGTGTGTGTGTGTGTGTGTGAATGCCTTAGAAGTCAAAGTATACATTAGCCATACTTACAAAAACATTTTTAATTTCATTTAGAACTGAGATTCTAAGTTGTAAGCAGAAATCTTATGCTCAACCAGGAGTATGTTTCCCCACTTTCACAATGCTGAGGCATCAAATCCATGATCCAACAGATGGTTTGTCACACATGGGCGAGAAGGGCAAGCCACCCCTTACTTACACAACCTCACACACTATAGATTTTTAAAGCTCTTGTGTACAACGGTTTAGCTAAAGATATAACTTCTACTTTTGATAAAGATCACTCCCTCTGCATATTTCTTAAGAAATGAAGCGTCTTTACTGGGATATTTATTGTCAAACTATGCGATTTTCCAAATGTGTGTGGAGTAAAATGTTGTGACCAAGAATCATTCAGGATTAACAACACAAACTGTTTTGATAGCAGAAACAGTCTGTCTTATAGTTCCCATACTTTACCGCTAGTTTTACAAACACATTCTTCTTCATATCGGTTTAATTGGTTTTTTATGAAACTGATTTTCAATAGTACAACCAACGTCTAACTTTTCCTTGCTCCCCAGTATAAATGCAAGAATTTTGCAGACTTTATTGAAACTGTCACAATTTAACACTCAATGCCATAAACAGAGTTGATCCATGTTTCTATGGACAGTGTTTCATACATCAACAGCTCTGAAAATCACTTTTAAAGTAATGTAGAACATGATCTCTCTCTGAACTCTAACCCTGGCTGCCAAATGTGCCTCTGACCCTCTTGTGCCTGTTCACCACCAGACTAAGTTTGTAGTCTCACCTACTAATATTATTTTATTACAGGGCAATATTCAGCTAGGTTACTACTTTGACTTTCTTACTTTGAGCACATTTCTGAGCCCATACATTATCAAACTTTTACTTGAGTATTTCTGACACTAGCAGCTATACTTCTACTTAAGTAAAAAAAAAAAATGCCTGCACTATCGGTATAAAGCTGTCTGTAATTCTTTAACAGTTCATGCAACAATTATAAATTAAACCTGCACCACAGCTAACTCTTTTTAATAACCAATAACAGGTGTATTTCTTAGATCTACAGATACAGCCAAAACACTCTGCTTGTATATTGCCATATTCTCGCCCAGCATACCCTTGACTCACAACAGGGTGATTCCCAAAGTACGACTCAATAAACAGAGACTCTAAAACCAGAACAGAAAGATAAAGTTGGAAGATCAAAGATTAAGGTTTGTGTTTTTATAGCACAAAGTAAACTGTCCCCTTGTCTTCTAGGCCTTGGCGTGCGTACCTTAGAAGTCAGATTATACATTAGTCATACTTCCAAAAACATTTTGAATTCCATTTATAACTGAGATGTCAAGCTGTTATCAGACATCTTGTGCTCACCAGGAGCATGTATCCCCAACTTCAAAACCTTAAGGTGTCAAATTCACAAACCCAACATGGGATGATTCAACACAGGGGCCAGAAGTGCATGAACATGAACACATGAACTAGCATGCCCCCGAGCACACCTGAACGCGCATGCGCACACACACGAAACCGGTCAAACCGGTTGTCAAACCGGTTTGGTTGGCCGCCATCTTGGACTAATGCCCCCTTATTACTACTAATATTTTAGTGTAATATCTCACAACAGTGCCCTTTGTGTTGAAATTTAAATTTCTCTTACTACAATAATACAATAAAATCCACACATCAGAATTGTGGCTCTTTAATTATATGGCAGTAGAAAATATTTTCAGTCATTTCAGGATAAATCACACGTGTAAGCCAACAGCGTATACAGTACACATCATTAGTTACTAAGCAGTGTGCAAATTATGTGTTATATATTTCTATATAGACATCTTTCAATGAACTGTTGCTTTTATTCTAATTGCATTACACCTAGAAACAAAGGAGGGGTGCAGGAGTCCATATCAAAGTTATTACATCTTACTAAAACTGTAAATATGGAAATGCTTTGCAGATAAACACAATGATAAATAAAAATAACTGAAACAATACTTGCGTAAATAAAGCAAACTAAAATAAAATTTTAAAAATTACAGAAAATATATTCAGTAAGTTAGACTTTAAAGTTTGTGTTAAATGTAAATAAACATTTCTGCATGCACTTATTTAATCTGGTATTCTACATCCCTCTGAGTCTATTTCATGCACAAAGTGTTGGGTTTCGATTGTTGCATCCATTTTTAACTTACTAAAGTTCCTTGCTGATAAACAGCATCTTATAATAGTATGAAACAAAAAATTTAATAAAACCAATCCTGGAAATAACAAACAGGCTAAAGTTAAGCATTTTATAAGCATAAAAATTAAACTTAAGCAATTATAGTCTTTTGAGGAAGTATTGAATTAAAAACTATGTAAAATAAATAAATAAATAAATAAAAACCCATAAAAATGCAATTTACAATAAATCTGATCAATATATCCACATAAGTAAATTTATTCACTTAAAAATAACATAACATGATACATTGTAGTTGGTCTTTGACAAAACTGAAGAGAATACACAGTAAGGCGTGCTCTTTTCAGCTATGTTCATATCTCTCACTATATATTCTTTACTATAAGCAAAACCTACATTTTCATTTTTGAAGAAACTAAATTTCATGTTAGTTATTTTCTGTAGATAGATAGATAGAATTTATTTCGGACATGCAAATATAATTAAAATAACAACAGAAAAAAAAAAAACCTAGAAATCATCAAGTTTTCATGTATATATCTATGTCTACAGAATGTGTGTGCTCGAAAAGGAGTAGGATGAAGTTTACACTTTTCTTGTTCCTACCCCCTTATTTCAAATTTCATTGCTTACAAATCCATATCCAGGATTCAACATTATTTGATCATATATGGTTAACTATGTACAAGTCTAACACATTGAACATACACAAATAAAACCATTTTCAGCACATAAACCAGAACAACAACAAACTACATTTTTCCATAAACTAATCACCCTGTCTTTAACACCCGCTTAATCTCTGAGCTTATTTTATATCTATGTGAAAAGCGCTATATAAATGCAATCCATTATTATTATTATTATTGACAAACACCTTAATGAACACTTAAGCTTGGGGTACTAAGGCCTTGATCTATAAAAAAAAATGAGGACACAATGAGACAACTCAGTCACTGAGAGGAAGATTTCCTATATTCATGCAATTTATTATTTTTGAATAATCGTGTGAATTTTTGTATTGATGTACTTGTCTTGATTTCATCTGTATAGGTGTTCCACACACTAACTCCTCTGACTGTAATGCTCTGATATTTTACATTTGTCCTTACTACTGGCTTGCTGAACATAAGGATTTCTCTCAGGTCATGAGTATTTGGTCTTATTTGGAACAAGTTCTGAATGTTGTGGGGCAAAAATTTATTCGCTGATTTCTACATTGTTTGCGCAGTTCTGAGGTCAACCAAATCTTTAAATTTGAGAATATTTAATTTGATAAAAAGTGGATTTTAATGGTTCTCTTGAAGTAGCTTTATTTATTATCCTTATTACTCTTTTTTGCAGAATGTATATTGGATGGGTGTGTTGTTATTTTCTGTTAAGATAAACTGAAGTCAGGATTCTGTTTCGTATTTTGGTGAGTTTGAATCCATATATGAGAGGATTCATAACTGGAAGGATAGTGAGAAACTCAATAGCAATCAAATTTTGGAAGATTCGAGATGAATCTGTGGAGTCAAATCACCCATATATCGACTGAAAAACCATTACAAAGAGAAATATGATCAAAGAGGTCAGATGGGGCACACATGTCTGCATAAACTTTACCCTGTCTTCACTGGACCTCGTGCATGTTTTAATAAGATGCGTGTAAGTCCAAATTATGAAAAAGCCATGAAATATATAAACAATAAGTGTTGCATATGGACCAGTATTTTTTTAAAAAAGGTTTTGACTTCAGGACAAGCAAGTTTAACAATTAACCAGTCTAGACATAAGACTCACTGAATCTTTATACCACATAACTTGACTCTTGATGTTATTGGGATATTGATGGAGAAAATGCAGAAAGGTCTTAGCCAGGAGAAACACACCAGCTGAGAGAGCCTCCTCATAGTCATGAAAGAGTGGTAGTGCAGAGGTTGACATACAGCCAGATACCTGTCAAAGGCCATAACAGCTAAAATGAACAAATCACAGGAGGCAAATGAGTACATGATAAAAGCTTGTAGCAAGCATCCTTCATATGAGATGTGATGAAAAGATGACAGTAAGTCTGAAAGGAAGTTTGGGTAGAAACCTGTGGACCCATAAAGT
Source organism: Perissodus microlepis (assembly GCF_051167445.1). Lineage (NCBI taxonomy): Eukaryota > Metazoa > Chordata > Actinopteri > Cichliformes > Cichlidae > Perissodus > Perissodus microlepis. The sequence continues at coordinate 10,389,448 of NC_140476.1, forward strand.
GCATTAATGCAAAAGCTACTAAGAAAAATGTACATAGGTTCATGGAGGTTTTCATCCAAGAAAATAAGCAGCACAAGAGAGATATTGAAAAACAAAATCACACAATAATGCAGTAAAGTTATTATGAAGAGGGGTACTCTGAAATTCATCGTGTCATTAAATCCTAATAGAACAAAACTTTCTACCTTAGACACATTATCCATGATCAGAGAACTCAAATGCCTTATTATTTTAAAAATATGTGTGTGTGAGTATATGTGAGTGTACAGAAGACAGAGCTACTGCATCTACATCTCTATCATTGTCTGCTGTGCCTCTACACCTCCTCCTAATTATTGCGTTTTGTTTAACAACAAAACACAACCTCTCTTGATCTATTAAAAAAAAAAATCCCCTGAAAATCGACAAAGCAATACTCTGGTAAGTGACTATAGTAAAAGTACCTTTTGAATTTACAGAAATAAATAATAATAAATGTGTTTTGGGTGTCTTAAAGAAAAATAAATGTAAACAGAAGGCAAGATCCATTACAGTTTGCAACGATAGGGTACAGCTGATGTTATAAATAGCATGACATTTTTATTTTTAAATTGCCTTGAAGACCCACAACTTATGCTTGGCTGCTTTTTGTTGATTTTTGCTCTGCGTTTGGGACTATCCAGCCTTTTGTTTTTCATTTATTTGTTTATTTTTATTCAAAAGCAAATGAAATTGAGTGGCGACGTTTCAAATAAATGGTATCATTTGTACAAACAGAACTCATTGCTATCAGCTGGAACAGTATTACTAATTTTAATTGATTAAGTACCTCCTCCTCCTTTAAGATCGTCCCAGGCACAGGTCAGGTTACTCCTTTTCACAATTTGCTTCACAAGGAAGAGAACATAAGCATTTACTTTTTTGATATACAGTGGTTTGCAGCCTGGTGTGATGACAGCCACTTAATTTGGGATGTAAAGAAAACCCAAAAGACAGATTTAAGAGTAAAGGTGTGCAGAGGCCTAGGTCAGAGAGTTTTTCAACTCCCACCTCTGGCAGAGCTTTGATAGCATTTTCATATTAAGATTTTTGATAATTACCTGAGAATAACATTTTAGACCCAAGGGTATTATAGTTAAGTGTAACTGAACTAGGTGAGAAAAAACACGTTAGTCAACCATAAAAAGAAGATAGTCGTCAGAAAAAGATGTAACGAAATTAAACCCCTTTTAAAATACAAGACAGAAATGAATAATGTACAGGAAATGTGTTTAATTTCAATGTGCGTGTGTGTGTGGTTTTTTTAAAATTTCGACATGTACAAACCAAAAGAAAATTCTACTTATATTTCAATTAATGAAGACAGTCTGGTAATATGTATATTCATTAACACTATACTGTACATATGTAAACAGATTTTTTGCCCCTCTCTGCAGAAACACTCATGACTTTAATCTCAAAGCTGAACTTTTACCACATATAAAATTCAAAACTCTGTTTCTTATTTTTGTTAATTTAAATCCATACATGAGAGGATTAATAATTGGTGGGATGAGGAGAATTTCCATTGCCATGAAATTCTCAAAACTTTGTGGTATTTCCTTTGAGCCAAATCGCATGTATAACATATCAAAAAGAAAAGACAGAACAACAACTGTTAAAGAGAATAAATGTGGTACACATGTCTGCATGAATTTGTTCCAGTTTTCTTTGGATGACTGACATGTTTTGATCAGATGTACATAAGACCAGAAGATAAAAACGGCATGACCAAAATAAAAGGTGTAATTAAAAGCGGGAATAATAACTTTAGCTACAGAGGCAGAGCAAGCTAGATTAGAAATTAACCAGTTTATACAGTAGATCCTTTGTATGTGTGAGCCACATAACCTTGATGTTGCTGTTGTTATCGTGCTCATTAAGAGAAGGTAAAAGGGAATAAGCCAAGCAAAAAATACAAAAATACAAACTCTTTGTTTAGTCATCAGAGAGTGGTACACAAGAGGTCGACATATAGCCACGTATCTGTCATAGGCCATGAGAGCTAGAAGAGAGAAGTCAGCACAAATTGTGGAGTGCACTACAAAACCCTGTAAAAGGCATCCTGCATAAGAGATGACATGAGTGGTGGATAGAAGATCGTAGAGAAACTTGGGATAAAATGCAGCAGTCCCATAGAGTCCATTGAAGCACAGATTGCAGAGGAAGATGTACATGGGTTCATGAAGTTTTTTATCCACAATGACTGTCACAATTATCGTCAAATTTACCAGCCAAATCACACAGTAACACAGTAAAGTGAGAACAAAGAAAATGAACCTGTAGTTTGCAATATCACGTAAACCTGAGAGAGTAAAAACAGTAATTACTGAAACATTATCCATAATAAAATATTAGTTTACCTTACTAGGTGTCATTTCAGACTGAGAGCAAACGACATTTTTACAAGTTAAAGTCAGGGTGAAATGAAGTCTCTCTGTATACTGTCTAACTGACAAAGTATGTCACCAGAGGTTTATATACTCTTCTTGTCAGCAACAATGACCTGGTTAGCATGATGTAAGCGGTGCTTTCACTCCTTGAGTCAAATAACTTTTACTTTTAAAGATACAAGCTCTTTGTAGTCATTTCCCAGATCTCAGCAGTTGCATAAAATACAAACAGGTGTGTGGAAATGATGAGGAGTAAGATAAATTAATAAATTTAGTTTAAGGAGAAGGGCTTGCAAGAAGAGCTTCAGCAGCATCCCAAGGAATTTTGGGGGGTGATTCATGTGGTATTGAGTTTGTTGGTACAGTCTATTCAAACTCTCTACACATGCATTAAGACCTTCATTTTCGGTGCAAAACAGCAACACAGTGGCTAAGGTTGTTACAGTTAAGTATAAGTAAACATTGTACTTAAACATATGAAGGTAAACTTCAGAAAAAAAACTGAAACCTTTTTTTCACTTACAAAACAAAATCAAGTAAAATAATATAATGGTAATGTGTTTGGTTTTAGTCTTTTTTATTCACAAATGTAAAAACCAAAAGGAAGCTCTGATACTTGTATTTCAATCAGTGCAATATCTGCAAACTAATGAAGTGCATCTAGCCATATAACATACAGGTCAAAGTGTTTGTTTATCAACAACATTCTTCATATTTCTCTGTAATGAGATATGCACATACACAAAAACATTTTTTTGTGTGCAGAGAAATTCATGACTTTAATCTAAAAGCTGGTTTGTCATGGTATGGGGTCTGGGACCCAGTGTTTTTGTATTTCTGGGTTTTGTATATTCTTTGATTGAGTGTTTTTTTTAAAGTTCTTTTGCATTTAGTGTTTTCTTATTCCCAGGTTTTATTCATGCGCCTCCTCCTGTGTTCCATGTGTCATGTCTAGTTAAGTTTTCATGTCTGCTCTTCCCCAGTTTCAGCGTCTAGTCCACGTTTCTGTCTTTGTCTCATGTTTCCTGTTTTAATTTGATAGTTCCCCGTCTTGTGTTCAGTTTTGCTTCCTCACAGTTTCATGTGTGTGTTTGTGTAATTAGCCCCAGCTGTGCTTCCCTCCTGGTTCTCATCCCCTTGTTATCCTTTGAGTATTTAGTCCTTTGTCTTCCTTTACCTGTTGTCATTTATTTGCGTTTCTTCCATGTTTTTCCTAAAGTTCCAAGGTTTTTCAAGTGTTCCAGGTTTTGTTTTTATTTGCTTGGTTTCCCCAGTTTAGGGATTCTCATGTTTAGTTTGAGAGCTCTTCAGTTGGAGTGGTGGTAGTTCGTAAGAGATTACGAGGCAAACATGCAAAAGTTTGCACACGGAGCCAGCTCCAGCCTGGAAGCATTGGCGGCTGCCAGACTTCCACCTCCACCTATAGTTGCGTTTATTGTGGTGGTTAAGCTGCCGGATTTTTGGCTTTACAATCTTCCTTCATGGTTCGTGCACATCGAAGCTCAGTTTGCTTTTCGTGGCATTTCAGCCAACAACACAAAATACCATCATGTGGTGGCCTCGCTGGATCCACTGTCCACCCGCCGCGTTATGACCCTCCTCCGGGATCCCCCCACCCAAGTGAAATACACTGCTCTCAAGGCACTGCTGCTGCGGCGCTACTCCCTCTCAGATGCAGAGCGGGCCGAGAAACTCCTCTCTCTCTCTGGCCTGGGTGATGATACTGCTCTCAAGCTCATGGAGAGCATGCTGTCCTTGCTAGGAACGGATGACTGAGGATTCTTCTTCACTCACCTCTTCCTCTGACAGCTGCCAGCTCCAGTGCGAGCTGCCTTTGCCAACTCCCCACTGCTGGCCTCCTGGCTACCAGGAGCTTTGGCATCCAGGCGATTGTTCGCGACTCACTGACGGCATCCCCTGCATCCCCGCCGATTCTCCCAGGGTCCTCTGACTCTGCCAGACAGGGCTGGACTGGGACAAAAAATCAGCCCGGGCATTTTGACTAGAGACCGGCCCACCAAAAATGTGACGTCATTCAGGGGTAAAACCGCAAAGGATTCTGGGAACTTGTGGCAAGAGGTACTAGCGCATGCAGGCTTTCAATTGAACTCAGTTACACAGCGATAAAAAGAAACACAAAAAATGACAAGAAGCTGTTGTATTATTAACTGCAATAGCCGGTGTTGTGCCAAAAAGTGATTGTCTGCCAAAAACTGATTTCCGGTATTTGCCAAAAACTGATTGCTCGTATTTAAATTGCTATAAGTAACTTGTTGGGCTATAATATGTGAAACATATGTCAAATGCATCCCTCATAGATGACATAAAGTCATCTCTCCATCTCCATCTCCTGCTCTTTTATTTCTCTCTCTTGCTCCATCTCTCTCTGCTGCTCTTCTGTCTCCTCTGTCACAGACTTCTCCACTTTTGATGATAAATCAGCCTGGTGCAACATGTAAGGATTGGCACAATTTGTTAAGATTTTGAGGAGTTTGAGAAACTAACCTTAAGCATAAAATAAAATTTACTATCAGTAACTTAATAGCACCCGCCCAGCAGTATATAAACTCCGTCATGCTAGCTAGTACGCAGTACCAGTTATTCTAAGCGACTGTAAAAAGTCAGCACAACGAAAACAAACTACAACTAAACTTGGTTTATATCTGACACAGATAGACAGCAGGTCATAACTTCTTACCTGAAGTTCAGTTCCTCTGCCACTATGACCGGCGGCCGCCTCGGGTCTCTCCTCCTCTTGCCTCCCTTTTCCCTTATCCACCTGCTGGCCTCCACCACTTGCTGATGTTGCTAAATCTGTGGAAGCTATGCCATAGCTACCGCCAAACAATTCAGTTATTTTTACACATTTGGCACCGTCTGCCTGAGGGGCTTGTTTCTTTTTGGCCCTACTTTTTTCTGCACCTCCTTTCCTTTTTTTGTTCTCCATTTTCTTTAGTTCGTCTATAAGATTGCTAAACAAGGGGGAGGGTGTATCCGACTTCCTCGGCTGTAATTGGTCCAGCCCAGAGTCGATCATGACCAATTGGCCAATCCAACACCTTTCATTATTTATACCCTTCCAAAAAAAAAAAAAAAAAAAAAAATCGATCGGCCCATAAAAACAAAAAATCGCCAGCGGCCCACCGGGCAAATGCCCGATATGCCCAATGGCCAGTCCAGCTATGCTGCCAGAGCACAGCGCTGTCTGCTGCCTTGCAGTTTTAAGGCCCAGGGAAATTAGCCCGCCAGCACTCTGTGGCGGATGCAACCGCTGGCGAAAAGGAAAGGCTGCTCTTCATAGAGGACTCATGCTCAGGGAGACGTTTTCTGGTAGACTGCGGCTCACAGAAGAGCCTTCTCCCTCCAGCTGGCTCTGACAAGCTAGCTAAGGGCTGCGACTCCCCCTTCAAAAACTTCGGTGAAAGGTTAGTGACTGTTTGTTTTCATAACTGGGACTTCCAGTGGAACTTTGTAGTTGCTGCTAGCTCTGTGCCTATAATAGGCACTGATTTTCTTTGTGCTCACACACTACTGCTTCATATCGCCAACAGACGTTTGATTGATGCTGTCTTTTTCTTTATTACCCTGTTTTATTCGGGGTGCTGAGCCCATGTTGCAGCTTCGGGGAATTACTTCAGTGTTTGCTTTCATGTTTCAAGAATTCAAGAATTCAAGAGAATTCAAGAATTCAATGCAAGAAACATTTATTTGTCACATGCAAGTTGCCCTGCAGCGAAATGGGACCCCCCGACCTTACATACACAACACAGACATGACATGGGGAGACAGGTCGGAGACCGGTAGTATTTTGGAAAAAAAACACAGAAATGTACAATACAATCGGCAAGTCGAGGAGGGGAAAAAAAGAGAACTCTACTCATGCTGAGCTCCTATGAGAGGACAGCATGAGAACAGAAAACAAAAAAACTCCTCTGCACAGAGAGCACATAAATGTCCACATCACAACACCATGAAGCACGTGACAAGCAACAGGGGTGGGTGAGGGGTGAGAAGTAAGCCGATGCAGACACAGCCATCCTGCCCTGCAGCTATTCATCCAGCGCTGGGCCCAGACCCACCGTCATACTCGGACTTGGAGATAAGCACACGAAGGCGTTTGGAGCGGAGAGTCTAAACACAGTTTGTTATCAGGGGAGAGATAATTTGTTATGTTCAGCTCCAGCCTTGAGACCGCAGCTGGCGCCGATATGGTAGCCGCATGAAATAATGGTGGTGTTCTTTCTTTAGTGCGAACCACTGCATGTCAATTTTACAGTCGTCTAATGTCCATCACTGGTCTCTCATCATTCCCGTTGGAGAGCTGTGAGCCTCTCCACGATGTTATCCATCCATACTGAGATGTTATCCAGCTTGCTCATAGAGCATGAGGGTCCACAACAGCTGTGAGCTTGTCCAAGATGTTGTCAGATGTTATCAGATGTTGTCAGAGTCTCAGTACTCACAGCAGCCGCAAGCCCCTCCAAGATGTCATCTGTGCTGCGTCTAATGAGCCCATTCTGAGAAGCCACGGCTCGCTCCATCGTTCCAATCAACATAGCGGGCAGCCTTGTGGGGATTTGAACAGCCGTTTCCGCTTTCTTTAGTCTTCGATAAGCCAGGGCCAAACCAGCGCCGATCAGCAAGAACCCTGTTATCATGGTTCCGAAAACATGTCTTCAATGTCTTGTCACGGGCTCTCCCGAACCCAGGCTTCCCATCAAGAAGAGGGTGTCAATTGCATTCAGGGACCAGTTGATCAAATCCATTCCTCTTAAGGTTTTAGAGAACAGATTGTGAGACTCTTTCAGGGTAAAGGGAGAGAAGTAGACAAGACTAGACAGAGACATGAGAAAGCCAAGCAGGAAAGATAAGGGAAGGGAGAGGGAGAAAGTGCGACCACCTTCGTCAAGAGCCAAACGAGAAAAAAAAAAAAAAGTTTCCCTCACTGTCCCCACCTTCTCGAACACTGTGACAAAGCACAGGGTGGAATATTACATCACTACACTAGGGGTATTACCACATTCCCGTGTGCACTGAGGATGCCCCCCCAAACTGCCGTAATTACTCTGTTTGGCCTTTTCAAGTTTTTGCACATGCCTTTCAGCCTGAAAGGTGCCACCCAAACCTTCCAGCGTTTGATGAACTCGGTCTTACGTGGGCTGCCCTTTGTTTTTGTATAGCTTGATTATATACTGGTGGCCAGCAGCTCAGAGGGGCAGCACACTTCCCATCTGCGTCAGGTTTTTTAGCTCTTGGCGGCGCATGGCCTGATCATTAACCCGTCTAAATGCCAGTTTGGGTTGCTGGTTCTCGATTTCCTGGAACACCGTTTTTCTGCTGAGGGAGCGGTTCCATTGGCAGACAAAGTCCGGGCTGTTTCAGATTTTCCGCGTATGACATCTGTTAAGGCACTGCAGGAATTTTGGGGGATACAGGATTCGTACGGGTGCTTGAAATCCTTGAAAATGCTTACATTTTAATGTTGTCTTTTCAAGGTTTGAAAAGTGCTTGAATTTCAGATGTGGTGCTTAAAAGTGCTTGAAAGTGTAACTGTATTTCACTCACCAAAAACAACTATCTGATTGAATAGTTTTCTTATTAGATAGAGAAATAATCCAATCCAATCCAATTTTATTTATAAAGCACTTTAAAATACCCAGCACAGGAACAAAGTGCTGTACAGAAAATAAGTTAAAACAATAGAATAACAGAAAACAGCAAAATAAATAAATAAAACACATAAAACATAAAATTAAAACAGCCCTATGTTAAAACAAAAACAAGATAAAACGGCATCGAATCACCTAAAAACAACTAAAATAAAAAATAAAAAATAAAAAAACCAACATCTCACGTGGTGTCAAAGGCCAGGGTAAAGAGGTGGGTTTTCAAGAGTGACTTAAAAACAGATAAAGAACTGGCCTGTCTAATCTCTAAAGGAAGCTCGTTCCACAGTTTTGGAGCTGCTACAACAAAAGCACGATCTCCTCTAAGTTTACGCCCAGTCCTGGGTATCTTCAGGAGCAGCTGATCAGCTGACCTGAGAGAGCGGGTGGGTGTATAAGGCTGTAGCAGCTCAGAGAGATACGATGGGGCTAGGCCATGGAGAGCTTTAAAAGTAAATAAAAGAATTTTAAAATGAATCCTAAAAGAAATGGGCAGCCAGTGAAGTGAAGCTAAAACAGGGGAAATGTGCTCAAACTTTCGAGTGCCTGTTAAAAGACGAGCTGCGGCATTTTGCACCCTCTGTAGATGACTAATATATTGTAGCGGGTCAGGGCTGTTCGGGGTTCTGTTTGTACAGTTATGTTTTGTGTATGTTGCCATGGTGATGGGTGACGCCCTCTCGCTGCGACGGTGTGTCCTTCCGGGGTCAGAGGGCGCCCTGTGTGTTGTTGCTGTGTTGTTGCCACGCTGAGCAGTTAGCTAGCGGCAGTGTGCTCTTCTGCAAATGTTAATAAACGGCTGTGCTCCCTGGCTAGCTCACGGGAAGCAAGACCAAACGATACCTCCGTCTCCTCCTTGTCTGAGCTCGCCACAATATGATGCGCTGACCCCAATATAAAGTGCATTACAGTAATCCAGCAGAGTGCTAACAAAGGCGTGGATCACTGTCTCAAAGTGCTGCCGTGAAAGAATTGGCTTTATTTTTGCCAGCTGCCTGAGGTGAAAGAAGCTAGATTTTACCACTGCCTTAATTTGATTATCAAACTTCAGATCACAGTCCACTTTGACCCCCAGGTTTGTGACAGTTGGCTTAACATACCGTGCCAGGGAATCTACATACACATTGGGGGTCTCAGTGGGGCTACCAAAAACCATCACCTCGGTCTTTTTATCATTGAATTTTAAAAAGTTAACAGACATCCAAGCCTTAATGTCATCGAGACACTGAAGTAATGGCTGTGTAAGGTATCTGCCTTTTTTCTTTAGAGGGACATAGATCTGACAGTCATCAGCATAAAAGTGGAAAGCAATGCCGTGCTTTCTCAGTACAGAACCAAGAGGAAGCAGATATAAAGAGAAGAGGAGGGGGCCTAGAACTGAGCCCTGTGGGACACCACACAAGAGGGGAGCGGAGGACGACACATAGTCACCAAGGCTGACACAAAAAGTTCGCCCCGTCAAGTAGGACCTGAACCACTCCAGTGCTGTGCCCCTAATGCCCACCCAGTGCTCCAAACGAGAGAATAAAATGGCATGATCCACGGTATCAAATGCAGCTGTCAAATCTAAAAGCACAAGAACAACACAGTCCCCAGCATCAGTCGCTAAAAATATGTCATTAAAAACTTTTAAAAGGGCTGATTCAGTGCTATGAAAGGGTTTAAAACCAGATTGGAAAACCTCTAAAACATTTTGCTTTTCCAGGAAGGCCATTATTTGGCTGTAAACTACCTTTTCAAGAATTTTGGAAAGAAAAGGTATTTTGGAGATAGGCCTGTAATTTGCAAGAACCGTAGGATCAAGAGCAGGTTTTTTAAATAAAATGAGTCGCAAAATGTAAAAGCAAAATTTCCCCGCCTGGGCTGCCTTGCGCCGCTGTTTTAATGTGTGACCTCGCCCCTCCCCCGGACAGTCGGGGATGAGTGCGCTAACATACCTGTAGGTCTGTGAAGGTTCTCAGTCATCCAGGTCATCGTAGTCAAAGGAGCTTGCAAAGAAAAGCGTCTGGACTTCTATAAGTTTACTTGAAGATGTTTCACCTCCTCTTTGACTCCCATCACCCTTTGGAACACAAACTTGGAGTAATTAGGACCCTACACCACCGGGCAGAACATGTTCCCTCTAAGCCTGAAGGAAAAAAGAAGGAACACACACATGTAAAGGAAGCACTCAAAACGTGCGGCTATCCTAAATGGGCGTTCTTAAAGTCAGCAAAGAGGCACAGAAAAGAAGACCAGACACCAACGAGGGAGGATAAGAAGGACAGACGCAACAACATTGTCATCCCCTATGTAGCCGGTGTATCAGAAAAACTTAGGAGAGTTTTCTCCAAGCATGACATCCCGGTGCATTTCAGACCCAGCAACACGCTCAGACAAAAACTGGTTCACCCGAAAGACAAAACGCCAAAACACAGACTTAACAATGTGGTGTATGCTGTACAGTGCAGCGAGGAATGCCCAGACCTCTACATTGGAGAGACCAAACAGCCACTTCACAAGCGCATGGCACAACACAGAAGAGCCACCTCCACAGGACAAGACTCAGCAGTCCATCTGCATCTTAAGGATAAAGGACACTCTTTCGAGGATGCCAATGTTCACATTTTGGACAGAGAGGACAGATGGTTTGAAAGAGGAGTGAAAGAAGCCATCTATGTCCACTGTGAGCGACCATCTTTGAACAGAGGCGGGGGTTTACGACACCAACTCTCTGCCATCTATAATCCAGTTTTGAGATCCCTTCCCAGACGCCTTAACGCCCACTCACATCCTGGGCCATCTGACCTCAGGAATTCGCATGATAAGGTGGGGCCAGGTTTCACAATGAACACACCCGAAACTCTGGCTGATTGGGACCCACACCCAGTTTCACACCTTGGCTCAGGCGATTAGAAGATCATCAGGGGGTCCTTTTGTCCCTCTGTGGGGGGATACTCCCACTAGGTTTATATCTGGGACTCTCCACCATTTGACCTTAGAACTGAAGAAGCTTCTCGGATGAGAGGTGAAACGTCTTCAAGTAAACTTAAAGAAGTCCAGACGCTTTTCTTTGCAAGCTCCTTTGACAACATACCTGTAGGTTGCTGTTTTAATGAGTGTTTGATGGAAAATGACAAGAGCGGAGTTTGTGCTCTCCAGGCGCATGATAGGTGAGTCCTAGTAAATAATTTTCCAGTACGTGTACGTTACACATGCTATTTTTAAAATTATGATTATTATTTTGCTAGCTATCAAACTCGCTGGAGAAATGATTGAAACGCACTGAGTGTGATGCAGTATGGCAGCGCTATTATGGAATATGCTGTGAACTTAGCTAACATTACTTAGCAGTGATATGAGTTAATTTACTCAAGTGAGAGCTTTAAACATTAGCCCAATACATAACTATCCAACTTAAGGCTTTCTGATTAACCCCCTGGGGTCTCCATTTCAACTTAGGTCGAATGTGCGGACTTCAAACTATATACCAGTTTTTAAATTGTGTTGATAGGACACGTAAAACCGATGGGGTTTTTTTTTTTTTTTTTTTTTTTTAATAAAACAGTGGCGTTTACTCCGGGAAGAAACGGTAAAAACTGTGTTTTCTAAGGAGAGCGCTAGCAAACACGCTTTGCTTGTGAGTGAAAAAAAAAAAGAAAAAACACTCCTTCCCTATTGGTGGAAAAATGTACCATGTCGACCAATCAAAAAATGATATGGCAACATGTGGCATTTGGTTTTTTGGGAAGAGAGGGAAGTTTTAGGAGTGACCAGCGAGAGAGAGCGAGTGAGCGAAAGAGAGAGAGTTTTGATACGTGAGAGCTTTGTGACGTTTACCGTGTTTGGAGTCTCAAGTTAGTGTGTTGTCTTGTGTAGTGAGAGTGTAGTGTAGTCGTTGTTTTGTGTGTGTGTGTCAGTTCTACTAGTGAACGTCACAGTTGCTGCAAAAAAGCCACCAAAGGCAGATTGCAGTGTAAACGCTGAGTGACACACCTGCTGTCAGACCTGCAGGATTTATCCCTGTGCTGTTCTCATCAGTGTTATAGTGGACACAAACTATTTTTTGGAGTTACATAAACAATTTGTGTGCCTTCTTATTTGATGCAGAACAGCTGATTATTCTGTAAATACTTTTAAATGGTTATATAAAAAATGTCTGAGCCTTGGCTGCATTTTTAGGTAAATAGTACCATATAACTTTGTTTGCAAAACTTGTGCATATTTTTTTAAAATGTACAATTTCTATTTGCATTTATGACAATGATTTGTTAAACATGCTTGTGGTTTTTACAGTCAAAAACATCACTTTCTACTCATATTTTAAATTTTGTATGAATTTAGATAAATTGTGCTGATACAGTATGTCAAAATGAGAAAATAACAGATTGGCAAGATAAACAGTTTTTAAAAGCTTGAAAAGGGACCTTGAAAGTGCTTAAGAAGTGCTTGAATTTGCCACCGAAAAAGGCGTATGAACCCTGGGGATAGTGAACTTTTACAACCACTTTCTCGAGCTGCACACCTGCTGCAGCCACTGTACAGCATGTTGAAGGGTAAAAAGGCTAATGACTCTGTTGACTGGCTCCCGGAACGTGTCCAGGCATTTTCCGATGCTAAGTATGCATTAGCTAATGCTGCCCTACTGACCCACCCATCCCCATCGGCGCAGATTGCGTTGACCACCGATGCGTTGGACATAGTGGTGGGTGCTGTGCTAGAACAGCGAATGTCAGGTTGCTGGCAACCGCTTGCCTTTTTCAGCCGCACGCTACGCGACAACAAGCGCAAATACAGCGTTTTTGACAGGGAGCTACTGGCTCTCCACCTGGCAATGCGTCATTTTTGGTTTTTTCTCTAGGGTCATAACTTTACCACACGCGTGGAGTGCGCCATTTGGCAGCCATTTCTGAATTTACCACGGACATTCAGTATGTGGCTGGTAAGTCCAACCACGTGGTTCACTGTCCCATGTTTATGCATAGACTACTCCGCCATGGCTGCTGATCAGAGTGGTGACCCAGACATCCTTGCACTTAAATCTGTGCAGACAGGCCTCATGCTGGAGGACAGACCCGTGGAGGATGGCGGTCCTCTCCTGGTCTGTGACGTTTCCACCAGCAACCCACGCCTGGTGTTTCCCTTTTTATGGCGTTGTCGCGTTTTTGACTCGATGTATGCTCTATCTCATCCAGGGATCCGGGCCTCTGTTAAACTGGTCAGGTCCAACTTTGTTTGGCCAGGCCATCATAAATCTGTGAAGGAATGGGCAGCAGCGTGTGCTCCATGCCAGCATGCGAAGGTCCATAAACACACTAAGGCGCCCCTTGAGCAGTTCCTCATCCCCGGCAAATGTTTTGATCATGTGCATGTATATCTGGTGGGTCCCCCTGCTGCAGTCACAAGGTTTCACACACCTTTTGACCATCGTTGACTGCACCACCCAGTGGCCAGAGGTGATACCTCTGGTGCCCATGACCGTAGCAGTGGTGGCCAGAGCATTTTTGTCAACTTGGGTTTCGCATTTCGGTCCCCTGAGTTCGTTTTGGAGCTTTGGTCGGCCATAGCCGATGGACTGGGGTCCATTGCACCGCTGCATACAAACCGCAAGCCAACGGGATGTGTGAGCGGTTCCACAGGTCACTTAAAGCTGCGCTTCGTGCTTCCTTAAAGGATGACAACTGGGTTGACTGCCTCCCGTGGGTTTTGCTTGGGCTGCGCTCTGCAGTTAAGGAGGATCGCGTGTCTCCAGCTGAAGTGGTTCTTGGTCAGCTCCTCCACGTTCCCAGTGAATCCTTGGTAGAGAGCCCCTCCCCCGTGCTTTGATCCATCTGTGCTGTCTCTTAACCCTCAATTGCGCTCGATTCGCGTTCCTGGTCATGTGCACGATTGCCTGCCTGACACCTTGGTCCCAAAGACTTTAGAGATTGCTAAGTTTGTTTTTGTCAGGCACGATGCCCACAGGACACCACTGCATCCACTGTATGACGGCCCGTTTAGGGTTATCGAACTGGGCCGGAAGCATTTTGTTTCCCTACGACTTTGGGGGTCGTAGGGAGACTGTGTGTGTTGACAGACTTAAATTGATTGATTGATTGAATCTTTATTTTGAACATGTTGAAAAAGTACAACAACATAGAATTAAAAGAGACAAATGAACAAAGCAAAACAAAAGGAAAACGAGCAACCACAACTACAAATAACTTTCATGTTCAAAAAGGAGCAGGAAGAAGCATAAGCTTATTTAATGCCACCCCTTTTCCACTATCTAGTAATCAATAGACTACAGAAATACCTCCTTGCAATTACATTATATGCCATGTGTATTTTCTTTATTTTTTTTTTATTATTCATTTTTTTAAAAATGTATATACATATATGTTTCTATCTATCCATACATACGTATATACACATACGCACATATACACATTTTCAATAACCCCAGTAACACCTCAAAGTGTTAAATACATAAAAAATGTGTAGAAAATGTGCGTAGTTTCACTCCTTTATTGTTATTAAATGTTTAAAATCCAGAAGAACGATCGGATGCATACGCTTATGGACACTGCAATGTCTATATGATCTTAAGTGGTTGTAGTTTATTATATGTAATTAATTCATGCAATATATGCAAGCTAATGAAAAAGATATAAAAAACCACAAATCCACTGGTAAAACAGTTTTGACACTGCTGTGACAGTTGGTGGGCATCTAGCTATCAGGCTTCTAGCCTTGTGTGCTCATGTTCTTCTTTATAACTCACAGAGATTCAGATGTTAAAAGATAAAAAGAAATAAACTTTTGATAAATATAAGACACCAAATATAATGCATAGCATAGATGTGTGAAAGGCTACAGGTATGAAAATAGTTGTCTGATTTTAACTAAGAAACTTAGTTAAAGTTAGACTTTAATTTAAACTAAGAAACAAACATATTATTTTTGTAAATTTTATTTTATTGTGTTCCAAGTTACATAACACATCTTCTATCTTAAGCATAGAAATATAAACATTTCTCTTAAATTACATATGTACATATATTAAAAAAAGTTTCCTCTGTGCAGAAACACTTGTAATTTTTGTCTCAAAGTTGAACTTTTACCACATATAAAATTCAAAACTCTGTTTCTAATTTGTGTCAGTTTGAATCCATACATGAGGGGATTAATAATTGGTGGAATGAAGAGAATCTCCATTGCCATGAAATTCTCAAAACTTTGTGGTATTTCCTTTGAGCCAAATCGCATGTATAACATATCAAAAAGAAAAGACAGAACAACAACTGCTAAAGAGAATAAATGTGGTACACATGTCTGCATGAATTTGTTCCAGTTTTCTTTGGATGACTGACATGTTTTGATCAGATGTACATAAGACCAGAAAACAAAAACGGCATGACCAAAATAAAAGGTGTAATTAAAAGCGGGAATAATAATTGTAGCTACAGAGGCAGAGCAAGCTAGATTAGAAATTAACCAGTTTATACAGTAAATTCTTGGTATGTGTGAGCCACATAACCTCGATGTTGCTGTTGTTATTGTACTCATTAATATCAGGTAAAAGGGAGTAATCCAAGCAAAAAATACAAAGATACAAACTCTTTGTGTAGTCATCAGAGAGTGGTACACAAGAGGTCGACATATAGCCACGTATCTGTCATATGCCATGAGAGCTAGAAGAGAGAAGTCCGTACAAATTGAAGAGTGCACCATTAAACCCTGTAAAAGGCATCCTGCATAAGAGATGACATGAGTGGTGGATAGAAGATCGTAGAGAAACTTGGGATAAAATGCAGCTGTCCCATAGAGTCCATTGAAACACAGATTGCAGAGGAAGATGTACATGGGTTCATGAAGGCTTTTATCCACAATGACTGTCACAATTATCGTCAAATTTACCAGCCAAATCACACAGTAACATAGTAACGTAAAAATAAAGATAGTGATCTTGTAGTTTGCTATACCACTTAAACCTGAGAGAGTAAAAACAGTAACTACTGACACATTATCCATAATAAAATTGTAGTTTACCTTTTTAAGATGTCATTTCACACTTGCAACAAGAGAACATTACATTTGTAGAAATTAGTGTCACAGTAAAAAGAAGACTGTCTGTCGACTGTCTCCCTCAAAGAGTATGTCACCAGAGGTTTATATACGCTTTGTGTTAACGGCATTACGTAGTTAGCTTGAAGTGGTGCATCAAAAGCTGAAAGGTGTGTTTTGTGATTTAGTGATCACAGAGATTTAGTCATCATTAAAATTTGTTCAGAACTTGCATGTTGATGATAATTCTCATAAATCATGAAACACTCCTTTTCACTATATAAGCTGATTTATAGGTTAAAATTATTGGTATCTCTATTGGCATTGCCAATGCCCTCCCTGTATTTACTTGATATTGGATCAATACCAATATGCAGTATAGAACACCACTGGTCACATGTTGGTGCAGAACACACCACCAAGAATCTAACCACGACTCAAATATTACACCTGTTGTTGCATCCCTTCACTGGCTCCCAGTGAAATTCAGAATCCACTTTAAACCCTGTTAGTAACATATAAAGCTCTACATGAACAGGCCCGTACTTATATAGATGAGCTTATAAGACCTTATCACTGCAGCAGGGCTCTCAGATCCACTAACCAGTCTCCTAACTGTCCCACACTCTAATTTTAAACCCCGAGCTGACAGTGCTTTTTCATCTTTGGCATCCAAAAAAAAAACCTGGAACAGCATTCCTTAGCTGTATTTGGGAATGTCTGACCGCATGGTTGATTATGTGTCTTTATATCTGTATGCTAAAACGTGTATCTGTGGCTTTTATTCAAAATGTGAAGCACTTTGTAATTCTGTTTTGAAAATTGCTGTATAAGTAAATTCACTATTATTAATAGTTACTTACTCAACCTCTGGTTTTATTGTTGCATGTTTATATAGAATGAGTATCTAGTTGGATACCCAATTTCTAACATTTTATGGCCAAGTATAATAAGCTCAGTTTCATATCAATTTAGAATCACTAAAATATGGTGTGTGGCATTCATTGATAGATAGAGCTAGTTATAATCTTCATAGCACTGATAATGTATGATATGCCTAAGAGAAACGTGGAATATAAAAAGAATTCGTCCTACCACAGAACCATGTGGAACTCTATCATTACCCTTAGAGTGTGAATAGGACTCCACATTTTCATGAACAAATTCCAGTCTGGTAGATAGATATGATTTAAAGCACTGCAGCCTAGTACTTGTAATACCTATGGTACTCTCAAATTGCTGTGATAAAATATTATGGTCAGCATTATCAAACACTGCACTGACATCTAGAAGAACGAGCACAGAGATGATTCCACTGTCAGAGGCCATAAGAACATAATTTTCAATCTTTACTAATGCTGTTTTTTGTACTGTGATGTTCTGAAGCTTGATTGAAACTCTTCACAAACCATTACTCTGCAGATGATCAGTTAGCTTTCATCATCATTTACTACTACTAAACTACTATTTCAAGAATTTTTCCGCTAAAAGAAAGGTTGAAGGTTAAAATTAGCTATTACCTATAATTAGCTAAGACAGGTGGGTCAAGCACGGTGGCACAGTGGTTAGCACGGTGGTTGCCGCACAGCAAGAAGGTCCTGAGTTCAATTCCAACATCAGGCCGGGGTCTTTCTGTGTGGAGTTTGCGTGTTCTCCCCGTGTTTGCGTGGGTTCCCTCCGGGTACTCTGGCTTCCTCCCACCGTCCAAAGACATGCAGCTTGTGGGGATAGGTTAATTGGATAATCCAAATTGTCACTAGGTGTGAATGTGCGAATGAATGTGAGTGCGAATGGTTGTCTGTCCCTGTGTGTTGGCCCTGCGACAGACTGGCGACCTGTCCAGGGTGTACCCCGCCTCTCGCCCTATGACAGCTGGGATAGGCTCCAGCGCCCCCCGCGACCCTGAAAAGGACAAGCGGAAGCGAATGGATGGATGGATGGAGGTGGGTCAAGTTTAACTACTGCTAACCTGTGGTAAGCAGCCCACTAACAGAGACAGACTGATCATATTTCAGGTTGTTTCATATATAAAGAATACAGTGTAGGCATCATAAACACAAGATTTGCCACAAAAAAAGTCTTTCTGTTTAAAATATAATGGGGTCATAAATCATTTATGTATGTAGAATCATAGTCTTCCAAATGATCATCATTCATACTAGAACAACCTTAAAATATGTTTTCTAATTTCTGGTAATTTAAGGCCATACACAAGAGGATTTAAAGCTGGAGGAATCACAACAAAAACCAGTGATAAAATGACAGCTATAAATGGATTAGTCACTTCAAGATTATTCCGGCTCAAGGCAACATCACAAAATCCAGCGATAGAATAAATCACAAATGAAATTGTGTGTGGCAGACAGCTCTCTATTACCTTACCCTTAAATTCTGCTGAGCTTTTCCAGCAAATAGACACAATTCATAAATAGGTGTAGAGGATATAAAAGAGGGGAAGGAAAATTGTGGCTACAGTCAAAAGCATACCTACAACATTGTTGACAGCAGTGTTAACACAAGACAATTTGACTACATTCCAGTTAGCATAGAACACTTTGTGGATCTCATTGCCACATAAAGGAAGTGTGGCAGACAAACAAAGACATGCTGCAAGAGAAAATGCAGGAAAAATCCAAGCCAGTGCTGTCAACTTCACAACAGTTTCAAGAGTCATCTTTGTGTGATAGTGTAAAGGAAGGCAAACAGCTATATATCTGTCATAAGCCATAATACTGAGAACAGTCAGTTCACAGGATGCATATGAGTAAATTACATAGATCTGAGTGAAACAAGCAGGACGTGAGATCAAATGAGTGTCAGACAGAAGGTCCATGAGAAATCTGGGGAAGAAACCTGAAGACCCATACAAAGCATTAACAGATAAACATGCAATGAAAATATACATGGGCTCATGTAATGTTGTTTGTTGGGATATTACCACTATCATGAGAAGATTAGTAAAGATGGTAAAGATGAAGAGCAGAAGACAAAAAATAAAGGCTATAAAGCGGTAATGTCCGATGTTTGCAAACATGGTGAAGCGAAAGTAAAATGACAGAGTGCTGTTTTCCATTTCACTTCATAGAGTCAGTGACACGGAAATCATTTCTTAGTTTGGTATGGTCTGAGAAACAATGGTCTTAATGACAGCATCTGTGGAAAAGGAACATGGAAACAGCTGTGTTATAAAATACAGTCAATATATTAATCATAACTGGTATCTCCATACCTACCAGACTATGGTTCATTCACTACTTCAGTCACTACACTACTTTTAGCTTTGTTTTGCTCATAAAATAGGTTGTTGGTCACATTTGTAGACACCACACAACAACATTAGGTAATGGGAGGAGTTTTGTAATGTTGTTGACTCCATACATCATCGTTGACTCGTTGATTTCTGACACAAAAACATAGCAACCCTGTTAATACTGATGGTGCTGAGCTAAAAAACAAAACAATTATAGTTATATGGCATTGTTCTCTTGAGTATGCTAAAGTTTAGCATACATTTCTGTAGAGAAAGTGTAATTTGAATCTTCTTGGATTCCACAATTGTGTTGAAGTCACTTCCTGAAATCTCTGTTGACAGCCAGAGAGGTGTTACTGTGAAGTCTAGGCCCTCGCATAACTAAATGTGAAAAACAAAATCTGTTTTTGTGCACAAACTGTCACATAAATTGTGACCTTGTTCATGACAGTCAGCAGATTTGTAAGTTATGTATTTTAATAGGGAGTATATTTGTGCCTGAAACATGTATGTTGTCCAGACAAAATGAGGAAACATCAACATGGCAACCAAGAAAACAGAACTTAAAAAAAAAAACTGTTGCACTTTAACCTAAATTGTGATTATTTTCTAAACTTATGTACTGTACCAGTAGCAGTCCAGCATAGTACAATACTGAAATTTTCACCACACTACTGCAAACTAACATTTGCTAACACAAAGTCAGCAAAGATGCACAGAAAAGAAGATCAGACACCAGCGAGGGAGGATAAGAAAGACAGACGCAACAACATTGTCATCCCCTATGTAGCCGGTGTATCAGAGAAACTCAGAAGAGTTTTCTCCAAACACGACATCCTGGTACATTTCAGACCCAGCAACACACTCAGACAAAAACTGGTTCACCCGAAAGACAAAACGCCAAAACACAGTCTTAACAATGTGGTGTATGCTGTACAGTGCAGCGAGGAATGCCCAGACCTCTACATTGGAGAGACCAAACAGCCACTTCACAAGCGCATGGCACAACACAGAAGAGCCACCTCCACAGGACAAGACTCAGCAGTTCATCTGCATCTAAAGGATAAAGGACACTCTTTCGAGGATGCCAATGTTCACATTTTGGACAGAGAGGACAGATGGTTTGAAAGAGGAGTGAAAGAAGCCATCTATGTCCACTGTGAGCGACCATCTTTGAACAGAGGCGGTGGTTTACGACACCAACTGTCTGCCATCTATAATCCAGTTTTGAGTTCCCTCCCCAGACGCCTTAACGCCCACTCACATCCTGGGCCATCTGACCTCAGGAAATCACATGATAGGGTGGGGTCAGGTTTCACAATGAGCTCACCCGAAACCCTGGCTGATTGGGACCCACACCCGTTTTCACACCTTGGCTCATGTGATTAGAGGATCATCAGGGGGTCCTTTTGAATAGAATAGAATAGAATAGAATAGAATAGAATAGAATAGAATAGAATATCTCTTTGGGGGGATACTCCCACTGGGTTTAAATCTGGGACTCTCCGCCATTTGACCTTAGAACTGAAGAAGCTTCACGGATGAGAGGTGAAACATCTTCTAGCAATTTAAAGAAGTCCAGACGCTTTTCTTTGCAAGCTCCTTAGACTACGATGACCTGGATGACTGAGAACCTTCACAGACATACAATGCATAAACTACAGTAAACTGCTAATTAGATTTAATTGTTGATTTACTGAACGAGCTTAAATGTAACCAAGTATTGTATTTAAAAAATACATTATGCTGGCTCTCTCTGGGTACTCAAGCTGTATTCCACAGATGTAAGACATACATTCCAGGTTAACTAGTGACTTTAAATTTGCTCTAGGTGCAAATTTGGATGTGTCTGTGTGTTTTCTGTATTTGAACAGAAAAGACTACTGCTCCCACCCAGACCCTGAGCTAGATAAGCAGAAAGAGCTGGATGGACGGACAAATTATGTGTGAAAATCTGTGACACGTATGACTCAAACTTGGGTCTCTGGTGTGAGCAGTAAAATATCAATTTCACTCCATGAAACAACTTCCACAAGTTTTGCTTTTTAAAATTCAATTCACTTCTATTTATGCAGCGTCAAATCATAACAACAGTCACCTCAAGGCGCTTTATATTGTAAGGTAGACCCTACAATGATACAATAGAGATAACCCCAACAATTATATGACCCCCTATGAGCAAGCGCTTTGGCAACAGTGGAAAGGAAAAATTTCCCTTTAACAGGAAGGAACCAGGCTCATGGAGGGACAACCATCTACTGCAACCAGTTGGGGTGAGGGGAGGAAAATACTGATTATGTGCACGTGGACGTGAATCCATAGTTATATGGCTGGGCAGATTAAGAATTGTTTTCAGGAGCATGAAGAAATCGTTAAATTTACATCCAAAAAGACAAATCAACAGATGAAAAGGCCATGACTATTTCACAAACTGATGTGAGAGTGCATTGCACCATGGTAACACAGGCTCATTTTAAATGACCAAATAATTACTACCAAGTTCAAATAATATATTTTCCCTAGCACAGTCAAACCTTATATTTAAAGACTACTGACGGGCTATTAAATTCTTCATTTAAAATACATGATTAATTATTTAAAACAATTTGGTTTGGTTTGGGGAAACTCAGGGTTCAAATACAATAGTTGTCACTTTTTTCAAAAACTCTGGATAACATATATGCCACTGACATGAAATAGAAAATACCTTATTGAAAAGTTTAAGGTTTCAGTTGATGCTGTGGTATAGTGGCTAAAGGGCTTGTTTGTGTGGCTCTCCAGAGTGGTGTTGCTCTCTTAATTGCTCTCTAAGGGGAATGAAGTTAATGACCTGTTGACCTCTCATAACATAATTGCTGTTATTCCTTGGGAAGAGCAACACTAGAATCCTCTGAAGAGCTCATTAATAAAGTTAAACTCTTTTCCAACATTTGGTTTCAACAGGTAAAAGTTACTGTTTGTGTTTTGACAGCTATCCCATGAGGCCAACAGACCTTGACCGCTGGATCATAATTAGCTGGCTCTAACCATTTTCCCTGAGGCCTGCTGTTTTCCAGCAAGGGACCCAATGGAGGTCATGCTGGAAATTTGTAATTATGGCACTTGTATTTCATCATTTTTACTGCAGGTTACTAAATTTCACAAAGATGTCACATACACACAAGCACACACATCTTTGACACATTTACTATGTACTTTCATTTCACAGAAGAACAATAGCTTGTGGTCAGGTGACTTACTTTCAGAATAAAAATATTACTTGTTACATTATTTGACCTTAAATAAATGATCTCATAATTACCAGTTAAAATATAAAACTTGGGTTAAATGCCCGCACATTCAAGCTGTGTACACACTGTAAGAAATCACTTCCAGTACAGAGAGTTAAAGCTGAAAACTGGTTCAAAAAGCACTCCACTGAAAAATGAAAATGAAACAGGTGCACATTGAAATGAATACTACAAGTCTGACCCCTTATCACTGATTTCTGTTACCTGCTGAAAATAAAGCTCAGGCTGGACTGAGGTCAGCATATATTCATTTTTTACATCATGCTGTTGTCTTTGCAGATACTTAGTAAAGTGCAAATTGACCAAAATAACTACTGACTACATAAAAATCAACCCACATACGGCTCTTAGTCCTATCTCTAGTGACCCCGAGGGACTTTGACAAAAAAAAAAAAAAAACTAGAAGAATGCGAATACTCTTCTTCTACTGGAACAAGAAGGCATAAAGAGATGAGAACAGGCTGCTGTTGAAATGCTACTACGCAAGTAACCCCAGCGCAAAGGGTTACATGAAGAGGATGTAGAACCTATGAATTCTTCAATACCCAAAGGAGCACTACAGACAATCCCTACGCTGACCATCACCGAAACCAACCAGCTGATCTACAGCATGGCAGCAGTGTTCAGTCAGATGCTTAGCTACAGGATGAAAAGCCACAAGGAGCAGTACCCTCCATGGAAAAGGAGACTAGAGCTCAAGATCAAGGTGGCACAGAGGGAAGTTAGCCAATTATCAGAGTTGCAGAAAGGTGTGATGAAAAAGGTGCCTAAGAAGCTGCCCATACCTGAGGTTTTGGAAACTGCAAAGCAAAAACTCACAGCCTTGGCCAGTATACTATATATATATATGAGTGTTTGGCAGCACAAATGAACCAGCTGCTAATCGACGAGCGAGACCCAACATGGCTAACTGAAGACAGTCCTGATCAGGACTGGGAGAAATCCCATCGAAATACCGGCAAATACCTTGTCTCAGTACCATATG
The DNA here is from genome assembly GCF_051167445.1 of Perissodus microlepis. Lineage (NCBI taxonomy): Eukaryota > Metazoa > Chordata > Actinopteri > Cichliformes > Cichlidae > Perissodus > Perissodus microlepis. The sequence goes on from NC_140476.1 coordinate 10,413,075, forward strand.
GAAGCTCCTGTCATAGCGGCTAAGATGAAGAGGCACATGGCTCAATACATGAGTGGAGCACAGAAAGGAATAGGGAGGAATATCAGAGCAGCAAATCACCAGCTGCTGGTAGAAAGAGCAGTCACGCGATCTGCAAGATCAGACTGACCCTGTGCACTGTCTGGATTGATTACTGTCAGAAGAAAATTGTACATAGCGTGATCAGCTACATGAAATGTGTTTTTTATTGATCACTAAGCAATCCACATGTCTACGTGACTTTTCACATTTTCTCTTGTGTGATAAACTTATTTAGCATCTAACAGCTTCCTCTTTTCTAAGAACATACAGACTTAGAAAAGGGGAACCTCAGCTCTAAGTTCTTGGAATAACTTTGTTACCTTTGTACACACACAAGCTTGTATAAATAAAGAACGCAGACAGTGACAGAGCGCGAGTCTGTGAGTGCCTCCTGCGAGGACGAGCGCTCTGTGGCCGCCCTCGCGAGTAAAGACAACTGCAGTGTTTGTGTTTTCTAACTCAGGTGTCTCAGCTGAAGAACTGTGGGGCGATTCTTAGAAATCCCCTGTCAATTACAATAAGGCCTAATTGTCAATGCCATACACCTGGATCCTGGAATGCCTAGAACTATACAAGAGCAACAGGACCCTAAGGGTTTTCATCAGGAACTTAATGGGGATGGGACAAATAACACTGGAGGCCAACTTCAAGCCAATTGCACAAGTCGCAATCAAGTATGGGATCTACCAAGGAGATGGCCTGTCCCCACTGCTGCAATGCATAGGCCTGAACCTCCTCAGTGAGATCATGGACAACACTGGCTATGGATACTGACTACAGAATGGAGCAATTGCCAGCTACCCACTCAAAATGGATAACATCAAGCTGTGTGTCAGGATGAGACATTGATTTAATGATTCATACAACAAGGATCTAAAGAAATGACAATGGAATGTTGTTTGAAGTGGAGAAGTGTAGCCGGATGGCAACAAAGAGAGGGAAGGTAGTCAGAACTGAGGGGATAAAACTACCAGAACGCAACATTGCAGACATTGAGGACAGCTGCAAATACCTGGGAATTCCACAGGCAAATGGTAACCACAAAGAGGCCGCTAGGAAAGCTGCAACCACCAAATACCTGCAGAGCATCAGGCAAGTCCTGCAGAGTCAGCTGAATGTTAAGCACAATATCAAGGCTATCAACACCAGGTACACTGCTGGGATAATAAGATGGGCAAAAGAGGAGATAGAAGCTACTGACATCAAGACAAGGAAGCTATTTAACATGCATGAAGGGTTAACCCAAATCCAACACCCTGATAATGTATGCTAAGTGGAAGGAAGCAGCCCAGGGACTAGTGAGTGTCAGAACCACTGTCCAGGATGAGACAAAGACAACCGCAAGTACATCAGGAAGATGGCCACAACTGACTGTGTGAATTTTCTTTTTTAAATAAAAAATGTCTCTCTTTTTCCTGATGTTGCTATAACTTGGCATAACTACATCTATCACTACAGTCATCTTCCTCTGCTTGTCCACCACTACTTTATCTGGTTGGTTAGCCATCACAAGTTTGTCTGTCTGCATCTGGAAGTCACACATGATCTTAGCTTAGCAGCTTCTTAGACGCTTCTTAATAGAAGAAGATAGATGGATGAATAGATGGATGGAACATGGAAAGATATTTCCTCAAACAAGCACACTTAATTTGCCATAAAGTTCCATTATCTGGGAATAAAAGAAAGAGAGGAATTTTTGAGCTGCTACAGAAAGCAGAGCAGAACTAGTTTTAAAAACTTAAAGTCCCTCAGAAGGACAATCAAGTCTCCAGATGGGGCACACTCGTTCGCCCTGCCTAGTCACTCCAAGACAACCAGGTCCTCTGAACTGCCAATTAATGCATATCGCAAACAACAGTCAGAAAGGCTATGTCCACACGTACACGGGTATTTTTGAAAACAGAGATTTTCCTTTTTTATTTTTTTTTAAATCCCATCCACACGTGCAGTTTTGAAAAAATATCTCTGTTCACATGTAAACGTTAAAAACGAAATGTCAATAAACTGGAAAATAAGTAAAAACGGGTTCATCACCAAACACATGCTCCTCTCCACAGTGCAGGAGCAATCAATCACCATACACACAGCTCACTACAAACCAACAAGGCTCTCTGGCACTAGAGCACATCTTTTTCTGGCCTTAAGTATTCTTAATTGCTGATGGGAGTCAGCTGTACAAAAAAGGTGACACCTAAGGCAGGAGATATAGCAGGACACACAAGGTCAATTTCAGGAGGAGACCCTGCTAGGCTCGTAACAAACCATTTATAAAACATGGTGAAAGCTCTGTTATAGTCTGGGGCTGCATTTCAGTCAGTGGTGATGGGGCTCTTGCCCATTCCCTCTTGGAATTAGGAATCTAGAAAAGTATCAGAGGATTTTGATCCATTGTACAGTACCAACTCGAAAGTCTCTCATTGGCAAGAGCTCCATCTTTCAGCATGACAAGAATCCCAAATACACGGTCAATGTAGTAAAAGCATACATGGATAGAACAACAAACAAACAATGAAATCAGTCATGGACTGGGCCTAATAATTATTGAAGTGTTGTGGGATCATCTTCACAGAGAACAGAACAAAAGACAGCTAACATCCAAAGAAGAGCTTTGAATGTCTATCAAGAAGCCTGGAGAAGTATTCCTGCTACTACTTTGAATACTTTAAAAAATACTTAGCTCAGACTGTGTTGAAGAATAAATGTGATCATAAAACAGAGCTCGTTAGAATTTTCTGAACAAAATCTAAAGAAATGAGGGGGTTACTCTAGACTAGTACTGCAACTGGTCCTTAATCATTTGTCATAGGAACACTTTTCAAACAACAATGCGACAACTTTGTTTAAAAATGAATGTATCTAATTTATCAAACTGTTGTTTGGTTTCCTTGTGCAATAAGGTTACAGTAATAATAAAATGACACAAAAAAATTTCTAAAAGAGACTTTTTTCTCAATAAATGTTCATTTTCTTTCTTAGAGAAAATCGTTAAGTTGGACCCTGCAAAAATATTGTGGACTAAAAACATGATGAGATTGTTTTTTATTTCATCATGGTAGAAAAGATAGATATAGAAATATAGAATTCCTAAAATATATTAAATTCAAACATTTGAACTGTCAGCAAATCACACGGCAGCAATGTAGAAGGAGGAGTCTTCTCCAACATCCTGCCTTAAATTTTGCAGCTTTCTAAAGCAAGTGCACTTACAGTAAAGGTGCCAATATTATAGTTAATGATGTTTTTACATATCAAGGTAGCAAAATGAATACATCTAGTATAGTTGTGTTTTCTCTGACTGGTTTCAGTGCAACTGTGAACTACAGAGTCACACTTTTCTTTCTCACTTTGCTGTGTTATTTTCTCATTTTGATGGTAAACATATCTCTTATTTTAACTATAATATCAGATCAAAACCTACATGAACCCATGTATATATTTTTGTGTTCCTTGTGTATTAATGGACTTTATGGGACTGCTGGGTTTTTTCCCAGATTTGCCTTTGATCTGTTGTCTGACACACATCTAATCTCATATGTTGGATGCCTTTTGCAAGTGTTTGTTATATATTCAAATGCAAAGGTTGACTACTCTACTTTAGTCCTAATGGCTTATGACAGATATTTGGCCATATGTAGACCACTGGAGTATCACTCTGTAATGTCTGTACGAAGGACTGCGGTGTTAGTCACTCTGTCCTGGCTTGTTCCTCTCTGCTTTGAGACTCTCGTCATAAGCTTAACGTCAACACTTAAATTATGTGGCTCCAACATAAACAAGCTTTACTGTGAGAACTGGTCAATTGTCAAACTTGCTTGTGGTTCAACAAAAGTGAATGACATTGTCGGGCTGATTCTCATCACCTTTTATTGTTGTCATGCTGTCTGCATTGCATGTTCATATGTGCAGCTTGTTAATGTAGCTTTAAAATCTAGAGCAGGTAGGAAAAAGTTCACACAGACTTGTGTGCCACATTTATTTTGTCTGCTGAATGTCACGACTGCTTTGCTTTTTGATCTCATGTTCTCGAGGTTTGGATCAGCATCTCTGCCACAGCATTTAAAGAACTTCATGGCCATTGAATTCCTCATCATCCCTCCTATTTTAAATCCAGTTTGTTACGGTTGGGTCCTGACTAAAATTCGAAGGCGAATGATATTTTTGTGTAGGCTAGCATATCAAAGATTCGGTGTAAAAAGCCAATAGTATTAAAAGATTGACACTGATATTCAGATAAAAAAGGAAAATATGATACATGTTACTAGTATGATAACATTTAACGATGGATGAATGATTGATTTGATTAATGGCCACATAATGTCTCATGTTTCCATTTCATTATAATTCGAGTTCTAAAAGTTCAGTATGGAGTTATGTGATGTAAAATTATCAAATGTAAATTTATGTAAAGCCATGTCTTATTTTTAGCTATGATTTGAGCATTGTGATGAGAGACAGATGCTTAATTTCTTGGATTCTGGTGAATTCTTAAGCACTACTTTATTATGTGTCAATGTAAAGTACAATATGCACATAATTATTCTTATTTTTATCTAAAAGTAAAGCAATTATTCTCAACTTTTCTCATTTAATATAATTCCTGCAGAGTCAGAACACGAAAGGTGTGACAAGTTGATTCTGTTTGATATCGGGGGGGGAATAACCTGCCTAAATGTGCATGTGTCATCTATTCATGAATTCATTTATTAAATGCTGGACATTAGCTCACATGTGCATCAGCAACATTTGTTCAAAAGATATCTGTCTGTGTACAAAGAATCAAGATGGCATTTGTGATAAAGATATAATATGTTGCCTTTCTTGAAAATCCATTGCTAACTGCATCAGATACGTAGTACTATAGGGCCGGACTCACAATGTTGGACAACACAGAATTCACACATCACACAACTCTTTTGGACACAACAGGGTCAAATCTAAACAAGGACCATTTATAATTTGTAGATTTATAACCAAACAGATGCAAATAGTTTATTTTAGCTTTCTACTGACAACAGCATGAATCTGTCACTGAAAGGGCATGAGTAATGTAGTCACAAAAAAATGCAAATTACATTACTTTTGCTTTTTCTCAGTCTCTCTGAATCTCAGGTGGAGGTTTGCAGGAGAAAAATTGCTGAGTAACAATCAAGCTCCCTCGTGCTCCTAAAAACGGCTCATCTGCTAATGTTGCTTTTCTCTCTGCCTTGAAGTCACCTTGGTAGTTATCTGAAGACTTCCTTACATGTTCAGTACCTCAAGAATCTCCTGGATTCATGGAACATTCCTAACATTGCAACCTCCCCACTGCTGCCTTGATGTAAAAGTTAGATGCAGCTTCTGGGTCTGAATAGTTAAGTGCTTTAAATCTGCATTATTTTTAATAATGGCCACCAGGAGGTGATACCTGTGGTTGCAAAAAGACATCTACATGCATGTGGGGAAAAAGCTCCTCAGACTTGACTCTAAACACTTCCCTGCTTAGTTTAGGGTCTTAGTCATTGATTTTTGGGTCATGTTGAATAAAAATTAAATAAACTTTGTATATCCCCTGTTTCAGAAAGAAGGGATATTTGGGCTATTCTCAGTCAGAGTCAGGCCTGTTCCTATCTTATCACATCTGGTTTCAAAACCAAGGTAGTGATTGGACTGGTGACGGGGAAAATGTTAATCCCAAGGCTTTAAAATGGGACTGACGAATGGTAAATGGTAGTGATGGCCAAATGAAGCTTTCTAAAGCACTGAAGCTTGTATTGAAAAACGGTTCACTACTCGAAGCTTTTCAACACAGTCCTCTCTGGTGACATCTGGTGGCCAAAAATATGAAGAGCAGCTTGAATCCACAAAATAAAACCAACCGCTTCATCATGACTGCTCACTCTACAGAGTGGAATTCTGTCTGATATTGGGCCTCCGTTGTGTTGCTTTAAACGTGTATTTTTGGGGGGTTAAAAAAATGTGGTTTATTTGTTTAATAAATAATCTTGACCAGTAACCTCTCCTTGTTCAAACATGCACCATGGTGTGGTCTTTCTTTGCCTGTGACTTCTTGATGTTGGTAAATACAATAATTGAAAAATACCACATTACATATAATATACATATAATAATGTACAACACATTATGGAGTATGCTTCTGCTGTGAGGTCCTGCCTCCATGCACTTGTGCAAGTGCTAGACGGGTATATTTATAAATAATATTATATTAGGGAAATTTTCCTAGACATATTTTTGACCTGGGGGTAGAATTGATTGTGAAATGGAAAGGGAAAATGCTTATGAACTTGCAAATTAAAAACATGATGCATTTAAAGTAAACCTTTTTCATTTTTATTTAAGAAGAGAATTTGTTCTAGTGTGCGATGGCTGAACCTGTTCCTTTTCGTGGAGATCATTTCTCCTGCCTTAAGGAAATTCCCTTCACATGGCACAGAGGAGGCTGGAGTGCAGAGAAACTGGTAGAGATGCAGTTATACAGTCTATCTGGGCCACAAACTATCAGCTAAAGAGAATAAATAGATTAAATTACTGCACATTTGGCAGACTAACATTTTCAGATTAATTAAACAATAAAATATATATTTTTATAACATTACATGTAAAGAGTCAAGTGAAAGTTATTTAATGATATTTATATTATGAAAGCAGATTTTTTTGACATTTTAAGTTTTTTTCCCATTATAAGATAAAATAAACACGCACAAAACAAAAGCAAACGGCCAGAACACAAAGCTGGAAAACCCACCCGATTGACCAAAATCAACTCAAAATACTCCCACACAACAAAACCTTCTCTATTCCTGGCTGGCTTCAAGTCTCTCAGTGGAATGATCAGTGGTTCGCTATCTGTCACTCTTCTGCCCTCAGCTGAATGTCTCTATCCAGCTTATGCAGTGAGCTAAACATTAAATGGCTTCAGTAAACACTCAGGAGACCGCGTGGCATTCTTCAGAGCTTTACTGATCCTTATTTTTCTTTTTTGTAAAAAGATTATGCCTTTTCAAGGGCGTCAGATGCAGGAAATTACAGAGACACAGAGAAATGGACCTTCCCTGTCGAGCCCTGGGAGAAAACCACTGCTTGCGCTCTAACATGGCGCGACCCTGTCAACCCACTAGATGGCAGGCTTTGCCCAGACAAGATCAGGAATAAACATATTTTCTGACACGTTGCAACAGTTAATTACAGAACGAATGATTACGCCATATAACAAACTTAGAAAAAACATACCTTAGAAATAACAGGAGGGACAGAATACTCCCCGCCTGACGTCTGCAGGACGTCACACCAACTAAAGCTGAATCCCACTATTACAAAGGATATTAAGAGTCTTTCAGACTTAGCTCTTAGGTACCAGCAAGACGACTTCACTGATGGGTCTCAGGTACACTCTACATTCGCCACTGCGGATGATCTTGACTTCGATCTTCCTTACTCTGCCATCTTGACTGGGGAAGGTCTTTGTGACTAGCCCTAGTGGCCAGTCAATCCTGTTTTCTTGTCCCTCTTTGAGCAGGACCACATCTCCAACTTGTAGATTGGGCTTTGATGCCCTCCACTTGCGACGACCCTGTAGTCCGCTGAGGTACTCTCTCCTCCATCGTCCCCAGAAGACGTTGGCCAGGTACTGTACACGTCTCCATTGCGATCTAAACAGGTCCTGATCGTGGAACTGACCTGGTGGTACTGGGGGCGCACCAACCTTTTGTGTGAGTAGCATGGCAGGAGTGAGAATCTCAGGATGCTCTGAGTCAGCAGAAACTGTGGTAAGTGGCCTTGAGTTGACTATTGCAGTGACCTCTGCCATGAATGTCACTAACACCTCATGTGTGAGCTTTGCATTTCCGTGCTGCAGCAGCATTACGTCAAGGATCCGCCGACTGACGCCAATCATGCGCTCCCAAGATCCAGCCATGTGCGATGCATGTGGAGGGTTAAATTGCCACTCACAGCTTCTGTCTCCAAGATACGTGTTGATTTTGTCATTATGACAACCCTTCTTGTCGATTTGGAGTTCTCTGCAAGCACTCACAAAGTTTGTGCCGCAGTCGGATCTGAGTAGCTTAACAGCACCTCGCATGGCAACGAAACGGCGCAGAGCATTAATGAAAGATGAAGTGTCCATTGCTTCTATCACTTCGATATGTATGGCACGAGTGCTCATACACGTAAAGATCACTGCCCATCTCTTGGCCTCTGCTTGACCTCCTCGTGTCTTTCTGACTGTAACAGGCCACGGACCAAAAACATCTAGGCCCACACACGTGAAAGGAGGGTCTGTACACATTCTGTCTTCTGGTAGATCTGACATGATCTGCTCTTGTTGCTTGCCCCTTAATCTGCGGCATATGACACAGTTGAAGATGACACTACTGACGGCTCTTTTCCCACCCACAATCCAAAAACCTGCAGCTCTGATTGCCCCTTCGGTGAAGTGTCTGCCCTGATGACATACTTGTGCGTGAAAGTGTCTGATTATGAGCTGGGTTATGTGGTGTTTACTGGGAATGAGCATGGGGTGTGTCTCATCTGTTGACAGTTGAGCTCTTGCGAGCCGGCCACCGACCCTAAGAACTGCATCAGCGTCTATGTAAGGACTCAGCTTGCTAAGTGGACTTTGTGTGCGAATGGACTCACTCTGCTCCATGCGCTTGATGTCATCCGCATACACCTCTTTTTGAACTGCACGAATGATAGTAACCTTGGCCTGCTGGAGCTGTTCTTCTGTAGCATAGTTGTTGCACTTGTGCCATCCACGACATGCGCTCTCTGTTTCTCCTTTAAAGGACTTGGCAATGTGCAGCAGTCTGGCAATAGTTTTCAGCAGACGGCTCCAATTTGAGAATCTCTCGAACCTTGTGGTCCCGAGCTCTTTTTTTGACAGAAAGGTGGCACAGGATACGATATCTGGGCGCAGCTCAGTGTCGTTTTCAGGGCAAACAAGGTCAAAAGGTTCTTTCTGTATTTGTCGTTGGCCTGAATCTGTAAGGAAGGCAGGTCCGCTAAGCCATGTAGAGTGAGACAGATGCTCAGCGGGCAGTGCTCGTGTGGCATGGTCAGCTGGGTTTAGCTGTGTGGGTACGTAATGCCATTGGTGGGTCTGGGTAGAACGCCTAATGCGCTCCACACGGTTATGCACATACACATAAAAGCGTCTTTTTTCATTGAAAATATATCCAAGGACCACCTTCGAGTCGGTGTAGAAGTTCACCTCATCGATAGTAGTGTGAAGCTCCTGCTGGACCATTTCCGCCACTTCTACAGCCAGCACAGCAGCACAAAGTTCCAGTCTTGGAATTGTGATGTCTGGTTTTGGAGCCAGCCTGGCCTTTCCAAGAAGAAACCCAACTTCACTGAGCCCATTGCCTGCTGTGAGTTTCAGGTAAGCGACGGCTCCAACAGCTTTTGTGGATGCATCACAAAAAACATGCATTTCTTTTCTCTGAGATTCAGATAGTGAGATGGATGTATACATGCGGGAGATCTTGAGCTGTTGTAAGTGCTTTAGGGAATCTTTCCATTGCTGCCACTTGTCCTGTTTCTCCCTCGGCAGTGGTGCATCCCATTCGCTAATGTCCATAGAAATCTCTCTCAGAATGGAGCGGCCTTCGATGCTGACTGGCACAGCGAAGCCAAGTGGGTCATACAAACTGTTGATGACTGACAATACACCACGTTTGGTGAAAGGCCTGTCATTGATTTCAACTTGAAATGACAATTGGTCTGTCGACAGGTCCCAGCCTAACCCAAGGCTGCGTTGCATGAGTGGGGCGTGTTGTCCACGTTGGAGTTCCTGCGGGCCTGTGGCTAGATCTTCACTTGGGAAGGCACTGACGACTACAGGGCTGTTGGATGAGATCTTGTGAAGGCGGATGTTAGACTGAGCCAGCATCCTTTGTGTTCTGTGAAGGACGTCAATCGCCTGGGTCTCAGAGGGAAATGACTTTAGCCCATCATCTACATAAAAATGGTGCTCAATAAATTCCCTTACATCACGGCCATATTCTTTCTCTCCTTCCACAGCAGTTTTCTTGAGTCCATAGATAGCAACTGAGGGGGACGGGCAATTCCCAAAAACATGGACTGTCATGTGAAACTCGTCCACTTCTCCATCCAGGTCGTGATCGCGGAACCACAGGAAACGCAGATAATCACGATGGTCCTCTCTGACCGTGAAGTTGTGAAACATCTGCTCCACGTCGGCCATCACAGCATGTGGGTCACCTCGGAATCTGAGAAGCACGCCCACAAGGCTGTTATTGAGATCTGGGCCTTTACACAGCACTTGATTCAGAGACACATTTTCGAACTGGGCGCTTGAATCGAAGACTATTCTGATTTTTGCTGGCTTTTGGGGGTGGTAAACACCAAAGTGTGGGAGATACCAGCATTCTTGGTGGGGTTTGAGAGGGGGTGCCCTTTCTGCATGACCTTTGTCAAAGATCCTTTTCATAAACTCCACATAATGATCTTTCATCTCCGTCTTTCTCTTTAATGTCTTCCATAGGGACATGAGGCGGTTGAGAGCCTGCTCTCTGTTGTTGGGTAAGCGACGTCGGGGATGACGAAAGGGCAGGGGGGCGACCCAGTTATTTGCATCATCTTTAGCAAACTCTTTGTGCATAATGTTCAGAAACGTCTTATCTTCTGCAGAGAGTGCCATTTTGTCATCATCAGTAGTTTGTTGAAAGATGTGTTTGCCCAGTTCATCTTTGACCTGTGTGCTCTCAAAAAGGGGGCATTCTTCTGTGATCTTCACCTTTGTGTAGATTCTGTTGCCACAGGGAGAGAGAAAACTGGGGCGGCCATTATCCAGTATGTTAGTCTTGTAGGAGTTCACTGTGGGTCTGTGAGCTCCCGAGAGGCAAACATCCCCAACAATTACCCATCCAAGATCAAGCTTTTGGGCATAAGGTGCTTCATTGGGCCCATTTGCCTGGCGTCGAACCTTGTGAGCCTGAATTACATCACGGCCTAAGAGGAGGAGAATATCTGCCTCTGGATCAAGAGGGGGTATTTGTGCGGCTATGTGAGCTAGGTGATGATGAGCAGCTGCAGCTTCTGGGGTGGGTATCTCACTCCTGTTATCAGGAATCTGATTACACTCTGTCAGTGTTGGTAGTGGTATGGACACTTTTCCGTCAACACCCTCAATGACAAAGCCGTGAGCTCTACGGCCTGTTTTGTTCGTTGTGCCAGAGCATGTTTTCATTGTGTATGGAAAGGCTTCACCATGTACATTAAACATGTCAAAAAAGGGAGAACGAGCCAGTGACACATTACTTTGGTCGTCTAAAATTGCATACATTTTCGTTTTCATTTGAGGGGCTGTGCTGTGATATACTTTCACCATGCAAATTTTAGAACAAGACCGTCCTTGTTGTCCCTGTCCACATACCTCAGTGCAGTTAGATGTAGTCACTGTGGAGCTCGGGATGTCTGGCTCCCCGCCGTGTGCCTCTGGTGTAGAATCAAAGCTCCCACTTGTCCAAGAGGGTGGCCCGGCATGCATGGCGGAGATGTGGGTATCGCTTTTGCACTCCAGACAACGAATATCAGCTTTACAGTCTTTGGCCCTGTGTTCTGTTGATGAGAGACACTTGTAACAGATCGAGAGCCCTTTGAGCAGACTTTTCCGCTCATCCAGTGTTTTCATCCTAAACCCTCTACATTTTGCAAGTGAATGGGGCTTCATGTGTACTGGACACTGTTTGTCGGGATCAAGAGAGTGAGTGTTAGATTTGTTGCTGGGTGTGCCAACCTGTGTTTTGTTTGCTGTTAGCGGGGCTCTAAAATGTGATTGTCTCACCAGTGGCCTTTCTATCTTCATGTGCCCAGTGCTGTAATTTTGTAGGATGAAGCTGGGGTCAGTTTTCATTTCAGCATTGCTATTTACGAACTGGACAAAGTAGGAGAAAGGCGGATAGTGCACTCTGTGTTCTTTCTTATACTTGGACCCCTGTTTGATCCATGACTCTTGCAGGGTATGTGGGAGTTTTTCCACAATTGGGTTTATGCCTCTTGGAGTGTCGAGAAAGCTGAGGCCTGGCAGATATCCTTCGTTTTTTGCTGCTTCAAGTTCCAGGAGGAGATCTGCAAGTTCCTGAAGAAGGTGATTGTCTCTCGGAGTAACTCTGGGAAAGCTCTCTAGGCGTTTGAACAGAGAAGCTTCAATAACTTCTGATGAGCCATAAATCCTGTCTAGCCTTTGCCATAAACGCTGCAGACCTGTTTCTGGATTGTTAACATGGACAGCCCTGATTCTCAGAGCATGCTGGAGAGACTCCCCACTAAGCCACTTAGTAAGCAGATCAAGTTCTTCACTGCACTTTAGGTTTAAATCTTCAGTGGCATTGTGGAACATAGATCTCCATGCTAGATAAGTCTCTGGCTTGTTATCAAACACTGTCAGTCCTGCTGTCAGTAGGTCACGACGTGAGAGGAGGGCAACGAGGTCTGATACATCTGCTTGTCGTTGTGGTGTGGCTGCTCCAACATGGTTGGACCAATGGGGAGGTGGAAGTTTGAGCTGCCAAACGGGTGGAGAACTGGGGGGGTACCCACGCGCAGCTGCTGCTGATATGTCTGGCCCTGTAGTGTGGGTGTTGTCTAAGTCACATTTTTGCTCTCTACTGTGTTTTGACTCACCTTCCATATTAGTGTTGTTGTGGAAGTGGGTATCTACATACTCTTGAGTGCGGCTGACAGCCGCAGCTATTGTGGCAGGGATGTCTGATGGCTTCACAGACTCTGCTTGGTCCAGAACTGCAGCCTCTAGGACCCTTGCGGCTGCATGTGCTGCTTCTGCTTCTCCCTCCTGCTTCAGAGCATTTAGCGCTGCCTCCATCCGGGCCTTTTCGACCTCCATGTCTATTTGGCATTTGGCATATTCTGCTCTTGCTCGAGCAGCTTCGGCTTCAGCTCGTGCTCGTGCTGCAGCAAGGCTTGCTGCTGAGCTGTTTGACCGGCGTGAAGCTGCTGATCTGCATTCCGACCTGACTTCCAGCTGTGAAAGCTGCGAGGTGTCTCTGTGGTTGGACATGATTGCTGTCGCTGGAGTGGAGTGTCTCAGGATCCTGGCAGTGCACTTGATGCGTGGACAATCTTTTTACTCTTCTGCCCTCAGCTGAATGTCTCTATCCAGCTTATGCAGTGAGCTAAACATTAAATGGCTTCAGTAAACACTCAGGAGACCGCGTGGCATTCTTCAGAGCTTTACTGATCCTTATTTTTCTTTTTTGTAAAAAGATTATGCCTTTTCAAGGGCGTCAGATGCAGGAAATTACAGAGACACAGAGAAATGGACCTTCCCTGTCGAGCCCTGGGAGAAAACCACTGCTTGCGCTCTAACATGGCGCGACCCTGTCAACCCACTAGATGGCAGGCTTTGCCCAGACAAGATCAGGAATAAACATATTTTCTGACACGTTGCAACAGTTAATTACAGAACGAATGATTACGCCATATAACAAACTTAGAAAAAACATACCTTAGAAATAACAGGAGGGACAGAATAGTCACCATCAAAACACCACAAATCCCGCAAATGATTCACTTCCTTATAAACCATTGAATCAGACACCGAAGCAGTTAGGCTCTAAATGAAGCTTCGGACGTCACTGATCACGTGACTCTGGCCAAACGAATCAAGCTTCGACACAGTGCTTCTGAAGCAGTGTGTTGATTTTTTTGACACACGCACCGGAGCGTCAGCTTCAAGCGGGCCATCACTAGTAAATGGTAGCTGTATCCATCTTTTATTCTGCTTGTTGACACTGGTATTTTTAAATTTTAATTTGGTCATTATCAGTAATTTGCTTCATAACTAAAAATGTTTTCGTGTAGCCATTTTGTCACATCACATTAGTGCTTTCTAAGTAAATTGCAGCCAGTTTTAGTACAGTGGGAGTGAACACTGGTCTGTAGGTAGGCCCTAGTGTGGCTGTAGCTGGTGAAATGAAACTGTACTCCTAAGGTTGTCTATTTAATGTTTTTTCTCTATGCTGGTCTCAACGTTTCTCTCATATAATACACAAAACCTATTTAGAAGATTAATTTGTTAATTTGTATTCAGTGGTAACGACCAGGTTATGTATTTGAGCCCATTATTCTTTAACAATGGGACTGTGTGTGCAGTCTAAGTCCATTGCAACTAACATGGTGGTAAGTAGACAAGTAGAGGCTGCCCACCTTGTCAGAAGTTGTTTTTTGTGTTGATTTTGCAATAACTCAATAAAATCCTAAATATCTACATTTTTGTTGCTCTTTAGTTTCTTTATCAGGGAAAGCTCACCTGTCCTTTTTTGATTTTTGGCCCAGTTTACTCTGTACTAGAGAAAGGTTACATGAGACTGGGAAGCATTTTTTTCATACCTCCATTAAGGAGATATTTCTCCATTAGATACTATTACCTCTCTCTTGCTTCCTCAAAGGAAAACACTGTAAGGTCTTGTAATTAGTCAGTGACAAACATTTGTCTATTTCAGTGTTACTGGCTGTTTACAAGCTGAGAATATTTTCATTTATGAAATAAACTCTAGTAAACATTATTTTTGACTGTTATTTTCAGTAGAGATGATTCTTGTACACACTGTCCTGAGGTTTATTTCACTAAAAATAATTTTACAAATAAGAAAATATTTTTATTTGTTCCTTGGTGTTAATATTACTGGACTTGTAGCAGAGAGTTTGGCCCACAGCTACATCAGCCTGGAGACTGCTGCTCCCTAAGCATCACACACACTTAATGTCCTGGGAATAAAAGAGTGCCCTGGATTAATGGTCATTAGTCCAGTAATCATCATGTTTACTTGATAATCTTTTATTATATTATTATCTTCTGTTAGTAATAGCATGCTAATCATGTTTGCAGGGAGTTGTCTCAAAAGAAAGGTCTCCAGAGAAGTTTTTTTTTCTTTCAACAAAAACACACAACTCAGTCATGCATGATGTTTGCTTTACTTTTATTATATACTTGCTATTATTTCCATTTTAATAGTACAATCATTTAAAATAATTCACCAAAACAAAGAATATTGTAACCATAAATATACATTAATTAGTGTGAAAATGCATCTTTCAACATATTCATAGCCACAAATCGACCAGATGGAGTTCGCCATTTTGCAAAATAACGTTTTATGCATGTGGCTAAAAACTGGCCACATATGTAGTAGACTAAAGATGGAGCAGATGTCATAGGTTCCTGAGGTGTGATTTTATTTCATGCTTGCACCTTCAGACTTAAGATGTAGAGGATCATACCTATGTTTGAGAAGGGTTCCCTTTCACCAAAGAAGCAAAAACATGCAGGAAACATGCCACACGACAGTCATCTTCATAAAATGTCATCTTTGTCTTCTTCACCTCATTCGTCACGTCATCTCATGAATGGAATCAGGGCTCTGACACACAAAAATGTGAATAAATGTGCTACTTTATTCCTGATATTGTCATTATTTTGATTCTCAGACGATTAAACATGTGACCCTTCAGAATTCCGGCAACAAGCCAGATAAACAACAATAACTGGGCTTTTCTTGAGTGGGCAAAAGGTGTCCCCCAGGGTTCTATTTTGGGATCTGCTTTATTTTCTGTTTTATACATGATTTGGGTAAAAGCTTTCTAGAAAAAATAAATCTTTATGCTGATGACACTGTCATATAAACATTTGCACCCTCTGTAGAGCAGGCAGTGAATGCATTTCACTTATTACAATCCATTTTTCTGCATTTAAAATTGGTTTTAAATGTTCATAAAACAGAATTACTATATACTATATTACTATATTGACTTTGCAATTTTCTCTGTAAAGGATGTGGTATTAAGGGTGTGCGACTATCGTAGTGTGTAGTGTGTTGCAGATCAGTTTATTGAGTCTGTTATATCTGCAACCCTCAACCTTCTGCCCCATCATGCAACAGCATAGAGAATTGTTCTGAAATGTTCAGTGTAATAATAAGTGTACTTCCATGTCTGTGCTTCCTTGCCCTCCCTAACTAGGGCAAAAAATGGCTCCACCTGGGGAGAGCAATTGGCACAAATCCATAGTTTCCTTCTCTCTGGATATTCTTTTTATAATGAAACGAAAGCTGCTGCTGTGTGTGGATGAACAGCAACCCTGAGTATAAATAAAAGATGCTGAAAAGCAGAAAAATGTCATCCGGTCTGCCATGGTCATTTACAAATACCAATTAGTGTCTCCAATAGGACATGGATTGTCCAGCATTTTGGCTAAACTAAACTCAAAGATGTTCAAAGGATGACCGGAGGGCAGAGGGGAACTGTTTTGGCCACTTGGTGAATGTTACCCTGAAGCTCTGGTGTCATATGGAAACTATGAATTGTCCTACTGGGAGAGTTCATTGCTGAAATGGGCACAATCAGTGACAGCTTCTTGGGGTATGATTATGAAGAAAGGTCTGGCTGATCTGAACCTGAGGGGTATTCTGTTCTTGGACTCCTTTGCAAACTACAGCTTGTCTATAACAAACACAATGCTTAAATATAAGGGTATTCATAGATGAGCATGGCACCAGGACACATTAGGCCATAGGTTGATGATCGATTTTGTAATAGTTTCACCAAATTTGCAGCTGGATGTTCTACACTCTGGAGAACAACATGATACAAGATAATTAACAAGACCGACGACGGAATGGAGCAAGTGTCAACCACCTCCTCTACATGGATGACATCAAGCTGTATGGCAGGAATTACCCATACCACTAGGATCAACATGAACGATATCAGAATGTTGTTTTGACTTGGAAAGTGTAGTTGATTTTTTTATATGAAAAGTTGAGAATGTGGAAATTCAAATCCAATTTTGGACCACTTAAGAAACATTTGAATTTCCCTTGAGAAGAATAAAAAGGTTATTATCCTCTACAATTCTGAAAACCTGTGGAATTTATGGTAGTTAAAACAAACAAAAAACTCTGCCAAAGAGGAAGACTGCCATTGTCTCTAACTCTGGACCTCAAGTTTAGCCACGCCCACCTCATTCTCCTCCTCGGTGCTGCAGCCATAAATACCAGCAAAAGAGTTTGTCTTGTTTAGTTGGGAGAAGTAGCTGAACTTATTGTTATGTATTCTTAGCATGTGAAGAATCTCTGGAATTGAATCTTGTAAAGTATAAACCTGCTTGCTTTTTGTTTTGTGATTCCTGATGTTTGATTATTATTAGTTTGTCTTGTTCATTTCTTAAGCTCTTATAAGCCAAATTGTGTTGATATCTGGTGAGCACAGTAACAGGGTCATTGCAGCAGATTTCAATGCAAGACACCCTACGAGACCACCCATCTCCCATGCTACAGTTAGCAAACTGCTTGCTAAGTTTCGTAAAACTGGTTCAGTGTTGGATTTGCCAAAATGTGGACGCAAGAAAACTGTCACTAATGAAGAAACATCAGTGGCTGTCCTAGCTTCATTCAGCAAGAGCCCACAGCGTAGCACTCGCCGCATGTCACTGGAGAGTGGCATTAGTTGAACATCCCTTCGGCGGATATTAGCTACTCACAAATGGCACCCTTACAAACTCCAGCTACTGCAGCATCTCAACGAGGATGACCCAGATCGGCCCACAGAATTTGTAGAATGGGCAAAACAAAAATTGGAACAGGACCCTCAGTTCACGCAGAAGATTTTGTTCAGTGATGAGGCAAACTTTTATGTGAATGGTGAAGTTAACAAACAAAACCACCGCTATTGGTCTGACACTAACCCACATTGGATGGATCCCTCCAAGACTGTTGGAACAACAAAAGTGATGGTTTGGTGTGGTATATGGGGTACAACGATAGTGGGTCCATTCTTCATCAATGGAAACTTCATGGCCACTGGATATTTGAAATTGCTACATGATGATGTGTTTCCCTCTTTATGCACTAAAGCTGGCACATTCCCTGAGTTTTTCCAGCAAGATGGTGCACCACCACATTATGGGTGCCAGGTCCGAGCATTCCTAGATGAACAGTTTCCTGGAAAGTGGATTGGTCGTCGTGGGCCAGTTGAATGGCCCCCAAGGTCTCCCGATCTGACCCCCTTAGACTTTTATCTTTGGGGTCATCTGAAGGCAATTGTCTATGGTGTGAAGATGTGCAGCACCTGAAACTATGGATACTGCATGCCTGTGCTGGCATTTCTCCTGCAGTGTTGCTATCAGTGTGTGAAGAGTGGGAGAAGAGGGTTGCATTGACAATCCAACACAATGGGCAACACACTGAACACATTTTATAAGTGGTGAGAAACTTGTAAATAACTCATGAAAGAATAAAGTTAGGTTGAAACCAAGCACACCATTGTTTTTCTTGTGACATTACCAATACGTTTGATGTGTCACATGGCCCTCTTCCTATTGAAAAAAACAAAAGTTGTATCCAAGATGGCCGATTTCTAAATGGCCACCATGGTCACCACCCATCTTGAGGAGTTTGCCCCCTCAGATATACTAATGTGCCACAAACAGGACTTTAATATCACCAACCATTCCCATTTTATTACGGTGTATCCATATAAATGGCCCACCCTGTATATTGCTGCCGTGTCACTAGCTGACAGTTCAAAGGTTTTAGAATTCATACAGTTTAGGAATTCTATATTTCTATTTCTATATTTTCTACCACAGTCAAAGGAAAGCAATCTTATCCTGTCTTTAGCCTACAATACTTTTGAAGGAGCAAATTAATGTTTCTCTCTAAGAAAGAAAATTAACAACATTTATCGAGAATAAAAAGTCTCTTTTTTAAAAAAAATGGGAAAAGTGTGCCATTTTAATAATTGTTCATTAAGGGATGGATTCTTACATGAGGAAATCAGACAACAGTCTGATAATTATGTTACATTAATTTTATAACAAGAGTTTGTTGCATTTTTGTTTAAAACATGTCCCTTTGAAAAATTATTTCAAATGATAAAATGCTTTTACTACTTTAGCAGTGTATTTGGGATCCTTGTTTTGCTGAAAAATGAAGATGTTGCCAAACATTCCCTGTGCAACCTCCCCACTGCTGCCCCACAGACTTTATGTAAAAGTTTGACAGCTTCTGGGTCTGAAAGTGAAGTGCCTTAAACCTGTATTCTTTTAAATGGCCCCTGGAGGGTGATGTCAAGGTCAAGTTCAAGTTTATTGTCATATACAGAAAACATTGTAGCAACATTTACCCGTAATGAAACTCTTAGACTCGTGTTCCCCAACCCTGCATGAACATATAGTTTACAGGTATATTTAAAAACAACAACAACAACAACAACAATAATAATAATAATAATAATAATAATACTTATAATAGTATTAAAATGTAATAAAATAATACAAGTGTTAAAATGTTAAGAGAATTTAAAACAAATAGTTTAGTATTTACAGTTTGTGTAAAACTGTGCAGTGAGGATTTTCTTTTCAAGACCCTCAAAGCACTTTACAATTCCACTATTCATTCACGCTCACATTCATACACTGGTAGAGGCAAGGTACAGTTGTAGCCACAGCTGCCCTGGGGCAGACTGACAGAAGAGAGGCTGCCATATCGCGCCATTGGCCCCTCTGGCCATCACCAGTAGGCGGTAGGTGAAGTGTCTTGCCCAAGGACACAACGACCAGGACAGACAGAGCTGGGGATCGAAATGGCAACCTTCCGGTTACAAGATGAGCTTCCCAACCCCCTGAACCACAGTCGCCCTAATAACAGTAAAACACAAAACCTACAGTTTAGTTTTACACAAAACCTATAATAACAGTAAAACACAAAACCTCATTTAAAATTAAAACTAATATTTAGAAGATTAATTTATTATGTTGTATTCAGGGCTAAAGAGCAGGTTATGCATTTGAGTGCATGATTCTTTAACAATGGGACTTTGTGTGCAGTCTGAGTCCATTCTGTGTGACTAGGATGGTGGCAAGTAGACAACTAGAGGTTACCCACCTAGTCAGAACATTTTTTGTGTTGATTTTGCATTAACTCAAAAAAAAGCTCTTTAGTTTTGTAGTTGTTTTATCAATGAATTATCAATCATTTCTTTGCTTTTTGGTCTACTTTATTCTGTAAAAGTTACATAAGATTGGGGAACTTTTTTCATTAAATATCTCCGGTAAGGAGATATTTCTCCATTATAGACTATTATCTCTCACTTGGGTCCTCACATGTAAGCATCTTAAGGTTTTCTAATTAGTCAGTGACAAATATTTGTCTAATTCAATGTTACTGGCTGTTTACAAGGTGGGAATAATTTCATTTATGAAATAAGCTCTAGTATACATTAGTTTTGACTGTTATTTTCAGTAAAGATGAGTGTTGTACACATTGACCTGAGGTTTATTTGAATACAAATATATTTAAAAATAACAAATGCCCACAGAAAATATTTTTCTTTGTTCCTTAGTGCCTGATGTTAGTGGACTTCGAGCAGAGAGTTTAGCCCACAGTTACATCAGCCTGGAGACTGCTGCTCCCTGAGCATCACACACACACTTAATGTCCTGGGGATCAAGGAGTGCCCTGGACTAATGACCCTGAGGCTTAATCATCATGTTTACTTGATAATCTTTTAGTATATTTTTATCTTCTGTTAGAAATAACATGCTAATCACATGTGCATGGAGTTGTTGTGAAAGAAAGGTCTCCAGAAAGGTTGTTTGTTTTATTTCAACATATACACACAAATCAGTCATGCATGATGTTTACATCTTTAACTGAAGTCAGGGCTCTCACAGACAAAAATTTACATAAATGTGGTCATTTATTCTTGATATTATCATTGTTATTAATACTCAGGGGATTAAACATGCAACATTTCAGATTGGACATGCAACCTCTAATTTCCTCTGACCGTGGTTCAGGGGGTTGGGAAGCTCATCTGTAACCGGGTGGTTGCCGGTTTGATCCCCAGCTCTCTCTGTCCTGGTCGTTGTGCCCTTGGGCAAGACACTTTACCCTACCGCCTACTGGTATTGGCCAGAGGGGCTGATGGCAGCCTCGCTTCTGTCAGTCTGCCCCAGGGCAGCTGTGGCTACAACTGTGGTTTGCCTGTACCAGTGTGTGAATGTGAGAGTGAATGAATAGTGGAATTGTACAGCGCTTTGGGTGCCTAGAAAAGCGCTATATAAATGCAATCCATTATTATTATTATTACTCGTTACTTCAGTAATGAGTAATCTAACTAATTACTATTTCTATCATTACAACGCTGTTACCTTTACTAACAAGAGACCTGCAGGTATCAGGCTTGGGATGTTCTCCTTTATAGTGGACAGAAATTATTTTTTGGAGTGGCACAAATCATTTGTGTGGCATCTTATTTAATGAAGAACACCTGATTGTTATGTAAATAATTTGAAATGATTATTTAAAAAAAAAAAGGTAGAAGGTAAATGGCTGCAAATAACTTTGTTTGCAAAAATTGTGCATAGGATTTTAAAATTTACAGTTTATATTTACATTTAAAGTTATGAAATATGATTCATTAAACATGTTTGTAGTTGTTAGAGTAAAAAGTATAACTTTTTCTATTCTGAGTTTATGTTTTTTTCTGATTTTAGATCAGTTGTGCTAATACAGTATGTCAAACTGAAAACATAAATGTAATTTATGTTTTCGCGAGGTTGTGCTGAAAAGAATGATACCAAACTAGGCAAAGTAAATAGTTTTTAAAGGTGAAATGTAGAGGGAAAATCAAAAGTAGTCATTGGTGGTTCAGGCCGAGCTGGATCGGATAGCGGTGTAGAGGTGGCAGAGGCTGGACCAGGCGAGGCGGAGGCTGGACCAGGCGAGGCGGAGGCTGGACCAGGCGAGGATGGTGCTGGACCAGACAGCGGCGTGGCAGCTGCGGAACCAAACAGCGGCATGGCAGATGCGGATGGTGACGCTGCAGGTGACGGTGTGAAAGCTGCAGGCGATGGAGCAGGTGTTGGCACTGAAGGCAAGGGTGTTGTAGCAGCTGCCGGAAGAACTGCAGGCGACGATGAGGAAACCGTAGGTGATGGAGCAGTTGGTGGCACTGCAGGCAACGGTGATGGCTGGACGGGCTCCTCGGACCCTCCAGCGGAAGCAGGCTGCTGAACGAGCCCCTCGGACCCTCCAGCGTAGGCAGACACAGGGCCAGCAGCCATGAGGGCTGTGACAGACACAAAACAGAACCAGCAGGTTTAGGGGACCCCTGGCAGGGACAGAACAGCACCAACAGGTGCGCAGGTCTCTGGCAGGGACAAAACAGAACCAGCAGGTGCGGGGACCTCTGGCAGGTTTGACGCTGACTGGAGCTGAGTAGCACATTGGTTTGTCTCAAGCAGCGACAGCAGGGTGCAGTCCTCTGCTGGCTGAAAGAGTTCTCCAACACACCCAACAGAGGACGAAGGTAGATGGGTGACCTCACTAGAGCTCTCAGCGAGTGCTGACGGCTGAGACTGCTCAGTTGAGTTCCCAGGTGAAGCTGCTGGCACTTGCTTCTTAACCTCTAGGGGTCAGGGGTCCAGAGTTGGCTGGTGGCTGACACCCAGCCTCTGGGGCGGCCCAGGAGGAAAAAAACTGTCTCTATGAAGGCCAGCTTTAGAGAACCAGCAGATGTTATTGTATAGTGTGTTCCCTGCTTAGGATGAGACGGTGAGGATGGTGGCTGAATCAATGAGTGGGCTGACAGCTGAGCTAGCGGCAACTGAACAGGGGACTGAGCTAGCGGCAACTGAACAGGGGACTGAGCCAGCGGCAATTGAAGTAATAGTTGAGGTGAAAATGGTGGTGGAGTTAGCGACTGAGCTACAGGTAGCGGGGCTGAAGACTGAGATACAGAGATCAGAGCTAAGGGCTGACCTACAGGGAGCAGAGAGGATTGTGGTGGAGGTGTAACAGGAGGTGGAGTGGCTGACTGGATGGGTGACAACACTGGAGGCCAAACTGGTGGTAGCTGAGCAGGTGACACTGCAGACTGAGCTAGTGGCAGCTGAACTGGAGGTTTGGGAGACTGAGCTGAGGGTAGCTGAGCCGGGGATTGATTAGGTGATAAATAGTTCTTATTGTCTTTTGCTGTACAAAACACAACCCCAATAAGTAATCAGTCCTACAGTTCAAATCAGAAATATTGTCCGTCCTACTCACCACAGCCGGCCGCTCTGAAATCCTGGGATCCGACTGTGGCGAGGGGCGTCGACGGCGTGAGCGCTTCTTCCTGTTCGAAGGCTGGGCCGACGGGCCGGGCAGAATATCCTCCGTCGGGCCAAGTAGCAAAACATTAGTTGCTAGACGAGAAGTGGGGGCGGGGAAACAAGGTGAAGCTTGTCCAGAAAGAAACCCTGTGCGAGCGGGTGAAGTAAGTAAGTAAGTAGGTAAGTAAGTAAAGTTTATTTATTAAGCGCTTTTCACAGACAGGCAGTCACAAACCACTGTACACAAATATTAAAATAAACAATACAATCAATAGACATTATACACAATGTAAAAGGTTAAATGTAAATAATGCAAAAAATATAAACTAAGTAGATCAACAAAAGGCTTGTTTGAACAGAAAAGTTTTTAACTGCTTTTTAAAAGAATCCAAAGAGTCAAGCAAACTTAATTGTAGTAGTAAACTGTTCCACAGCCTTGGTGCAACAGGCTGAAAGTGTCATGATCCTGGGTCTTTTGACACAGCGTTTTGTGTTTTCTATTGTTGTGATGTATTTTGGTTCTGGTTTTCTATTTCTTTAGGTTTTGTTCTTCCTCAGTTTAGTGTTTAGTCTTTTCTGCCTGTGTATTCCTGTGTCAAGTCCCCTTGTCTCGTTATGTCCAATTACTCCCAGCCGTGCCTCCCTCCTGTTTCCCATTCCCTGATTGCCCTGTGTGTATTTAAGCCCTGTGTTTTCTCGTGTGCGTTGCTGGTTCGTCTGGGTATCTCCCTCCGTCATCGCTGGTTGTCTTTCTATGTGTCCCTGCATCTCTGTGCGTCTCTAAGTTTCAGGTTTGTTTTCTATGCTTAGTTTTTCCCAGTTTAGGTTTTACTCAGTTCTGTTTTTCGCCACCCTCGCCTTTGTTTGTACATTACTCTCCTTAAATAAACCTAGCTCCCACCAGCAAGAGCCTGCATCTTGGGCCCTTCATTAACCGTGACAGAAAGGCTCTGTCTCCTTTTGTCTTCAGTCGTGTACGGGGAACAACCAACAGACTCTGGGTCTGTGAGCGGAGACGACGAGCAGCAGTGTATTTTATAAGAAGCTTTGATAAATAATCTGGGGCCTGGCCATTTAGTGCTCTGTATGTTAAAACAAGAATTTTAAAGCGAATTCTAAACTCTATTGGGAGCCAATGTAAAGACTATAAGATGGGAGTAATGTGAGCACGTTTGGTAGAACGAGTTAGTAGTCTGGCTGCTGCATTTTGTATTGCCTGGAGGCGAGAGAGAGATTTATCCAAGTGTGGTAGCACGAGGTGGGAATAAAATAAATACTCTTCACAGTTTGAAAGACAACGCCACCCTGGGAATTTCACCCAGAAAATACTAGAAGTAACACTAATCACCAGAAAGGCGCTTAGGTTTGTTTATATTCAGTACAGAGACGAGGTTCAATGATAAAACATTTAACAATTTATTAATAATTATTTAAAACGGCATATAAAAGCACAATCATAAATATCAATATACAAACATTCTAAAAAAAGAACATTCAGAGCCGAGGCTTACCAGTGGAGGGGCCGGGATACCATGCACCAACTCAAAAAAAGAAAAGAAAACCCACCCATACACCGGTGCAGCAGCACCCACTCACACTAATAAACTAAAAAAAAGACAGGTGTGTAACACTCAAAAGATCCCGCCACCAAGGCACCCCCAGTCTCCTACACGTCAGGCCCTCCGCATCTGAATAAAAGAAAAAAAGAAAATATAATATATTACAACAAAACTAATATGCAGCGCTTGGGGATAACCCAACTGCAGGACCACACTGGTGATCCGCAGCTAGAAAAAGGGCCTTCCACCAGTGGCGTAACAAAAACCCAAACTACAAATCAAAACAACTGAAAAACAAACATACAACCTAAATAAAACTTTGGACGGAATCGCCGTATTGCTCCAACTTGCCGTCTGCCCGACTATAAGTTAATCATCCAGTCAATCAATGTGCACGCCAGCCGACTCCCGTAGCCGGCATGCATGTGGCCGCTGTCCACGCCGACGTCCAGTAAGGCTACTGGTCGCTCACTAAGGCCCACACTTCCAAGTAAACAGCGTCACAAATCATGAACGGAGTGGCTCATAGGAGGCTTCTACAGCTACGACCAGCCGCGATGAAGGCTTCAGAAGGGTAATCCGCAAATGATCTCTGTAACACCAAGGGAAGTCAGGTGACCAAAAAGGAGATTACAGGTAAGCGATTCAGGAATGCTCAAATGGCCACTATTTATACTAGTGCCCCCCTAATGTGCCAGGCCGAAAGTGGGTTGAACCAAGACATAACATTCATCCTGCCACACAAGCTAGTGAACAGGGAATTACAGTAATCTAAGCGTGATGATACAAATGCATGAATGAGTTTTACCAGTTCAGCTGAAGACACCTTATGTCGCAGTTTAGAGATGTTTCTTAAATGATAGAAACAGGAATGAGACAAAGATTTTACATGAGAGTCAACGCCCAGAGAAGAGTCAAATATTACTCCAAGATTTCGATTATTTGACTTGACAGAAGGACAGAAAGTGGCAAGAACCTGACTAATTTTAGAATGTAGCTCAGGAGGAGCTATGATCATGGTCTCTGTCTTGTTAGCATTTAGAACGAGGTAGTTGCTTGAAAGCCAATCAGAAACCTGAGTTAAGCACTGGACTAAGGTGGACAGCCTATCCAGCTGATGAGGCTTAAAGGACATATGCAGCTGAATGTCATCAGCATAAAAATGATAAGATAGGTCGCATATAAAAAGAAAATAATAATGGACCTAAAACTGAACCCTGTGGAACCCCACAGGTCTATCTGATAAATAGGAAGAAAACCAGTCTAGGGCAGAGCCAGATATACGAGCCAAAACCTTAAGCCTGTTAAGTAGCATTTTGTGGTCGATGGTATCAAAGGCTGCGCTAAGATCAAGCAAAAATGATCCCAGAACAATTCCCTGCATCAGATGCCATTAATAGATCATTATAGACTTTTAAGAGAGCGGTCTCTGTAGAGTGCTGCTTTTGAAAGCCAGACTGACAAGGGTCAAGAATGTGTAATTTACATAATAGGGACCTGAACTGATTTTCAACAATTTTTTCTAGTAATATACTTAAAAATGGCAGTTTTGAAACAGGTCGATAATTACTAGTGGAGCTAGGATCAAGATTCAGTTTTTTTTAATAGAATAATAGAAGTGAGCTGAATAACCAGGGGAGACCCAATACTAAGCGCTGTAGCCGATTAGCTATGGCTTGGCGAAATTCTTCCCCCTTGTGCTCCAGCCATAAATTGATTAATCTGTCCACCGAGTAAATGATATCCTCCCAGAGATTCTCGGGCAGGTCGAATGCTGCTGGGTCCATTGTGGCTGGTTCATACTGTCACGTCCGCAGTGGCAGACGAGTGGAGGTTGGAATAGGACCCAAGATACAAGCGCTGACTTTGATGAGAGTGAGCTTTATTGAGATGGTGATAGAACAAACAACAAAGGAGGTGGCAAGTGCTGAACCTGAGATAAACTAGACTGGGAAAAACTAACACAAGCAGACCTGAAATGGAGACGCTGGGAGACTCGGGGAACCAACATAGGATGACACAGGGAAAATCCGCAGACCAGAGAACAAAACACCATATAACACAGACGAACCAGCAACAGGCAGGAGAACTCAAAGGGATTAAATACACACAGCAGTAATCAAGGGATGGGAGACAGGAGGGGAACACTGGGAGGATTGGTTGCTGAAGAAATCACAGCTGACAAGACGGGGGAAACCTAAACTGAACAAACTCACATAAGACAAGGACCTTCAGTATAAAACAGGAAACTAAAAGACACAGGACCAGACAAGACACACGAGCAGACACAGTGACACCATGGACAGACAGAGGGAACATAGGCAGGCATAAAACAAAACTCTAACACATAGCAAACCTAAACAAAAGACATAGCAGAATAAACAAGAACATAGAATAATATAAAGAAATACAAAACGCTGAGTCGTCAGACTCAGGACCATGACAGTAATTGAATCTTGAATCTTGTAAAGTATAAAACTACTTGCTGTTAGTTTTTGATTGCTAATGTGGACATTGTGCAACAGCTGCTGAGAAAGAACGTGCAATAATCAAATAACATAAACAGAAATATATATTATAATAGAAACGTTGCTCAGCCATATTGATGTAATATAAAATATATATATATATTACTGATCCATCTCATTCACTGTATGATATTAAGCAGAAAATAGGAAAGTCAAGTTAGATTTTTTCATTTGTGCTGGCTGCTTGGAAAATGTTGGAGCTTTAAAATACATGTATTTTGTAATAATATTGTTCTGGTACCTCTTGATATGTGTGGCCAACACAGTCCTTATTGTGGTCATACATGTGGACAGAAGACTGCATGAGCCAATGTATATACTGCTCAGCAATTTATGCGAGAATGAAATAAATGCCAGCACATCACTTTATCCTTTTCTGCTCTCACAGATGTTTTCAGACAGTCATGAAGTGACCCTGCCGTGGTGTTTTCTGCAGATGTGTTGTTTATACACAGGTGCACCTGCTGAGTTTAACAGCCATGGCCAATGACAGATATGTCTCAATCTGTCATCCATTACGCTATAATGTCATTATGAAGACAGAGAGAGTGTTTAAGATCATTCTGCTTGTGTGGGTTTTTTCATTTCTTATTTTCATACTCTCATTTTCATTCATCTTCAGTTTGAAGTTTTGTGGAAATATTGTTGATAATGTGTATTGTGACCACAAATTAATATATAAACTTTCATGTTCAGCTTCAGTCCAAGGCTCTATATCTATCATATTCTTTGTCATAATTTCATACCTTTCAGTCTCATTTCAGTCTCTTATGTGAAAATTTTGAGAGTTTGTCGAAAAACAATTCAAGAAAACAAGCAGAAAGCTGTGACTACTTGCACCCCTCAGATCGTCTCTCTGTCAAACCTGTTTGTTGGGTGTATTTGTTACTCTATTGACTTCAGGTTTTTAGTTTCTCTGGTACCAGATGAATTCTGTGCAATCTTGGCTATATACCTCCTCATTTGTCAACCAATGCTCACCCCATTTCTGTATGGATTTAATTTGCCAAAGATAAGGCAATCATGTAAAAGTTTTCTGTTTCTGAGAAAATAAATATCTTTGTTCAGTAAAATACAGTCTCTGTTGTCTGGTGCAGAAACATAAAGCAACTGATTTCAGTGTCTACACACACACACACACACACACTTAACACCTGATGTTCGGCCCCAGGCTGCTTTACTAACTTGGCAAAAATCTGTGACATGAAATTATTTCATTGGTCAGTGTACATTACCTTTGGAACACCAGATGTGATATGAAAGTGGTAAGAGATTTCATCACTAAGTTTTAATTGAGGACAGCGGAAATGCTGCAAGATAGTAAGTAGCACATTACATTCAGCATGCAATTATTCTCAGCTTTGCTCTTTGGCAATGGACAACATGGCAGCAATGCCACTATGTGACATGCTCAACACAAGCTCTCTAAATTTTGAGGGGACCACTAAATCACGAGCACTGTCTACTTGTACCCCTTTAACTACACAGGCCCACTTCCTCAACAGCATACTAGGGTGTCCTGGTGCCACATGGACCCTATGGACAAATGGTGGTTTGCACAGAAGTCCATGAGCAGAACACAGTTCAGGTTCAGGTCGGGCAGGCTGTTTCTCCCAGTCACACCCTTCCAGGTCACACTGTCTTTGCCGATATGAACATTGAAATCTCCCAGTTGGACAACAGATTCACCAGGTGAAGCACACTCAAGGACCCCAACCAGGTACTCAAAGAAGGCCAGGTACTCTGTGTCAAGGAACAGGTTGTCCCCGACCTGAATGACAGTTCAAAGGCACACGGAACAAACCCAGCTATCCTTAGCTGCCACCCGGCATGCAGAACAACTGATACCTATGGTGCATCGTGGTGGTGGGCCTACAGGAGGGTGATCCCATGTCCTTCTTCGGGCTGCACCTGGTGACAGAGCTAAGGCCAAGGCACCCTCCCCAGGCCTGGTTCCAGTGAGGGGCCCTGGTAACTCTATCCTGACCAGGTTAAACTGTTTTCTTGATGTTGTGCTCATAGGGGTTCCCCACCCAACAACATAGCTCCTGAGATCCCTGGGACACACAAACCTCTCCACCACGATAAGATAGTGATTAACAGAGGGGGCTACTGTTATCTTTTGATAAGTGTTTTTCTACTACATGTTGACAACATTTTGGCTCACTTTAGCATTTTACAATTTTAACATTTATCATAATTTTTTGACAATGTCATAAAATGTTTTTTTTTAAACACACGGCAACAACTTGAAAATGACAAAGTAAATTGAAACTTTGATGAAATATACACTGTAAGCACAGGTGTACTGTGATGATTGTCAGTTTTGCTCTCCCCGACTATGGCAAAGAATGACTCTACTTTGAGAAGGTACAAATCTCTGGATTTTCTTTTTCTAATGAAATCATGCAAAATTATACACCTGGGTTGGGAAAAAATAAGTGTATTTGATAGCTCCAGAACTGTCCAGCTTTTTTTTTTTTTTTTTTTTTTTTTTTGTGTCCCGTTTGGATCTTTAGCCATCAGAATTGTTGTCTTAAGGCCAAGAAAGATGCCAAGCGGATTTATTTTACCAAGTGGATCATCATGGCCTTGCCATATTGGTCCATTTGATTGACCTTTATTATAATTATGTATTTATTTTATTTTCGGTTGCTACAAACGGGACAGACGTGACTGGGGGATAGGAGAATGAAAGAAAGAGAGGGAGAGAAAGAAAACCAAAGGGGAGAAGAGACGGTGAGAAGGGGGGGAAGAAAGGAAAAAACAAACAAACAAACAAACAAACAAAACGCCTGGATCACCTGTATGGAGAAAAAAAACAGAAGAGAAAGCAAACAACAAAGAGCAACATAATAAAAACAGCACCATCACAATAAACTAGCTAGCAGTAGATAACAGTAGATACTAAATAATAAACGATATTGTGCAGCACGCAAGATAGACAGCGCACAATGTGCTTTGAGGCAGCAGCCAAGAAAGGTGTAGTCCGCGTCTGTGAACACCCGTGTGTACACCTGTGTGCATACCTGTGTGGATCAGCATGCTTGTATTCCAAAGGTTTCTCCATGTAACGATCTGCTAGGGAGTGTGGGGAGCCATAGCCCCGTCCACCAGGGTATGAAGCAGGTATGGAGGAGATCCAGGCCCCAGATATCCAGAGGCCCCAGAGTACAAGGACCCGAGGAGGACCACCAAAGGGGGGGGGGACCGTGCCACCCTCCTGGGAAGAGCTGAGTAGAGCCCCAAACGAGAGGTCACCCCGCAGCTACGGAGCAGAGGCCAGAGGGGGTTGTGCAGTGGCGTGCCCGCGGGCTCCGCCGGCAGCCAGCTGTGCCAGAGAGGACCGAGCTTCAGGCCCAGAGGCCAGAGGCCTGAGGGCATCCCACCCCCCGGAAGGAGCCCAGCCGAGCCACAGGCGCCCGGCCCCGCCAATCGGCCACCAGAAGTGAGCCGGTACATGCATGAGCGCCCAGCCCCAGATGACAAGGACCACCAACACACCAACGTCTAAGGGCATCAGCCACCGGCAGGGAGTGTGGTGAGGGGAGATAGGCCTCCGTACTTTAGAGTGCCTGAGATGTACCCAGAGAGGTTGAGTCTAAGGCCCAACCTGACATATAGACACAGACAAACAGGCACACGCGGACACAGACGTGCATTCCCACCCCCATATGCACAACCAAATACTCGGCACTCACCCAACGTGTAGACAGACACAAATAGACACTGCACAGACAGTCGCACTCCCCAAACATACTCTATATCCCAGGTCCAGGTACCCCCACCCCCAGAGGGGCAAGCCGCACCTAGACCCAGGAGATGTAACCCTTCTCTCTGGGGTGGAGGCAAGCGGCCCACCTCCTTATCTGCAGTAGCAGGGAGGCCCCGCATCCCAGACCCCAGTCTGACGGCCAGCACCTCCTCCCAGCCCCCCAGCCCTGGCGGCTAACAGAACCAGGGTGAGTGAAGACCTCAAACCTCCCTACGCCCACTCATATGTAATGTTGTTGTGTGCTGTTCTAAAGTGCATTTAAAACTCAGGAGAGCATGGTACTTGCTTCCTCTCAGAGAGCAGCACGGCTCCTCCCGAAAACCCTCAGTGTCTAAATGCATTTAAAATTGAGGGTAGGGCACCAGCGCCAGAGGTGGGTTGGAGTACAACGACCATCCTCTGGATGCTGTAAAACGTGCCCACCCCCAAGGCCCTATATGTATGTGTTATGTGAGAGTGTGAGTAATGTGGATGTCTAGGTTGCAGAATAAAATTGAGGCACAGGCGGCCAGAAGGGGACAGAGGGGGAGTGCCTCCCCTGCACCCTGGTGACATACCTGCACCCCAAGCCCTGCGTGTGTGGGTGGGTGTGGTAGAGCGGGAATAGGGAGGCAGCTGAGGATGGGGAGGGAAGAAAGGGAGGGGCAAGCGGCCCCTCCCTGGGGCCAGCTCCCCCGCTGACCCCAGTAGGCACCCCCACGCTCTGGAACCCACCAGGGCAAGGAGGCCCAGGCCCATCCGGACCGGGGCCCACAGCAGCAGCACTGCCCAGCCCCACAGAGTCCGGGGCAGCCCACCCGACTCCACCCCAGAGAAAACTGCACCCACCCCATCATCCAATCATCTCCCAAACTACACAAGACAATAGACACCCAGGTTGAGTTCATTCTCCCCCTCTCCTATATCTCTCCCCCCACCTGCAGAGTGAGCTCCTGTAGTGAGGAGACCACCTGCAAAGATGTAACAATGTCATAAAATGTTTTTTTTTAAACACACGGCAACAACTTGAAAATGACAAAGTAAATTGAAACTTTGATGAAATATACACTGTAAGCACAGGTGTACTGTGATGATTGTCAGTTTTGCTCTCCCCGACTATGGCAAAGAATGACTCTACTTTGAGAAGGTACAACTCTCTGGATTTTCTTTTTCTAATGAAATCATGCAAAATTATACACCTGGGTTGGGAAAAAATAAGTGTATTTGATAGCTCCAGAACTGTCCAGCATTTTTACCTAAACTAAACTCAAACATGTTTTAAAGACAACTGGAATGAAGAGGGGCACAGATGTATAGTGAGGGTGCACTGGGAGTGTCTGGTAAAGGCCCCGACCTTTGAGATCTTCATTTTGACTTTGATGGTGTTAGGATCTCAAATTAAATTATATGGTTTTGTTGGCTTGTATATTTGACAGTTGAGTTCAGTGGGTCATAGTATAACGTAAAATTAGACTGCTGGACTGTTCAAAAAAATTTATGGTGAAAATGAAATTTCCCTTAAGAACAAGAAAAAGGTATCTTGATTTCTTTGATGTAATAATTTACAATGTATATTATTTAAAACAAACAAAAAAGTGAGAAATAACTTTCAAAAGAAAAGAATGCCATTAATTGGATCTCCCCCTCCAACTCCTCCTCCTCTGTGTTGCAGCTATAAATATTAGCAGAAGCTTATTTTTGTCTTGTTCAACCTGGAAGGAAGCAGCTGAGTTTAATGTTATGTGTTCTTAATATGTAAGAATCTGTGTAATTGAATCTTAAATCTTTTAAAATATAAAACTACTTGCTGTTTGTTTTTGATTGCTGATGTGGACATTGTACAACAGGTGCAACAGCTGCTGAGAAGGAACGTGCCATAATCAGGTAACACGTGTGAGTAAAACAGCATTTGAACGGTATCATAGAAACGTTGCTCAGCTATATTGATGTCTGGTATTTCTTTCCATATATCTAATGAATATAACATATAATTATTACTGACTATCTTATTCACTCTGTCATATTATGGAGAAAATGGGAAACTCAAGTGAGACTGTATCATTTGTGCTGGCTGCTTATGGAAATGTGGGAGAGTTAAAACACCTTTATTTCATTATAATACTGATCTGGTATTTCTCTATATGTGTGGCCAACACAGTTCTTATTGTGGTCATATGTGTGGACAGAAGACTGCATGAGCCAATGTATATACTACTTTGTAATTTATGCATGAGTGAAATAAATGGCAGCACATCACTGTATCCTCTTTTGCTCTCACAGATGTTTTCAGACAGCCATGAGGTGACTGTGCCGTGGTGTTTTCTGCAGATGTGTTGTTTGTACACAAGTGCTTCTGTTGAGATTTGTAGTTTAGCAGCCATGGCCTATGACAGATATATCTCAATCTGTAATCCATTCACCTATAATGTTATTATGAACACAGAGAGAGTGTTTTTGATGATTCTGCTTGTGTGGGTGTATTCATTTCTTACTTTTATTTTCTCATATTCATTCATCTTCAGTTTGAAGTTTTGTGGAAATAGTATTCACAGCGTGTATTGTGACCACCAATTAATAATTAGACTTTCATGTCCAGTTTCAATCCAAAGCTTTATTTCTGACATATCCTTTGCCATTGTGAGTGCTTTCATACCATTCAGTCTCATTTCAGTTTCTTACCTGAAGATTTTGAGAGTTTGTCAAAAAACATCAAAAGAAAACAAGCAGAAAGCTGTGACTACTTGCACCCCTCAGATCATCTCTGTGTCAAACCTGTGTGTCGGGTGCATTTGTTACTTTATTGACTTCAGATTTTTAGTTTCTCAGGTACCAGATGAAGTTCGTATAATTTTGCCTATGTATGTCCTCATTTTTCAACCTACACTCCAAAATTGTGTCTTTTTTTGAATTTATTTTAAATAAAGTACCAGGCTCAGGTCACAGTGTGACCCTCTATAGTATTGTATTGCTTTTAACCAGGAAACAACATTTTTAGTTGTTACACTGACCTTAACATTGTCACCCAGAACAGTTAGAGATGGAATATATATGCAGTCAGATCATGCTCATGAACTTATACCAACGTACAGCAAATGCACACAAGATCTTTTCACTGGATGCAATGTTACTCCAAAGGCCAAAGAAGAAAGATGTGATATTCAACCCCTTTTCATGAAGTTCCACACAGAACACAGGAACACATAGGCCTACAATCACAATACAGACTAACTCGTGCATGAACATACACACAAACAGAACCCCAGTTATTTTGTAATGAGAAAATCAAAGAACTGGTTTTCTTTGCCTAGTGCCAGTTCCACACCGGCAATAACCTGGCAGCTGCATGAGGCTCTAGTTCCAAAGTGGTTGCTGCCTGTAGTAATGGTGATCCCTGAATGAGATAGTGGACACTAAATTTCACTATATGTTTAGATTACTGGGTGTAATTCTTGCGAAACTTAAGTTGACTCAGGAGAAGAAAACAGTCCTCTACTCACATAGAGTATAGTGCTGGTCGGGTGCCACTTGCTTTAAAATAAGATACCAAGATAGCAAAAGACTTTGTGATACAGTGAAATGGATCTACTGACTTGAAGGCAAATCTGCTCCACTGTGTCACTCAATTCTGGCCATACGGACAGGATTTGACCAACCTGCAGACAGCACATCATCAAACAGCGGACCGACTGTTCAGCAAACACTTCCTTTTCTTGATCTCCAAATTTTACGAGTGGCTCTTACACAGAAAGTACTGAACTGGACAATAGCATTTTCCCCAAAAGAAAAAAATGTCAAAAACTATGTGCCTCACCAAACTCCTCCCAGCCCTACATTTTTGATTTAGCTCATGTTAGAACTGCACACTGCTTGGCCTGCCAGAAACATTCTGCTGCCTCAGAAGTCTAACATGCTCGATTCAGTGTCCACATCTGGTTCAGAGATTAACACCACTACAGGCAGAAACTACCTTGCAGCCACAATTTTGTGCAGCTACTTCAACACTGGATGAGTAGAATATGGTCCACTGTGATTCAATGTCGTCAGCTTTCCTTGGAAAACTGTTGAAGTTCTGCTGGAGTTGGAAGTCGAAGGTGTCACGGACACGGACTGGTGCTTCTGCCAGGTGTTCCCAGCACAACCTCACTATGTTTAGGTGCACCAGGTCTTTCCAGCATCCTCTCCCTTTACCTGATCCTAATCACTGCCAGGTGGTGATCAGCTGACAGTTCAGCTCCTCTCTTCATCCAAGAGTACAGATAATCAAGAAACTTTGAGCTAGATGAAGGGAGTAAAACAAGCATTTTCTCAGTTAAAATGTTTTTTGGTTTCCCTTTGTCATCATTTATTCCCTGAGGTCCCTGTAGCTGCCCACTTGGAATTACCACTCGTGACGCAGAGAGCTTCGACTGATGCAACTTTATTCTCTCCTCTTTAAACCACCGACAATATGGCACCGTGAAAACTATAAAGATGCGCAAACAAATACCATTAAACATTTAAGTAGAAAGTGCAGAAATGTTCACATTTTACTATAGAAAATGATTTTGATTAACCCAAATTGTGATATTGACATAAATCAATAGTTTTTAAACTATTTATGTTACAGAATTTAATAAAATGAATTAACGACAACCTTTCTGTCTCTTGGATACATAAACAATCATTTGCATCATTAAACCAACCTCTTTCTGCTTCCAAGGGTGCTAATCATGCTGAATCAGCTAGCCAACCTCCTCCATGCACATCTCTTAGTCAGTCTTTCCACACCACAAACAAATGACATGCATACACAAAAAACGAATTCAACCACATTGAGTAAACTTTGAAAGTTATAGCATGTGACAGATAAATAAAATACATAGTTTTGCATGAGTATTTTCAAAAAATAAACGTTTTTACTCACTCTGAAGCAACGTGTTTGTGTCGCCTCACCGAGAACAGAACAGGAAGTCTGACACAATAAAAGAGGAAGTGCTAAGGTACTCTTCAAAATAAAAGCACAAAGTAAAGTGGCTTTGCCGGCATTTACAGTCCCTCCCCCCCCTCCATGCCCATGTGAGTTTATCGTGTCCTCTGTGTTTCTCCTCCCATGGGTACGCATCTGTCTCGTGTGCCCTCTTGCTCCCTCTCTTTCCGTGTTCCTTCACTCTCTAAGTAATTTCTCTGTGCTCAGTCTCCCTTACCTGTTCCCGTGTTGCTCTTCTTGTAGTTCATCTCATTTCCCAGTTTACCTCCCTGTTTATCCCTGCTGTTGTGTCTTGCCCGTGAGTCTTAGGTCTGCGTCTGTGCTTCCTGTTTTATTTTGACAGTCTCGTGTTTCATGTTCAGTGTCTTTAGCTGTATCATGTTCAGTGTCTTTAGCTGTATCAGCTGTGTTTCCCATATGTTCCCCCTTCTCTCATCACCCACGTATGTACTTGTGAGGTCTGTTGTCATTCACTCTTTGTCAGGTCATCTGTTGTGTTCATGCCATGTTTCCAAGCCTCCATGTTTCTAGGTCTTCACTTTTCCATGTTTGTTGTTTCCAGGGTTTGCGTGTTTAGTTTAGTACTTAGTTTTCCCATTTTTGTCTTGGTTAGTTCCTACCTTTTAGTTTGTATTAGTGGTGGGCGGATCGATCCAAATATCGATTGTATCGATACCAAGTCAGCATCGGTATCAGATTGATACTAGCCTGGTGAGATAGATTCTTTACTTGATGTTCCCCTCTTGTCTGCAATGCTGTGCTTTCAGCGAAGACAAAACAGCCAGGTCGCCGGACGCGTCACTCTTGTGTCAGCATAGAGCAGGCACACTTTGCTCCCCCATTTTTTAAAAAGTTGATAACTAAACCACCACGGCAGACCCGATGGCATTTTCATACTTCGAAGCATAATTTGTTCAAACACATACATTCAATGGCTGCAGCTCTCCTGCTGCCAGCCATGCACATCACCACCAAAAACAACAACACCAAAGCCAGAGAGGCGTGATTGTAGATGCTGTGCACGTGAGTCCATCTCACCTGAAGCGGCATCGCAGAACACACTCCGCCACATGCCCTCATCGCCCGCCTGAGACCAAGGAGCCATCCAGCTGAACCTACTCCCCACTCCGCGAGCAGGCAAGGGAATTGGCCCAGACCATCGGCACCCCCAACCTCCACAAAGAACGGACAGTCGAGGTCAGCCTGTACCAACACCGGCGCCGACTAAAACAGGCGCTTGAGCCGTTCGAATGCCTGCCAAGCACCCGGATACCACTGAAACGGCAACTTGGGAGAGATGAGGTTAATCAATGGCAAGGTGAAATTGATGCTGAAATTGCAAATAAAGCGCCTGTAAAACTTGCTTCTGGTTCTTGCCACTCGAAAACTGCCTTGATCTTTGCTGGATCTGCGCCTAGCCGCCCCTGCTCGACAATGAGCCCAAGGAACGAAGCAGTTGGTACATGAAACTTGCACTTCTCTACCTTAACAAACGGGGGTTCTCCAGCAGGCACATCAGCACAAGTCTCACATGCTTCTCATGTTCCGCCCGGTTCCGTGAGAAAACGAGGATGTCATCTAAGTAAACAAAAGCACAGTGGTTAATGAGGTCCCACAATACATCATTAATCAAGGCTTGGAAAACGGCAGGGGCATTGGTGAGACCAAAGGGTCACAAGATATTCAAAATGCCCAAGATGGGTGTTAAACGCTGTCTTCCATTCATCACCCTCGCAGATCTGCACCAGGTGGTAAGCATTATGGAGGTCAAGCTTAGAAAAGATCGTGGCACCCTGGAGGAGTTCAAAGGCAGACACAAGAAAAGGTAAGGGATATTTGTTCTTTACAGTGATCTTATTCAGTCCCTGAAAATCAGTGTAAGGCTGAAGCATCTTATCCTTCCTTCTTCTTGACAAAGAAGAACCCCACACCCAAGTGGAGGGTAGAATTATACTGACTGCCAGCAAATCAGTAATGTAACATTCCATGGATTCCCGCTCAGGCTTGGAAATGTTGTAAAGCCAACTAGTGGGTAAGGAGGGCGCTGGGGATCAGATCCAATCACACAGTCTTATGGCTGGTGGGGCGGGAGAGAGGAGGCTTTCTCTTTGCTGAATACCTGAGCCAAATCATGATACTCAGGCAGGACTGCCGACAAATCGGGGGGGGCAACAGGCTCTGCAGCGCTGGTGACAGCCGTACTCGGAGTGGCGCAGCGCAAACGCGGTCCATGGCAATGACTGCTCCACCTGGTAATGCTTTTCCTAGCCCAGTCAATCTGGGGGTTGTGTAGTTGAAGCCAAGAATAGCCTAGCACCAAGGGTGTATCAGGTGATTTAAAGAGAAAAAGCTTAATACGCTCCGAGTGGGCGTAATTTTCTGAGTGCGATGAGTAACAGTAGTTAGAGGGCTGCCATCAAGAGCAGAAACTTGGAGAGCTTCAGATAGGGAGACAATGTGTAGACCCAATGCACAGGCTAGTGATTCATCCAGAAAACTCTGCTCAACCCCAGGATCACTTAGCACGCTACACGGGTGAGTGAGGGACCGAAAAATCACCTGAGGTGGGGGGTAGTGTTAGCAGCGGCACCCGTCAGTATTCCCACCGCTACTGATGGGCAGACTCCTTTAAACGCTTCGGGCATGTATCGGCAAAATGTCCCACAAAATACTCACCCATGTGCAGTCTTCTTCTTACTAAACCAGGCTCGTCCCGGTTGCACTGGCTGCTCCTCCTCCTCTGTTAGTTCCTCATCTTCTTCTTTCCATTCAGCAGAAGACATTCCATTCCTGTTGGCAGCATCCCTTCTCCTGACCATTTCCCAAATTCTCCCATATGGTCATCTAGCTGAATACACTTATTGTTCAAAGCATTTAATGTCTTGGGCAGCTCTCTTGTTGCTTAAACTCACGTTTAATGTTCTCATTCAAACAGTTCAGAAAGGCTCCCCGGAGCGCGTTCTCTGGCCATCCAGTCTCCTCGGCCAGGATCCAGAAATCCACGGATCTGCCTCACTCTTACGCCCCTGCTTCAGGGTAAACAAACGATTAGCCGCGCTAATCGTTTGTTTACGGGCAGGCAGCGGCCGCATTTAGCAACGGATTAGACGGTGGAGCCTTAGCAAAAGTACCAGGTGCAGTGAGTAACATACCTTGAAGGTCCGATACCACCTGTCGTAATGCCGTCTGTTCCTTAACAAAATGTCTCATCATCTTTTCGTGGCATTCCAAAACTTCAAAAAAGAAGTTTTTTGAAATGCAGATTTTGCAAAGTGTCCTTGACCGAGACTACCACAGCCTTTACCAGGCACCTGGAGCGCAAACCCTCAAAGGTAAGCTAGCCAGTAGCCATCTATCCATCTTCTAACTCTTCTACCTACCTTTCCAACCTCAGATGACCAGGTCATGTTTATGTAATATTGTTATTTATAATGTGTTCTTCAAGCGGTATAAATTATTTAGGGGCAGATTTTTTGCAACCGTCTCTGCAGACTTAACTTGTGAAGATTGTAACTAACGTTGCATGCTAAGTACAGGTAGCTAGTGCTAGCAGTGGCTATTAGCTACTTAAACAGTTTTCACTAATTTTAGGTATTTTGGAGAATTCACTGAGCAGAAATATATCGAAACCATTTCAGTGAGCACCAGGGCTAGTATGGTGTGGTTTGTTATCGACTTTAATGGGCATATTTGTTTGGTTGCTGACTCGTAAGGAAGGACGGGCATTTCAAGATTGTCCCTATAACATTGCTAGGCTAACAGTGGCATTCTCAAAAGTGAAGCCCAGATCAGAGCGGTCTATGGCTCTGGTCCAGATAGCAAAACTGAGTCCTAAAGTTCTAAAATCGAACTTAAGGATCTTTGACTATGACTAACTTTGACTGAGTCAACAAAATTAACATGTTTGATGTGGTTATCATGGTTTAGGTGTTTTCTGCTATGTTGCCCTACTAAACCAGTCCAGTGTTTAGGGGCTACTCCAGCATGTCATTATTAGACACAGTTATTTTGTATTGGTGTAACTTCAGACTTTATTGAGTAGTTCATTTCTTGTCAATACAGCTGACTGGCATGAGGAGGCTAATGCAATATGCAAAGTTAATGCACAGACATTTTGTCTTTTGTAGATTTTATTCAACTGTTTTTCTGTTCTTGTTATTTAAGATCTTGCAACCCTGAACACTCCAGTATTTTCATTATTACTAGTTGTGCCTAATGATCTAGAAATGTGTCACACTGGATTGGATTAGGTTATTTTGTATGCAAAGACCTGCCCTCATTGATAGGTTTAAAATTACTGTGCTTGTAAGATGCAGTAGTTTGTTGTGGTTGAATAGAAACAGATGTCTTACAGATTCCTATTTCCCTGTTTTGTAGGTACTTGGAGTACAAAGCAGGATCTGCAACATCAGTGATAGCGGTCAATCCCACACAACTTCAATTATCATTGTTTGCTCCAAGCATCCACTTATTTTCCCCAAATTCACCCAGGCAACAGGCCATCACCCAGTCCATCCTCCAGGACCTTATTGTAGGATGCTCTCTCCCCCTGTCTATCATTGAGAATCCACATTTTAGACACTTCCTGCATGTCCTGGATAGCAAATACACTCCTGTGTCTAGGACCACTTTGATAGAGAAGTTGATACCTCATCTTGTCACTAAAGTGAAAGGTGAAATAATCAAAGCCCTGGAAATCCAGCCAAATGTAGCAATAACAACAGACCTCTGGTCTGACCGGAGGCTTCGGTCTTTCCTGGGAGTTACCGCTCATGTTGCCTGCAAGAACAAGGACTCTTACCGTTTACAATCATTTTTGCTTGACTGTAGGCGTTTCACAGAGAAGCACTGCGGTGAACGAATCGCCTCAGCATTTGACAACATAGTTGAGGAGTGTATGGCATTGGCCATAAAATAAGCTACATTCTGACGGATAATGCATCGAATATGAAGCAGGCCTTTAAAGTCAGGATACCAGAAGTAGAGCACCCTGAAGGTGACAGCAGTGATGACCGTGATGATGAAACAATGTGGGAGGATGCAGAAGATTCTGATCCATGGTCAACGGGTGAACGTCTTTCTTGCTTTCCCCACTCGCTGCAAATCTTAATCAGTGATGGGATGAAAGAGGTAAAGGCAATAGCTAGAGCCATTGCCAAAGCCAGCATGTTTACAACCCTGCTGCACAGCAGTAGTAACCACAAAGACTTATTTGAGGCACACTTTGACTCCAATAAGTCCATCCCAGCAGCAAACAACACCCGCTGGAATAGCACCTACAGACAGTTAAAGGCTCTGATCACACTTGACCACAGGGCCATCACTGAAACGTGCAGCGATACAGAGAATTTTGTTTTCAGTCCGAGAGCGGGCTATTAGCATGGTGGTCCCCACTGTTCTGGACTTGAAGAATGGACTGAAGAATCATCTTATAAAGATAGAAGTGCAAATCCCCCAGGTCGTAACTATAGTCAGGGCACTGAAAAGATCCTTAGAGAAACTGTTCTCTGGAATTTTCAGGCAGATTTGCATGGACAAAAAGGATCCAGAAGAGCTGTTTAGCCATCTACTTCCTAGACAGCATAAATGACTGTGACTGTGATGCACTCACCTTTTGGTCAAAAAACAAAGAGTGTTTCCCTAGTCTACACAGTGTTGCCTTGAAGGTCCTCTCTGTCTCTGCCTCTTCCGCCCCACTTGAGAGAGTTTTTAGTAGAGGAGGCATTCTAACGAGACACCACCGCGCACGGCTAGGTTATAAGATGTTGCAATCTTTAGTTTTCTTGAAGTGGAATCAATCACTGTTTTAAAATGTGAACCATTTTCTCTCCCTCCTCTCTGAAAATATGCTGTTTGTTCATTATATATTTG
Organism: Perissodus microlepis; assembly: GCF_051167445.1. Taxonomy (NCBI): domain Eukaryota; kingdom Metazoa; phylum Chordata; class Actinopteri; order Cichliformes; family Cichlidae; genus Perissodus; species Perissodus microlepis. The sequence continues at coordinate 10,454,947 of NC_140476.1, forward strand.
TTCATAAGATATCTGTTATTTGTTCATAATGTCTGTGTTCTATTGTTCCTGCCCTACTGAACAACAGGCTTGATTTCATTGGCAGTGTGTTGTAATCACATGCCACTGAAGACATCAAGATGTCAGAATCTTTTAAGCACTTGTTCTTATTCTTATTAATGCACAATTTGTATTGGTATGTAATATTTGTAGTTTGCATCTGATTCATGTGAGGTGTGCGCATGTCTTTATATTGTTTAATTACAGAATTTTACTTCAAAAAAAGGTTGTTTGACTAAATAAATGTGACCACTGACTGTTAAATAACATCTGCATATCACTTTGTTTTGACAGGCCTAATCTATTTCAAGGAAATTGATATCATACAGTGTAATTTGGCTAGTACTACTACAATGGGACATGATGTAATTTCAAGTTTATAATCTTCAGTTTGATGTTACTATTTTATCTATATATAAAGTATAACTGAAACCAGTTACATATTTCTCATTCTTTAGACAGTTGTTGGAGGTGTTCGCTATTTTGTCAGATGACTTTGGGGCCAGTGAGTACCGTCATGTCAGTCCTCAAAAGCACACAAAACTTGAAGTCTTTTTTGTCTCAGTCTTGGTCTTGTCTCGACTTGGTCTCGGTCTTGTTCTCTTCTCAACTTGGTCTTGTCTTGGTCTCGATACCCTCTGGTCTTGGTATTGTCTTGGTCTCGGTTTAGGCGGTCTTGACTACAAATCTATGTGACGGTGCACTGAGAGTGTCTGGCAAAGGCCCCAACCTGTGAGATCTTCAATTCCCAAATCTAGCAGAATGTCAACCAGCATTACGAAGGAAGGTAGTCTCATTTTTCCTCCATGAAGAGGCTGGGAAGATCAAATCTAAGTTGACTATGTTTCTCACCTCCATTGTCGAGGGAGATGCACACATCTGTAGTTGTAAGGTAGCTGTTGCCTGTTGAGATGTCAGTCCCATTGCTACTAGCCATTTGATGCACTTAGCACTAGCCACAACAACACTGATCGCAAGATGTGTGACTTGTTCCTAGTGGGACTTCACCAGGGCTCTACATTTTTATTGTTTATGTTCATAATTTTTATGGGTAGAATTTCTTGGCAGATTCTTTTTTTCTTTTTTCTTTTTTGCCTGTCCCATTTGGTTCTTTAGCCGTCAGAATTGTTGTCTGAAGACCAACAAGGATACCCAATGGATTTACTTTACCAAGTGGATCATCACGGCCTTCCCGTATTGGTCCATTTGATCGACCTTTCTTGTTATTGTTTATTTTATTTTATTTTCAGTTGTTACAGACGGGACAGACATGACTAGGGGATAGAAAAGGAAGACAGAAAGATGAAGGAAAAGAAAAACAGAGGGGAAGAGGGACAGTGAGAAAGGACACTTAAAAAGAGAAAGAGAGAGAGAGAAAAATACTCCTGGATCACCTGTTGAGAGAAAAAGAAGAGAAAACAAGCAAAAAAAAAGAGAGCAACATAATAAACACAACACCATCGCATTAATCTAGCTAAGTGTAAACAGCAGTAAATACTAAATCTCCTGACACCAACTTAAATTATATGGTTTTGTTGGCTTGTATATTTGACAAATGAGTTAATTTGGTCATAGTACAACATAAATGACAACTGGATTTGAATGTGTAAGCTTAAGTTAAGTTTTGGACTACTTAACCCTCTGGGGTCGACGGACACGCCAGCTCGTCAAAATCACATGACAAAGTTAAGACGACAAAGCAACAAGATGCTTAAATTAAGCTATGGGCTACTTAAAAACATATATGGAGAAATTTTTAATTTCCCGTAAGAATAAGAAAAAGATATCTTCTTCCTCTACAATACCAAAGACTTCTAATAACTGATGTGTTGATGTACTAATTTTACAGTCTTATCTTATGTAAAACAAACAAAACATTCAGACATGACTGTCAATAGAAAAGAATGCCACTGTTTGGCCCTCCTCCTCTGTGTTGCAGCTATAAAAGTGTTGTCTTGTTCAATGTGGAGGAAAGCAGCTGAGTTTAATGTTATGTGTTCGTAATATGTAAGAATCTATGTAACTGAATCTTAAATCTTTTAAAGTATAAAACTACTTGCTGTTTGTTTTTAATTGCTAATGTGGACATTGTACAACAGGTGCAACATCTGCTGAGAAGGAACGTGACATAATCAGGTAAAATGTATGAGTAAAACAGCATTTGAACGGTATCATAGAAACATTGCTCAGCCATTTTAATGTCTGGTATTTCTTTCTAATGAATATAATATATCACTATTACTGATCTATCTTATCCACTTTCTGCTTAATACGACACGTATTAAGCAGAAAATGGGAAACTCCAGTGAGACTGTATCATTTGTCCTGGCTGCTTATGGAAATATTGGAGAGTTAAAATACCTTTATTTTACCATAATACTGGTCTGGTACCTCTCTATATGTGTGGCCAACACAGTTCTTATTGTAGTCATACGTGTGGACAGAAGACTGCATGAGCCAATGTATATACTACTTTGTAATTTATGTGTGAATGAAATAAATGGCAGCACATCACTGTATCCTCTTTTGCTCTCACAGATGTTTTCAGACAGCCACGAGGTGACTGTGCCGTGGTGTTTTCTGCAGATGTGTTGTTCGTGCACAAGTGCTTCTGTTGAGCTTTGTAGTTTAGCAGCCATGGCTTATGACAGATATATCTCAATCTGTAATCCATTCAACTATAATGTTATTATGAACACAGAGAGAGTGTTTTTGTTTATTCTGCTGGTGTGGGTGTATTCATTTCTTACTTTTATTTTCTCATATTCATTTATCTTCAATTTGAAGTTTTGTGGAAATATTATTCACAGCGTGTATTGTGACCACCAATTAATAATTAGACTTTCATGTCCAGTTTCAATCCAAAGCTTTATTTCTGATATATCCTTTGCCATTCTGAGTTTTTTCTTACCCTTCAGTCTCATTTTAGTTTCTTACCTGAAGATTTTGACAGTTTGTCGAAAAACATCGAAGGAAAACAAGCAGAAAGCTGTGACTACTTGCACCCCTCAGATCATCTCTGTGTCAAACCTGTGTGTCGGGGGCATTTGTTACTTTATTGACTTCAGGTTTGTAGTTTCTCAGGTACCAGATGAAGTTCGTATAATTTTGCCTATGTATGTCCTCATTTTTCAACCTATGCTCACCCCATTTATGTATGGATTTAATTTACCAAAGATAAGGCAATCATATCAAAGGTTTCTGTTAAAGAGAAAATAAATATCTTTATTCAAAATGAGGCTCTTTTAGAGCATCTTTGTTCTGTAGGAGAATGACATTAAGCAGATATATTTGAATTCACAAAACACCCATGCAATACTTCAAAATAACTTTGTACATGTAATTTCTCCTAATTCTAAACAAAGCAATTTATTAAACAGTCCAAAATTGTGTCTTTTTATGAATTTGTTTTAAATAATCTACCAGGCTCAGGTCATGGTGTGACCCTCTATAGTATTGTATTGCTTTTAACCAGGAAACAAAATTTTTAGTTGTCACACTGTCCTTAACATTGTCACCCAGAACAGGTAGAGATGGAATATATATGCAGTCAGATCATGAACTTATACCAACGTACAGCAAATGCACACAAGATCTTTTCACTGGATGCAATGTTACTCCAAAGGCCAAAGAAGAGAGATGTGATATTCAACCGATTTCCATGAAGCTCCACACAGAACACAGGAAAACATAGGCCTACAATCATAATACAGACTAATTCATAATGTGGCAGCCGCATGAGGCTCTTCTTACAAAGTGGTTGCTGCCTGTAATAATGGTAATCCCTGAATGAGATAGTGGACACTAAATTTCACTATATGTTTAGATTACTTCTGGTAGGACAAGTATAGTGCAGTTATAAAATCAGCTAAAGCAAAAACTCAAGTGTGGGAGGCCATGGAACAGGACGTAGGGCCTACTGGGTGTAATTTTTACAAAACTTAAGTTGACTCAGGAGAAGAAAACAGTCCTCTACTCACATAGAGTATAGTGCTGGTCGGGTGCCACTTACTTTAAATTAAGATACCAAGATAGCAAAAGACTTTGTGATACAGTGAAATGGATCTACTGACTTGAGGGCAAATCCGCTCCACTGTGTCACTCAATTCTGGCTATACGGACAGGTTTTGACCCACCTGCAGACAGCACATCATCAAACAGCGGACCGACTGTTCAGCAAACACTTCATTTTTTTAATCTCCAAATTTTACGAGTGGCTCTCACACAGAAAGTACTGAACTGGACAATAGCATTTCCTCAAAAGAAAAAAATGTCAAAAACTATGTCTTGTCATACATTGTCACAGAGTTGGGACCAGGAAGCAGAGTTGCAGTCTTACACGGCTATCTGCAGCTTCTCCCCTCCTGTTAAGGCCCCCCCCCCAAAAAAAAATCCAGATAAAACAGACAAAAAACAAACTAAAAACCAGCAATAAACAACTTAATCATAAAAAATCAAAAAGAAAGGACAATATAGTATCCACATCTGAACCAAAGAGTAAAACAGTTAAATGTGGATTATTAAATATTAGGTCTCTCTTCTCAAAGTCTCTGTTATTGATGCGCGAATCATGAACGAATCGTTCAATACTCGAGAATCACTTTACTGACTCATGAATCATGATTCACAAGCCCAACTGACTCACTGACTCATCCCTGTTGCTGTTAGCAAACTAATTTCATTAGTAGAAATATATCTAGCTTATAATTAAAATTGTGGAGAAAAACACAACATCCAGTATCTTAACAAAAACATTTCTGCTCTGAACTGGAAGAAAAAACCCTGAGTAGAAGCTCACATCAAATAGCATGTTAGCATCGCTCTGCTAACATGCTAACAGCACATTTGAGCTACTCACCCCCTCCTTTCCTGTGCTGAATCTTAGTGTAAGCGAATCACTCAGGACTCACTAACCCCCTCCCTTCCTGTGCTGAATCATAGCGCGAACGAATCACTCACTCACTCACCCCCTTCCTCCTGGCTCACAGCTTCTTCTTCTTGCTTGGCAACCAATGTTAAGGCACATTACCGCCCCCTGGCTAACAGCTCAGTGGACATTTAGATGAGAAAATATATATTTGACACATTTAAGGAAAATACTAATAAAATAAAAATAAACAAAATAAATGTTCCCTTTAGAAATGCTTTTGCTCTTTTTTGCTCAATAAAATAGTTGTTTTCTTTTAGAATCACTGATCTTAGCAGTAGGATATACATGAAAAGAGAAACAAATTAAGTTTGAGTGAAAATGTAAATTTTTTGCACTCTCTGGTCAACTGACTCAGTGACTCAAATGACTCAAAAATTCCGATTCACTTTGGTGAGTGACTCATTAAAACTCGATTCAGTAAAAAGAATCAAATTTACCATCACTAGTCTCTGTTAGTACATGACTTAATAATTGATCAACAAATCAATTTACTCTGCCTTACAGATGTCACGGCGGGGTGCGCCGGTGTGAAGAATGAGGTAGACCCAGATGCAGACACAGTGGAGACAAAACGTAGTTTCAAAAATAAAGCGAGCCTTTATTGTGGCTGATTGCAGAAGAAAAACATGAAACTAGGGAAACTAAGGAGAGTATGAACACTGTGTTAACAGAAGGCTGTGACACTCAGTGAAAGAACTATGACAAAACTATGAACACTGAGTAAACTAGGAAACACAGTGAAACAATGAGGTAAACCTATGAAAACTGTGGTGAGGTTAACAAACGATCTGACACTGACTGATGAAACTAGACTAAAAAGAATAACAAAAACACCAAGAAACTCAGAATACTGGGTCACATGACCCAGGACCATGACAACAGAAACAGGATGATTATGTTAGTTTAAATCAATCAACACCCCTGAGTCATACTAACAACCAGAAATTTCGAAGCACAGGCTGAAGGGGCGGTGTGGCAGCAATTTTTCACACCAGCCTATTAATCAACGAAAGACCAAGACAGACTTTTAATTCATTTGAAAGCCTGATGCTTAACCTTGTCCACCCCAGCTTCAAAACTCAAAAAACAGTGTTATTTGTGATCATCTATTGTCCACCTTACACAGAGTTTCTCTCTGATTTCTCAGACTTTTTTATCTGATTTAGTTCTCAGCTCAGATAAAATAATTATTGTGGGTGATTTTAACATTTATGTAGATGCTAAAAATGACAGCCTCAACATGGCATTTAATCTGTTATTAGACTCAATTGGCTTCTCTAAAAATGTAAAAGAACCCACCCACCACTTTAATCCCACTCTAGATCTTGTTTTAACATATGGAATAGAAACTGAACATTTAACAGTGTTTTCTGAAAACCCTCTCCTGTCTGATCATTTCCTGATAACATTTACATTTACAATAATTGATTACAGTCTACTCCCCATTACAGTGGGGAGTAGACTTTATCACAGTAGATGTCTTTCTGAAAGCGCTGTAACTAAGTTTAAGAATATAATCCACCCACTGTTATCATCTTCAATGGCCTGTACCAACATAGAGCAGAGCAGCTACCTGAACGCTACTCCAACAGAGGTCGATTATCTTGTTCATAATTTTACCTCCTCACTACGTACGACTCTGGATACTGTAGCTTCTGTGAAAACTAAGGTCTCAATCAGAAGTACCTGACTCCGCGGTATAATTCTCAAACACGTACCCTAAAGCAGATGACATAAGCTGGAAAGGAAATGGCGTGTCACAAATTTAGAGGATCATCATTTAGCCTGGAGAAATAGTTTGCTGCTTTATAAGAAAGCCCTCCGCAAAGCCAGAACATCTTACTATTCGTCACTGATTGGAGAAATAAGAACAACCCCAGGTTTCTCTTCAGCACTGTAGCCAGGCTGGCAAAAAGTCAGAGCTCTGTTGAGCCAACCATCCCTTTAACGTTAACTAGTAATGACTTCATGAACTTCTTCACAAATAAAATTTTAATCTTTAGAGAAAAAATTACCAATAATCATCCAACAGATGTAATATTATCTACAGCTACTCTTAGTACCATTGATGTTTAGTTAGACTCTTTTTCTCCAATTGATCTTTCTGAGTTAACTTCAATAATTACTTCCTCCAAACCATCAACGTGTCTTTTAGACCCCATTCCTACAAAACTGCTCAAAGAAGTCCTGCCATTAATTAATTCTTCGATCTTAAATATGATCAACCTATCTCTAATAATCGGCTATGTACCACAGGCCTTCAAGGTGGCTGTAGTTAAACCTTTACTCAAAAAGCCATCTCTAGACCCAGCATCCTTAGCTAATTATAGGCCAATCTCCAACCTTCAAGGATCAAAAATCCTTGAAAGAGTACTTGTCAAACAGCTAACAGATCATCTGCAGAGGAATGGCTTTTTTGAAGAGTTTCAGTCAGGTTTCAGAGCTCATCACAGCACAGAAACAGCTTTAGTGAAGGTTACAAATGATCTTCTTATGGCCTCTGACAGTGTACTTATTTGTGTGCTTGTCCTGCTAGACCTTAGTGAAGCGTTCAATACTGTTGACCATAATATCCTATTAGAGCGATTAGAACATGCTGTAGGTATTACGGGTACTGTACTGCAGTGGTTTGTATCATATCTATCTAATAGACTCCAATTTGTACATGTAAATGGAGAGTCCTCTTCACACACTAAGGTCAAATATGGAGTTCCACAGGGTTCAGTGCTAGGACCAATTCTGTTTACATTATACATGCTTCCCCTAGGCAGCATCATTGGAAGACATAGCATAAATTTTCACTGCTATGCAGATGACACCCAGCTCTATCTATCTATGAAGCCAGGTAACACACACCAATTAGTTAAACTGCAGGAATGTCTTAAAGACATAAAGACCTGGATGGCCGCTAACTTTCTGCTTCTTAATTCAGATAAAACTGAGGTTATTTTACTCGGCCCTGAAAATCTTAGAAATATGGTATCTAACCAGATTCTTACTCTGGATGGCATTACCTTGGCCTCCAGTAACACTGTGAGGAATCTTGGAGTCATTTTTGACAAAGACATGTCCTTCAACGCACATATTAAACAAATATGTAAGAGTGCTTTCTTCCATTTGCACAACATCTCTAAAATTAGAAATATCCTGTCTCAGAGTGATGCTGAAAAACTAGTTCGTGCATTTATTACTTCCAGGCTGGACTACTGCAATTCATTATTATCAGGATGTCCTAAAAACAACATCCTGGGACTAGAAAGAGAGAGCATATTTCTCCAGTATTGGCTTCCCTTCATTGGCTCCATTGGTTAAATCCAGAATTGAATTCAAAATCCTGTTCCTCACATACAAGGTCTTAAACAATCAGGCTCCATCTTATCTTAATGACCTTGTAGTACCATATAACCCTATTAGAGCACTTCGCTCTCACATTGCTGGCTTACTTGTTGTTCCTAGAGTATTTAAAAGTAGAATGGGAGGGAGAGCCTTCAGTTTTCAGGCCCCTCTTCTGTGGAACCAGCTACCAGTTTGGATTCGGGAGACAGACACTATCTCTACTTTCAAGATTAGGCTTAAAACTTTCCTTTTTGCTAAAGCATATAGTTAGGGCTGGACCAGGTGACCCTGAATCCTGCCTTAGTTATGCTGCAATAGACGTAGGCTGCCGGGGATTCCCATGATGCATTGAGTTTTTCCTTTCCAGTCACCTTTCTCACTCACTATGTGTTAACAGACCTCTCTGCATTGAATCATATCTGTTATTAACCTCTGTCTCTCTTCTGCAGCATGTCTTTCATCCTGTCTTCCTTCTCTCACCCCAACCGGTCGCAACAGATGGCCGCCCCTCACTGAGCCTGATTCTGCCGGAGGTTTCTTCCTGTTAAAAGGGAGTTTTTCCTTCCCACTGTCGCCAAAGTGCTTGCTCATAGGGGGTCATATGATTGTTGGGTTGATGGCAGCATAACCATTCTGCTATCTCACCAGGAAGTAATGCCAAAAAATGCTCCAGCACAATGGCATCCAGCAACCGATCCTCCTCTCTCATCAGACCAAGCTCCAGCCACCTAGCTGTTGCATCCCAGAGCTGACAGTTATACTTGCCTTCATCCAGCTAACCAGGAACAAATGGCAGTGTACCTCCAGAGAGGCCCAGCCAGTCTAGGATCACCATACTTAACATTATTAATGATAAAGCTTCATAAAGATTTTAGAACAATGAAATGTCCCAAGTACTGATTAACGAAAGGGAATACTGATACCTTCGGTTAAAATGTTTTTCGAATACATGTTGACAACATTTCGGCTCACCTTTGCATTATTACAATTTGAACATTTCTCATAATTTTTTTGACAATGTCATAAAACAGAAACACACAGCAACACCTTAATCAAAAATGACAAAGTAAATTGAAACTTTGATCAAATATCCACTCTAAGCATAAATGTACTTTGATGATAGTCATGTTTTGCTCTCTCCGACTAGGGCAAAAAATGACTCCACCTTGGCAAGGTACAAATCCACAATCGCCTTGTCTCTGGATTTTCTTTTTCCAATTAAGTCCTACAAAATTATACACCTGGGTTGGCACAAATCAATGTATTTGATAGCACCGGAATTGTCCAGCATTTTGACTAAACTAAAATCAAAGATGTTCAAAAGATGACTGGAGTGCAGAGGGGCACAGATGTATAGTGAGGGTGCCCTGGGAGTGTCTGGCAAAGGCCCCAACCTGTGAGATCTTCAATTCCCAAAACTAGCAAAACGTCGACCAGCATTCCGAAGAAGAAAGTTAGTCTCATTTTTCCTCCTAGAAGAGGCTGGGAAGATCAAATCTGAATTGACTATGTTTCTCACCTCCATTGTTCAGGCAGCTGCACACATTTGTAGTTTCAAGATAGCTGTCGCCTGTTGTTACAGAAATACACAAACCAGAGGTGGACATGAGGTGTCAGTCCCATTGCTGCTAGCCATTTGATGCACTTAGCACTAGCCACAACAACACTGATCGCAAGATGTGTGACTTGTTCCTGGTGGGACTTCACCAGGGCTCTACATTTTTATTGTTTATGTTCATTGTTTTTATGGATAGAATTTCTTGGCAGATTCAAGTGCAGGAGGCTTCAACTTTGGTGGTGTCAGGATCTCAACTTAAATTATATGGTTTTGTTGGCTTGTATATTTGACAGTTGAGTTCATTTGGTCATAGTACAACATAAATGACAACTGGATTTGAATGTGTAAGCTTAAGTTAAGTTTTGGACTACTTAACCCTCTGGGGTCGACGGACATGCCAGCGCGTCAAAATCAGGTGACAAAGTTAAGACGACACAGCAACAAGATGCAGCGACCCGGAGTCTCCATTTCAACTTGGGTCGAAAGTGCGGACTTCAAGCTATACACCAGTTTTTAAACTGCGTTGATAGGCCACGTAAAACCAGAGTTATGATAAAAAAAATACACGCCATCTGTATTTTCTGAATAAAACAGTGGTGTTAACAGCAGGAAGAAACGGTAAAAACAGCATTTTCTACAGATACCGCTAGCAAACACTCTCTGCTTGCGAGTGAAAAAAAAAAAAGAAAAGACACCTCTTCCCTTCCCTGGTGGTGTTAAAGTGTACCATGTCAACCAATCAAAAAAATGATATGGCAACATCTGGCATTTGGTTGTTTGGGAAGAGGGGGAAGTTTTAGGAGCGACACTGGTGAGATTTGGCATTGAGAGATTAGTGATGTTTAGTGTGTTTGGAGGCTATAGTTAGTGTGTAATGTAGTCATTGTTCTGTTATGTATGTCAGTTATACTGATGAATGTCATAGTTGCTCCAAAAAAGCTACCAAAGGCAGATTCCAGTGTAAAATCTGTCTCCACATGGAAAACAGGACTGATACACCTCCTGCTGTCAGACCTGCAGGGTTTAGGCTTGTGTTGTCGTCCTACAATGTAAAGAAACTATATTTTGGAGTGGCACAAATCGTTTGTGTGCCTTCCTATTTGATGCAGAACACCTGATTGTTCTGTAAGTAGTTTTAAATGGTTATATAAAAAACGCCTGAGGCCTTGGCTGCATTTTTAGGTAAATAGTACCATATAACTTTGTTGTTTACAAAAAACTGTGCATAATTTGTAGACATGTACAATTTCTATTTGCATTTAAAAACATTGATGGAGAAATTTGAATTTCTCTTAAGACTAAGAAAAATTTATCTTGTTCCTCTACAATACTAAAGACTTGTAATATCTGATGTGTTGATGTAATAATGTTACAGTGTATCTTATTTAAAACAAACAAAAAAGTCAGACACGACTGTCAATAGAAAAGAATGCCACCGTTTGTTTCTGTTTCTGAGAAAATAAATGTCTTCGTTCAAAATGAGGCTCTTTTAGAGCATCTTTGCTCTGTTGGAGAATAACATTCAGCATTCATATTAGGGGTCAGAGACATATTTGAATCACACCAATGCAATTTTTTATTTTAAAATAATTTTGCAAAAGCTACTTTGCGACATGTAATATTCCCTGGATACTAAACTAAGCAATTTATTAAATACTCTAAATTGATCATGCTCATGAACTTATACCAACGTACAGCAAATGCACACAAGATCTTTTCACTGGATGCAATGTTACTCCAAAGCCCAAACAACATAATTGTGATATTCAACCCCTTTTCATGAAGTTCCACATAGAACACAGGAACACTACAATCACAAATGCAAACTAACTCATGCATAAACACACAAACAAACAGAATCCCCAGTTATTATTATTACTATTATTATTATTGTAACAAGAAAATCAAAGAACTGGTTTTCTTTGCCTAGTGCCAGTTCCACACCTGCAATAATGCGGCAGCTACACGTGACTGTAGTTCCAAAGTGCTTGCTGCCCGTAATAATGGTAATCCCTGAATGAGATAGTGGGCACTAAATTTCAGTATATGTTTAGATTAGTTCAGGTAGGACAAGTATAGTGCAGTTATAATATCAGCTAAAGCAAAAACTCAGGTGTGGGAGGCCATGGAACAAGACGTAGGGCCTACTGGGTGCAATTTTTGCAAAATTTAAGTTGACTCAGGAGAAGAAAACAGTCCTCTACTCAGACAGAGAATAGTGCTGGTCGGGTGCCACTTACTTTAATTTAAGATACTAAGATAGCAACACACTCTGTGAGGGCAAATCGCTCCACTGTGTCACTCAATTCTGGCTGTCCGGACAGGATTTGACCAACCTGCAGACAGCAAACAAACACTGGGCCGACTGTTCAGCAAACACTTCCTTTTTTAATCTCCAAATTTTACGAGTGGCTCTTACACAGAAAGTACTGAACGGGACAATAGCATTTTCCCAAAAGAAAAGTATGTCAAAAAATATGTCTTGTCATATATGCTTTATTCGTGGTGTTACCTGTTCAGTGAATTTATACTGGTAGGGGATAACGAAGGTAATTCCTTCCTTTGCCATTTTTATTAGGAAATGTGAGATTGTGTCGAGCTGACACAATAGCATGAGCTGTTTATAGCACGACAGACACCAACCAGCAACCACCTTACAGCCACAGATGGAAGCTGCAGCCTCAACAATGGAGGTGTGGAATATTACATTGAGCCCAGTTGGACCAAAAGTCTTCTTCCATGGTCTCACAAAACTCCTTCCACTCCTACATTTTTGATTTAGAACTTTTGTTAGAACTGGACACTGCTTGGCTTGCCAGAAACATTCTGCTGCCTCAGAAGTCTAACAGACTCAATTCAGTATACACTATCTGGTTTGGAGATTACCACCACTACAGGCAGAAACTACCTTGCAGCCACAATTTTGTGCAGCTACTTGAACATTGCATGTGTAGAATATGGTCCACTCTGAGTCAATGTCCTCAGCTTTCCTTGGAAAACTGTTGAAGTTCTGCTGCAGGTGGGAGTCAAAGATGTCACAGGCTGGTGCTTCTGCCAGGTGTTCCCAGCGCAACCTCACTATGTTTAGGTCCACCAGGTCTTTCCAGCATCCTCTCTGTCACTTTATCCTAATCACTACCAGGTGGTGATCAGCTGACGTTTCAGCTCCTCTCTTCATCCTAGAGTACAGAACAGCAAGTAACTTTGAGCTGCATGAAGGGAGTAAAACAAGCATTTTCTCAGTTAAAACTGTCTTAGCTTAGCCCCTCTATCTTACAGATGTCGGGGTGCTCGGCCTTTTGTTACACACGAAACAAAATAAAGACGAGAAGTAACAAGAAACATGAACATGCCCGAAAGACGACTTGGCGAGGAAGTTTACTTTTATTTGTTTAATTGTTTACTAAATGATTGAGGTGTATAATAAACTGCAGTGGAGTTTGAAAACAAAATATGGGTGTGTGTGGTTGGAGGATGTGTTTGTGCCGGGGGAGGTGCAAAGATTTTTCTTGGAAAACAAAGGGGGGCATAGCAAAAAAAGTTTAACCACTGACATAGAATAACCTAAACTAGACTTAAAACTCAAGGCAACCTGATAATACTACAAGAACTTAAAATCCTTTCAATATACCTAAGAAATCACAAATATAACAATAAACTCAGACCAAGCCGCTGACATAGTGTTTCTGTGCTCAGTCTCCCTTTTGTGTTTCCATGTTGCTCTTCTTGTGTTTCATCTCATCTCCCCATTTGTCTCCCTGTTTATCCCTGCTGCTGTGTCTTGCCCGTGAGTCCTGCAATGTCATGTTCATTTGTATTAGCTGTGTTCCCTGTGTATTTCCACTTCCCTTGTCACCCTTGTGTGTATTTATGTGGTCTTTTGTCATTCATTCTTTGTCAGGTCATCGGCATTTGGGTCCTCCTCTTCTCTCCTCACGATTTGCCATGGCAGATTGTGACAACATGATAACATGCAGTGCTGATGTTCCCGGGACTGGAGCAAATTCTCTTATGATAAACTACCCAACATGTGTACCTTTGGTCTCAAAATTTGTTCTTTGGGTAGGACCTTCCTCCCAGTTTTCTTTATTTAGGACCACCACCCCAGCGGCATCCAGTTGAACAGCAACTCAAAGAGAGAACAGAGTGAGGCCACCTAGCACAGTGCAGAAATTACATGTCATGTACTGGTCATTAATGCATCCCAGAGCTGGCAGTTACTTGCCTTCATCCAGCTAACCAGGAAACAATGGCAGCCGTCCTCCAGAGAGGCCCAGTCAGTTTGGATCGCCTTACTTAACATTATTAACAATAAAGCTTTATAAAGATTTTAGAACAATGAAATGTCTCTTTGGCTCTCGGAGGAGGCGGACGCATCTTTCACCCTCTCCCTCCCTTATCTTCCCTGCTGCTGCTTCTATGTCTTTGTCTAGTCTCGTCTAACTCTAACCCTCAAAGAGTTTCTCAGTCTTGTTCTCTAAAACCTAAAGAATTATGGATTTGATCAACTGGTCCCGTAACAGAATTGACACCTTCCTGGGCTTGGGAGAGCCCGACTGTCTACTGACTACTCGATGGTCGGTTGTGTCGTGCATCTGGCAACACTTTCAATGGAAGACATTGAATAATATCTACCAATTCGGAACCACGGTAACAGAGTTCTAGCTGATTGGAGCTGGCTCGGACCTGGCTTATCGAAGAACAAGTAGCGGCTACAGCTGTTCAAAATCCCATAAGGCTGGTCGACATGATAGACGATTGGCAGTGCTGTGAGTTCTCAGACTGTGTTTTGAATGCAATATGGATAAGATCATGGAGAAGCTCATGGCTCTGCAATATGGATAACATCTTGGAAAAGAACAACGGGAATTGAGAGAATTGGTGACCAGTGATGGACATTAGACCAACTGTAAAAATTGGATGCAGTTGTTCGCACTAAACACAAACATTCACCATCTTCACTCATGTGGCTATCCCATTGGCGCAAGCTGACGGCCTGCCAAGGTGAAGCTGACTGGACCAACAAACTTCTCCATGATAACAGGATTGTTGTCAGAACTCTTTGTCCCTCCTTCAAGGCCGCCTGGGTCCACTGGAGACTGTTTACCTTCGCTTAACCGGGCCTGGTGACACTTTCTCTCAGCTGAACACAGGATACACACACGCGCGAAACATGTACACTGATACTGATATCAGTGTACATGCGCGAAACATGTACACTGATACTGATACGCCCTCACTATAACCATAGCTGGACTGGCCATTGGGCATACGGGGCAAAAATTGGGCATACTTGGGCATACCGAGCAAAAAATCACCATTGGCCAATGGTGATTTTTCGTTTTTATGGGCCGATGGTTTTTTTTTTTTTCTTTTTTTCGTAACGGTATAAACACTGAAAGGTGGTGGATTGGCCAGAAGCTGGGAGATGTGTAAAAATAACTCAATTGTTTGGTGGTGGCTATTGCGGAGCTTCCACAGATTCATTAACATTAGCAAGTGTTGGAGGCGAGATGACGGAAAGGTGAGGCAGGAGGAGGAGAGACCCGAGGTGGCAGGAGGAGGAGAGACCCGAGGTGGCCGCCGGTCTGAGTGTCAGGTGAACTGAACTTCAGGTGAGAACTTATGACCTGCAGTCTATCTGGGTCAGATATAAACCAAGTTTAGGTGGAGTTTATTTTCGTTATGCTGACTTTTTACAGTCAGTTACAATAACTCGTACTGCGTACTAGCTAGCATGACGGAGTTGCTATACAGCTGGGTGGGTGCTATGATGTTACTGATAGTGAACTTTATTTTATCTATAAGGTTAGTTAGTAGAGTTTTCCAACCATCCCATTAAATATTATTTAATATTACTTTCTAGTATCAGTTGATGTTTGCTGGAGCCACAGCTGTAAAAGCTGCTGGTCATGATATCGGTTTGGATATGTGGTGAGAGGGAAACATGAAGATGAAACCAGGAGATGTCCTTACTGAATCATCAGAGCTGAACAGGTGATGGAGAAACAGGTTTACCTTTTAAGTGACATGAATGAGTTGAAGGGAAGATATGAGAAACAAATAACACCAGGATCCTTTTTTACGAGCTGACAGCTGGTAACTGTGCAGGGGTGGGTCTAGCAAAGTTTTGCCAGAGGGCCAGGTAGGGCATTAACAAGGAAAGGGGGGGCACGAAGAAATACTTTTCTTTCTTATTCTCATTTAAAATGTCTCGCTTTTAATAAATAATTATCTGAATCTTACAACAAACGTTTTCATCTAATGTAAAATGTATAGAAATCCATTATTGTACATAGTAATTTTTTTTAGGGTCCCATCATAATTTCTTCAGAAGTAGCTAAGTAGTGTATATGATGCCAGTATTTTCCCACATTTTCTAGATTCTGTACCAGTACTGTGTGTAAAATGCCATCAAAAAGTCAATTAAGTTTTATTCTTTCTCACCTGTCTTTCTGTCTCCTTTCACTCTTTTAAAGGTTGCCATGTTAGAAAAAATATTTTGCCCTGCCATGCTGTTTATTGATATGGTAAATAAATAGTTTATGAAAATATATCTAAATCTGGTCCTGTGCAGAGATAAGGCTTCTCTGTCTTAATTTCAGGTTTCCACCATATGTTGTAGATAGTTCAGGAGGTTAACTCGACCAAGCAGTCTTTGGGTTTTGGCTAAGTACTGTTTAGAATACCAGAATAGGGAGGATGGTGTAGGTTTAAGTTTATTAGATTGATACATATATACCAACAAGACAGTGTACATCACTGTAACAGCAGTTTTTGTTTTGAGGCTTTATGGTTTTTCCTATAATACCTGGTGTGCCGGTCTCTAGTCAAAATGCTGGGGCTGATTTTTTGTCCCAGTCCAGCTCTGACTATAACCCTCCCTCCCCCGAATCCAACGCCTCCTCCTGTGCTTACCTCCCATCCGATGTGGACAGCAGATCAGCTGGAGGCGCAATCGAAGATTGCAGCGGTCCCAGATCCAGCTGTACACACTGGAATATTCTCGCATGTTGCTTGTCTGTGTTTTATTGTGTTATGGTGTGGTGATATCTGTACATTTCTGGATTATCCTTTTGTGTTACACATTTCAATGTTTTTTTTTCCCTTGCTTACCTAGCCTGACCTGTCTCCCCAATGTGATGTTTGTGTATTGGTCGGCAAGGTCTGTCATCTTGGTTGTGGGCAACTGCAGCCGAAAAATAAAAATCTCATTTTATCATATCATCGGGGAAGATCAGGGATGTATAGCAGCTTCAATCTTAAATCAGACAAGGATGGGACAACATTCCTCTCCCAAAAATCCAGCAGTTAGTCTCATCAGCCCAGATGTTTACAGACTGTTGTTAAAAGAAAAAAGGATGCTACACGATGGTAAAAATGGACTTGCCTCAACTTATTGCGCCCATCACATTAAAAATGACTTTATTTCCTAAAAGGCGATGTTGTGAGTAAAATATGGGTTTATGAGATTTGCAAATGATCGTATCCTCTTTTTATTTACATTTTGCACTGTGTTCGAACTTCAGAAATGTTGCTTTTAATTTTTTCTATGAACATGAAATTCATTTATGTTTCATTTTTACCACTCCAGAACTAAATGTCTGTAGATTCAAATTCCAATTTGAAACACATAACAAACATTTAGAGAAACATGTAGGGACATTAGACTTTCCCTACAGTTCTGAACAGCTTTGCTGATTTATAAAAAATATAATATCATACTTAAAACAAAAGTCAGAAACAGACAAAGAAAAAAACAAAGGAACGTCTGCCATTGCCTCCAACCTTGACCCACCCACTTCATTTCTTCTCCTCTTTGCTGTTGCTATAAATGTTAGGCTTTTTTCTCTTTGAGCTGGGGGGGGAGGGTAATGACTATAATGTTATGTTATAATGTCGTTTGTTCTTCAGTTCAAATTAATTTCTCAGCTCAAATCTTTAACCTTGTATAGAACAGTTTATTGTTTATTATTTCACTGATTATGTAAACATTTTGTCACAGGTGCCACACCTGCTGAGAATGAAGATGTCTTAATAGCGTAACAATTATTTGTAAAATAGCATTTAAACAATATAATAGAGACTTCTCTTTGGCATCTGATACCCATATCTATATCTTAAAGAACCACTGATAACATTATTGATTTTGTTCTCTGTCTCATATGAAGCAGAAAATGGAAAACTCCAGTGAGATTGTGTCATTTGTGCTGGCTGCTTATAGAAATGTTGGGGATTTAAAATACCTGTATTTTATCATGATATTGTTTTGGTATGTCTCTATATGTGTGGCCAACACAGTTCTTATTGTGGTCATACATGTGGACAGAAGGCTCCATGAGCCAATGTATATACTGCTCAGCAATTTATGTGTGAATGAAATAAATGCCAGCACATCACTGTATCCTCTTTTGCTCTCACAGATGTTTTCAGACAGCCATGAAGTGACCCTGCCGTGGTGTTTTCTGCACATGTCTTGCATGTACACAAGTGCACCTGCTGAGTTTTGGAGTTTAGCAGCCATGGCATATGACAGATATATCTCAATTTGTCATCCATTACGCTATAATGTCATTATGAACACAAAGACAGTGTTTTTGTTGATTCTGTTCGTGTGGATTTTTTCGCTTAGTTTTATACTCTCATTTTCTTTCATCTTTAGTTTGAAGTTTTGTGGAAATATTGTTGACAATATTTATTGTGACCACCAATTAATGATAAGACTTTCATGTTCAGTTACAACCCAGAGCTATATATCTGGGATATTCTTTGCCATTGTGAGTATTTTCATCCCATTCACTCTCATTTCAGTCTCTTACTTTAAGATTTTGGCAGTTTGTCGAAAAACATCAATAGAAAACAAGCAGAAAGCTGTGACTACTTGCACTCCTCAGATTGTCTCTGTGTCCAACCTGTTTGTTGGCTGCATTTCTCAATCTATTGACTTTAGGTTTTTAATAGCTTGGGTACCGGATGAGGTCCGTATAATTTTACCTATGTATCTCCTCATTTGTCAACCAATGCTCACCCCATTTATGTATGGATTTAATTTGCCAAAGATAAGGCACTCATTTAAAAGGCTACTTTTTAAAAGAAAATAAATCACTTTGTTTAGCAAGAGACTGTTTTAGAGAACCTCTACTCTGTGGGAGAGTGATATTTAGCAATCATCTCATAGACATATTTTATTCATTTATTGATACATACAGCAAAAGCTCTTTACAGACTCAAATTTGCTCTTAACTCCTTTAGTGAAATGTTAATGGTACTATTCTTGCAAACAAAACATTTATGGGTATGCATGCAATGGGTTTGTTAAAATAAGAATTTATTTAGAAAACTCCACTGATGTATGGATTTAATTTGCAAAAGGAAAGGTAATCATGTAAAGGACTTCTGTTTACCAGAAAATACATCTCCTTGTTCAATATCTTTCCTGTGTGGTAGAATCGCATTCAGCAATTATCTTATAGTTTGTGGACATGGTATGAAGAAAATAAAGCCTGCTGACTTCATATATTTGCATTAACATGATCTATTGTTTCATTTTGAATTTTTTTTTTTAATCAACTTTTAACATGTAATATCCTCTTTTCTAGTGAGATTATCTATTTTTTCAGAGAAAGCAAATGTTATTATTCTTGCAAACAAAATATTATATTAAACACATATGAGTATAAATAGATGTTTTAAAATATTGTCCTCTATGGAATTCCAATGTCATTGCTGTATATCATGGTGGTGTGGATCAGTGAATCGATGTCTCGTTCACTTTTGGCATACAGCTTGATGTCATCCACTTGATGTCAACTCTGCTTCCTTGTCCCAACTCTGGTTAGCTGCTAAAAGTCATTTTTTGGACATCACTCAGGTAGCCAGCAATTTAAGGAGAACATACAACTAAACATGTCACTCCTGCTCCGATTGGGGGGGCAGAAAATACTGGAATCCAACATTGTTTTGCAAAGTTACACATCGATTCAATATTAATTTAGGTGATATCCAACTGTTGTAACCGGGTGTCATTACTACTGTAGTGAATTATAATTTTACGTTGGCTACACTACCTTCATCTGCACTGTCTGGCTAGCTATGGGTTTTTCGAGAGTGTGAAGCCCGTGATCCTGGCCTGCAAAGCCGCAAACAGGCTACATTTATTACAAATATTGTTAATACTAAAGGAGGCTGAGGAGTAACAAAACATCTGAAACAAATGAGCAGAAAGGTGCAGGAGGGACAGGTGAGGAGGCCATACTGCTAGCAAGTTGGCTACATTCAGGATGACTGAATGTAGTGTAAAGCACTTTAGGGTCCATAGGGACTAAGTAAAGGGCTATACAAATACAGGCCATTTACCATATCTAATATTAAGTACAATTTTGATTACGTTCAGTTTACAATATTAAGTAAATGGAACAAAATTTTGGATTAACTGACCATCTATATTTCAGTTACATTGACCAAGCATGTCAGTGTTATTTACTCAATTTTTTCATGTTTGTGTAACAACTACAATTATTCATTTCAACTTAATATGTTTAAGCTTTAGTTATTCAATTGATCAAGTATATTGAACAGATTTTTAAGTGTAAAAGTGTTGCCTCAAAAATTTTAAGTAAATGTCAGTTTTAGTCTTTAGATTGTAGGATGATCAGCTTTCAGCGGAATGCTAAGAGTATTATTCTGCATTGACAAAACAATGCATGACACTAAAGGTATTGGTCGATTAATGGATTGTATAAATCAAACCAGTGAGCTCATTTCACAGCTTACCCCTCTATCCCATTACCAACAGGCAGTAAACCATATTTCTGGTTATCATACTGTCCTTAAAGTTATATATTTTTTAAAAGATTTCAATACATGTTTATATGGAAATAATTAGAAATAATTTAAATATGAGGATACATAAATGAATTTATGAAGATGTTGTTACACCCCAGCCCAGGAAAAACCGGCGTGCAACATAAGGAAAATAAAAATAAGGAGAAATGCCCCCACACTCCCTGCTCTCAAGGAAGACGAACCAAAAAAAACAGCTGCCACGGATTTCACAACAGCCAGTCAGTTTATTAAGTCCCAAAAGGTAGCGGGCGTCAGGGTGAGCATGGCCAAAACAACAAACAAAAACTCTAGAAATGAAATGCAGCTGGCTTACCTTCACAGAAAACCCCAAAAGAAAATTACAGGTGTCTTACCTGCCTCCCTAACCAAAAACAGGAGAAAAGGTTCCCAAAGAAAAATGGCTTCTCACCCCTACAGCTACCAAGTTAAAAAAAATATTGACAACTATTTACATCTATATACAACAAACTATTTACAACACGGCAAACGCTTCCAGAACACAAATTCACACGCAGCCACATGCACAGTTCGTTGGGAAAAGGAAGTAGGCGGGACGTGCCGGTTAAAAAGGGTCCTCATTTATAGCCGGCCTCTCCCAGTCCTCCACCAATGGTCAGCCTCCACCTGGAACTCAAATAGCAGCAATAACACAGGACACAAACTATGCCACCCTCTGGTGTGGCAGACAAAAAACACAGTACAAAAAAAATATCCATAACACTGAATCATAACATACCCCCCAAACCAAGAACAAACTTTTCGTCCTGAACAGAAAGTTTGATTCATGATCTAGACAGCGCATCAGCCATGACATTATCTAAGCCCTTCTTGTAACGGATTTCAATGTTAAAGTCTTGGAGGAGTAAAGACCAGCGCATGAGGCGTTGGTTGCTGTTCTGCATCCGAGATAAGAACACAAGGGGGTTGTGGTCAGAAAATACCATTGTTGGAAGAGGTGCTGTAATGTAGCTGGTGTTTTATGATTTTTTTTTGAAAAGAAACAGACGGGATGGTCAAGGCCATGTTCATCCTCCTGCAGGAGCACTGCACCAGCCCCCAAAGCACTCACATCTACCTCAAGCTTGAAGGAACGTGTAAAGTCCAGGGCAGCAAGTACAGGAGCACTGCAGAGGAGAGCCTTGGCAGCTTCAAAGGCAAACTGACATGTCTCTGACCACACGAATGGTGACTTAGGACTGGCAAGACTGGTTAACGGGGCTACTACCTCAGAGAAGTTTTTGCAGAACCTGCGGTAGTAACCGGCCATGCCTAAAAAACGACGCAGCTCGCGACGCGTTTGAGGAGCTGGGAAGTCTAATATTGCCTGCACTTTTGCGGCAACATGGAGGACTCGACCCTGTCCTACTTGCTTGCCTAGGTAGGTTACCACAGCTTTTCCAAACTCACATTTAGCCAAGTTTAGTGTCAGAGAGGCATCACGCAGGCGGTCAAATATTTTGCTAAGGGTTTTGAGGTGTTCAGTCCAAGTGGATGAACAGGCCACTATATCATCCAGATACACTTCACAATTTCTGACTCCATGTAACACAGTGTTCATCAGTCGCTGGATGGTGGCTGGGGCATTTCTTAACCCGAACGGCATGACGGTATACTGGAAAAAATGGTCAGGCGTAACAAAGGCACTGATTTCGGATGCACGGTTAGTTAACGGAACCTGCCAGTATCCCTTTAGGAGGTCAAGCTTGGTCACGAAGGTTGCTGATCCGACACGGTTGACCAAGTCATCCATGCGTGGAAGTGGGAAAGAGTCTGGTTTTGTAACAGCATTTACTTTTCGGAAGTCATTACAGAAACGGGAGGTTTGATCGGGTTTTGGGACGAGAAGTGATGTTGAGCTCCAAGAGCTATTACTGGGAAGAGCAAGACCATGGTCAAGAAGATACTGGACTTCTTGCTGCATTATGGCATGCTTAGTGGGATTTACTCTGTATGCATGTTGCTTTATGGGCTTGTGATCACCCACATCAATATCGTGACTTAGCACATGCGTTTGAGTGGGGATATCACCAAAAAGAGTTGGGTAATTTTTAATGAGCTCACGGACATCAGATTTGGCAGGATCAGACAGTTGTGCTAAATAGACATCCAAGTCAGCTAAGATTTCAGAGTTCCTCAGACGCGCACCAGAAACAGAGCTGTGCCTGTCATCCAACCCATCATCGCAGGGACTATATAAGGGTTGAGAGACGGACACCGACACAATAGGTGACACAGCAGGTGACAGACTAGAGTGTTCACGACCAACATACTCCTTCAGCATGTTGATGTGACAGACGCGACTTTTCTTCTTACGATCAGGGGTTAACACAACATAATCGGTTTCACTTAGTTTGCGCTCAATGACATACGGACCGGAAAACTTTGCCTGCAGGAGAGAACCAACGACAGGCAAGAAAACCAGCACACGATCACCTGACTGGAACATGCTAGTGCATTACGAGCAAAATTGCAGGCATTATGCAGCCTCTCTCTAAACAAACTAACATAGTCCAGAATGTTTTCTCTTGGACGATGCCTATCTGAGAGAAATTTCTCTTTCAAAAGACGTAGAGGACCACGCACAGTGTGGCCAAAAACTAAATCGGCTGGACTAAACCCCAAAGACTCCTGGCATGTCTCCCTGATGGCGAACAACAGTAGTGGCAACACCTCATCCCACTCACGGCTTGACTCAGTGCAAAATTTGCGAAGAGTTTGGTGGAACCTTTCTAATGCACCCTGACTCTCTGGGTGATACGCACTGGAAGTGTGATGGTTAACACAGAGCTCTGTCATGACCTGGGCAAGAATTCTAGACATAAAATTTGTGCCCTGATCTGTTTGGATGCGTTTAGGCAGTCCAAAGGTAGAAAAGAACTTAACAAGTGCTTTCACAATCCCACGGGTTTTTAATGAGCGCAACGGAATGGCCTCAGGATAACGGGTGGCAGTACACATCATGGTGAGGAGGTATTGGTTCCCGGACTTTGTTTTTGGAAGAGGACCAACACAATCAACAATGACATGCTCAAATGGTTCCCCAACGACTGGGATGGGTTTTAACGGAGCTGCCGGAATCACCTGATTTGGTTTACCAGCAAGCTGACATGTATGGCACGAGCAGCAGAATTTTACTACATCAGATTTGAGACCAGGCCAGAAGAAGTAACGGAGGACACGGTTGTATGTTTTTGTGATTCCCAAGTGACCGGACATGATGTGGTCATATGCTAAGCTTAGGACCTGGGAACGGAATGACTGTGGAACAACAATTTGCTGCACTCCCTCAAGTGTGCAGCCAGAACTGGGAGTCCAGTAGCGCATCAGCATCCCATCCTCAATGAGGTAAGATGCAGATTTCCCACACTTAGGCTCTGTCACAGAAGCCCAACAAGATGACAAGCTCTCATCATTTTTCTGGGCTTCTATAAGCTTGTTTTTATCTACTGAGAGTATCATAACTTTCTCATCAGGCTGAAGCTCTACTGACACAGTGGTACTTTCACAGTCGGGTGGCGAGCTTGTTGGATCTGAATCACTTAGGAAAGAGTCGCTAAGATCGACAAACTCTCCATACTTGCGTGCCTGTGCACGCGTCACAGCACACACAGGAAACAAAGAATCACAGTTTGCTGCGGCGACATCAGAGGCACTTATGTCTGCTATTGGTGTTTTGACTACCTCGGGCAACGGAAAAACTTTGCATCCAGCTAAATCATTCCCGAGAATGATGTCAATGCCCTCAACTGGCAACTGAGGTCGCACCCCAGGTTTAACTTCCCCTGATACGAACTGTGACGACAGCTGCACAGAGTGCAATGGCACGCATGGCAACCCCCATTTCAACTCCCCATACTAACACGTCGGCAGTGTTGGTCAAGTTACTTGAAAAAAGTAATCAGTAACTAATTACTGATTACTTCCCCAAAAAAGTAATCCCGTTACTTTACTGATTACTTATTTTCAAAAGTAATTAATTACTTAGTTACTTAGTTACTTAGTTACTTTTTAAAAACACGATTTACAACCTGAATAGGTGATAAAGCGATAGATCTTTCAGCCCAATTCTACTTTTTCTACAATCCATCATACAAAATGTAATCAAATGGAAAAGTCCCTTTTTAAAACTTCTTTTATTAGTTTTAATCTTTTAACTTTATGCATCAAGCAAAAATTTAATTATATGCAACATTCTCTGACTGGAAGAAATTTGTTTTAAACCTATTTAAACCTATTTTCTGCACATTCCAGCACATAAAATATATATTTTTTGTGTGTTTACACTCAGTCTTTCAAATAGATGCAAGTAAAACACAGCAGAAAATAAATAAAGTCAAAGACTAGCGGTCCTTTTGCTCTATTTTCACCTGTAAAGCAGGAGTGGGGTAGGCGGAGGTTTACCCTGGTGCAGGGGTGCCGCAGCGGTCAGTGGAAGAATCCGCGAGTTTCTCTGTGAATTTCCCATTACGTCATAGCGCACTCGATGCTTGCTTGGAAGTTTAGGGGGTTTTTTTCGCTGTAAAAAGAAGTTTTTTTCCCACGCACAGCAGACACTAATGTTTTTGTCACTTTTTATGGAATCAAACTTAAAATAAGGTCAGTACTTCCACGCTTTAAACGCTGCACGCTCATACTCTCTCCCGCAGTCGATCCATTGTTGATCTGCACACAGCTGTTGTCACGAACGTCGCACTTGCTTACGTCATGAGACATTCTCGCAAAAAATCACGGTTTTAGTAACGCAGTAACGCAGCGTTCCTACGGGAAAGTAACGGTAATCTAATTACCGTTTTTGCAATAGTAATCCCTTACTTTACTCGTTACTTGAAAAAAGTAATCGGATTACAGTAACGCGTTACTGTAATCCGATGCGTTACTGCCCATCTCTGCACGTCGGCGCCACAATACGATTGGGCTGAAAAAGGTAAAATACCCTCACAAATGAGTGACTGTTTTGCCTCAGTGTCACGCAGAATGTTAACAGCAACTTTCTTCTCTCCTACCACCAAAGAAGCAAAACCTTTTGACACGAATGGTTTGAACTCGTCATCTATCCTGTCCTTTTCAGTTTTAAGTACAGTCACCCCTTATAAAGCATAAGGTTTGGTTTGCAGCTGGTTGGGGAAGGAGATTTAGCCTTCCTGGACTGCTCCTTTCTCTTAAGAACAGGACAGGCAGCAATGAGGTGTCCTTGCTCATGGCAATAGTAGTCAGTTGCTACAGATCTTTATTTATATAGCACAAAATCACCACAACAGCCACCTCAAAGGGGCACTATATTGTAAGACAAAGACCCTACAATAATACAAAGAAAACCCAACAATCAGATGACAACAATTAGCAAGAATGGTGATAAGGGTGGAAAAACTCCCTTTTAACAGAAAGAAACCTCTGGCAGAACCAGGCTCGAGAAAGGGTAGCCATCTGCCATGACCAGTTGGAAGTGAGTAAAGGGAGGCAGAACAAAAGACACACAATGGAAGAGCACCAAAGATGAATAATAATTAATGATTAAATGCAAAGTGGTGTATAAACAGAGAGTTAAAAAAAGCCCAGTGTGTCATGGGAAGCCCCCAGGAGCCTAGCTCTATTGCAGTGAGAGGTTTCAAGGTAAACTGATTCAGCCCTTTATTTAAGCCTTATCAAAAAGGACAGATTTAAGCCTAATCATAAAAGAAGAGAGGGTGTCTGGCAAGAGCCTGTGGAAACAGAGACAGCTTACGGGGACGGCTGTCCATAGAGGTTGCGATCGGAATCATGGGAGCTTTGCAACAAAAGGAGAAGCAATTACTGACAGGTAAAGGAGCAGATGAGTAGGTGCTGTTGGCTTACATGCAGGACAGACTGGGAAGCTTCAGGGAGGGTTTCTGTGGGAGAATCCAGAGAGAAAGTGTGAGAGGAGAAACGGTTCTCTGAGTTTCCAAGAGCGTCTTGGCTGGCATGAGGACAGGCAGGCAAAGCGACAGGTTGACGATTTCCCTAGTGAGCTGATTACCAAGGTGGAACAAGGAAGCCAGCGCTGGAGAGCATACAACAGGTGGTGAGTCCAAGGTGGAACTGTGTGGAGACCTGTACAGTTAAACACGAATAAAGGGCGAGGGAAGAGTGGAGCGTAGATGAGGCCTAGTTACCAAATTGGATGGAAGAATGAACTGGCAATGAGTAGCAGGCAGCACTGGCTTATATAGTCCTCCTGTAACTGACAGCAGATGGGGCTCAGGTGCCACGCAGGCAGCTCCACCCGGGAGAATAGCCAGGGAAGCATCCTTTTTTTTTTTTAAGGCCATTAAGAGTTTGGGGGTTTTTTTGCTTTTACTCAAACATTTTCAATATCATTATTGATTTTACTGATTCTTTTCTCTCTTTAATCACACTCTAGATCTTGTTTTAACATATGGCATAGAAACTGAACATTTAACAGTGTTTCCTGAAAACCCTCTCCTGTCTGATCATTTCCTGATAACATTTACATTTACAATAATTGATTACACAGCAGTGGAGAGTAGACTTTATCACAGTAGATGTCTTTCTGAAAGCGCTGTAAGTAAGTTTAAGAATATAATCCACCCACTGTTATCATCTTCAGTGACCTGTACCAACATAGAGCAGAGCAGCTATCTGAACGCTACTCCAACAGAGGTCGATTATCTTGTTAATAATTTTACCTCCTCACTACGTACGACTCTGGATACTGTAGCTCCGGCGAAAACTAAGGTCTCAAATCATAAGTACCTGACTCTGTGGTATAATTCTCAAACACGTAGCCTAGTTGATACCCAACTTTATCTTTCCATGAACCCAGAAAATGCGCACAATTTAGTTAAAGTGTGGGAATATCTTAAAGATACAAAGACATGGATCACTTCTAATTTTCTGCTTCTTAATTAAGATAAAACAAATCATTGCACTCTGTTTTTATTTACATTTTACAGTGTCCGAAATTTATTCTGCCAACAATTCCACTGCGTTCAAAGTTTTGCCACTCCAAAATTGAGTATCAATAAATTCAAATTCAGTTCTGAAACTGTTAAGAAATGTTATAATTTTTGAAGGAAGCATATATAAATAAACAAAAAACAGTCACAAATATTTGTCAAGGGAGAGAATTTCAATATCTCTACCCTAACCCTCAAGTTCAGCCCCACTCCACTTCATGTCTCCTCCTTTATGCTGCAGCTATAAATATTTACGGATCGTCTCATTTAGCTGAGAGGAAAGCAGCTGAGTAAAATGTTATGTGTAATTTATTAGCATCTAATGAAAAGTTTAAGTTTGAATATTGTATATAAGTGCTTGCTGTTTGTTCTTTGATTAATCTGCTCATTTATTAACAGGTGGCTGAGAAAGAATATGTCATAATGAGGTAACATGTATTTGTAAAACATTATTTAAAGAACTGAAATTTCTTTAACCTGGTCAAATACTCTTTTTCATATCAAAAAGAATCATCCATAACATTATTATTGAATTGTCTTTTTCACTGTGGGATATTGTGTGGAAAATGGAAAACTCAAGTGAGATTGTGTCATTTGTGCTGGCTGCTTATGGAAATGTTGGGGAGTTAAAATACCTGTATTTTGTAATAATATTGTTCTGGTACCTCTCTATATGTGTGGCCAACACAGTCCTTATTGTGGTCATACGTGTGGACATACAGCTGCATGAGCCAATGTATATACTGCTTTGTAACTTATGTGTGAACCAGATAAACGTCAGTGCATCGCTGTATCCGCTTTTGCTCTCACAGATGTTTTCAGACAGCCATGAAGTGACCCTGCCGTGGTGTTTTCTGCACATGTCTTGCATGTACATAAGTGGGCCTGCTGAGTTTTGCAGTTTAGCAGCCATGGCTTATGACAGATATATCTCAATCTGTCATCCATTACGCTATAATGTCATTATGAACACAGAGAGAGTGTTTTTCATGATTCTGTTCGTGTGGATATATTCATTCCTTAGTGTAATACTATCATTCTCATTTATCTTCAGTTTGAAGTTTTGTGGAACTATTATTGAAAATGTGTATTGTAACCACAGATTAATACTTAGACTTTCATGTTTCGTTTCAGTCCATAGCTTTTTATCTGATATATTATTTCTGTTTGTGAGCTTTTTCATACCATTCACTCTCATTTCAGTGTCTTATGTGAAGATTTTGGCAGTTTGTCGAAAAACATCCACAGAAAACAAGCAGAAAGCTGTGACTACTTGCGTCCCTCAGATCGTCTCTGTGTCAAACCTGTTTGTTGGCTCAATTTTTCAGTGTATCGATTCCAGTGTTATAGTTGCTCGTCTACCAGTCCGTATAATTTTATCTATATATCTTTTCATCTGTCAACCAATGCTGACTCCATTTCTCTATGGATTTAATTTGCCCAAGATAAGGCAATCATGTAAAAAGCTTTTGTTTAAGAAAAATCAATAGCTTTGTTCACCAGGAGACTTTTCTCGGGAATCTCTGCTCTTTGGGAAACTATCCACAATCATCTTATAGTCTGTAAACATAAAGAAAAGAACATCTTTTGATGTGATATTTATTTACAATAGGCCAGTATCATTTAGTGCATGTGATGGGTTTTTTTTTTTTTTTTTTTTTTGGGGAGGGGGGACACTTTCCACTTTGCTCCTGGGATGTGTGTGATGCTCACAAACAAAACAATGTATTAAACACATGGGTATGAATACAGTGATTTTTTTCTTAAGAATAATTTATTTAGAATAAACCATCAGACTAATTTCACAGCTTAACCCTCTATTCTATACCGTTACCCTTGACAATTAAGATAAGGAACATTTTTCTTTTGCAGGGTTTTTTCATTTGGGAATAGCTTTTGATCCTCTTTACATCCTCTAAGGTTATGAATGTTGAATAACTACATAAAAATATTTCTGCTTATTGTAAGCTTGATATAGACATATGTCTTATGGGGATACAGCTTATATATTATAATAACAGCTCTAAACACCAACACTGCACTTTATTAGACTTGAATCGTGATATACTTGGGATTTAATCACATCAGCTCAACACAAAAATATGTTGCATCCTTTAAATGACCAGGTCAGCAACAAAGGTTATAGTGAAGCCACAGTTACACAAAGGCATAAGATGTATGTCTGCAAGTATTAACTAAATATTTATGTGTGCTACAACATGGACATAATAGTAAATGTGCTTAGGTGAAATTGACCTTTCAATAACCTTATCACTGTAGTCTGTTAACCAGCAAACTAGTCTATGCTGGTAACTAGCAGTTTTCCCTTTGTCAACCTAAATTAAAGGCTAGCATTAGTATTTGTTGGCATCAGTCAAAAAGGTCTGAGGCTAAAACTAGGGTCTAAAGTAAAGGTATCTGTAAAACACGAGTCATTATTCAACTTATGAGACTCCCAAATTATTCTTTCCTGTTTATACCTGTTAAGGCAGACTGAACGGACTCAGGTGTGGACTAAGGGAGAAAATGCATTGAAGGTTTATTTACAAACACCAAGTGAGTTATATACAAATGTGGGGAAGTCCGGGGTTCTAGGGATCCACAGAAAGGGGGGTAGAGGACATCACACTTGACCGTCGATCCACACACCACGCTCCTCTTCAGCCACAGCACAAGCTCCACTTCTGACACGCCACGCCACTCTGCCAAACACTCACGCTCAGGAATCCAGGGGAGAGAAACAAGGATAGGTCCAAGAAATCTATACACAATAAACAGACGATGAGATCAGAACCAGGAAATCAAAGGAAAACACGAGAGAAGGTTAGAGCTGGGGCTACACAAATGTGAGGGGGTTTTTTTACCTTATTTTTGTTTTTAAGAAAAATAAGAGCCACATATGACGACATTTGTTTAAAATTTTGATAGAACAGTAGCAATATAGTGTCCTTGTAAGTAGATATCAGGCCCTTGTAGAGCAAAATTGAGTATTTTGGCCTAAATAACCCAAAATGTGATGTCCACATATGTGGAGTACCAGGATAACAATCCACAGGTGAGTGATTGCTGCAGGAGCGTGGGCCAAAGGCAGGCCCAGGAATGTAATCGAACTGTTTATCAGAGGAAAAATGTGATTTTTGGGGGACACTCAAGCCAAGATTAGCTGTGACAATGTTGGTTTATGACCAGCTGTTGCTATTTAGCCAGCTCTTGTCAGCTGTCCAGAGACAGGAGGGTTGCATGTGTGATCAGCTGACGATAAATCAACATGTTTTTGCATGTTTTCGTGTGTCAGAGCCCTGATTTAAGTTCAGGAGGTGAAGCTTGATGTGAGAAGGAAGAAGGCAGTGTGTTATTAAGATGCCAAATGCCAGTCTCTTTCATTTCTCTGTTGACGATGACCACTTTGCTGATGATAAAACATATATATGATCTTTCATATCTTGAGTCTGAAAGTGCAGGCACCAATTTAAATAATGCAAACAACTTCTCCTCCTCCTTCGGCATGCTACATATGTCACTGGCAGGGCTGGACTGGGACAAAAAATTGGCCCAGTGACCACCTCCACAAACTGCAAACTCACTCTTATGTATTTTTAAGAATTATAAGTTTTGAGAATGCATTTGTTTGCTGGAAGGTGTACTTACACATTACTGTGTCTATATTTATGAGTACAGTGTCCTTTTTCTCTGGAAAAAAAAAAATCAAAAATTACTGACTGTACCTTTAAAATAAAACATGTCAACAAACTGCATGTATAATTCTACTGACTACTCATAGATGCATTCAGCAGCTGTGGCCACCAGAGGTCAGTACTACACCTGGCATTGGAAACCTGAGTGCTGGGATAGAGGTAGTTCCTCTGAGCTGCCTGCTGGATAGTTTGAGAACAGCTCCTCAGGAGGTAAATCAAACCGTACTCACAACATTTGCAGTACTGTGGCATTTTTAATATACAAGAGTCGACCATTCATTTTCTGCTTAATGGCATCACAGTGTTGCCTGTACATCTTTGTTAGTGTTTGTAAAGTTATGCCCATGCAAGAAAAGTATTTTCACTGTCAGGCCTAAGTGTCTACATGATAAGTGAATGTAATAAAAGCTGAGCTGGCTGCTGGGTAGTTTAAGGATTGCTGAAATAGGGAGTAAATCACTGCATCGCATAGGACAGTGTTTGTTCTTGTTGAATTTTTAATATACAGGGTGGGCCATTTATATGGATACACCATAATAAAATGGGAATGGTTGGTGATATTAAAGTCCTGTTTGTGGCACATTAGTATATGTGAGGGGGCAAACTCCTCAAGATGGGTGGTGACCATGGTGGCCATTTAGAAGTCGGCCATCTTGGATACAACTTTTGTTTTTCCAATAGGAAGAGGGCCATGTGACACATCAAACTTATTGGTAATGTCACAAGAAAAACAATGGTGTGCTTGGTTTCAACTTAACTTTAAACCGGACTTTAATATCACCAACCATTCCCATTTTATTACGGTGTATCCATATAAATGGCCCACCCTGTATACTATTACAAGTCTGGATCTTTAAAGTCCTGCTTAATAGCTTCACATATTAACTGTTTATGTTTGATAGTGTTCTGAAAGTAAGAACCATGCACTAAAGGCCTCTTTCAGGAATTTTATGATTTATTTTAAAAAAAATAATGGCAAAAGGAACCAACACAGCATAATTCTAATAATTTCTTTCTATTTTTTTTCCTTTTTTGTTTGGTTGGTTGTTTTTTTGTTTTTGTTTTTAATTCTGTGGTAGCTGGGATACAAACACCAAAATCACCATTTGCCATTTCACCACACAAGGGAAGTTTTGTGTTTCTGCAGCAATATAAAGACTAAAAATAGTTCCAAAAAATAATTTTTAGTGGCTGAATTTTATGTTTAATTAATTTCTGACTCCAGTGTGAAGTCCAGTGTGCCGGCTCAAATCTGAGTATCAAGCATGAATTTTGTTTGGTATTTGTCTAACAATATAAGTTTTAGCTATAAACAAGTTTTTAATAGATTTCTAAAAATATTTGTCTTTTTTTTGCTTTTATAACAGGTGGTCTGATAAATATGTTGAGAACTGTACATTGCTTTATTGCGTCTTCAGTCACTTTCAAACAGACCAGCAAACAGTTCTGCTGCATCAAGTTTAGATGCATTTTTTCATATGAAGGGCAGTTTCTCTCGATGTTGATACTTGCATTCCCAGTGTTTATTTAGTCTGCAGATCATTATGTTAGCATCAGCCAGCTTTTCCCATTATATGACACTCCTGGGCTGAGACTACTGATGCAGTGAATGAATGACCTGATGCAGTATATAATATATGCTTTCCACAAACCCTAAGACCCAACACTTAGCCTTCTCATTTGAGAACCACTGACTAATATAATGCTTTCTGTCCCTGAAAGGGTTTCGAGATGACTGGGAGACATGATTCCCATTACAACCTTACTGATATCAGCAGATATCTCTCCCCGTCTTGCCTGAGAATGAACCATTGTGTCCTTCTGTTTGTTTGCATGAAGAGTAAACACAAATTAATACAGATTGTTTAGAAATTCAGGATGTAAGAATATTTATATTTGGTCAGAAAGTTCTGTTGTTCTGTTTGAGAGTCTGGACTGTTGACATGCACATACAAACAAGTCATGCACCAAGTTCAACAAGAACTGAGTGTAAGCACACTCAATTAGAATAACTTTCTCTTGTATGATTAAAGCAGCTAACTCTACCTCAGTGCTGTATTTAGGATATTTTTTTAATTATCATTAATCTTTGTAACTTTTGTTGCCCACTAGTTCACCAGATTCCTCATGTATATGTTTCCTAATCTACATAAACTAATGCCCATACAGCTAACTTTATTGTGGCGCTTTAGTATTTAAGTTAGTGAAGGCATACCTTGGCTGGGGTGATCAAAAATGACTTAAAAATATCCACATAAAGTGTGAAAACCTTCTACTTGTGCTGCTGACATTTGTTTAACAATACACGTGACTCACAGTTTGAGAATAAAACAACCCAAACTCAAGCCCAACTTTGACGGATTTCCAGGGTCAAAGACTGTAAGAGCTACTACATGCCCTTATTTGGTAAAATATGTTGTCATAACATGTTATGAACATTGACTGATTTAAGTATATTATTGTGTCATGCATACACAATACATCCAGCCTGAAAAGGCTTACAGCAACATAAAACCAGAGCCAGACTAGCACCATAACTTACAAATACTGAACAAATAATCCAACCTGAGATCTTTCCCAAGCTTCAGAAACAAAGGCCGCTGACTTATAAACACCAAAATTATTAAACAAACATTTCATTCAGTACATCAAAATATTTCTGGGGACTTTAACAGACACCTCACGGATTATATATGTTCTTTTCTCATTATAATAACAACAAGACAGAATAAAATGTCATTTGTTTGTTCACTTAAAGACCTTTGACTTATGAATCGCTTTGAAGTCACAGATTGCAGTGCTGTACTTTTATTTTACACTAAATAAACTTTCTGTTTGTAGATGTGAGATATTGAATATATTTTACATCACCATTTTGGGGAAGTGTCTGCCTCGAGGCCTATGCAGCAGTAAATCCTGCTTCTCCAGTTTGGGGTAGCCATGGTTCAGAGTTAAACACTACAATGCAGTGACTGCAAATGCTATAAAAAAGGGGGTTTCATTATTCCAACAACAGTGGCCAAGTCCTGTAAGAAAAAAAACTATGAAAAATTCATGATAGGAATTCTTCTGATGCAAACTAGGGCTGCCACGATTAGTCGACTAGTCACGATTACGTCGACTATCAAAATCGTCGACGACTGATTTAATAGTCGACGCGTCGTTTGAAGCTTTGTAAGATCACAAAAGCCGCAGGAATAAATAGTAGGATTTAAGAGTGTAATAACGGACTGAAACAGAAGATGGCAGCACTGCATGTACAAGGATGTGAGCTGTCGTTAAATCCCGAAGAAGAAGAAGTAGCTCTGTCCCAGAATTCATAGCGCAGCCCAGCTCTGTTTCCAACAATGGCGGCAGCTACTTAGTTTTACTATTACTCTTATTATTCTTTCTGGGTCACAAAATAAACGTTTAACATATTTTCAGGCGAGAATGTAACTGTGTAAATCTCAAATATCTGCTCAGTTTATCAAGACACCACATACTTTCAAAAGCGCTCCGACGTTTTCGGAGACGTCTGTTACCCACTAGCTCGATAGCTAGCCGGGGGCAAGGCTCACTAGAGCCCGTGAGAACACCGGACTCCCGGCAAATCGTTTTCAAACCTACCGCCGTCTTTCGCTACTCAGGTTAAACATGATATATAAGTCATTTAGATAACTTAAAAATGTTATTGTTTGGCTTTTTTTTAGTATTTTATTTGTTCCTGAGTAAATCGGTTTGGCTGAGATTAAAGTTATAGTTTTTACACAGCTGAATAAACGTCAAGCAGACAACTGATTATCAGAAGTGTGAGATGCTCGAGAATATACTCCGATGTCCCGTTGTATTTTAGATTGCAAGGAGTTTATTAAACTTCACCGAAACAATCTGCAAATTTCATTAAAATTTAATAAACTATCATCTTGTCTTTATTTTTAGTTAGCACGTACCTTAAACACTTAAAGCTGTAAGCTAATGATAGTTATATGAGAGCAGATGCATGCTGGTGCAATAAGCTGTACGTTTTACGTCCAATGGATGCATGATCTGATTAGTCGACTAATTGCAAAAATAATCGGTGACTAGTCGACTATCAAAATAATCGTTTGTGGCAGCCCTAATGCAAACAAACTTCACTAGATTTGAGTCACTGAAAGTGAAAATGACAAAATTGTTAGTTGGCTCTATTTTTCATGATATGCTATTAGGTCAGTTCTAATACCACAAGTTTTTAATTTAAACCAGAAATGAATAAAATACATTTTGACTCTTTTAGCAGCAAGAAATGTGCAATGCAAAGATCCTGGTACCCTACAGTGTTAAATATTTTAACAGGTTTGGTTGTGGCCAGAACTCTTTTAGGAATTCTTACATGTAAATTCTTTAAGTAGTCTTTAATAATAGTTCTCCAGGCTTCTTGAAAGACTCAAAGTTCTTAGTAAAAAGATTTAAAGAAACCATATTGAGTAGTATATTAAACAAAATGGCACTGAGATAGCTGTACCACACAATTTTTATTTTTTTCAATGCGATGCCCTATGACATCACAGCGATGCCATAACAAGCTTATGTCATCATATTGTAATAAAAACAG
The DNA here is from genome assembly GCF_051167445.1 of Perissodus microlepis. NCBI lineage: Eukaryota > Metazoa > Chordata > Actinopteri > Cichliformes > Cichlidae > Perissodus > Perissodus microlepis. Next base: position 10,490,861 of record NC_140476.1, read on the forward strand.
GCTGAAGTCAGCATGTTATAATAAAAACATCATGAAACATCAGTTTTACTATAGTCCTTGCCTTCTGGGGAGTTGCGCTCTTTAAATGTTCTTGTTCCATCAGTTTTGGCATGAAGCTGAAATGCAGCCCCAAATTGTGACAGAGCCTCCACCGTCTTTAATAAGATGGCCGCAGACACTCACTGTCATCCCTCTTTACTGAACTCCTCTGCACATACAGAGTGATAAACCCAAATTTGAAATTTTGGGTTCAAATCATCACTCCATAACTACCATCGCTGCTTATTTTCAGTCCAGCTCTAGTGTAATGTACCACATTTCAGTCTTTTCTCCCTGCTTCTGTTTCTAAAGAGTGGCTTCTTGACAACCATCTTTTCACAGAGACCATTTAATGAGCCTTTAGAAAACAGTAGCTGAATCAGCTTTGGCATTATATTTGTATATTCAATTAAAGAGGTGGAAACAAATGATGTGCTTTTATGACAGGATCCTAGTAACAAAGTGTGACGATACAATTAAATGTCGATTCTCTGGCAAGTTTTCTTGTTATGGGTAAACACATCACTGCTTCGACCCTTGAGTTAGGCATCTTTTTTGAGTGATTCATTGTTTTAAATGGCTAAACAAACTGAAAGCACATTGCTCTGAAAAATGAGTGAAAACACAGACAATGTCCAAAGAAAAACTTCACAAAACCTGGAGAACTAAAACCACCCAAATGCACTTTAAAAAATGACCAAAAAAAATCTGGCTTCTTGGAAGAAAAATGAAGAAATGAGCGATGGCTTAAGACTTTTGCAAATGTGGTAAAATTCTGATAAATAGCTGATAAAACTCCACATCCCACCTATACTGATATCTGTCTCTAAATGAAAGACCTCTTTAGACTATTTTTCTGATTCTAAAATTGTTACATGATGACAAAAGGTGAACTATCACTAAAAACCATTAAATAAATTACAAAATTTAAGCTCACAATGTATGATTAAAATGTATCTAATATGTTTACATAGCTGTAACATGTAAAAAGAAAAAAATAAAATATATTGGAAGAAGTTGCTAATCAGCTTCTTTAAGGGTCCAATTTGGATTCATTACATCAGAATAAGAAATAACAAATTTTATCTCCAAAGCAGAGACACATAAAGCAGATGTCATGAAAACACGACTCAGTCACTTGAAGGTTAACACTATAGACACAATTTGTAGTTTAGGACAAGTATGCAGGATTTTGATGGTTGAATACACACAGAAGCATGACTTCCACAAATAATTAAAGATTGAGTCTTTTTTTACCACACTTTACAGACATCTGTGCATTTTCCTTTTATTTTTGGGCCTTCTTTAACAAACTGATTCGGCTCTCCTGCCACAAGGGCAGCTATAGGAAATCTTTGATACCAGACAATGTCTCCATTTATAACTTTTATTACCTATTTATTTCAGGTTGAAAGCCATCATTAATTTCATAAAGGTTCTAGTGGAAAACAGATTTTTGTTAGTTATGTTTGTTTTTATGCAGGTCGCATGGTAATACAGATTTGGCCTGTGATTTTTGTGACATACTGGCGTTAGAATGATAAGTCAGCAATGACTCGAGCTGAGGTGTAAGTTTGGATCACCTGCCGTATCTCTGGATTTAATGCTTGAAGCATTGCCAATAAGACAGATTCATTAAAAATACGAATGGCAAGAACAAATCACAGAGGTCAACAGATTACAAACTTTATCGCTTTTTATTTAAACTGTACACATACATAAGGCTTATCTCATTTTAAAAAACAAGTTTAAAAAAAAAAAGAAGACACAAATATGAGTACCCCCCATAAATACATTATGCTTTTAAAAAATCAGTCTGTTTACTTGGTACCTTGCATATGTTGTGATAAAAACACTCGTATTCCTTCTGAAAACACAAACAGTGCAGTCAGCCTGGTAACACAGACCTGCTCTGCATTGTTAGGTGATGAGTGAAGTGAAACGTTTCCTAACTCAGTCCTACAAACAAATTGTACCCAGGCTTTGAGGTATGTGGTAAATTCACATGGGAACATTGGCATTTCCTATATACACACTGCTTTAACATATAATATGAAGACTGGTACAAAGTACGCAGTTTTAGTATTATTATTATAAGACAAGGATTCAGGACACAGTACCAATAACAGCTCTGTAATACGAGTCATCCCTCATTGCTGGAGCGTTCCCGTTCATTACTTATGTGTATGCATGTGTGTGACCTATGCAGAGAAAATGTACTGCATGGAAAGAAACAAAAGCTTCAGGCACTCGTCTGCTGCCTAACGGCTGACTCAGGGTGGAAACATGTTTTTCTGCTTCCCCACAATGACTCCAACTGATTTCATTACTCAAGTCTGAGAGGTCATTTTCTCATTTGACCAATGCTCTGCGAGGAATAGCGGCCTGCGAAGCAGAACAAATCACTGATAACTTTATTGCTATTGTCACCAATTACAGAGGCGCCAGCAGCTGTAATCCTTTCACTATCTTGCAAATACAATTCAGAGAACTGCAGTGTCTGTCTCTCGTCTTAGCTGCATCAGCATTTATGTGATGTGAAACCTGGTAATTGGTGTTAATGTCACAAAGAAATAACGTTTTCTTTTTTATTAAACCTGTGCGGTGTGATCCGAGTTCTACTGGCACCACTTACTAAAAGGCTTTACATTTCAACACTACAAAATGCTCTGTCCTGAAAATGTTTTATTTCAACAGTAACAGCATTAAGTTTCCCTACTATTGTATGAAAAGACTGCAAGTTATTTTAAAATATATATATATTAACTTGTTTTACTGCCCTTAGATTCAACACTGCTGAACTCCCACCTGGCTTTTACCTTTTGACTCTCTGCTACCTTCCAGATAAAAACCTCAAGTTTCTCTGTGTTTTGAGGAGTTTCGTGAGGCAGCATAGACACTAAAATCATAACAATTTAACAAAAGTTCCAACATGTTCAGTCTACTTGGGAAAAAGAGAAACCTTTAAACACTTCAAGTGAAATTACAAGAAAACCGGCATGAGTGTGTACAGTCATCTTAATCCAGGATGAAACAAAAACCCATAGCAGCCATTCGAATTAAATCTGGATGGGTTGAAATGGTGCTTTGGATGTCTTAAAGGATCAAACAAACAAAAAAAAAAAAGAAGAAAAAAGTCTTTTAGATAGGAGACCACACACAGAGACAAACAATGAGTTGGTGTGTCTTAATTACAGAGAGTGGAGGTGTATGTGTGTGTGGTCTCTCTAAGTGTTAGATCCAGGTCAATCTGTGGTGTAAATCATATTTTTTAACACTTAGGATAGATGTGCAAACAAATACATAAAAACTTCATTCACCTTCGGAGTGAACATTCAATACAGGAAAAAATATTTAAGAAAAAAAAAGGAAGCAAAAGTTTTGATTTGTGGGCAGCCACTTGGCACATAATGGCAGAGCTGGTGTATAAAACAAAAACAAACAGATTGTACTCTGCAAACTCTAACATGTGTATTAAAGCTTTTCAGTCTTTAGCTAAAAGCAGAGTAACTTAAAACGCCCCAAGTATTGAATTCACAGTCAGAGGGGGTGTGGCTGTTGAAGGGATCTGAACTTTGACCTTTTCTTGCAGTTTGCAGTCTTTTTTGTGACAAATTCTTAAAAGAGCTGAGAGGAAGTACATTCAAATAGTAATACAAGGATATAATGGATAATATGTGGGAAGTTTCATAACAAGTCTGGCATTACAGTCCAGTAATCATTATGATCATTTCGGCTAAAATCCAACTTTTTTTAAAAATGCAAAAGCAAAGATTGTGGGCAGAAAAAAGAGAGAGAAGTATAATGAAATTTAAGCCAGCTTTTGTGGCACCTGTTAAAAGTTTTGGTTGTGTTCAAAGGCCACAACCTTGTAACAGAAAAAAAACTGATCAAAAAATACATCCATAAGTGTGGTAAAATGAAAGCTATTCGACCTCATTCTCAGGTAACGTGAGCTCCAAACTTCACACCGTCGTCTCTCCGTGGCTGCCGTTACTGAGCCGCTTATAGAACCGCCGCCACGACTGAAGCGTTTTCCCGGACCAGACCCAGAAACCGGAGGTGATCCCGACTATCATGGTCATCAGGTATTTGATCATGAACACGGTGAAGTCCGGGGTCATGGGGGCGAAGTTGTGCACCGGGCACGGCACAGCGAAGCGCTTGCAGGTCTGCATGTGCCAGGTGCGCTCCCAGTGCTCCCTGAAGGCTTGCTCATAGAAGTAACAGGCGATCACGATGGTGGCCGGTACCGTGTAGAGGACGCTGAAGACGCCAATCCGCACCATCAGCTTCTCCAACTTCTCTGTCTTGGTGCCGTCGTGCTTCATGATGGTGCGGATCCGGAATAGAGATACGAAGCCGGCCAGGAGGAAGGACGTGCCGATGAACAGGTAGACGAAAAGGGGGGCCAGGACAAAACCGCGGAGGGCGTCCACGTTGAAGATCCCCACGAAACACACCCCCGTAAGGACGTCCCCGTCCACCTGGCCCATGGCGAGGATGGTGATGGTTTTGATGGCCGGGACAGCCCACGCGGCTAGGTGGAAGTACTGGGAGTTGGCTTCAATCGCTTCGTGGCCCCATTTCATCCCGGCAGAAAGGAACCAAGTCAGAGACAAAATCACCCACCAGATGGAGCTGGCCATGCCGAAAAAGTATAACACCATGAAAAGGATTGTGCAGCCCTCCTTTTTGGTCCCCTGAGCCACTGTCCTGTAGCCGTCCGGCTTGAATTTATCCACGCAGACTACTTGGTCTTCTAGGAAAAACCCGGCAGCATAGGCTACCGCCACCATAAAATAACAGCCAGACAGAAAGATGATGGGCCGCTCGGGGTATCGGAACCGTCTCATGTCCACTAGATAGGTGAGCACCGTGAACAAGGTACTCACACAGCATAGGATGGACCAGATCCCGACCCAAAGCCGGCCGAACTTTACCTCATCCTCTCGGAAGTACATGATCCCGGTTGGTTTGGTAGGTTCGCAGGGGGCTCCGCAGTCTTTGACCCCCATGAATCTGTAGCCCAGGTAGGAGGGCACTTCCAGCTGCAGCGGGCAGGAGAACTGGTGGTACTGGTTTGGTTGTGAAGGGTGGTTCGGTCTTGCCATTTTGGGAGGGGGAGTAATTGGGTCCGGTGCGAAGGGAGAAGAAGAGGAGGGCGGGGTGCCCGGTTCCGACGTATTCTGGCCGACGCAGATCTCCCCGGCTCCGTGGACGGGGAAAGCCTCGCAGCGCAGCCGTTCCGGCCACTGGAAGCCGAATTTATTCATCAGGGCTTCACATCCCTGCCGTGCCCGCTCACACAGGGACCGACACGGGGGGATGGCCTGCTCCAGCACGGTGCACACGGGAGCATACATTGAGCAGAGGAAAAACTTCAGATCCGCAGAGCATTGGACCTTAACGAGCGGGTAGAACTGGTGCACCTCAAGTCCGGCGTCCTCCTGGTTCGTGTGGCCCAGGAGGTTCGGCATGATGGTCTGGTTGTAGGCGATGTCGGTGCAGAGCGGGATGGAGATGGGCTGACAGAAGCCGTGTTCCGGGATGGATATTCCACTCTCACTGTTGTAATGCTGGGCAGAAGCGGGTGAGAAAAAGGAGAGCCCGCACAGCAGCCACATGATCCGCAGAAACACGGAGCCAGTGGTGAACCTGGCCGCCGCCATAGTTGAGGAGGAGGGGGGAGGGAAGGAAAAACTTTGATCCAAGTAGTGCGACTCAAAAATGGTGGAAAATGGAAAGAATTTTTCAATAAATGTCCCAATACTTAACTAGAAGTCCAAGTAATTTCAGTTAAAATGATTGTAATCGACTTTTCTCCCGTGTGTAATGAAGATAAATCCAAGAGAAACACTCGTCATGTCATGACTTCTTAATGGTCTTTGTAAGTGACTCCAAGCAGTCCACTCTGACTCCCGGTCCGTTCAAAAGTCCCGTTTTCTCCAAACAATGCAATTTCACCTTAGTCCAGCTTACTTAACTTTTACAACTACTTACTTTAGCGCTAAACGATGTAGGATAAAGGCGTAAATGCCTAGTATTTCCACTGTTTGTCGACTTTAGTTCGCGCAGCGAGTCGCTTCACATGCTGGGCGGTTGGAAGTCCGCAGGCTCGCGCTCCTCACTCTGTGCAGATTCCACCGGTTTCCAGGCGCCCATTCCATTCACTGGACCCCCTCCCCTCCGGCCGAGCGCGAGGCGCCTTGAAACCGCCGCAGTGTCTCGGCCAATCACCGTGTTTGTTTTCCTACAGCAATCGTTCCTGATTGGCCGTTGCACCCCCACCACAGGAAAATATGTTACAGTAATTACATTACACCAGAGATTTTAACAAATAATACCCAATTAATCATTTTTTTCTGTATCATACGATTTCGCCAATAATTGTGTGTTTTTAACACTTGAAATTAATGGTCCAAGTTTGGGTTTAGTTCTGAAAAACAAAACAAGTATGTAGGTTAATCCTAAACATGAGAAATACCTCATATTCTCTTTTTGTAGATACACACACACACGTATTGTTTCTTTACTGGGCTGTAAAGCAGAATAAGAAAAATGAGATATGCATTTTTATTTGTCCCAAAAAAGTTGTGAAATTACTTTGTTTCAGCAGCCATAACTTTAAGCACATCAATAAAAAAGCTTAAAGAATTTAGATCAGCACAGTAAAATAAATGCATTAGCTCAATGCAGTAAAAAGGCAGGAGCACAAAAGTGAAGCAAAATACAAATGATTTGTATTAATAAAAATCTAGATATAATACAATAAGCAAAAATCTAAACAAAATAAACAGAAATGAAGTCCAGTTGCCCACTTTTGTGTATGACAACTGTTCAGCTCTAATTGTGTACTAAAGGACTTGATTTTTCTTTTTCGTGTTTTATCAAACACACCTTTTAATGCAGTTTTCTCTGTTCAGTGTGCAGCTTTAAAACTGAGTTCTCCCCATCGCCCCACACAGTCGCTACACACAGCCACTCAATGTGTGCAGGACATGTAAACACTCTGCAGCACAGTGAGCAAACCATGAAAAAAAGAGAAAAAATTCACGAAAAAAACTAGTCTTAACCACTCAACCACAGAAAGTACCTGTTGCTGTTCAAGGGTTTTATGGCAAGCACTCAGATGCAGCTCTTGAGCTGATATTCAGTATTGTATGGAGGAACAACAGCCAAAGGAAGAGTAATTTGGACTGGCAGCATGATCGATCTGCTCAAAGGCAGTGTGGGAGGTGCAGGCGGTTCCTGGGGGCCTTGCTGCATTTGGTGTCTTTCTACTCTGAGTGGGATAAAAGAGGGTGGGGGTAGGCTTGCAGTGGGGGAAGGGACAGGAAGAAGAGAGAAGGTCAAAGAGGGCAGGGGGAGAAGGAAAAGGAGACAGAGAAGGAAGAGAAGCTGAACCAAAAGGAAAAGGTTTAGAGCTCTGTGCTGTAATCTGCAAAGAAAACTCAGTATAGATTTCTGACTGACCACACAAAGAGATTCAGCACCAAGTTCTCAAGCGTGCTTGTGCTTCATGTGATACAGTTGACCATAATACGACAAAAAAGACTGAAAAAGTGTTTTAGTCCTCAAGGGAAGGAGCTACTTTTTCACATTTACCAACCAAGTTATTTCCCAAAGGCTCAGCTCATTGCTTGCTAGACAGTTGTAATCTCCCCAAACAGTCATCCTCAGTTCGTCCAGAGCGCTACAGCTATTGTCATAACAAAGACGAAGAAAAATGAACCAGGTGGATGAGACCAGGTTCAGTCTTATGTGTTTGTTTTTTTTAGTTTGTGCTGAATTCTCAGTTTTATCTACTTCTTTAAAGTTCTTTTATAACCCTTTCTATTTTTCACATGTTGTGCATTTCCAGTTGCCTTCTGTGCATGCATGTGCTACAACTGTTACTCTGCATTTAACAATCAAAGCTGCCCACTGGCATGCCAAGGCAAGTTTATTTTTGCCTGAATCGTTATCTGTCTACCTAAAAGGCCCGTGATCAGGGTGTAGCCCACCTCTCTGGGACAGAATATACTTGGCTGGATTACACATTCCTTCCAACGGGAAGTGAGAAAATGATTTACTCTTGAGTGTCCATATTTTTATTTTCACCACTGTCTACAGATTAAATCTGGCTGGTGATACGTCCCCACATGTCACCAATAGGGATGGGTACCGGTATCCGGTGCCATGATGGCACCGGTTCTGACATAAACGGTAGTAACCAGACCGAAAAGCAGCGCACATTTCGGTGCTTTATTTCGGTGCTTTTTTTTCCTGAGCTGTGATACACTTTAGATTCTAGCCAATCATTTTACGTTTCCGAGGATAGTAGGCGGGTCCAGATACGTACGTTCTTTTAGAGCAGAGCAACAGATTAAAAATGCTCAAGGCGAAGCGGTCAAAAGTCTGGCTGTACTTCACAGCAAAAGATGCAAACTCAGCAGCCTGCAACAAGTGCTTTAAGGTGATACTGTGCAAAGTAGCTAACACCTCGAATCTGATGAAACACCTGGCGATGCATAGCGTTTTTTTTAAAAGCCGAGAAATGCACCGTATTTCATGGCAGCAGCAGCCGTTCTTCTCTGCGTGAGTAGCTTAATGTTGTTCGTGTGTAATTTACGTTTAGTAGGCTAACCACGTTATTACATTAATGCATGTAAGGTGAACTAGCAAACATCATCATAGCTACATGCGGCTGTCTTCTTGTTTGATGGCAGATACTCCCTTCACCCTGGCCAAAAAGGCTAAAATGACCAAAGAAAAAGTGGAAAACAGTTAAACATGAGAGGTTTTTGGACAAAGTTGGTGTTTTTTCCATTGTTTAAGCACTGCTTCCAGCCAAGAGCGATACCATATATGCCCCATAGCTGCAGAAAAGGCTAACATTGTTATCTTTTTACAAAAAAACAGCTGAACATGAGAGGTTTTTGGACCAATTTTGTGTTCTCCATTCTTTAAGCACCGGTTTGAGCACCGTTTAAGCACCGGCACCGTTTCAAAAGTACCGGTTTGGCACCGGTATCGGATAAAACCTAAACGATACCCATCCCTAGTCACCACCTTATGTTTCTGCATGTCGTTCCCATCTGCGTATTTGATTAAGTTACAAATGAAAGACAGCTCAAACAAAAACAACAAAAAAGCAATAAAATTCAGCAGCAGAACCTACTCAATCCTTCCCCAAAGTGGATTCAGTAACATCTTTAAAAAGTTGTAAAAGGCAGACAGATTGAGGAATGTTATGGTTTTGTTGATAAAAATCAGTTTAAAACCTTGTTGATAATGTGCTGCCTTTGTTTCTGATCTAATCAATACACACTGACCCTAATGTTATCTTACCAGGCAATACACTGATTACTGAAAAAGCAGGTTTTATTGATGGTACAAGAGGAGGAGGGGGAAAAACTAAACTGCAAAATTTACCAGGATACTCAAAAAAAGACATTAATATGATTTGGCAAGCGTCACTCATTGTTTGCATAATGTTAGAAATAAGCAATTACATTAAAGTGTGAGATATGTAGGCTAATAGGGTTATTAAAGGACAGCCCAATCAGTGTTTCCAGCAGGAAAGCTAGTTTCACTAATGCAGAGGTGTAATAATCAAAGACTCCAGCTATTAAAGCTATTGATTTTGAAAGTAAACTTTGATTTCTCAGGAGTGTAGTTTGTCAGACAGCATCTGATTAGTGTTACAGACACGGTGATGTTATACACTAGAGTGAATGAATAAATGGACTGAAGCAATAAATCAATCCATCACGATCACACAATGGTCATCGGGGCATCTGGACTCTAATGAAATATAACAAAAACCATTTAACTAGTTTAATCTGGCATATGTATACAATTCAAATTAAAACACTGCCTAAAAACCCACATGAAAAAGTAACATAAAAGGCTTTTCCATTGCGAAAATTGTAATTTCAAATTCAATTACAATTATGAAAGAAAAAAGGTCATGGAGATAAAACAGTTAATTTGCTGCATTCCTTTTCGCTGCAGTGCTCTTGTTTTGTCTTTCCTTTACATCAGTGCACTTTCACCTCTCTCTGAAACTCCAACCTCACTCCCTGACATGTGATAGGTTTAGTCCAGCTTGAGGCAAAATGATAGAAAGACAGACTTTAGTCAACAAAAACAGCAAAACCAATTCAGCTGAATCACTTTGGTTCCAAAGAGTCAAATGGGAAACACCAGTTAAAAAGATAATTGATAAACAAAGACACATTAAACAATGACCTTTTTTGACAAAGAAAGTCGAGTTCTTACATTAAATAACGGTGACTAAATTTGACATTGATGGGCAGCAGCATCTTAAAATGCAATTTATTTATGAAAGTGTCTCTTTCACATTTTTCCTTTGCTATATAATTACAAATTTGAGTAAAGTAAACAAACGTAACTGGAACACCCCCACATAAAACTCCCTGACAACAGTATCTTCCTTCCAGCTGGCAATGTGCCACACCACAAAAACTATCCAGGTGTACTCAAGGAAAACATAAAAAATACAAGGTTTTGACCCAGGCTCTAAACTGATCCCACTCTGATCTAGGGCTTGTGGGAGCCATCAGTGGACACTTAATCCATGTAGGCCCTCCTACACAGCAAACCACAGGACACAAAGCATCTTCTCCCAATGTCCAAGTGCTAGACTCTACAGGATGCTCCCAGAGTTGCACATATGCGATATTAGTGGAAAAAAACAAACAAACAGAAAACAAAATGTTATTAGTGGCAGGTCTGTGAGTATTAATGTCAGTGTGGTACTCCAAGAACATTACCTAACGCCAACATTGCAATTGGTCTTAATTTTTACAAAGTTGTACCATGAACATTACTCTGTGGTCAAAAAAAATTAAAATAAAATTTATAGAACTACATGATAAATCAATAAGTCAAACCACCGAAGGCCATCATATTCATCATATTCACTGGAAAAAACAAAAAGATAATGTTGACCATTTCCATAACCATGCTTTTAAACTGATTTATATTTGTACATTTTTTACAAATCCCCATCCATAATAGTTTGCAGATTCACTCCACATACTAATATGTACATTCTCCTCATTCTTGTCCTTATTTATTTTATTTATTTTATTTATTTATTTATTTAGTTATTTATTTTAATTTAGCTCAAAATTTATTTTTTGTAATGTAGCTATGGTGTTGCATTCTTATCAAATGTATCAACATTTTTATAGTTTAAATGTAATAATTACAATGTTGTTTTGTAATGTTGCTGGTCTTTACATTTATTTATACTACCAAGTATTGCATAAGGGAATAATATAGGATATTACTACACTGCCCTATCCAAGCTTTTTTTTTTAAACACAAGGGGAGAAAAATCCAAAAGGATAGCTGACTTTATTCAGGAATCTGATCATTTTGATTGACTTAAGACAGGCTTAAAGGACACAGATAACTTGCTTTAGTTTAATGATAACAGCTCTTAGACTATACAGCCCAAGGAACGTCTAAAATGCCATTCAAGTCTGCAGACAGATATAAACATGTAAAAACATAAGCTTTATATAAATTTGTACCCAGTAAGATGATAGTTGTATTTTAAATGAGTTCTTCCTGCCCCTCCCTCACACAGTGGCTCTGTCTGAGGTGTAAAACACAGCAGTTAGTAGCCACACCACACACTTCATCATGTCTAACTGTAGCTGTTTGTGTGTGTGCGTATGTTTGTGGATAGTGTCTGCAGTGGTCAAACAGATGTGGGCAGTCCAGCGGGTTTCCAGACAGCCAGTCACTGTTTAGACAGCGGTCTGCTGCAGCTGGACATTTCCTGGAGAAGAAAAAAAGAAGAAGAAAAAGAGAGAAGGGAGAAAAGCAAAACAGTGGTAGAAAAGTGGGCTAGACAAACAAAAAGTACATTTACAGTAGAGTAAGGTGAGAGTTAATGATCCAAAAATGATTTGGATGGTTTGCGCTGTGTTTGCTCCGTTCTAGTGGCTGTAATGCAAAGTATTTGGGCCACCACGTGAAACCCAACACTGAGCAACTATTTAGATGTTCAGCTGAGGTGCACAAACACAGTTAGGTTTGGTTTGAGAAGGTTTTCTAATCTGAGGACAACTTAAATGAAATGTTGGCTGACCAAATTGGTCTAACCAGCATGTTAAGTGTTTCTGAGGAGTCCATATATTAGACCATGGGCAATTACCGTGTGAGTCATTGTGAAATAGTTGTAAAAGTTGTATATTTAAGTGTTTTTTAAATTGTAGGTACACTCATTATAGTTGCCAAAAATCTTGAAATTATTCATTCCCATTCATGTTTTCTTTTAAACATTTACTGAAAGAATAAAAGACCTCACACGTGGATGAACACGGTCAAAAAGTTTGATTTGCTCAGTTTTATTTCTATGTTTTTGTATGCAGTAACATATACAGAGAGAGAGAACAGAAAAGTTTTTGTTTGCTGATCCTACCATGTTTATGTCACCTTGAAACTGCTAAGACTTAGCCTGCTTACTTTGACCGTTTTTCTTAACCTCTTGATAATGTGATTAAAAGTAAAGTAATTATCATTAAAACTGCAATTAAAATTTAATTATAAGTGATTGCAACTACTTTTATGTGAAACGTGTTGCTCGCAGTTATAAATGGAAAATTCTCATCTGACGGCAATTCAGCTTTTGCTTCTTGTTTTAATTTCACCAGTTTAACTTCATCTTTTTGATTCATGTTGTCTTTAGTTGTAGTAGTTAGCGCTATTCGGTGAAACCTATGCGCTGAACAACAGTCGGTCAAAGTTCAGAGTATCCAGCTTGTGAACATAGTGAAGCATTTAGCAACCACAACCCAATACTTCCCTTAGGAATTAGTAGAGAGCAAGACAGAGCTAACAGGACAGCATATGTTGGATTCACAGTCATCTGGTGGACAGAAACACAACTCCAAATGAATAATGACACTACTACATGACTGCTGGATGTGTAAATAGGCATCCATCTGTTGACAAATTTTCCCTCTTAACTTAAAGGGTGATAATGTATTAATGTGTTTACAGCTCTTGCAGTTTCCACAACACTAAAGAGGGGAAAAATCTGTTAGTGAGGTTTTAACCTCAAAATAAACACACACACACAACCCCCAAGCAGAGTCTATACCAATGTTAACAACAACAGAGCAAAGCAGAATTAAACCAAACAAGTGAAGGCAAGTTTCTAAAGACATAGTGGAAAAAGATCTGATTGGCTGAGAAGGTGGAGCTATTGTACCTCAAACTCGTGAGATGAGGATGAGTTTAGAAAGCAGCTCTTAAGGTGTAAAAAGGAACAAATTATGTTCTGCTCTAGACAATTTATTTTACTTTTATCGTCCGAGGTGTCTCTTGCCTCGTTTCTATGTTATGGCTGAGTATATATAGCATGACAGAAGTATGTGTGGAGACTCATCTGAGCGGGGGGAGGGGAGAGCAAGAGAGAGAGCGAGGGTGGGGGGGGGAGAGGAATGCGGGCAGCTGGTTTGTGTCTGTCAATGCAACACAGAGGGCCTACAGTACTGGACTACACACACACACATACACACACACTGTGATGAAAGAACGATTTATTTGGACCAACAGAGTGTGTGCTCGGACCGTGGTAGGCAGCAGGAAGCTCACTGGCTGACATCTCAACTACTACTCGGACAAAAACTACAGATTATGTGGCCATAAAAATCTGAGCCATTCACATGTATAGAAATAAGAGTGAAATTCAGTCAAATGAAATACAGTCAGTGCAAGAATGGTTCGGTGTAAAAACCTTACTATAAGTTATAAACCCTGGGCAGGTCTTGTTTATATAGCGTCACTCTTGCCATTACTCTAAATGGCTGGGAACACAAACATACTGTACAGCACGGTTAAAAAGCATTAAGACAGTGACAGCTTTCTTCTTCAGTGTTTGGGTTTGGAAATCTGAACTCTGATTTGAATGAAAACAATGGGGTTCGGCTTCAAATGTTTATTGTTCAGCTTTAAACCATTATCAGTCACCTTTTTTTGTCCTATAAATCACAATGACACTCTCATTTACCAACTTATAAATATGTGTCTTTATTTAAATATGCTGGGGACGTCATTGGTTTTGCAGGTATTTGGTGATACATTTAAATACTGGACAAACTACAGGGCGGGGTCACCAAAGTTATTCTTATTCGTGTTGCAGGGGCTTAAATGTGTGTACAAAAATTCACGGTAATCCATCCAACAGTTGTTGAGTCTGGGCTCTTAAAGCCACAAATGTCAGCTTCATGATGGTGCCAGAGGAAAATGTGGAGCTCCCCACAGTCAGCAGGATTCTTCATCTGTCAGTTAAGACTGTTTGTAAAATATTCACTCATAATCCTTCTACTGCATGTTGGGATATTTTAGACTGGGCCATAGTAATGGACCACCACACTAAACACATGTTGAAAACAAATCTGATGATTAAACATATAAGAGCACATTTAATCATCAATATTATGAATGATTTGGCTGATGAAGTCACAGGGCTCTTCAGTAATCAATGTCAGATGAGTCTAAGTGACCCAGTGCAAGTCTTCATGGAGCCTGGAGATAGGAAACTGTCACTGAGCCTGCAGGTTTGAGATATGACACTGACACCGTCTGCCAGATGGCAGAGGGGTAAACAGTTTGTTCATTGGGTGGCATAGATCATCATATGGGCCTTCCACTCTGACAACGAATGTGGTGTCAAAAATGACAGGGTGCTCTCTGCCAGTGGTTTGCTCTACTGTTCTGGAGAGTCTTGTGGTTGTGAGCACAGTGTTGCCAAATCAGGGGTTAAAAGATTTTGGAGCATAGCTGGGTACATGCCACACTTTGTCTTTAAAAGAAGCATTTTAACCATGTCTGCGTGAACAGTCCCGTCAGGACACCAAAGATAGTCAAACTTCTAACCCTCCCAGCAGGGATGTGGTGTCTCCTGCAGCTTCCTGTAGTCCACTATCATCTCTTTGGTCTTGTTGATGTTGAGTTGGGGGGTTTTGTTGTCATTACACCTACTCACTGGCCCTTGGAAAACAGTCTTAAGTCCACATCACTCACTGTCAGTGGTGAGGAGGTGGGGTTGGGTTTTTTTCTCAGCACTCAAGCCCTTTTTCCTTCAGGAAGTCAAAGATCCAGGTGCAAGGCGAGGTGCAAAGCCCGAAGCCTGTGACTTCAGAGTTGTTTTCACAAATGCACTAACGCCCTGAGCTTCCAATACAAAGACATGCATGTTAGGTTAACTGGTGATTTTAAACTGGATGTAGGTGTGGACAGACAGATAAAGAGCTTAAAATAATACAATAAAGTACTGTATGAATGTCTGTGAGGAAAAGCAAAACAAAAACAGACTCCTTACTTCATTGTTCAGTCTCAGTTTAGTTAGATTTCGTTAACAAAGCTGTTTGATTAGAAAGACCCACCGTTTAGCTTGTAATAGAAAGTCAAAATAGTTAACAGTGTAAAGGGTCGCGTTTTAACCTAAAGTCATATATTTTTCCTGAAGACAACAAAATAATTTTAATGCTTAAACCTGGCAAGATGGTGACAGAAGAATAAATTAAAAAATATATATAATTTGCAAATCATTGACCCATATTTTATTAACAGCAAAAATATGTCAAATGTTTAAACTAAGAGATTTTACCAAAAACATTTAAACTAGCTTATTTTGAATTTGATGACACAGAGACAACAAAAGCCTGGAAAAGAAAGTAGTACTAAAGAAAAACAGCTGGAGGAACATTTTGCAACTAATTAGATTAACTGGCTGCTGGTCAGTAACATGACTGACCAGCGAAAAAAGACCATCCTAGAGAGACAGATTTCCTGAGAGGTAAAAATGGGGAGAGGTTCACCAGTCTGAAAAATACAAATTTTGAAACTATTTCAGAATAATGTTCCTCAACATTAAATTGTGAAGACTTTAAATATCTCGTCATCTGCAGTACAAAAGCAGCGAGAATCCTCTATCAGACAAGAATGGGACAACATTCCTCTGCCAAAAGTCCAGCAGCTGATCTCATCAGCTCACAGACATTTATGGAGCGCTGTTAAAAGAAGGGACGCTACACAGTGATAAACATTGCTGTGTCACAACTTCTTTGAGATATGTTGCTCCAATCAACTTCAAAATGACCTCGTTTTTTTTTTTCTTAAAATGGTGCATTTTCTCATTTTAACCAGATGTTAAGTTTTTGAATGTTGTAATCATTAAAATATGGATTTATGAGATTTGCAAATCATTGCATTCTGTTTGTATTTAGATTGTTGTTGGTGTTGAACATCCACCAACCAAAATAAGCATTCAGCTAGCCAACCTTACAGCTAAGCTGAGAGAGTATGCTATTAAGTTTTACAACCTGTCACACTGTCACTAAAATAATCCTCTTACCAGCGGTCATCATTTTTGGAAAGGATAATTCTGCAGAGTATTTCAAATGTACCACTCAAAACCGCTACATTTGGGGTGAGCTCCCTCTTCCCCTGCTGTCTCTGTAGTACAAAGTCTGTGTGATGTCACATTGCACTCCTGCAGATAGGAGCATGTGCGATGAATTCACCCTGAGCCAGAATGCGTGCAGTGTGAGGCCTCCCGCTTACTCCGCTTAGACAGCACTCGTGTCTAAATCAAATATAGTATTTTCAGTGGTGTCTGAAGTGGGCTATTTCCTCCTGTGTGCTAGATGTGAGAAAGAGCAGCTGTGGAAAATTATCCTTACTTTACTATCCTCACATTGTCTAGGGATCAGATGTGAACACAGCCCAAAACTGCATAAATCAGTTCATTGCAGTTGGCTGGGGATTCTACCCTAGAATAGAATCCCTTTTACATTTTGCCATCACAAGATCTGACAAATCTGTCAATCTGTATGTCAAAACAGTGGCATCTGATAGTATGATCACTCCACCGACAGACATTTGAACTGGTTTAACTAGTTTGAACCGCAAAAATGGAGACACAATCAGCCCTTCAAAAGGCACAGTGGGAGAAACTTGCATAGCAGTGGTCTAGTGTGTGTTCACCTTGAATAGGTATGTTAAATACTGGCCCCGTTGAATTTGAAAGCTGCCTCAGCATGTGCATTCCCCAAAGCACTGATACCATCACAGTTTTCTTCCATTATGTTACCTCTTTCTGCTCGTGGTTGAATGTAAACTACAACAGAGCTGCACTTTAAGCAAGTGAAGTTAAAGTAAAGCCTTGAGAACTTAGGATAAGAACCACGTCATGAGTTAAGCATGTAGCAGAGTTCTGTCGAAGCAGTCTAGGTGCAAAAACAGCAGTTGAGCAAATCCAGGTTATGCAATGCTGCACTCACTTTTTCTAACTTGTTGTCAGTGCACTTAGTACTGATCGCATTGTTGACAAAATACCACAAAGGTCAATAAATCCACACAAAAGCCATGCAACAACACTGAGAAAATATAGCCAGAGCTACCAGACTAGACAGCTTTAAGTGAAGCATACATGGAAACAGACAGCAACATTAAATTAAGCATCACAGCAGCAGTGCTGTCTTCCTGACAGCTGTGTTATACTGGGTTGAGATTAAATTAAGCAGCCTGTTAGATCTCTGTTATTTAAGTGAGTATACACAATTGTCCTGGCTCTTTACTTACCCTCCCCCACAGAACACACACACACACACACGCACACAAAAGTCTTGGAGGTGACGTGCTAATTGATGCAAAGTAATGGAGGAGGTGAATCACAATGGTTGCCCCACTAACCTTCACACAGAGCTCTTTTCCAGCTTATGTGGCTTGTATTACTGAAGTTCTGTGCTCTAAAAGTGTGTTTTTGGCTGACGAAGAGAAATAAAGAAAAATGAGAGGAAAAGGGGGAAATTGTAGGAGCTGAAAGAGGAAGACGGGTACTTGGTAGAGTAACAGGATTAAGACGGGGGAGGCCTCCTGTGGGTTTGAGGTCCTGACACCCAGCTGTGTTCATCACCTTGCTCTGCGAGGAACACACACACACATGCACACACTGCTGTGGTCATCACTCAGTGGGAGTTTGACCTGAGCCAGATGGTCACCGCTCTCTCTTTTTATTGCTCTCTTTTTCTGTCATGTCCACACTAAACCAGCATTTTTCACACCAAAAAAAACCGGGAGTGTTGTCAATACACGTTCCAGAGTGGATGCTTTTTATACCACTAGTCTTGCATTATAGTGTGAAACAATTAAACAAGGCCAAATTAAGGATCTATAAATAACATGCTCATTGTGAAACCCAGGGATTTAACAGCCAGTGAATACAAACTCTAACTGCAAGTAACAATATTATGTCTGGGTTCTGGAACAAAGTAAGATATTTTATTTTAGCATTTTGCTCAAAATTTCATAATTATACCATTTAATTTAATTATAATTATAAGTAATTGTATCGCAGTTTGGGGGCTTTTTTCACTCATGCACTCAAATATTTTCCACCATTGTGCTGCCAGTTGGAGCCAGTTTGGTGTCTTTTGAGAAACAGCAGGTTTGAGAACTGATACTACGTAATGTTACGAGCAAAACTTCTTCTTCTACAGAAAGAAAAGTTATCTGCCAGGTGTCTATGACTTTCATGCGCTAACCCTTTGGCAATTTTAACGTGCCATGCTGATGACAGGTTTTTGGCCTTGGCATCAGTTTTTGTTTGGCTGGGCTCACACTGTGTAGGTCCATGCAGATGTATCCAGCGGCGAAAGAGTGCATGACAGATTAAATGCATTCAAATTAATTCATATTATTATTTTTGTTGGCAACAAACACACTGAGGGATAATTAAACCTTTTTACTTAGATTTGCTCAGCTTTAAAATTACATAATACATTTTTTACTGTGAAACTTTAAAAACGGATTCTTCAAATGCTTTTTCAAAACATTCTTTGTACAAAGCCTGTGATCACTGCAGGGGTTCGTTTACTTTATTTTATGTTGTTTCTAAAATGATTGTGTAAAATTTTAGCTTGTGAGCTCTGATTATCACTTAATCTGACATCTCTTCAGGGTGAGATTGTATAGATCTGTATGGTGTTTGACGCTGTCTCCCTCTGCTGTCTCCTCGTTCCTCCCACTGACCTTACAGCTCTGGCTGCAACAAAAAATGTTTCCATTCATATTTTCAAATCAAGTCAAACAATCATCATTTTGCATTTTTTATAAATAATATTGTGTCCTTTGTCCAAGGATTTTCAGTCAGGCACTAGGCAAAATGCATATTAGTGATGGATGCATAGGCTCCAGACTATTTTGGACAATTGCTTTACATTTTTAAGTCTAAAAGACTGCATAATCAACTCTCAATTGTAATGGAAAATGACCGAAATAAGCAGAGTAGAGTCCAGCTGATCTGAGTAGGCGCTCCATAAAATCTGACATTTCGGTAGTTTCCTTCAATTACATTTTCAGTTTTATTTATCCAGCATCAAATCACAACAACAGTCAACTCAAGGTGCTTTATATTGTAAGGTAGACCCTATAATAATCCATACAGAATAAAACCCAACAATCATATGACCTCCTATGAGCAAGCATTGTGGCGAAAGCGGGAAGGAAAAACTCCCTTTTAACAGGAAGTTCTAAAGTCACATGTGAAGCCATCTGACATATAAAGCTTGGTCATGATTCAAAAGCAGCATATCTACAACACATGGCTGAAAAAGAAAGGAATCAAAGTGCTGACCCACTCAAAGTTCAGATCAACCAGACTGAAATGGTGTGACCTTAAGAGAGCTGTGTGTATAAGAAGACCTGCAAACCTCAATGAACCTAAATGACACTGCAAAGAAGTGGGCCAAAATTCTTCCACAATGATGTAAGAGACTCTTAAAGTCGTAGAGAAAATGATTACTCCAAGTTAATGCTGATAGAGGCGGCTCTATGAGCTACAGCTACTGAATCATGGTGTGTGCTTAGTTTTTCAAAGGACTGCATGCTGCTTTCAAGTGTAGCATTCAGATTACTCTAGGAATCAACTTATATTGATCTAAGGTAAACAAAGTACTCATCAAAACAGTTAATGTTACTATATTCTCACATTTTAATGCTTTTAGTACTCCAAATTAAGACAGAGAGGGAAACGGCTATATTATCTTCTTTTTAGATGTGTGAAGGTCTTTGTTTAGTTTTTATTTTCTTAATCATAAAGTTCACCAAGTTCCCACAGTTACAGTTAACATGAAGTCACAGTAACAGGTCTGTATTTTTCTATATGAGAACATGTTTAAATTGATCTAGTGCATGTTATACTGAAGATCTTCACAGCGTATCTGATGAAGATATTTTATATGTTATTTTTCATGAGGTCAAACTTCTTCCATCCAAGCCAGCCCGTCGGTAAACTTGTGTGTGTGTGTGTGTGTGTGTGTGTGTGTGTGTGTGTGTGTGTGTGTGTGTACAGATCATGCCAAATTACCCACTGCCTAAAATATTCTTTATCAAGCTCCAGACATGTGTTTTCAATGTTCTTTAAATATACTGCCTACAAACACACACACGCACAGCACTTCCAGTGCCAGATAGTTAAAACGAAACCCCTCCCATGTTTTCTCTGAAACAAAGTTTAATTTATCCTTGAAAAAAAACATTTACACAACTTAACTTTAGGAGATTCACCTGTTGAGGAAACACCAGAGCAGCAGTCAAATCATTTCAACCTAAAATCTGCATTTTAATACTAGATGTCAACGAGATTTACATTTTACTTTCTGAAAAAGATCATCTAAAAAAAAAAAATCCCTACAGTGTTAAGATCATTTCAACCCGGGAGTTCCAAATGAAAAAATATTAGAGGAGCTATTTGATAATGATATTAATTTATCAAAGTATCAAAGAGAGAATAAACAGAGAATAAATGTGAAAGAACGCTTTTTAAAATTTACATTAAACATGACCGGTGTTACCTGATTTTCCCTAAGGCTGCTGTGTGTGTGTGCGTGTGTGTGTGTCTGTTACTTACTCCTCACGACATTGCGGTCAATAAAACCCGCCTTTCTTGCTGTGTTTCTGTGGCCTGGCTGCAACCCTGCATGGTTTTACCCAGACACACACACACACACATGCACAAACACATACAAACACACACACAACACATGCATACAAACACAGGCGCACACACATAGCTTCTGCAGTCTTGTAAACCCAGGTTGTGTTGTTTCCAGCAGCAGTAATATTTTATGAGGGTTTGGTGAGGGAATTACAGGCTGCTCGGGTCACGAAATCAGGTTACCGACTGTTTGTCAGTGATGTGAACAGATTTTGTGTTTGAAATTACAGGTTACATAGATTTTACATGAACTACAACCAGACATTTTATTAGGTACACCTTGCTAGGATGTGGGTGTAACCACTCTTCCCTTCACAACTGCCTTTATTCTTGATGGCACAGGTTCAAAAAGGTGCTGGAACCATTCCTCACAGATTTTGATCCATATTGACATGACAGCATAAATAAGTTGCTGCAGATAATGTAAATCTCTCGTTACACTGCATCCTAAAGGTGCTCTGTTGGACTGAGATCACGTGTCTGCTGAGGCCATTTGAGGCCATTGAATTCATAGGCTAAATGAAGGTCAACTGGAAGTAGGTGGTTGTGTGCAAAGAAACCAGTGATACAAGCCAGGATGAATCCATGCTTTCATGTTTTTTACAACAAATTCTGAACCTACCATTTGAATGTTGCAGCAGAAGTTGAGGCTCATCAGATCAAGTAACATTTTCACAAACTTTTGCCCAATTCTGGTGAGCCTGTGCAAATTGAAGCCAGTTTCCTGTTCTTAGCTGACAGGAGTGGCACCCAGTGTGGTCTTCTGCTGCTGTAGCCCATTTGCTTCAAGGTTCAGCATATTATGTGGTTTCTCTCAGGGAACTGCCGCTCAATGGATACTTTCTCTTTTTCAGACCATTCTATGGAAACCCTAGAGATGGTTGTGTGGGTGAAACCCAGCAGATCAGCAGTTTCTGTAATAATAAGATCCAGCCTGCCTGGCATCAACAACCATGCCACATTCAAAGTCACTTAAATCATCGTTCTTACCAATTCATCACCATGTCTGTGTTCCTAAATCTACTAAGCTGCTGCCATTTGGCTGGCTGATTGCATATTTATGTCTGGTGACTGTACTTACAAGCACCTTTGCCATCCTCAGTATTTTCTTGTGTGATAGTGCAGCCTCCATTTATACTAAAAGTACTGCATCCTTGCTTTCACGAGGCAGCTTGCCACGTTTCCCTTTTCTTCTGATCAACCAGAGATTCTTCTACATTGTTCAGAGTGTGAGAATTACAACAATGTAAACTTGTTTAGGAAAAGATTGCAGTAATTTTGTCACACCGTTTTAGATTAACATTGGAAAAGACATTGATTTTAAAAGTTTGATGTCATGAAAAACAGCGATTTCCAAACAGAAGCCATTTTAATTTAACAAGCTTCAAGATTTACCTTAATGGCAAGAGGCTCATTCATTAACTTTAAAGATGAATGTTAGCAAATTGTGTCCTTAAAGCACTTTTTTTTTGCCATTTATTAAGCACTTAGCTTAACTATGTGAAATTCAGACTTTTAAAAAATTCTTTTTAGGCAAATATTGATGAGAAAAAGAGCTATACTATTATTCGGCTACGCATGAACTTGAAGTAATCCAGTCCCATGGTGATGGCTTGACGAGCATATGAAATCATGAGAACAGCAGCGACTTGAGCAATGTGTCTCCTTAGATGAGCTAGATTTCACAGCAGTGAGACGTTTGTGTGATGGAAACTGAAAATTAGACTGCCAACAAAAAGCGCACATCAGAAGCTACTGCCAGCAGCTGTGATCCTTTAATGTCTCATGTTCAGCTCCAAGAAGGCAAAATATTAGATTTTCTCCCTCTGAATTCACTGCCCTTTCTTTCTTTCTTCCCCCTGTTTTATGAGAGGCTGTAAAAGTCTGAGCCAAAACCTGCTGGATGCTTTTATATAGAAAACACTAAAAAGGCAAACGAGAGCTGATCACGAACATGGCGGAAAGGAAAGGAAAGGAAATAAAGGAAAGGAAATAAAGGAAAGGAAAGGAAAGGGTATTATGCTACTTAAATTGTTTATAAAAAAGTGTCTACAGCTAAAAATGATTGAGCACTGTTTTGAGTATTCGTAACAGACTTCTTATGACTCATCATGCTAGGATTAAAAAAAAAAACGTAGCTGTGAAGATCCCCGTGGAAAGGAAAGGAAAGCAAAGGAAATGAAAGGAAGGGAAGGGAAGGGAAAAGCCACAATTAAGCGATTAGGTCACTCGTATGCGTCACAGTGTTTTAAAGTAACACGCTGGCAACACTGTTGCCTGTGAGTGTAAGTGAGAAAGTGAGGCATGCTGTTACATAGCCTACAAGTTGAAAGTTTTAAAAGACAAACACAAAACACCACAGTTAAGTTAAGGATTTGTTACAGAATGACTCGTGAGGAACCACAGTTGTGAAGCAACATATTTGTCATAAATACTGTATGAGGGGTTTTAGATGAACTGAAGGAAAGGCTCAAAAAAGCCTCCTCTGGAGGGCACTGCATCAAACAGGATTGAGGTACAATACAAACAGATACTGTGTAACAAATGACCACTTACCAAAAAAATGTGTAATTTTAATTTAGCTAAAGGTGATTGTAAATATGCAGCTTGCAGTAAAGTTGTACCTCCAGTTGAGAGGTTGATGTGTTTGCAGCTCAAAGACCTCTGTTGTTTGAAAGCCCACATGAGGAGCAACACAGAGCACCGAGGCCTGCACTTACATCCATATGCATTAGTCTTGCTATTTAATTATATTAAATTCACCCGAGGAACAACTTATAGTTATCTTTTTGATCAGTTTTTGGAATTGCGTCATCAGACCTGAACATTAATTGTTTTCCAACAGCCTATTCATGCAGTTAGATGGCTAAAACTTATTCTGTTGTAAGTTTAGGTGATGTGTCGCACCTAAATGTGCCTGATGTGCTTTATAATCAAATGTTGTATTTTTCTTTGATAAATTTGCCACTTTAATCTAGACATCCTGTGTTTGCATTCTTTCAATAGTACCGCTTCCCCTTGCAAAACTGCTTTCATGGTTGGTGTTCATGTTTTTAACCTATAATGGCACTAATTGCCATCATATCCGTGTTCTATATTATTCCAGTGTTTATTCCAGGAAACTATCTAAAAGGGATAAGAGCATTTCCAGGATTCTTTAATTTGGGATGGCATGGCAAAAACAAGGCAGGGGAAAACCCACAGGAAACCAGAAAAATGTAACCAGACATTAAAAAGCAGAGTAGAAATACTACACAACACAAGAGTTTAAAATTTATATGGAATAGCTGTTTTACAAAGTGGTGAAAGAAATATTTACACTCTTGAGTAGCCTAATAATAGAAAAAAAAACTAGCATCAAACTATTCCTAAAGTAAAATCATACGTTATCCAGAGTCATCTATATTATATATCATGAGACTATAAGTATTGATTCATTATTGTGTATTATTTTGCACCTGGATATGATTATAATTGCTTATACACTCCTGGTATCTATAATACATCGAATCCTTTTCTTATTCACTCACCCAGTTCAGGGTCTTAGGAAGCCTCGCACCTATCCAGTTGTTGTCTCAAGAGGAGAAGTACATCCTGGACAGATTTTCAGTCTACCAACAGGGACAACAATGAGAAACAGACATCCATTTAACCATTTACATCTAAAGGCAATTTTGAAATCACCAACTAAGCTAACATGCATGTCTTTGGACTGTGGGCAGAGAGAACCCATGCAAACACAGGGAGACTCCACACAGACTTCCCTGTGTAACCTAGTATTATATCATATACACATAATAGAGTTAGAGGTAGATTTACTAATGCACTGCACCAGAAAAAACTGGATTTTAGTGCAAAAAAGTACTATTTTTAAAGAGAGCGAAGTGACAAGATTGCGTGTAAGATCACAGAGATGTTTGTGACTGACCCTGTTGCAAGTTGAGTTTCACTGCCTCAAAGTGCAAAATATAAGAAGGAAAATGTTTAAATCAAGAGCACAAACTGGTTTACTAATATCAGCAACAAGCAACTTACTGCTAATTGTCCTAATATTAATGCTGAAAAAAGCATGTCCTACCTGAACTTGATATTATACCTGCGATAAGAAAATAGTACAGCTTTTGTGAAACACCCGTAAAACTAAGTGCGTAAACTTTAGTGCATTAACGAATTACCGTCCATCCTAAGCCTGTTTGAAAATGTAAGCAGTAAAAGTAAAAGCTTGTCAGAAAAAACAAATACTCAAATAAAGTGCAAATACCTGAAAATTCAATATAAATGCTTCCAGTTAAGAGAATTGGTTATACATCAGGTGGGACCAGTAGCAACCCAAGCCCAGACTCTAGACATGGCTAGACAACTCAATAGTGGAGGGCCCAGAGTGCCAAAATGAATTAAATAATTAATTATATATTTAATAATAAATTAAATAGCTATTCATTTAATTTAAAAGATTTAATAAAGTACTTGTTTACTTATTTAACATTTCAATGAATTGATGTCACGTTTAATTAATTATTTAATCTGTATTTCTATAATTCATTTTGGCACTCGTGAGTCTCCACATAAGACAGATAACTGGATTTGAAAAAGATGATACGCCTTTCAGACTGTATTCTGGAAACAGAGCTACAGTAGACCCTATTTTTCTTTCTCTGTACTAGAGCTTCTTTCGCGTGCTGCAGCAACAGGTGAGTCGCCGCTGTAAAGTTTGTCCCTGCACGGATGCCATCGCAGAGTTTCCTCCCAACAACAACAACCACACCACTTCTGCTTTCACTGCGCTGCACTGATTTGAATAAATAAAAAACAAAAAAGAAATGCCGTAGCTCGGTGCCCCTCCTGTGACACCTGGCTGGACACAGTTCCGGATTTATTCACAGTGACCGCAGCAC
This sequence comes from Perissodus microlepis, assembly GCF_051167445.1. Classification (NCBI taxonomy): domain Eukaryota; kingdom Metazoa; phylum Chordata; class Actinopteri; order Cichliformes; family Cichlidae; genus Perissodus; species Perissodus microlepis. The sequence continues at coordinate 10,516,826 of NC_140476.1, forward strand.
AAACCTCCGCAGCCTTCCGCCGACTTCAAACGGGCGCTCGGTGAGTTTAGTTAGCTTCTTTAGCAGCTGTAGCATCGAGCTAGCCAACTTCTTTATTCGCTTTTCTCTCGTATTCTTAGATAGTGTAGGAAATTCTGTCAGGGGAATAAAAAAAATTTAAGATGATCACAGTTGTTTCTGTCTTCACTCGGTGACAGAAGAAGTATGGCTGTCAGTCTGTGAAAGTAAACAGCTTCCGAGATTAGATAGCTATTAGACAGATTAGATATGGATTTTGTTGCCGCCACTGTTTTGTAAATAGAGCTAAAAAACAAACAAACAAACATGTAGTCATATTAAACTGACCTTTAATGTAAAAGCATCGATTTTAGTTAACGATGATCACATTACAATGTTGTAATGTATTTGTATATCGTATATAAGTGATTTAATCGCTGTGAAGAACCAAAGGTGAAATGTTTGGCAAATTTTGAGAAAGAAATTACTAAGAAGTCGAGCTAAAGTTAATGTTAAAAGCAGAGTTACTTATGTTCATAAGTCACCGTCACATTTTTTTAAATATAATATTAAGAGGCTCTCGCTTTTAATATAAAAGTGGGGGATTTCGCGCTGAATTTGGATGAAAATGTCTTTGTCCATAATAGGCATTAATAACTGTAATACCATTCACCTGATCTGGACTGTTTTAAAAAATAATATTATGTCCTCTGGATATCAGAAGCTGTACATATAATATCATTGCTCTACCTGCCAAACTGTGCTTTTTATAGACCTCCACAAGTTCTGACAGAGATCAGGCATCCAACTATTTTAGGGACTCAAAGCATGGGTCATGTATGTTAGCTTGAGCTTCACTCCCGAGAGTCCATAGTGATAGAGCCATATTACCAGATACCAGATATACCCATAAAAGTGCAAAGCAGCCAGCTCAGGTAGTTTTCTTTAGGACTTTATTATCTAGAAAATGGCAATGATGATAGAACATAATAAATAGGATGAAGATAGGGCATGTTCTGTTTGCCCATCAATCTTTTTATGCTTATCCAGTTTGTGGCTGTGGGGGGGCTGGAGTCCCCGTTGTCATAGCGGAAGAGATGGGGTACAACCTTCTCATGGCTACCACATAGACTCAGTCAGCAAATCTTGGCTGGCCTAATGAGGCCTAATGAGACAGGTGCCTTTCTCTTTACTCTGGATTTACTCAGTGGATTCAAACAAAGGACCTTCTTTCTGTGAGGCTACAATGATTAATATTTACAAGTTAACTTTTAAAGACAAAGTGTCAAGGACAGGATACTTAAAGCATGTCAGTACTCTGAGACCACAGTAAAGGAACCTGGATAAACTGTGATTACACCAAAAACATCAAGTCTGTTAACAACTTGATCAATGGAAACTATGTTTATATCAAAGACTTTATCTCCTGTAAAGCAAAGAATAGGATTTATGTGATACATGATCTATGTAAATATCGCTTCCTTCACCATGCCACTTTTCATGTAATAGAGTGATGTATTAGGGTACAGGGTGCTGCACAAGAGGCTGAAAATCAGTGTTAATGTTCTGTTAATGTCCTGTTCTGTGTTACAGATTTGGTTCTTGGCCCTTTATGTGCAGCCACATAAAGGGCCATAAACAAAAAATAAATTAAAAACTTACACCTGAATAGTGGACAATTGTAAATAAATGCCTTGGAAAACAGCTCTTGACCACATTTCAGTCATATGCAAACATTGGGACAAATGTTATTGCATGTTATTACATCTGAACCAGAGAAAACCAACTGACATAATGACTTAAGTGTTTTTGGTACATGCCAGACTTACATCAAGTGATAAACTGAATGTGTCTTTGTTGTTGTCGTACCAAATAAGCCCCTGGAGCCTGATAAACCAACGAGGCACTGCAGCAGGACAGAGGATTCACTTTGTTCCTATCAGCTGAGTCATTCAGAGGGAAAACAAAGAAGAGCTTTGAAGAAATGAACATACAAGTGTCATAAGTGTGCTGAGGAATGGGGAGCCTGAAGTGATGGAGATTCCAGAGGCAAGGTAAGCACATAGGAGCGCTTTCAGCAGACCTTGGCTTTATAATCTCTGAGAAACTTGTTTTAAGTGGAAACATGTTGAACATAAAAGCAAGATCCTTTATACCTTTAGCCTTCATTTAATCTTGGACAATCTCTCAAGCAGTGTGTTAAGCTTTTATTTATGTACATTAAAACACAAAGTTCATACCATTAATCTAAGAGAAACTGCTTTGCAACTTACAAGTTTTTTTGTGTGTTTTATTAAGCTCTCATTAGCTCCATATATTCACAAATGGCATATATCGACATTCACAAATACAGAAATATAAACAAGCATGCTCTTCTCATAGGGAGATTGAAAGTCATAGAAGAGAACATAAGAAAAAAATCACTGTTGGTGGACATTTACTCAAAAACAATAACAATTAAAGTTTAATTAAACCTTACTTATTGAACCTTTTCTGTTCAGTAAATAAGTATTCCAGTTAGTTCTTCTGTAATTTCATTTCCATTCCATTACAGCTCAAGTGAAACTTTTATGCTAATGGTTATAACTACAGTACTGTGCAAAAGTCTTGAGTCATTCCTCATTTCTTTATATTAATTAAATTAAATTTTATTGAGTGACTGTGTCTTCTTTTGAACTGAGAGAATTGCTCTTCAATTTTCTCATCTGATTCTGATATTTCTGATAATAGAGGAAAACAAGCTCTGAACAAGGTTTTACTGATGATTACAGGCATCAACATTCATAACTGTAAGTAAATGATGGGCATCCTTGTTTTCTGATGCTGTCTATTATTACAGACTACCTAAATTAAAATGTAGAAATGAAAAAAATAAATTAACTTAACCTTGTAACTTTTTCAGAAGCTGCACACTATTGTTACAGACTAAACAATATTTTTTTTACCTGGGATGTTTTTAACCAGCTCCTCAAAGCCCTGCTTTTCCACCCTGTAAACCACACCAGTAATTTCCATCCATCATTTCCTCTTCCTGTCTCATGGAGTGTAGCTAGTGATTCCTCCAATGTTTTTGTAGAGTCAAATAAAGAAACTGGAACAAATGATGTGTTTTGTGCCAGGCTGCTTGTAATCGAGTATATAAAGATAGAAATTTAAGAATTGCTTCTTTGGCAAGTTGTCTGTTATGCGTTTATCCTAACCATGGTTCATCTCTTGAGTTAGGTGCCTTTTTAATACTTTAGTGATTCATAGGGTAAGTTTAACAACCAAACCAAATAAGCATTAATCTTAAAATGGCCGGATACGGGGACTGGAATGACCAAAGAAAAAGAATTCAGAGATCTTCAGAAAGCTTGAAGAACTATTGCTTAAGACTACTTTAAAAAATGTAGAAGTCTGACTTATTGAAAGCAAAATATGAAGAAATGAGGGGTTATTCAAAAGTTTCCCATAGTGGTGTGTGCATTTCATAATCACACAGAAAATACACAATACCAGAAGTACATTTTTTAATAATGTAATGTGAGAGTTTTGGTTTGGTTTTGTACTGTATAAAAAGAATAGACAGAGCTTCTAGGTCTGAAAAGTAATGCCAGCACTGAAGTGCCTTAAAGCTTACCTTTGTCTGTGCTCCCTTGACCTTGCCCTCAGTAAATACAATCTTGATTAATTTAGAGTTTCAGTCAGTAAATTCCACTGTTATTGAATACTACATGATGTCTATTTTGTGAATTATGTTCCCCCATTAAAGTGCAGAGGAACAATAAATCAGGGTATGTTTTAAAATGGGATTTTTACAAACCAGTAGGTGATGTGGTCATTCTATTGTAACATACTCAGAAATCCTGTATCTGTAACTTTTTCAGCTTTGATTACATACAAACAGGAATATCAGAACCTTACTAGGTGTGCCTATACTCAGTTGTTTATTTATTGTTTATTGGTACAGGAACATGTGTATATATCATAAACACATGCCACATGCCACAAGTTCTATACCCTAAGCTAATTTTTAGTCCCAATCCTGTCATATATTTGTGTCTAGTTCAGTATGAGGGCTGTGTAAACTGCACAGACTTGTTTGTCTACTTCAGAACTTAATTGCGTGTCAGGGCCGGCAGACGTTGAGCAAATAATTATTGTTTGACAGATGGATGAGATGGAATATAATCCATCTGTCACTCATAGTTGTGTCACTAAACCACATCTAATCTCTGCAGTTGGTGGTTTCCAGGTGCAGAATTTGGAGAATCTGTTCAGGTTGATCACATCTGAATGCACAGACTTATTAAGACTTACTTATTTAATCTTTCACGCTTCATTGCAGCCTCGCAGATGAGCAGGCTCCCACATCTCCAGACCGAGGACTCCTCCATGTTTGGCATTCAGCGGGCCACAGCAGGCAGCTCTGTCCAGACAGGGTGCTGCTGTCCAGGCCCGTGCTGCAGGTCTCCCTGGGGGAACACCACGGCCTCCTGCTCGCACAGGGTAAGTCTGTTTGTAGTAAAGAAGGCACCACTTTCATTTATGCTTCATCACTGCATCACTTCTCAGATGTTACTGTCTTTCAGGTGGTCAGGTGTATTCATTTGGAGAGCTTTTATGGAGGGATCTGAGCGTCCCCGCGTCTGCTCCGGTGCCAGAGGTCTCTCTGCTGGGAAAGACGGTGGTCCGTGTGGCTGCTGGCGGCTTCCACTGCGGTGCACTGAGCGAGCAGGGTAGCGTCTACATGTGGGGGGAGAATACTGCAGGACAGTGTGGGCAAACAGAGAAGGGTACAGTCACAAACATCACCGGTTAGTTAACACCTTTCTTCTGAATGTTCCTAACTTTTACCCTTGTGTTCAGCCTCTGCTCTCCATTGTAACTTCCCTCCTTCCTCACTACCTCCGTCAGCTTCTTTCTCGCTTATCTTTTACTTCTGTTCTTTGTCAGAGATTCAACACTTTCTTTTCTCATTACTTTTATCCATTGTTGTGAAACTTCCATTTTCTGTCAGTGCTTCCTCCCATTTTTTGCAACATGGTTTATTTTTTTATTTTCGTTCTTTATAAATGCTGATATTAATTTACCAGCTATGTGTTTATGAGGCCTTAAAACTGATTTTTAAAGCACCAATGGTGATAGTAGATATGAGGTTGACAAATAAAAACTTGTTAAATTAGATGAAACAGTTAAAAAGAGGCATTTATTTACTTCTGTGTCAGGCTTAATATGATTTAAATGAAACAGAAAATTACCCCACAGTTCCAGAGCCTTGTCCTGTCAACGTGGTGGATGGTGAGGTCGTTCCTCCAGTGGTGGTTCGAATTGTGGACCTTGCCTGTGGACGGGAACACAGCCTGGCTCTGTCAGCTCAGAACGAGCTGTGGGCGTGGGGTAGTGGCTGCCAACTCGGCCTGGTCACCAACACCTTCCCTGTGGGGAAACCACAGAAGGTAATACTACAACTCTTTTCCTGTTATAGATATGAATGAAGATTTAAAAAACCTTCCCAGTTAAATGTAGTTGTAAGTTGTTAGTGAATTAAATGACATGAAGTACTGCTGTAGCAATAGTTAAACAAGTGTCACTACTAATTTATTTATACAGCTCATACAAATATCACAAAACAGGAAAATAGGAGCTCGAGTGTAAATGGTTAAACAGTTTTCTCAGTACATGACAATAATATTAGACATTTTAAAGTATTAGTTAATTTATGAAATGGTTCATTTACTCTTGTGTTCTTTATCCTCTGTGTCCAAAGGTGGAACACTTGGCAGGCAGACATGTGATTCAGGTAAAATCTAATTTCATTGCCACGTTAAACCTCCAAAGCTGTGATGTTCTGTTTTAGCTTTACTGGCTGTATTTCCTTCCTGCAGGTGGCCTGCGGTGCATACCACAGCCTGGCTCTTGTCCGCAGGTTACCTCCTCAGGACTATAATACCCAGCATGCCCCTAAGAAGAAGGAGCGAGGCCAGTCACCCCACTACTCGGTGACAGAGAGGGAGGAGCTCTCAGCAGTTGAGGATTCTCATTACTGCCCACTTGGAGTGGAGTTAACTGAAGTGATGAAAGGAGAGGTAAATAAAAATACAAACAGGAATAAGTAAAAGAACAATAATGAAAAGGGGGCTACACAAATTGTAAAATAACTGCCAGTACTTACAACAGTAGAGCAAATTATTGTGAATACTCTAGAATAAGATGAATGCAGCTATTAATTCCATATAGGAGTTTTAATACAGGTTGTTTTCCAGACATGTTGAGCCCTGTAACTTCTTAAGCACAGGAGAAACACATTTTCAAGTCTTTAAAAACAAATGTGAGCACTTTACAATTATCACAATCTCAAGCCAAAATATAATTTTTGTTCAGCTTTTTTCTATAACTGTCTTGGAGCATCAATATTAAAGGATACATCACAGTTTCTGTAGAAAAATGTAGAGAAAAAGAAACAAGCATCAGTGCCCTGATGTTTAAATTCTGATAATACACGGGGTGAACTTTAAAGAGTCACACCATCATGTGGCATGGGTGGTCAAAACAAGTTCTAGCATATGAAAGGTCTTCTTTATAACTACATTTTAATTTGAGGCTCATCTTCTATCTGTGATTCTTTCTGTGTCCAAATCCGCTAATTTTGACCAGGTCAAGTGGGAAGCATAGAATAAAACAAGTATACTGATGTTCAGTTTACTTGTGTAATGAGGCCAAAAAGGATATGGTTGTAGGTAATTTCTTGAATTTTTTTTTTTTTTTGTAAAAAAAATGTAAAAAAAAAAAAAATGTAGCTTTAAAAAAAAGGTACGGCACAGCTAATCAGAGCTGCCAGTCAGGAAGTGTCAAGGAAACTGACCGGTCATAAAAAGACCACTTCCTCCCTCCCTCCCTTGCAGCAGAGTTATTTGAAGGGTCACTACTGAATGTGTCACCACCTAACACACTGTTGGTCGCTATTGGTGACATGTAAATGACCAACAGTGTGTTAGGTGGTGCAATCATGATGTTTTATCGCATTAGTGAGTGTATATAAAGCCTCAACATCCTGTTAATCTGAATAATGTCCAGTTCCAACATTTTACAGGTGTGTAATTGTTGAAAATTGACTAAAAACAAGTAGTTTACATAATCAGGAACCATAGCTTTCTCAACAATGTGTGATACCCCTTGTCATTTTGTGTTCACAGACGTCTTTCCAAGTTCGAGGACCCAGACGAAGGCTCCGGGCTGGAGCAACATCAGCAAGCAGCAGTCCTGGTTCTGATGACAGCAAATCTAACACTAAACAGTACGTTACTACATAACTCGCGTCTCTCTTTTAACACTTAATTGTAAAAATAATTCCTGACTCTCATAGTTGTCTTTCCTTGCCTTTCCTCCACTGGAAACCTTTAGCCCAACCCTTGAATCTCAGGGTCAAACTGACAGTGTAACAGAGACTGACGGCAGCCCAAAAGTGCACTTGCTGTCAGGCTGGAGAACCAACAAGAACTTCTCTGAAGACCTGGAGTTGCAAAATCTCCTTGAGAAACTCTCTGATCAGTCATTAGATAAACAAGACACTGACTCACTGAGCAGCCACACCTCAGGTTTGTGATATTCGTCTCTTCGATGTTTTGAAATTTATCATTTAATGTAACACTTAATATAATTGACTGTTTTTCTCTTCTTGATTCATCCTTCACTCATTCCTTTGTTTTCAGTTGCTGTTTTTTGCTGCTTTCTGTAATGTTTTCTCTTCTCTCATCTGTTCTATCCAGACGACAGCTGCATTTCCTCAACTCCTTCCTCTGACCTGCTGACTTCCAGTTACAAAGATGACTTAAATACAAAGAGACAAATGCACAAGTAAGACTGTGTTTCAAAACCGTGTCCCAGAACTGCAAAACATGAATAATAATCGTCGACTAATGCAGATACACGCCCTACCAGGATGTCTGTTATCTTCAGGGTATTAGCAGCTTAACCTTTGACCTTCTGTTCCACAGTAACAGTGGACTGTCTGGGTCACACTCCTCTTCCCCAGTGTGTCTGAATGAAGTTCGACTCTGTCTGGAGAAGGAAAAGCCGTCCCTGCAGGGACTGAAGAGCTCTAGTCTCACAAACATACACCAGAAGGGGAAAACAGCAACGAGCAGGAGAAGCTCGCTTCCCGGAACACCCACCCACGGTAGGAATGATAGGGTGTGAACAGCTTAACTGTACATTTGGGAAATGAGCTTATTTACTTTACTTCCAAGAGTGAGATGAGAAGATTCCCCAAACTCCAAATATGGAGCCAGGAGACTGTTAGCATAGCTTTTCATCAAGACACTGAGAAGCTATTAACAAAAAAACAGACACAGCATTTGATTCTGTGTAAAACCACAGCTGTTAGTTTTTTTTGCATCTGTACTTGTATTTGAAATGAACGAACAAGAGGTAATTCCTATAGTTCTAACTTTGGAAGTACAGGAACTGCTGTTAGGATTATGTTTGATTATGAATTTTAACTTTTTACATTAGTAATTAGTGAAATACAGCAGTACGGACTGAACACGTTTATACGCTATCTGGCACTTTTGTCGATTAACAGAAGAAGGAAAAGCTTATTACCTGCAACAGAACACACAGCGCAGTTCCTGCCTGTGTTTGCATTTCACTTTGACGCATTTAAGACCAACATATCTTTTAAAACTTGAGCTTATGTGTTCAAATAAACTGATAAGTCAATCAAGGTTATTCTTGCTTTCTGAATATATCTTTTTTCATTATTAAAGCATTTCTCAATCTCTATAAAAAATGACATTCAAGTAGCCTGAAAACGTAATTTGGTCTCACTAATAAGTTGAGAAATCTCTCTTTACATCTACCTGTTTTGTGCTTATCTTGACAACTGCTTGTCCAGTCCAGTCAGTGTTGGCCTTTGCATTACTGGGGACATGTGTAAGTGCTTTGCCGAGTATGAGATTATTTGGGTTATCCGTTCTCATATTTTGGGTCACTTTCATTTACAAGTGACCCTCTGCCTGATCCACTCTGTGTACGGGGAGGAGGGGCAAAGAAAGTTTTCACAGGACTGTTTGCAGCCATCTTAAAAATTAAGGGCTCTTCATGATTCAGTAGCTTGTAAAACCTCCTTTCGGAGCAATAACTTGAAGTAACTATTTTCTGTATGACTGGATCAGTCTCTCACATCATTGTGGAGGGATTTTGGCCCGCTCTTCTTTACGGTGTCTCTTCATGAACGCAATATTTTAACATGCTAACTGAGGCCTAACTTATCTGAGCATTGCATGGTCTGACCTTTGGGTGAATTCCTTGGGATGTCCACTCACGGGAAGATTGTGGGATTGTGTTAACACACAACTGAATGCTCCAGACCAGAAAATTGCCAAAACTTCTGCATTTGTAGAGGTGGTGACAGCTGCTGATGATCAGTTTATCACATACATTCGATGAGCAGCACCCACACAATTTCTAAATTTTGTTTGGCTGTCTTTGTGAAGATATAATAATGCATTACTAATCATCTTACTTTTAATGTTACCTTTAAGTTTAATCATCACTAGTAAGTGCCACACTCTCGCGTAACCTAATTCAACCAAGTCTTAGCCCTCAACTCTTGAAAGAACTTTGTGAGAATTTTATTGTAATAAGTGATGAAATGTTGTAAAGCTTGCTGGACATCTAATTTTACATTTGGTGTCCTGTAATAAATTACCTCCTTTGTTTTGTTTGGATCAGAGGATCTTAGGAAAGCTGTTTTGGAATATGATAAGAATATTTTAACAGGCATTTTATCAGATTTTAATTAAAACGTTACCTTCTAGCCTCTATTAAAACAACACAATCGAGATGAATGGATTATTGTGCCACATACTTTTGCTTCTCCAATTTCACTACCTGACAGAATAAGAAGTAAACCCGCAATGGGTTTATTTCAGTTCACTTTTTCATGTTGCATTTTCAGTGGAATTAGACCTAGAGTTCTTCATTTTTTAGGATTCAAGTTTACACAGTTTTCCCATTTTAGCAAACACCTTATACTCTCTCTATATAACTCTATCCCAATACTAGTACTGGTAATTTCTGATGACTGTGCTAATGATTTCAAATAACTTTACTTAATAACGGTTGTATGAAATACATTGATTGTGCCATACAAGGGCCGGCAGACTAGCTTCTCAGTTTCTGGTTTTCCAGGACTTTCAGGAGCGTAAAAATGAAAGTGTCTCGCCAGCCGACGCAGAAATGAAAACCACGTTGACATTTTAGGTTTTTGCTGAAAAGCCTTGTTTAAAAAAAAAAAAAGTATTTATTAGATATATTGAATAGCAGAATGTTTTCATTGATGTTGTGACTTTCTGCTCTGTGCCTGCTTATCCTGGTTCAACAGCTTGACTCAGCTCCCGGTTAGTTTAAGTATTTTGTAGGTACAAGGTGGCACATGTTGATTCTAGTGAAGCAGTGAAGCTCTGTGAGTCGTTAGGGTGTGTTCATGCAAACCCTTGTGGGTGCGGTTTGTTTGTGTTTGCTCATGTAGTATGGTCAATAACACTGCACTGAACTCTGAGGCAGTTCGTTTGCAGAGAAGACATAAACACTGAATTTTCTGAATTAATGACATCTCTTAAAATCTCAGAAGAGCCACGAAAGTTTGTTTTCACAAGCAATAACGATCCCCTTCCTTAGTTTATGTTCAAAATATTGGGCGATACTGGCGTCTTTATCTCTTGAGTCGCCCCTTAGCCACTCTGAATTCATTTTTGATGGATCATCCTGAAGCTATGTTGATTCAGCTGATTGTGGGAAACACTGCAGATTGCATTCTGTAGCAATAACATTCATATACTCAAAGATCGCTCAAGTCCATCTAGGCTTTTTTAGGATTTCAAGATCATTCTGAAACATTGACAAAAACATTTTGTTCTAGAGTTATGTAATTTTAATGAAAAACTCAATTTACAATATAGACAAATGCTCAAATATGACAATTATGTGAGGATTCAGTTATTTGAATGTCCTCACCTAGTGCATTTTTTTCTTTTATTCAGTCAATGCTTTTTTTATTCTGTGATTTGCTGGTGTGGTAGTCTTAATGTAACGACAAACCATCATATTTAATCCCAAGCATATTTTATACATGTATATATTACATTGGACTACTCTCTGCAAAGCAGGTTACCCCACAGGGACATTACAGTTTTACTCTACTCTGCTTGTGTATTTTTCCGTTAGGGTCTCCTCGGAGGCGACACCCTTGTGCTTGCAGGCCGTCCTCAGCTGGTGGGGCTCCGGCTGGAGCACCAGAGGAGGCAGAAGATGGCCTGCCATTTCTGGAGACAGAGATTTGGAGCTGGGGCCGTGGCTCTGAGGGACAACTTGGTCATGGAGATCAGCTCGCCAGGTGGGGACCAAAAATAAAGTGTAACAGTGATATTTAAAAATAAAATGTCTATATTGTGTTTACGATATGTCTATGATGATGTAATAAGCATAATTATTATTTAAAGGTGAATTGAACAGAATTACATTAAAAGACAATTAGATACAACCTTTTGGGATGAAATGCTCAATTAAATTAGTTGGAAATGTGTAAAGAAAGAAATTATAACCACAAGATTAGACTGAACTGTGTTTGTGTGTCCAGACTCCAGCCTCTATGCATCAAGTCTTTAACAGGTGAAGAAGTGATCAAAGTTGCTGCAGGCTCGCACCATTCACTGGCTCTCACTGCTCAGTGCCAGGTAACAAAAACGGCACACACTTAGCATGATTAGACAAACAGGTGCTCTATCTGAGGACTCCCTTTGACATTAAATGCTCCCAACCTCTGGACACCTATGCTTTAACAAAAAGCTAATAGACATCCTAATTAAACATCAACATTTGTGACTCAATCTTAAAAATAAGATGTAATTAACTGTCTTATGATACTTTAATCATGTTATTTTTCAAGGTCTCAAGTTTCAAGCATTACTTGTATGTAAGTGCATGCTCACCCCCTATTTCATCTCTTCTGTGCTGTAGGTGTACTCATGGGGCAGCAACATGTGTGGACAACTCGGCCACGTGAACAGCCCCATCACTGTCCCTCAGCAGGCGAAGGTACAGAAATCTCATCCCATTTTTTAAAATTTAATTCACACATTTCACACTTCTAGCCAAAGATTTAGTCATTCACATAGATTATTATTTTCGCTAATGTAGGAAAACATAGCAACACCATCCATTTCCTAATATTACTCTGTTTTGTTGTGGGTGGACCACCATAGCTGTCTGATGGGCTTCGTGTTTGGGACTTGTCAGCCGGTCAGAGCCACTCCCTGCTCCTGGCTGATGGAGACTGTGTGCAGCCAGTCCTGTTGTACTGCGGCCAACAGAAGGAGCCAGTGCAAACTGAGAGGCTAAACCAGAGTGAAAGCTCAAGCAAGAGGTCACCCAACAGAGTGGAGCATTATACAGTCATGCCCACCCTGCTGCCCTTCTGCATCGAGGTTTGTAGGTCTAAAGCGCAACTTAACACAGACAGTAAGGAAAATGATGGGTGGAGCATTTTTTCCGCTAAAGCACGAGCATATTTATGAGATGGAAGTTCTTACTCACACCAGCCTAACTCTATCTGTAATTGTAACCTAAATGTTACCCTCTTGTTTTTTCTGTGTGTGTGTGTGTGTAGATGGGTTACGTTAGCAGTGTGTGCAGTGGAGGTCAGAGCTGTGCGGTGCTGGCAGACCACAATGTCATGGGTTTTATTTCGGCTATCCACGAGCTGGCCTCCAGAGAGAGGCACTTGTACTGTTGGTGCAGCAGCGTCAGGAAGATCCTCCTCACCCCTCTGCGTAAAAGAGGTCAGAGAGCATCTACTGCCTCGTTCTGCCTTATTAAAACATTTATTAAAATTAGTGTTTGTGTGTGTGTGTGTGTGTTTTCTCATCTGCAGAAAGTTTGTGTCCAGTGTTGGGTGAGCAGTGCACTCATCTCTTCTTCTCTCTCTGTGAGAGTTTTGTTCAGCTGAGCACCCTGATTGGCCGACATGCCACAGCACTCACCTACTTCCTGCATAACGTGCAGGGCTGTGATGTCACTACCCTTCCCCTGCTGACACACACAGAGTATTTCATGGACACATACAAAAGGTGAGTTGGGTTTTTTTGTCTCACCAAACAAAAGTCCCATCATGTGATTCCCTCAAAGAAAACATGAACAGACATACTCATGTTTATGTCAGTAATCCCTGTGATGCCTTTTTATCCCCTTTTCTCCATTTTTTTTCCAGTTTTTACACTCACTGGTGACTGTATTAGTTACCATCCTTGTAGCAGGTTGCCTTCAGAACTGCCTTAATTATTTGCGGCATAGATTCAACAAGATGCTGGAAAAATATCTCAGAGATTTTGATCCATGTTGTCATGATCGCATCACACAGTTGTTGCTGATTTGTCAGCTGCACATTCATGATGCTTTGTTTATTCATGTATTACAAAGCAGTTATAGTGCTGTGGCTAGAATTACTTTACATACAAGCAAACCCTCCTGAAATTGGGGATCACACATACTTATGCTGTGATCAGGTTAGGTTTCATCACGTCTTATTTAAGCTTATATATAGTTAAAAGAAACAAGCCAGGAAGACAAACCTATTTCAAATGATCTTTAATAGTACAAACGCCTCTAATTTGAGATGGAGGGTTTAAGCTCTTCTTGCAAGTTCACTTGACTTTGTAAAGCTGTATCTTGTGTGTCACTGAGGGGTAAAATCTAAGTTAAAATCACTCTGTCTGACTCTAGGTATTTTTCTTCACTTGGTGATTTCCAAGTAATGGGCGGATTCCAACCACTTCACAAACTCTCGCTGTAAGCACTTTTATTTTTCTTAAGTGCTCACTGTAGGAGTGCAGCTCTCTTCATTTGCAAATACATGTTCTTGTATGTTTTCTTCTTTTGTGACTAAACTAAAAGCATAAAACTTATCCCAGTCACTTGACAGACGTGTTATTCTAAGAGTGCATCTGTCTCTGCCTGTCTCTGTTCCTGCCCAGTGAGAGTTTAGGCTTTCGGCAGACTTTGCTCACTCAGCTGTCCGTATCAGATCAGTCAGCCAGTGGTGATATTGATCTGGTTTCAATGTTGTACTGGCCTCTGCAGCAGCTCCACCAGTACAGCCGAGCCCTGCTCAAACTGGCGGCCTGCTATGATGTGGTGAGAAAATCCTCTTCTCTCTTTTTGTCTCAAGCACTTTTTTGACCTTCCCTCTTCTTTTTCTTCTCTCTTTCCCTTGCTCCGTTCCCTCACTTTCTGTTTCGTTCCCATGACTGAGCAACATTAGAACAAGTGGTTGTTACTGTCACTATATTGGCTTCAAGTCTTTTATATGTTCAGGTGTACAAAATTCTCTGTCGTGCTGTCTTTCCTTTTGTCTCCAGTTAACTGTGGAGTATAAGTCCCTTGATCAGGGTCATAAAGATTGCGAGTCCCTGTCTTCATCACTGCTAAGAAGGAAGAAGGAGACTGAAACCACCTTCCTGTTCTGGAAGACCCACTCTGGCAAAACTACTGTGAGCACAACTCTGTTTTATGTGCCTGCATCCTGTAATTTTTTTCTAGTCTATACACGTTAGTCACTATGCCTTCCTTTGAGGTTTTAACCTATGACAACAAGTGTGCTTCTAAATTTTATTTCACTCCCTAGAGCCACTAGCCTTCCTGGCAGGACTCTCTAAGTGCTCCTTTTCAAACTGAGCTGATTCCCAGAGTATTAACTTGCCCTGAACAGCCCTGCCCTGTATTTCATTGGCTAAAGTAATAGGGTAGTTCTCACTGATGGGTGTAGCATGCTGTTCAAAGACAAAACAAATAGGTACAGTTTTGAATACTTTCAGTTGGATGTCAGTCTCTTTTCTGCACCTCCTTTCTTCAGTTGTTAAAGAACTATAATAGATCCGTAGAGCAACTGGTGTGTTAAAACACACACCTGAGTTGTCTGCTTGCACAGAAACCTGTTTCCAAGGCTTTCCTCTTGTAAATTCATCAAATTCCCAGACAAATATAAATCACCTTATATTTAAATTTGTTGCACTTTGATCAAGGTGTCTGCAAGAGCATCTGAACTGCACGCTGCTCTGAAAACCATTACTTTCAATAGACTGTACTGCACAATGATGGGTTGCTGCTTTGCAGAGTGCGGCCTCTTCCACATCCTGTGTGAAAACACATTAAGTTATGAGACATGTGTTGCAGCTTATGAGCTACCAGAGTACCCCGGGTTTTATTAAGGAAATTTACGTGTGTGATTTTGTTCTTCAGGAGTGCCTGCGTCTTCCCAGGCGTCGTGTGGTCTGTGAAAGCAGCAACCGATCTCTGACTCTGCAGAATGCCGGGCGGTTCTCAAATCACTGGTTCATATTGTTCAATGACGCCCTGGTGCACACACAGGTACTCAGAATAAGTCAGTATGAAATCAGATATATTAAAGTGCTTTTCTTTTTTATGTTAGTAGCATAAATTCATGTTGGGGGAAGCAGTGCATAAAGGAGCCTTTAAGTCTTTTAAAATTGTTGTTATTTCATTTTTTTTGTTAACAACAACACTCACTGTACACCAGAGAAAACCCAAAGGATCTCTGCTGACAGTGATTTCTGGTCATCTGCATTGATTTACAGCTGAAGCTTACATATGAACATTGTGTCTTTTATTCAGGGTACAATTCCCTCTCAGAGCTTCGTGAGTATCCCTTCCACCAGTTTACCTCCAATAACAGACATAACTGTAACTGAGCTTGAGCTTGAGCTGCAGCAGCATACTGTAGGTGGGCCGGCATCTGTTCAGTGCTTCCACTCTGACAGGATCAACTAGGATTTGAATGCAGCTATATAAATGTTAATACAGGACAGGTATTACAGGTGCTTAAAGATCTGGGGCTTTATATACTTTCAGAAGCAACTTCTTCTGTTAGTTCAAAGATCTGAGGTGATTTTTTTCCCCTGCAGAAATAAGAGCTCTGCAAATATCATATAGGCCGAATAATTAACTGCCTCACCAGTGAGTCTCTCATCCTGTGGACATGCTCCAGCTCCATCTTCTTGAGTAGCACTTGGCCACACTAGTCTATGCTCTGCTTTGCAGCCTTGTTGAGCTTGGGTTGGCAGCACACAAACCTATTCACCTCTAGTTGGAGTAGCCCTCCAGCTTGCACCAAATCTTCACAGCAGAATAAGATGGTGGAGTTGAAGTTGGTCCACCTGAGAGACAAGAGTCTCACTGGTGGGATCACATCTATGGCAACTGGTCAGCCCTTTGATAGTAAATGAAAAGACAGAACAAACTATCGACTGATCTACAACTAAACTAAGAATTCGTTGTCTGTTTGTATAATCATGAACGATGGCTTGCGTTGTTCATAAATTAATTTTTCCTTTGATGTCAGAATTGCTGGCCATTATGTTCCCTAATACTCTGTTTTTAATATTTTGTCCACTCAGTTAACATGAATGAGGCTAAAACAAACAGTGATCATTGGCCTTTGTAATATTCCAGCATTACAGATGTCCTGTGTTAACATTTATTCTGTGCATGTGGTCCTGATGGCTGATTCTGTCCAGCTGCTGCTCAGCAGGCTGCTGTGTGTGGATTCATTTGTGTTTAGAAGATTTTCCAACATTAGTTAGTGGTGAAAGTAGATGAGGTCATAGCTGCAGTAGTTCAGAGCTTGGAAGGGTGATGGTGAAAGGATGCATCTCTCACTGCTGTGGTCTAGCTTTAAACAAGGAGACTGTCACTGATTTCTTCCAGATGATGGCTTCTTTATTCTTACACTTACTGTCAGCTTGTCCTCTCTGGCTACTTTTTTTGGTTTTAGAGCAGTTTCTTCCTGAGACTCTGTTTCCTGTTTGATGTGGTGTGGTGTGTTACTAGAGTTTTGGGCTCATGTCACGTGTTGTGAGTTAAAACTTTGAGCAACCGTTGATGTACTAAAAGTCATTTTGTGCATCATAAATAAGTCTTATAATTGTAAAATGTGGTTAGTATGCAATGTGCACTAAGAAATGTTAATTCTGCCCATGACAATCAAAAATTAAAGCTGGTCAGTTCCCTTTCAAGGTCTTCACCTTATCCATCCATCTGTCTGTCTGTCCGTCTACCCATCCGGCCATCCACCAACTCAATTCTGCTTATCTGCCATCAGGTTATGCAGGATATTGTAGACATCTTTCTCCCCAGCATCTCTTTCCTGTTCCTCCTGAGTGATCGTGAGGAATTCCCAGGCCCAATGAGATATAAAATCTCTCAGTGAGTTCTGGATCTTTTGCTCTTAGATGTTAGATGTGCCCGAAAACCCTCCATTCATGAGTCATCCACGAGCAGATGCTTGAACCATCTCTGCTAGCTTCTTTTTTCACACAAAGGCGCAAAGGCTTCAAATTACTTCTGGATGTCTGAGTTTCCCTAAGAATTAGCCCAGAAGATCTTCAGGTGATTTTACTTGTTTGGTTTTTAGATCTCCTTACCATAGGTGAGAGTTGGAACTCTCGCTTTACCATTCAGTCATTCAAGAGAAAACAAATGTGCCATGACAATCCAGTCACACGCTGCACCACTCTGCTGGTCTACCTCCATCTTCTCACTACTGGCGAAGAAGATGATGAGAGTTCTTCACTTGGGGCAGCGTCTCTTCCCAGATCCAGAGGGAGCACTCCACTGTTTTACAGCGCTCAGACTTTGAGCTGCTGATTGTCATCGCAGCCATTTCACACTTGGCTACAAAATCGAAGGTCACGCACCACTAAAGCCAACAGAACTACATCTGCAAAAAGCAGAAATGTTATTCCGAGGGTCAAAAAATGGACCCCTGCTTATCCCTTAAAATCCTGTTCATGGATCAAAGACGAGGGTGAAACCCTGACAGGTCCAACACTCACTTCTGTGTGTCCACGTCCAGCATGGTTGTCATTTCTATGCTTCTGTTTTCAGCTCACATGTTCAAATGGTCAGAACAAGACTTACAAGAGACAGATAGACCTAAAAGCAGCAGAAGTCCTGGACGCAGCACAGAGGTGCATAAGGAGAGGACCTTGAAGGAGAAGTCATCCAAATTTAAATCAGGGTTATATTGTAGGAGTCACACAACTTAATGGTTACATCTCATGTAGTTAAAAAAACAAGCTTTTATGGACCTTTAACTGTAATTGATATAAAAAGGAATTTAAAACAGTCAATTACTTTGAATATTAAAACACAAGTCATGTTGAAAACAACTGAAATATCATAAAAGGTCATACGTTTATAGAGGAAGCTGCCTTATTAGTGTAGGGTAGTGTAGCTGAACTCAAAAGACGTTGGACTTCCCCAATTTACCAGCACACAGTCAGGAAACCACAGACAGTTATAAAGGCATATCTTTTGGTCATCTATCCTTTTCTCTCCCTCTCTAACATACACACACACACAGTAGGATTTGATCGTTTCGTAATCTCAGACAGCGCGTTGTTACCTAATATGTGAGAATTACAGAAAAAGTGCTGCTCTCCCTCTTTGTGTGCAGTTCTCCACTCATCACGTCTACCCTCTGACCTGTTTGTGGGTGAAACCGGTCACTGAAAACGGCAGCGGACTGTGAGTTTGTTGTTGTAGAAATCAATCTACATGCTGACTAATGCGAAGTAAAGGAATGTTAGTCGCTCTGATAAAAACATTTATGCAACACTATAGCCTCAACAGCAACATGGGAGCAGTGAGATCCATGCGGGGATCTTTTTTAATCTTTTAATTTACTTTGTATTTATTGGATAGGCAACAAGCAGCAAAACATTAAGCCATGGTTATGGTTAACTTCCCATGAAACCTACTGCTCTTTAAATCATCTACTTTTAAAAGTACTGGTACATTTGTCACCTTTGTTTGCTAGCTGAGACCCCAGAATAACCAGTAGAGTCCCGTTCAACCCCCAGACTAATAAGATGGTAATAAGCACTTCATGTACTTATAAGGATGTCATTTATGCTTTTTATTTATGAGTCAGATTTTAAAATCTGAGCAGCTGGGATCAGTGGAGTGAGCTCTGACTTATTCCAGCTTGCAGAGCATTGCATGACCTTATGAAAATCAGCAGGAGACAAGAGTGATCTAATTCTAGAAATATTTTTAAGTTGGACCTCCAGCCTACAAAGCGTTTAGGGAGTGGAAGTTGGATGTCATTTGTAATACAATATTTAAAAGATCCACCTCCTTGTTTTTTTGTACCAATTAAGTTAATTATTGCTCTTGTGCGACATATTTTCAGTCATGCACTCAAAATAACATGTCCAGAGGAGAGTTTCACCCTGGTGGCCTCAACACCGCAGGAAAAGGTACATTTATGGTTTAAACCATTACTGTTGCTTAGTTTTTCAAAATCAGTTTGTAAAAAAAGGTTTTTTTGAGATCGAATTCCATCTTAAAGCGTCACCTTCGGTTCTGTGCTTCTTTCTCTGCAGAACAAGTGGTTACGATCTCTTAACCAGGCAGTGGATCAGATACTGGGCGGCGGAGGTCAGGGGTCGTCACCAGCAATGACTCGCACGGCCTCCTACACGTTCACGACAGACGAACGGTTCAAAGATGCTCAGTACACCGGGAGCTGGTTGGCAGGACAGGTTCATGGCAGGTTAGAAAACACGTTTGTATGTTTTTGGCATTCTCTTTAAGGGTCCCTGAAGGCATCATTTAGGAGAACATTAAAAATGTTCCTCATTTAATACACCTGTAAAATCAAACAATAATAACAGGATTTAATGGAACTGTATTATTTTGTCACGCATAAATGCATAAAACAATGTGCCCAACTCAATAGGTTTCCAATACAACTTGAATCCCAAAAAAACAGCCAGTTAGCAATACAGTGGTCCCTCGTTTATCGCGGGAGTTGTGTCTAAAAATAACCCACGATAGGTGCAATCCACGAAGTATCCAACTTTATTTTTTACAATTATTATAGATGTTTTAAGGCTGTAAAACCCCTTACTACACACTTTATACACTTTTCTCAGACAGGCGTGAACATTTTCACACTTCTCTCTTGTTTAAACACTCTCAAAGTTAAAACCTTCAAAGAAAAAAAAAGTCCAGTATTATAGAATGAAACCAAAAGCACCCGCTGTTGCCTTTGACAGTGCAAAACGCCTCGTCGACATTGTTGTGTTTGTCGGGGAGAAAACTTACAAACATACAGTACAGCACTTCAGTGTCACACTGTTAGCAATTGAAGATTTGTGTAAATTTGACAAGCTGAACGCATTCTGTAGTGTACAGGAGACACGGCACGAGATTGATTGACAGTGGTCTACAGCCAATCAGGGTGCAGAACACAATGCGCTGTAAGAAAAAAAAACATGCAAAATTGGACATAAAAAATCAGCGAAACAGCGAGGCCGCGAACTGCGTTATAACGAGGTACCACTGTACAAAACAAATAATCTAACTTTGGAATCTCTTAGAAACAATGATTAATGTAAAATATGTTTATATATATTTAAAAAGCACAGCCACTTCTTCAATACGCAGGTTTGAAGTCATTATGTTTTTAGGTCAAAGAGGAGCAATGTGCATGAATGAGGAATCAAATCACTAGAAACCAATAAGTGAAGTCAGCATGAATGAAGAAAAGACTGTTTCCAGCCTTCTTGTGTAAATTCCTTCTTTGTGTGGGGAGCCTAATTGATGACGCTGGCTAAATGGTTTAAGCAGAAGCTATATTTTCCTTCACAGAGGAACCATGAAGTGGCCGGATGGGCGACTGTACAAGGGGAACTTCAAGAATGGACTGGAGGATGGGTCAGTACAGTAACCTGGTCTTATACAGAGGTGGTTACTGGATATGTTGTTCATTTCCAGTAAGAAACCTCTGCTCTTCCTGCCTTTGGTCATGTGATAAAAAAGAAACAGAAATAGTGATGTAATTGCCCTACACTTCACCTCCGGCATGTTTTAAATATCCACGTCGCAGATTCTGATCTTTGTTAACTGTTACTTTTCTTTCCAGCTATGGAGAGTGTGTGATTCCTAATAAACTACTGAATAAAACCGACACCTACCAAGGACAGTGGAGAGAGGGCAAGATCCATGGTTTTGGCAAGTACAAGTCAGTACACATTTTCTACCAACTTTCTGGTGTGAGATAGCGCAAATTGTACGTGTTGCCTTAGTCAGGTGTTAAGTAGCAGCGCTAGACGTCCATATACAGATATAAAAGCTTTTTAAGTTTTAAAGACATCGGCTCTTATTAACAAATGTCTTGGGTCAGCAAATGTGGAACTAAAATAAAACATCATGTCTCCACAGTGTTTTTTTTTTTTGAAGTGGCCACAGCTGTGGGCTCTGCACACTAACACAGAAGGCTGCTGTATATGTGTCATACTCAGGTATGCAAGTGGCGAGGTGTACGAGGGCTGTTTCTGCGATGGGCAGCGGCACGGTTACGGCATGCTGAGCTCTGGGAAACTGGCGAGGAATTCCTCCAGTGTTTTCATCGGGCAGTGGGTCCACGACAAGAAGACAGGATATGGTGTCTACGATGACATCACAAGGTCTGAATAACCCCAAGAAAACTGCTATTTTAGAAATATGGAAACTCAGAAGTGTTAAATGTGGAACGCATCTCCTTAGGTAGGACGGAGCAAGGTTTCCTCTAATGGTCGGTTCACAGTAGTCGATATCGGTCCTGGTTTCTAGAGATGGCCTATCATTGAATGAATTTTGTATCAAAGACATGCATCAAGTCAGCAGTCCCTGATCTCATTTTTCCCCCCAGAGGTGAGAAGTACATGGGCATGTGGCTGGATGACCAGCGGCATGGCAGTGCGGTCGTCATCACGCAGCACAGCGTGTACTTTGAAGGAGCTTTCAGAGAGAACAAAATGAGCGTAAGTACACCCTGAAATATGTATCTGCTTACATATGTGCTTACAAATTTGTTTGCTGATGAGTGAGTTTGAGTACATTTTAATAAGTGTTTTTTGCTGGTTTATTTAAATACATGTGCAGAAAGAAAAAAACTAGTTTGAATATTTACAAATGCATTTTTGTCTTTATTCATCCTATGTGTTAGTTCTAAACACTTCAGAAAAAAGCTTTTAGTTTATAATAAGCATATACAAACCCCTGCACCTGAAATAACAGATAAGTTGGGAGACATGCAGTGTAACAAGGCTTGAATTGTTGGTGCAGACAGGTAGTAGCTGCAGGCCTGTGGTGCGTTGATAAAATACCAAATGCATTTTACACAATGCATCCTACATGCGGCAGGTAATAATTAAATAACTTATCCTGCTTATCATCAAAAAGGATTCTCTTTGATGTCACTGAAGCACATACCAGAGGGGTCCTGGGCTGGCGGAGAGGGGTGCAGAGCGCTCAGAGCTCATGCTTTTCCTTCTTCAAACAGCAGAATTTAAAATATGCTAACCCCACTGCTGCTCCCATTAGTAGACTCTAAACATGCCAGCAAAGGACATCAACATATACAAACCCCAGTATTACCAAAGCATGCTTTTTTAAAATACATGGTCATTTGAATCCTTTTATGGTTATGTAGATGTAAATTCTGTCTCAGTTGTTGCGAGGTGATCACACCTATCACTTCTCTGCCCTTCAGTATCAGCGTTACAGTGGTTAGCCCCGTTGCCTTACAGCAAGAGAGTCCTGGGTTTGAATCCACCAGCCAGACAGAGGCCCTCTGTGTGCATGTTCTCCTTCTGTGGGTTTCCTCCAGGCACTCCATTCTTTCTCCACAGTCTAAAGCAGGGGTGGGCAACTCCAGGCCTCGAGGGCCGGTGTCCCTGCAGGTTTTAGATGTGTCCTTGAACCAACACAGCTGATTTAAATGGCTAAATTAGCTCCTGCAGTTCTCCAGAGGCCTGGTAACGAACTAATCATGTGATTCAGGTGTGTTGACCCAAGGTGAGATCTAAAACCTGCAGGACACGGGCCCTCGGGGCCTGGAATTGCCCACCCCTGGTCTAAAGGCATGCATGTTGGGTTAATTGGTGATTCTAAATTTCCCGTAGGTGTGAATTTCTCTGTGTTAGCCCTGTAGTCTGCCAACCTGCTGAGGCCATGTCCTGCCTTTTGCCCTTTAAGAGAAACAGATGGATGACACAGACACCTCAGTGTGTGAATCAGATCGATAAAATGAGTTTATCATGCTCTAGTTGATAAGATAATATTGTAAATTAATTACTAAACACAAACATCCCCTTTCCAGAGAGTACAGGAAGAGCGTCCAGCAGACTGTTGTTAATTAGGTTGGGTTGGGGTTTGTCAAACAACATCAAAATGATGTTTTTCAACTGCAAAATGTTTTCTCGGATGTTCTTAGCTTGAGTCAGACATTTTAACAAAAAAACAACAACTTTGTATTTACTTAAATTTTAACTATAGATGTCTCTTGTTTTGCAACTGTTTATATTTCTATTGCACAAAGCACCTAAAAGACACAAGGGTTTCACTCAGGATCGATACATTTCTAATCTTATCCATGACATGTGACTGGACTGCAGTTTGTAGTGCATGTTGTAGAACTGGTGCACCTGTGCACCTCACGCCTTTGAACTCTGAACTAGTAAAATGTCCTGCCTGCCTTTAAATCTGATCTGATGATGAAATGTAAATAAATATAATGTGGTGATGGAATCTTAATCGTATTGGTGACACATTTGATGCTGTGTGCTTTCTGACAGGGTCCGGGTTTGCTGATGTCAGACGATGACACAGTTTTTCATGGGGAGTTCACTGACGACTGGACCATCAGTGGGAAGGTAGAAGTGATTTCTGCTCTTTGTTTAAGACTTGTCTGCAAAGGTCTTATTTTGATAGTCTTCAAAACCTTAATCTACCTTTTTTCCTTTTTATCACGGTTGTTACTAATAATACTCTAAAACAAGTTTCATTCTTCACTCCTCTTCTCCTTCAGGGGATTTTAACCATGCCTAATGGTGACAGTCTGGATGGCCAGTTCAGTGGAGAGTGGAGCTCAGGGCTGAAGGTGGTTGGAACGTACACAAAGCCAGGCATTGTTGAACCTCCAAACAAGGAGAAGAACGGCCTGAGGTGAATATTTATTGCACTTTAGTAAGCTGGTTTTATAATAATGCATGTAAATGTGCTTCTGATTTGTGCAGGCTTTTATTTGTCAACTTCTTGTCTGTTACGAGGGTATAACCGTATAATGCCGTGTCATTTAAAACTTTGAAAATGTTGCACATGTGCAGCAGACTGGGTCAGTACGCCGTGCCGGCAGATCAGAGGTGGATCTGTGTGTTTGATGAATGTTGGAGTCGGCTAGGCTGCGACGCTGCTGGGAAAGGAGAGAGGACGACGGCCTGGGAGAACATCGCTGTTACAATAACAACTGCACGACGGCAGAGGTAGACACATAAAGGACGCAACATCAAAGCCTCAGATTTAATTTGTGTTAGTTTAGACTGCAGATTTCAAATAAAAGATTGATGTAGCCAAGTTGAGGTCACACATTGGTTGATGAAATCCAGTTTTAAAGGCTCACTTTCAACATTTTAATAGTCAGTAGCCTGATTTTTTTTAAATCAGGTTTCAATAATAAACTTCTTTATTGTACATTTTACCTCAAATAGCACCATAATTACGAAAATGAATATCATATTAAGACTTAAATCTAAAACTGAGAACATAAATTCATCAGAAAGGTGTTTACTGCCGTCATAAATTCTGTGAGAAGTCGGGTCATTTTCCCCTAGACTTCTATAAAACTGACAGGAAACAGCTGATGACTTAAAGCACCACCTCATCCATCCAACACGGCGGTGGTTCTGTCGTGCTTCGGCACGTTTGGCTGACAGTGTAACTGCCACAGTGGCATTAATAAAACACTGTATCTGTTAAAGTGAAAGCTCTGCCGCACAGTTTTTATAATGAAGTAAACCTACACATTTTAAAGATGAGACATTAATGCAGTATTTATCATTTTACTTTAAACTAAATGTGCTGAAGCTCCTGCAGAAGAAATATGTAACTTTCCAAACTACTTAATGGGCCGCACAGTGTGATAATAATTCATCGTGTCTTATGTATACAGTTGTCAACTTAAATAAGTGGATGTGTCTGTGTGCTGTATGTTTGTAGCCCAGACCTCAGCAGGTCTCAGACCAAAGTCCTGGAGTGTCTGGAGTTTATTCCTCAGTATGAAGAACCTGTCACTGCAGCAAACTACGACAACATACGAAGATACCTCACCAAGGTATAGTGAAATTAGAACTCACATTTTCGAAGAAGAAAAAAAGGAAAGCTACCTGAAACGCTTTGCTAAATTAACTAAAATATAAGGAAATAATAAAAATATAGGTGGTTTCCTTATATTTTATCTGTCACGTTGGTCACACCTCGATACGTAATTGCCAAGATTACGTATCAGCTACCTTTAAAAAGCGTTGCATTTGTATTTAGTACTCATTATGAACTTCTAAATCTCACTACTGACACATATTTTAAGAATTTAAGACTAAAGCTAATAACTAAACAGAAATGGGGAAATTCACTCTTTGAACAGCTGAAACTAATCTGAATTCAAAACAAAATAAAATAAACCAAAATAGAAACTGTAATAGCTGTGGCAACTGGAGACCCAGCCCCGATCAGCCGCGATGATCCATCACGTGATGTTTGAACGCACTGGAAGCCGTCCAGGCTCAAAGAAGATATTACAAAGTTTAAGTTAGGTACGGTTTGATTATCATGAGCTGTTTTCCTGCGTCAAGAAAGTCTTCTGGTTTTGGTTATTTGTAGTTTTGTTTTTGTTAATTTTTGTTAATAGATGTTTGTGTATGTGTGTGCATCAGGCATGTGAGACCCCCCACCACCCTCTAGGCTGGCTGGTGGAGACGTTGGTGACAGCGTACAGGATGACGTACGTCGGTGTGGGATCAAACCACAGGCTGCTCAGGCAGGCGGTCCAAGAGGTCCTGGCCTACCTCACGCATTTCTACGGCGTCATCAGGTAGATTCATCTGTTTGCTGGGCCCTCAGGAAAGAGTTTCTATACACGGGTCTGAGACTGGAGAAACTTCCAGGACTGCTCTGAAAATTAGGACATTTTGCTGTTTCCCTGTTTAAGGTCATCTTAGTGCAGCTTCCTGTGCCATTGCTACATTTCAGTCACTACCTTGAAATCCTGTTCTGACCACATGCACTTGTGCATATGATTTCACCATGGACCTGTGCAGAGATTTTCCAGGTCAGATTTAACCGACTTTATGTCGAGGATCTGAAAATTTCATGTGGGTTTTTCGTGCACTTAAGTTGTAAGAGTTCCACAATTTTGGAAAAAAAATAAGACAACCTCTCCCCTGTGACTCTGAGGGCTTTTAACTCTGAGAGTAAACATGACATGTCTTCATATTAAAGTTATTGTACCAAAAATAAATCAATCAGCTGATTGTGAGGGAGTCAGGACTGTGGTTTAAGATTTGGTTTACGGGGACTGAGCCCTTTTTAGATTTAGAAACTGAAGGTGAAACCAACTTAAAAAAAACTCTTGTATACAATAAATTTTACTATATATGTATATGTGGTATAACGTCTGTCACCTGACTAAATATGGGTGTAATATTCTGTCTGCAGGTTTTTATTCCCAGGATTACCGGACGATGGCAGCGTCCTCCCAGATGCCCCCACCTCTCCATCTAAGAGCAGACGCAACTCTTACACAACAGGGCAAGGGTGAGTGACACACACACACACACACACAGGACACATGAAGTTTTCCTGACTCTTCATCTGTGTTTTTCTCCTCTTCTTCCTCCACCACGTTATTCTCCAGCTGTGTTATGGTGGTGAGCTCCTCCTCTCTCCTCCTCCCTCTGCTGCTCCCTCGACTCTATCCTCCTCTCTTTACGCTGTACTCCCTGCAGGAGGAGCAGGAGGAAACTGAGTACTGGGAGCGCATCCTCCGACTCAACAAACAGCCTGACCAATCGCTGCTCAGCTTCCTGGAAGTGCAGGAGTGAGTACAAAACACACAAAATAAGTAAAAATATAAAAGGTTTTCTTCTTTAGAAAAAAACATTTTGTTTGTTTGTTTTGTGTCATTTGAATTTTTCCACTTTAGGAAGTTCTGGCCGCTGTGGATGTCAATTCTTGGGGAGAAAAAGCAGGTGAGGCAGTTTTTTTTTCTTTCTGTAATTTTCAGTCTAGATGTGCAGCTTTTATTTACAGCGGCAGCTCTCGTTTCATTGTCTGTAACTGGATCTCTTTGCATGCATTACAGATTGTGTCCAGCAGCAAAGACGCCTGTTTTGTTTCTGCTGTAGAAACACTCCAGCAGATCAGGTAGCTGCCCTGTGATCACGCACAATGTCATTAGTGATGACTAGACACTAAAAATGAAAAATGGAGCTCTTATTCATGGTTTAGAGTTTTGTGTATCTATAAGAGTGATTAATTTGCAACTGAATTTACAGATGTCCTGGTTACAAACACACAACCTTTTAAAAATGTAAATGTTTCTTCACACAAGTAAAAAAAACTCCTTAGAAGAAGATTTTATTAAAGCGGGATAAAGTTCATGGTTCACCTGTCGGCCGTGAAGAAGAGCGTCACTACACTGAATGATCAGCTGTGCTCAGTTCAGAGTGACGGATGATGCTGTCGATCCTGACGTCCACCTTCACATCCTGAACCTGAGCGCACAGATGTTCAGCTCGTTGGTGGGCGGAGTTTCCTGACTGTGATGGAGGGTCTCCTCGAGGGTGCTCAGTATTTTGCACTCTCCTGCTGACCTCAGAGCAGCCAGCAGCTCTCTGTGTGAACTGAGTAAGCGGTTAAAAAGAAGGATAGTCGGATGGGTGATCACTTGAATGGGATGTCGCTATTGTCTCCTTTTCCTTCATCAAGGATGCTCAGCTATATCCTCTCCTAAAGGAAGCATTAAACACCTTTCCTAAGCATTTAAAGAATTTGCCCAGCTCTTATCAAGACTGCCACACAGATACTTTCAGGTCATTTCAGTCAGTTAGCAGCTGATTATTCAAGCACACACTGGGACTCCTTCACTCAGCTGGATTTTTAATAGATGTTGTGATGCTTGATCACAAACTATTGAGACTTTGGTAAAGGGATACACACCCACGCACTAATAAAAATGTCACAATATCTTGAGTTTATAATGTAAATTCACGAGTTGAGTATTAAAATTCAACCCTTCATATTTACACAGCACCAGATTCACTCCGTCAGACAAGCTGATGGTGATCCAGAAGTCGTTTGAGGAGCTGACCCTGGAGGTGAAACCTCTGCTGCATGGTGACTTCCTCTGGTGCATGGATGATCTGTTCCCACTCTTCCTTTATGTGGTGCTCAGAGCCAGGTATCCTATCACACATTCATGCATTTGCATGTAGTAAGAGGTGTCTGTATTGCCTTATTGATGATATTTGAGGTCTGTGTTGGTTACCCTAACCTTATGCTTTTATTGAAGTCTTGACAATCAGGGAACAAAAACAGTCATCAGTCTACCTGATATTTTTCAAAAATACTTATATTTTTCCCCAAAAAGTACTTTTAGCTTGTCTCCAAATACAAAGGAGTAGGATTCAGGGTTGATGTCAGCCTAGCCGGTGACTTAGACCTCACAGTGTTAAATTTGTGTCCCCTCTTAGAGATTCAGGTGTAGGAACTATAACCTCAAAGTTTTTTAAACACGTGATATTTATAATGATTAAAAAAACGGAACATTTTATAAGTGCTCGCTGGCAGAATTTATATCTGTAAGAGAATGAAGGGCATTTTCCATCCTGAGCTATTTTCTTGAGTATTTTATAAAGTACTGTGTTTTGTTGGAGGTTGTCTAAGTAGCTGTACAAGAAGTGAAAACCAAACTAAGCAAGTCAAAGAGGACCAAACCAGTCCTGATGGTTTTCAAGTTCGCAGTCTTGTTATTTGTACTATCCCACCTCTTTGAAAGTAGGTTTATAAACATCCAATTAACCCATTACACATTATTCTGCTGCTCAGGATCCGAAACCTGGGAGCTGAAATCAGCCTCATAGAAGATTTGATGGATCCCAACATTCAGCACGGAGAGCTGGGACTGATGTTCACAACACTAAAGGTGAGAGCAGCCGACTCCCAGACACATTTACATAAAAGGTGTAAAAGTATCCGACTCTGTTTCAACATAATTTTATGGACCCTTTGTGTTTTCTTCTGGATCTGAAGCAGCGTAATTAAAAAACCTTTTCAACAAATTCCTAGTTTTGTGTCAGTTTACAATAAGAAAGGTCTATAAGCACTTTCCTGACTCCATAGTTCGTCAAAGGAAACAAAAAATCTTTGTAAAACTTCAGGAAATCTCCAAATTGCTGTTTTTGTTTCAGCTGTGACTCCAATCACAGTT
This sequence comes from Perissodus microlepis, assembly GCF_051167445.1. Taxonomy (NCBI): domain Eukaryota; kingdom Metazoa; phylum Chordata; class Actinopteri; order Cichliformes; family Cichlidae; genus Perissodus; species Perissodus microlepis. Next base: position 10,546,191 of record NC_140476.1, read on the forward strand.
ATTCTTCGTCCATCATGCGTGCAGGATTTTAAACCATGTCTCTGCCACAGGCCTGTTACATCCAGATCCAGCGGGAGACGAACACGTAGGAGGAGACAGGAGGATGCCACGCGCTGACAGGAAGTGCCATAACCAAACCGAAGCTGCATCGAGGCTGCAGACGTGCACAGCAAAGGGAATGTGGGAGCTAAACCTCTGAGCAGGAGGAGGTCTGACCCCTCTCATTAACTCCACTTTTTTCTATCCAACAACCTCAGCAGGTCTGTAAACAGTGGGAGCATCGCGCCCTCTTCTGGACAGGCTGCGACACTGCACCTTCATTTTTAAATGCACTTTGTCATACGTGTCAGTTTAACTTCCATTTGAGTTTCAGAACTATTTAATGAAAATTTTATTTTACAGTGTTTCCCTGACTGCTGAATATACAGTGTATATTATACCGATTTCATCTGCTCTTTGCATCAACTGGATGCAAAGAGCGCTAACTACATCATAGATCATAAACATGACTGTGTTTTAAAGGGAAAAGTCGGTGCTAATAACTGCAATAACGATGTAAATATTTTTCTAAGGGTGAAAGAGTTTTCAAAAGGGAACTTTAAGGCTGTTAAAGCTGCGATCGTTGTTTTTATTTAGCTGAATTTGAATGCAGTGGAAAACCAGGGAGAGAGATGACGAGTGTGTTCTTGGTAGCAGATTTTGGATGAATACACTGTTGAAGGCTAATGTGGGCTACAGTGCAGGTACTTACTGAACGTGCAGCATGTGGCAGCTGCAGTTAAAGTTAAAGTCTGGCTCTAAACCAGAATAATGTGCTGCTGCTGCTGCTGCTGCTTTGTGAGGCTGAAAGATTTTTCTCCGTTTTAGCTCAATTTTATTTTGAGTGTGAGTGACGCGCTCACTTTTCACTGAGCAGCCGAATGAGACAGAGCTCGATCAAACTGGGCATCCCGCCGATGCCGATGCACATTAACAAACTAAAACTGTAACTCTGACACACAAACATAACTCTGATCTCCTACAGCTCTGATATTTTTAACCAGGATAAAGTGACCAGCAGGATTACTGATTTTGGTCCTTCGCTGAACAGGATGAACGAGCTCAGCATAAAGGAAACTTTCATTCTTTTAATCTGAGTGCTTCTTCTCTTATTCTGTGTTCATGTTTAAGAATATCATCTTCAGATCCAGGAACGCCGAGTGTTTCTGGGCTTTAGTTTACTTCCACATTCAGCCGGCGAAAGTGTGCAAAAGGAATCTGCATCTGTCATCTGTCAGGTTTTTGCATCAAGCTGCATGAAAGGAACATTTCAGGGTTTTTCTTTTGTTTTTGGGTTTCTGTTTGTGTGTTTTATTTTGTTTTATGTTATTAAGAAAAGCTGCAACATTTCCAAAAAGTTGGACAGAAAAGTTCATGAACATCTCAGTTCAGAGAAAATGGTGCGCACATGCACGTCATAATTGTAACTGTGTGTGTGTTTTAATGCAGATCCAGATTTTTTTTAAAACACATATTTGTCCAACTAGTTAATGAAACTTTTAGGTTGTTTTGATACCTTGAAGCTGACTCAGAACAATATTTTTTTTAATGTTGTGTCCTTGTATGTTCAAGGAAAAAAATAAGACATGAGGGAGTTTTGTCACTTTAAAATGATTTTATTATTTATTTATGATTCGAATACAGTTTAAATTAATGATATTGATTATAAATTATGAAGACTTACCACAAACCTGCACAGGGTCCATCTAAATTTGAGTGAGCTGAGGACTGTGATGCGTTTGTATCATCGAGACTGACGACTTGTAATTTCAGTGTTACTGAAAGCTGCACTGTATTCACTGCCACCTCCACCATGTTTTTATTTTTGGCAGAGTCACTTAAACCTGTGTTCTGATTTACTTTTTTAAAAATACTACAAGCAATGGAGTGAGAGTTGCTGAGAGTTCATGGTGTAAAGCCTGAGCCGTGAAATAATTGACCCTTTTTGAAACTGGTGTGTTTATTGAATCTGTTGCTTAAAAAAAAATTAAATAGCAGTTTATAAATGATTTGTGTGATTGTCAGTCACACTGATTATGTACAGATCTCATGTATCTCATGTATGTATCAAATATGATACAGTCTGTGTTACAGGGTTAAATCTTTGGACCTATCAGGTTCAAGGAGAGAGAGCCTCAGCCAAATATCAACACTGTCTTCAGCTCTCAGACTGATTTTTCTTGATTTGAGATAAATGAAAAGTTTCTCTGAGAATCGTAATGCACTGTACAGCAGCGCTCCGGCTTCATGCATTTCCTAAAGAGAAGCCAGTGTCTGCCTGGAAGGAAGAAACCATTAGAGCTAACATGTAAAACATGTTTCAGACTAGGAAGCATCTTTGAGGTGATATTTTTTTCTAACTGGGTGTATATTTTTGTAACCTTGTAGAAAGAGTTGATTTGGGGCAAAATGATTGATGAATGTTGAGTAAAGATTTCAGATGTTTATTTTAAAAAAAGGCAATAAATTTATTTTAACTCTGGAAAGGTCTCCTCGTTTTATTAAAATTACGACTGTTTCAAAAATGATCAGCACTCCTTCGAAGCACAGAGTGTTTGCAAACGGACTGATTCTTATACAGCACCTTTCTACTCTCCCAGAGCTCTTTATACCCACACTTATTCATACAAGTGCTTTCTATCTAACATTCGAACTCCATCGGAGAGCAACTTGGGGTTAGTATCTTGCCCACAGATATTTGGCATGCAACCCGGGAGCAAACCAGGTTAGTAGATGACCTTCTCTAACTTCTGAGCTACAGACACCTGGAAACAGCTCCAAATATTTGAAGGAATAGGTGTGGTCTGAGGGTTATTTAGTTCTTTTGCACATGTAGGTGAAACATTTAGACTCTGGATTTTGAGGTTTGTGAGGCTGACACAAGCGGGAAGTGATGTGTAGAGCTGAGCAGGATGATGGAGGGTTTTTCGGAGAGTTTGTTTATAAGTACCAGTCTCTGATGGAAGTGAGAAGACTTCATACACACACACACACACTGAAGACAATAAAAGGCGTTTAAAATTAATACACACCATGAGCTTAGTCTATAATTCAGCAGGCTCTAAGTGAGGAACTCACACATTACAGTCATTTGATTTACTGTTAATATGAGAAATATTGACTAGTGAAGCGTTTTACTTATGAGTCTGTTAGTTTTAACACACATGAAGAGACTACAGAGATGCGAAGCAGTCCTTTTTTTCCTGGGTCAAAGTGTCATTAAGATCGACTGAGAGGCCAGCAGGCATTATAACGATTATAAGGACTATGTGAAGAATATCTGAGTGAAGTCCGTAACCTCCCACACTTTTCTTAACATAGGAGCAGACTGAGAGAATAGCCCTGTAAAAAGGTTTACCAGTGGTACAGAGCAGAAAGCTGACCAGGACCATTCATAAGGATTGTAATACATCTCAGGGCCCCATTATAAACAGTATATCCAGTACATGTAAGCACTGGAAAAAGACCAATTTCAGGACAAGCGTAGCTCATATTTAGTTTTTTCCTTTCTTTTTTTAGCCTAGTTGTAGTTCAATTCTGGGGACAAACATTTATAAAATGTTGTGAAAGTGAAGTCTACACTGATTATAACTGTTTTACACATGCAGAGATATAAGAGGAAACCATACAAAGCAGGTATTTGCATTTTTAAAAAAAACCCAATAGGAAACAGTGATGTGGTTTCCACAACCAGTAAAAAAACAACATAATAGATTAATTCAGCCTCTTTAGGATCATAAAGAGCACCATAATCCACTAAATGTAAGAGATCCAGAACTATAGACGGTATAAAAGATGGTCTTTTTAATGGCCACCAGGGGGCGCCCTTGTTGTTAGAAAGTGAGTTCTGGTCAAATAGGAGTCAATGGGAAAAGCTCTTTTCAGCTCTTTTTCTCATGGACCTCAGCAAACACTTTCCTGTTGAATTTATTGTCTCAAGCACTATTTTACAGGAGAATACAGGAGGTTTTGCCAGGTTGACAAGTCCGCTCTTCACTCTTCACAAATAATTGCAATCACAAAATTAATAAACTTGAGGTTTTCACTTACCAGTAGGTCACATCACATTGGCTGTGTCCATCTTTTAGGCCGTCTGTGGCGTGTACACAAGCTTTAACCATGCCTAAACACTAACACGTTGTGACCATTTCATATTCAGGCCCAGGAGCGGTCGTGAGGGATCAGATGTTGACTCTCTGACACTCGATTCAACCTGATGTCGCAGCTACCTGTGGAGTGTGATCTTAGGTTAACACCTGTGTGTTGGAGCAGGCTCAGGTGTCCATTTCATTAATGATGGATGATTGTTTCTTCCTGACATCACCTGGATTTCTAACAAAAAAAAAAGAAAGTATTTGTGCCTCATTCTCGTCGGCTCTGCTGAAGGTAATCCAGTCAGTGGCTTCAAGTTTTACATCAGGAGTTTGTCATTAGTTTGGTTTCTTTAAAAAGAAACAAAAAACATAAAAAAGGGAAACACAGAGTTAGACACCAACTCTGTAAAATCCTTATTGTTGTCTGAAAAGAAAAACTAATTATACCAGCTAAAACATTTTATTCAGGCAGCTGACTGTGAGTCACCCTGGGCTGTTCTCTCTTGTAAAGTACGTGCTCATGATTAAAAACGTGATTTTATCTTCATGCAGCCAGTTGTCTTATTAAACTGTCAGCCACCCTCCTTTAACTGTTTAGTTTTGACTGTTTTTAATGTTTGATCATCCAGCTGAAACGTGCCGGCTGGTCCATTGATGAAATTTCAATGCATTACTTTTCAGTAAAGCAGTCGGATAACAGCTGATGAACAGCGACATAACAAATATTCCTTCCTCCCAGCCTTGCTGACCTGTGACCAGGGGTCAGAAAAACAGGAACCGCAGAGTGTTTTAAAAATATCGGACACTGCTGGCTTTTGTTTTGGAAAGAGCTAAATGGACCTTGAAAAGAAGCTCTTAAAGGTCAGGTATATAAAGGTATATACCTGACCTTTAAGAGCTGTTCTGCAGATCTCACACACACATACGTATATGTACACAAGATGCCTGGATGTTTAGAGGTTTCATCTGCAGAGGATGTATACATGTCTTTAAAGTCGAGATTACAGGAAAGGTAATTATTCCCTGTGTGGCACTGATTCCTACCATCCATCCATATTCATCCATTAGCCCTTAGTGAACCATTTTAGTTCCTAAAATAAAATAATTTCCAGTGTTAAATATAGAATTTCCATTTGTTAATCCATACTGTAGCATGCTGCTGTCTTTCACCTATTTATTATGTTCATATACTCACATTATAATGCAGATAAGGGTGTGATTCCCCTGTAATGAAATGGAACTTCAATTATTTTATTTTAAATTAAAATGTAATTATATTACATTTTAATTTAATATAAATTAAGTAGGTAGGTAGACTAAGAATAGAATACACGAGTAACAATCGGGTTTTCGCAAGAACAAAAAATAAATATACTGTCAGGAAATTTAAATAATTTTAGGTAGTGCGTGAGCAATTTAAAGTATTGCACTTCGAGTATTTTATAGGAAAGGTGACACTCTTTTCCTAAAATTCCATTAAAGTACAAGTGAATTAAGGTCTCAGCTGTGGGCTGTATTATAAAGTGTTACCCAATTTTTAACCCATAGCCTGAAATTGCAAATTGAATTACAGAATTACGAAACACCTGGTCATCAAAAAGACCTCAGGGATATCAGTGTGTTTAATTAAAACGCAGGAATGATTGTAAGTATGTTTACCACAGCATCATGCAGCGTGACTGGAATTATCCAGAGAACAAGGGAACCGGCAGATCCACCAGTGAGCTCCATTCTCTGTACGTGTGACACATGAGGAAGAGAACTTTACGCCTCCTGCAGCCTCCATCAGCACGACTGGACAGCTGACTGGCAGAACATCCGGAACGGTATACATCAGTGCATCCGATGCTGCCAAATAGCCCGATAGACCTTAAAGTCATTGATCTAGGTGTGGGAGGAGATCCATAGGATACCATCTACCGTCTCATCTAAAGCATCCCCAGTTGTCAGGAGGCATGTGGGGGCCAAAAACACGATTGATCCACATGTAACACCCGGATCAGGGTTTTTTTGAGTAGTTATTGTTTATCTTCAAAATAAATTCAAAATGTGGAGATTAAACTTTCAGTTTCAAGTCTTCCACGGCTGTTAAACTGTCTACGTTCCAGTGCGATTGAAGAGACGCTGTATCTGGTCAGAAGTTAAAACCACACAAACTCATAAGAGTTGGCCAGGATGTTGATGGCTGCACCCTTGTGCAGTAAAGAGGGGATATGTTGTATCGCCAGACACAATGAGTCAGCTGGTCAAGTTGTTTCACTTACCCATCTACACAAGGCATTATGCAGAGAGGTTATAGGAGCCATGGCAGAGATCCACATTTCAACTTTAATCTCAAAATGAACAATAAAAATGAAAAATGAAGTTCTAATTTTTGTCTTAATGTGCCCGTGATAAAAGAAATGGCACATTTGTTCAATTATTTATTTACTGTTTTCCAGGGTGGTGTATTCCAAATGGGCTGCTATGTTTGCTTAAACATATTAACTTAAATTTCAGATTGACTTTGCTCTCAAAATTTAAGTCAGCAGACGATCCCGGGGCGGTGTGACTCACGTGTCAGCAGATTTCCTGGAATGAATTCAGTACCTGCACTGAAAGCAGCACACTAACACGATCACTGAGACCGAATGTCATCACAAATAAAGAATATTTACAAAGGCCTGCAGGTCATAATGAACAGGATAAAGCATCAACAATCACCCACAGCTTTTACATGAAGTTTGTTTACATTAATAGATATGCAGTAATCGTGTGCTTGAAATCTAGCATTTGTCTGCATGAGAGAGGGAGACAGAGACCGTTATTCTTTTTATCTTGACCCAGATGATGTAAAATGAGACACTCTTTTTGGATCAGCTGATTCAGATCAGTTCTGGTCTCATTCATAATTGTTCCTCCTGTAAGTGCTGACGTGCAGCCCATCTGCAGGGCGAGCGGTGAGCCGAGGCCCCGACAAAGCTGCAGGTCAGACGGTTCGGATTGGCAGAGCTTCCACACACACACACACAGACTTTGATTGTGTGCCTGCATCTCAGCTGTGTTTGTGTCTGCAAAGGATGAAAGAAAGTGAGGATAGAGAGCAAGCCAAGAGCTAGGAAAGAGCCTGGTCAGGTTAACCCTCTTAACCCTCAGGGCATCAAGACAGTCACATTAGGTGTTTATGTGACCTCTGACTTAAGACCTCCTCATTACTGTTATGTAGTTAAAAAACTGGTAAATGAGAAATCATGCAAATGCCTAAGTCCCCTTTTAATGTTGAAAATCAAAAGTTCAAATAAGTTCAAATAAGATCAAATAACGTCAACATTAAAGGAAAAAAAATCCTTTCAGTGATTTCCTGAAGCCTCTGTTGCTTATTTGTGTCTCCTCTCTGATGATGGTGCAACTTAATCACATAAACAACCTTCTAACAGACTGAAAAAGGTTGATTGCATTTAGTTTTTTACAGCCAGGAGAGGAAAAGTCTGACACGCACATCCACACAGCTGCTCCTCCAGTTAATATGCTGCAAAATGTTTCTGAATTCAAATTATACCAGCAAAGACTTCAAAAAAAAAAAAAAAATAGAGATGCTGAAAGCCATCTGATACACGAGAAGGGATAATTTGTCTCTGTGCTGTTTCTGTCCCTCGTCCTGTCCTACTGATCCAGTAACAGGGAATAAATGAAGGAGCATTGAAGGAGGACACAGGAGGGATTATGGGCTCTTGACCCAGTTACCTGCCGTGACTAAATACTGGCATAGCCGGCACACTGGCCTGGACTGGCCTTCAGTGCATAAGGACAGCTAGAAGCAGCATTTATTCACTCACCCATAAACACACATGCGGACAAGCAAAGCCTTTCCTTTAAGCTAAACTTGCACGTATCAAAAATGTACTGAGTAAATCTGTGTTTTAAAGCATTAATCCTGAATATTTTGTGCACTAAAGCTGCCAGCAAGGTCAGATATGCCCATATACAGTATGTGCAGATTCTTTCTTGAATGCAGCAACTCTCTTTGATTAAAAGCTCATCATTTTGAAGTAGAATAAGTGGGACTGTGAATGAGGCTTTAGAGTAAAATAGTGCTGTTAAGTACCATGTGGTTTACCATACTGACCAGTTTTTCAAATTCTTCAGTATGAGTCTGAACTTTTTGTCAGATTTTCTTGGTCCTTTTTCCATTCTTAAATATTGCACTGATTTTGTGTATTGTTGGCCAGGAGGAAGTTATGTCAGCAGACCTGCTTTTGATTGTGGTACAAACACACTCCCAGACACACAGCAAATTAGGACACCAAGTCTTATGTGCAGACTGAGAATGCACATACCTGCCAAGGCTGAAAAATCCCTCCACATCCACGTGTGTAGAGCCCGTGATTCAGGAGGAAATAGAGATCCAGGTTAAAGTGTTTGAGACAGTGACAACTAAAGTTGAGATGTTTCCCTTCCTCTCAGTGGTACATAATGCTTCCAGAAATTGGATCCAGATGTGAATCCAGAGATCATCAAGACGCTGGCTCCCAATTCTGCCCGTTTCATTCTCATGTACATTTCTATTACTAGATAAGATGCTAGACACAGAATGTCCAATTCTTCTCCCTGTTGCAACAGTAAATACTTCAAACCTAAAAGTCTAAGGTGGGCCGCTCCCACCTCTGGCAAAACTCACACATATCCCTCTGGCAGCTGGGATTGGCTCCAGCCTCCAGATGGATGTTTCTAACCAGGCAGCTCTACACCCCTGCAAATTTTTAACAGAATTTATTCAAAACTTTGAGCCGTCACGTTTACAAAGAAAATGACACATACACACATCCACACACCCTAGCAATAACATAACCTCCTTGGTGTGGATTTAAAAAAAAGGCCAAAAGGCAAATTTAGTTGTACAACCTTGCTTAGAAGAGTACAGTAAACGTGAAAACTTGAAAAACTTACTAACCTCTTGTAAGTATAGTTTGTTCCAAGAAAAACCAAATATCTTGTAGCTTAAAAATTTTTGCATGGAAGATAACTGACAATAATGCAAAGCACAAACCAGTTGTTAAACTGCTAAAAGGAGAAATACTAACTGCTGAATTTATCCACCATCCCTGTGGTGCTGTGAAGGCACAGTCACCTTTATTTGAAGACACTGGACCTCTATCACCAAGTGTGACAACGTTATTAACCTGCAACAAACAAAAAACCCATGTGCGCCAGTCAGTTCTGCAGCTGACTAACATGCATGTGTTAATGGATCAGACTCATCCCAGATAATAGGGTTCAGCTCATTGTTTGCAGAATGCGTGTTATATGCAAATGTTTAGCTCAAGGTGATGTGGAAAGAGCAGTGATTTAAAAGAAGCCTGCAAAAAAGCAGGAGAAACTCTGAAAAAACCTAAATAGTAAGGTCTGAGGTGGAAGCCAGAAAATGCACAGAAGACACAGAAGACATGACCATTTAAAAAAAAAAAAAAAAAAATACTAATTTAAAAAAAAAAAATCAAGAAAGCTGATAATAGAGACAGTGTAAGATAAAGTTTCTAAGACAGCCAGACCCTCAAAATATTCATAAATCACTCATTTGTGCACTGTGTTTACAAATGAGGCCAAATGTTTCAGAGTCCAAATATTTGGAAATACTTTCTTTAGGTTCACATTACTAAGGCAAGAAATAAATCAGTGATTTTGATTACTGGCCAGTTGCTGTAGTTGTTCCATATTTTCTTGACGTAAGGGTCAGTCACAGCCAACTAAGATAACACAGCTCTGCCAGAGTCAGATTTACTAAACCGACACATGTCAGCGAAGTTTCAGCGTTGTAATGATAAACATAAATACAGAACTTGTTTTGGTCACATAGATATAAGGATTTCTGCTTTGAGGACTCCTCTTGCAACTTTCTCCATCTGGGTGGAAAAACTTTGTTGACTTTGGTTCCAGGCACAGTTTGAACAGCAAACACAGCCCTAAGGAAAAACTTCAAATTCACAGCCCTGCTTCTCACAAAATTACCCCAGCTCTGGTATTGCTGGGCATCCTCAAATGAACTGCTTGAGGTCCTTCCACAGTATTTGGTATCAGTATCTGACCTTCACTGTTTAAAAGTAAATCTTTGGCAGAGTCGCCGGTGCTCAAAGTGCAAAAAAGACCATTTAAAAACTAGCGTTTGTAAAAAAAAAATATAACTGAAATAAATATTATGTGGGAAAAATCTTCAGTTTTAGTCTTTGAATGTGGTCAAAGCTGTCAGCCCAACCAGTCTCAGCAGACTTTGTTGCTTATTTCTATGACTGTGATGTCTGTTACTGTGTCAGGTGTCTGCTCCGAACCCATTAAATCTCAGTAATAACCAACCACAGTGTAAGAAAAAACACAAAAACTGAGACTGAAGATTGTAATGAAAAATCCACATCCATGCACTCAAGTTAGGCTTTAGTTGGCTATTAATTTCCAGTTATATTTCCTGTTGGAAGTTCATGGTAGCCCTTATGCATGCCCTTATGAGCCCTTATAAATGCTGTGTTTCTCAATTTCAGGCAAAAAATTCTATTTTGATCTCATACATCCATAAAAACAGCCTCCCACCAACTTTGTGGTTTCTCTTTGGTGAATTTCTTAGATGGCGTTGGCCTCCTTGTTGCTTTACTGCCACGCAAACCGTTCACCTTCAAGTTTTTCTTTGAAAGCACACTCATCAATATTAACCTTGGCATGTCCAAATGTTTCTGTTGCAGTACTCCTTTCATGCGCTGGCAGCTTAAAGAAAGAAGCCACACTGCGAAGGACATTTGTCAGCTGGGCCGTGTGTTAATTAGGTGTTCCCATGCCATGTATTCATTGCTATTGGAGTCAGCGATCACTTGGGGTGTTGTGTTTCACTCTCCAAGGACTCGTGTACATCCAAGTGTGCACGCGATATTGGATAGTTGTGTTTGTGAGAAGTGTCATCTACATGACAGTCTGCAGCCACAATAGCTCTTTGTCTGCCAAGAGAAACTGAAGCAGCTAAATATCTCACACAAGATAAACTCAGCATGAGCGTTGACACATTTTTTAGACTCTCGCTCAGCATTTTGAAAAGCAAACGTGTTTTTAAATAGCTATTTGTGCTTTGCATTTCAGTTTGTTTAGTTTCTTGTTATCGTGACAATGTCGGAGTGAGATTTAGCACAATAATTCCATTTAACAATCCAGTCAGACATCTGTCTCACACATATTGTTAGTTTTTTAAGTCCACAACATGGTCTCCGTTAATTTTGTTTTGTCTTTAACACTAGTTTATTGTATCTAAGTTAACTTGAACTTTTGCACATCTAGTTTAATTAAGTTCACTATACCTTTAATGTGGAAAACAGGTAAACTACAGCATGTATTTTTCTTCAAATAAAAGCAGAAAGGTAAAATTGGTATTTATGAAGTGCTTTACTCTGGAGTACCTGATGCACTTTTCCACGGTAAAGTCATATTTGGAAGCATTCACACTGTGCACTTTAAATTGTTTTGATTCATTTTACAGACACTCACACACAGATGGATACATCAGGGGCAATTTAGTACCTTGCTCAAGGACACCTTGGCGTGCAGACTGGAGGAGCTGCCAACCTTCCCACAGGTGAAAGCTCATTTACACAGAGCACAAAATAAACAGGACGGTATGGAAAGGTTGGCAGCAGACTGATGTATCATGAATTTTACATCCACTTTTCCAAGTGCATGCATCTATTTATGAGAACACAGTAATGTCCTTTTGTGTATCTGACAGCCATGCAGCTGCTTATTGTGAACTGTTACGGGAGTCACTAAAATGATTGTTGTACTTTTGTGTGACACTTTCTATTTTTTATTTAGGCATGTTAAAACAGCATTTAATATCACTATAATGACTTTTGTGCAAACCATCAAAGAAAGAAAAAAAATCAGAGCAAGATATATTAAACCTAATCAATGAAATAAACTGTACAGAGCTCTTTGAATTTGGTCAAGTCAAGTGGCTTTATTGTCATTCCAACCATGTGCAGTGGTACAGTACATAGTGAAACGAGACAGCGCTCCTCCAAGACCATGATGCTACATATAACAGACGATCAACACAGGACTACATAAAGTGCAATGTGCAAAGATTGCAAACAAAACAAAGACAGTGCAACACCAGGCAGAACAGAACGATACAGACACAAGACAGTGCAGACACAACAGTGCAATAGAAGCCATCAGCCATCTCAAGTGAACTTTTAAGTTTCCATGGCAAGTCCTCGTTCAGTACCTTGGAATTGTTAATCGTACCAACTTAATCTGTTGCTACATTAAACTGTGCCTGTATGCATATTCGTGCAACTTCTGACTTTCTTGTTTCATCTGAATGCATCACTTGCACTGCTCAAATGACAACTACCTGTACATTTAAGCCCAACATGTTCATATGCTGCACATCTCTGTAAACAATGTCCTTGTAGTCATCTGTAATTTTTTTTTAAAAAAAAGAAGAATAAAATAATGTTGTTGATCTAGCAATTCTGGTCACTCCCACTGAAACTCAACATCTTTAACTCTATCTCCTGTCTCTGTCAGTGCCACCATCTCAAACCATACATCATAGCAGGTCTTATTACATGCTATGAGCTTGTAAACCTTACCTTTCACTCTTCCCGCTTATCCTCTCTCTCTGAAGCTTAACTCCATGTCTTCAGACTCCCTTCCAGCTACTTCCTACTCTCACTACAAATCACAATGTCATCTGCAAACATCAAAATACAGAGTATCCTGTCTGGCCTCATCTGTCATTCTAATCATCAATGCTGCAAATAAGAAGGGCCTTCATAACAAGATTCCTCAAAGTATTCTTTCCGCCTTCTCAGCACACTCTTCATTGGTTAGCGGAGGTTGAAAGTAAGAAGTACAGATACTTCGTTACTGTACGTATGTAGAATTTTCAGATAGCTGTACTTTACTTGAGTACTTTTTTCTGACAACTTTTTACTTTTACTACTTTTATTACTTTCTACCTCGTACATTTTCAAAACGAACTTGTTACTTTTGGTTTAGCGGTGTCATTTATAGCCTTTATACTCAGGAGTTAAAGTGGAGTTCAGGTGTCCGTTAGTTGTATCTGGCTAGCTAGCTCCAAAGAGGAGGAGGAAGCATTAAGAGAACTACGTTTTTTGTTTGTTTTTGTTTAAGTGGCAGGTAATTTCAAATTCAACATCTCTATCAGCTCCACAAATATCAAAAAACACACAAACTGCTTGTGTGCATATTGTTGCACAGTTGCTGCTAGCTAAAGATCCAGCTGCTGTATTTCACAGGGAGAGAAAAGAAAGAGCTAACTTCACTCAGAGATGAAGAAAGACACGAAAGACAGGACACTAGAGGAAGAAGAGAAGTTATATTTAAAGGTAAGGACTGCTCAGTGACGCTTGATGAACTGCAAATTTAAAGCTTACATGTAATAATTTTAATCACATATTGGATTTGTATATGTTGGGTTTTAATAAATTATGTATTTTCATTTTGTGAAACGTCTTGCAAAACAAACTAAGCTATTCTAGCTTTGTTATTCAAATGTTGCATGAAAGTACTGGTTTGGTTTTTCCAGAATAAACAGGTTAGTTTGCAGTACTGTGGTGAATTCACAGTAAAGTTAGACTCATACACAGTGACTGCGGTGCTGCTGACGGTCAGATTTAGGTTACATCGAGGTAGCAGATGTAAATTTGCCTTTAAGCTGAGGGTGCTTGGATTTATTCATTGAATTCCAACTTTATACTGTCTAGTGTAAACAGTATAGTGTCAGTGTAGGAAATGGATCGATGGGGTGTGTTTGAGGTGTGGTCCTGCTCCTGAAATTCAGATAAATTATCTTGTGCTCTCACGTTTCCCCCCTCTTATCTTCCTTTGTTCTTAGCCAACAGTAGCATAGCTTTCATTGGCACCCTATTGGCCAACAACAGCGTTAACATAGGCCACACTCTTTACATTACATGTAAGACCAAGACTTTAAAACAGCTAGCTGCAAAAATATGATCATAAACTAAAATTTTGGGTATGTAACTTTTCAACGAAAGATTGTCGGCTGAAATGCAAGAGTGAGTCTACTAGGTAGACAGTTGTTTTGTCCACGTTTGTGCAATGAGTGCAGAGATGTGTGCCACAGTGTTCCCACTGAGAGCTAACTGCCTGATGAGTCACCCTCTTCTGAGAAATGGAGGCTCCAGTCCCTGGGACACTGTTCTTAGAAATAATTAAATGTAGTGTTTTCCGAACTTCCAGCCCAGTTTCCACAGAAGCTGGCATGTTGTGTAAAAAAAAAAAAAAAGAGAGAGAGAGAGTTTGATTTGCAAATCATTTAAACTCAAAATTTAGCTGAATCTAATATAAATAAAACATTACATGGAATCTGGGACATCTGCAGGGCACATTTTGAACACATTTAAAAGATGTCAAGACATAGGAAGTTTACTGGGGTATTGTATTACCCTCAGGATATATTGCTATAGTTTTTTTGGGGAAAAAAGTTATGCCATCCCTTCTCATATGATTTTAGCTACTCAACAGTTTGAGGCTTTCTTAAGAGTATTTTTGTTGTTGTTGTTGTTTTATAATCCTAGAGCTGTTTCACTGGGTGACAGGCCACTTTAACAACTTTGCTCGACTTTATATTTCAGTGGGTTAAAAGTGCAGAAGGTGCACGTATTTTTCTTTCTTGCTGAGATTAGATGTTTCCTGAAAAAGATGTCCGCATGGTGGCATGGTGCTTCAAAATGTGTTTATATTGTTCAGCATGAAAGGTGCCTTCACAGATGTTATCCTTAGCACATATTGTCACGTAGGCTTCTGGCGACTGGACAGTTTTCAACTTCACCTCAGTTGTTATGAGCTTAGAGTTCTTAGATTTGTGGATGCAGAAACAAAACTTTTCATTCACGGAAGACTTCAGAAGTCTTCCTGAACCTCTTGAATTTTTACTAAAGAATTTGTTTTTAATCTAGGTTCAAAAATATAGGATTTAATAATTATTGATTATGGCATTGTGTGCTGAGATTTCTTGAGATTCAAAATATTGTAATGATATTGTGTACTGTTGTAAAAAGCTGACACAAAAAGGAGAGGAAAACTAGAAAGATAATGTTGTATACAGAACTAAAATGTATTTACTAATTAAGCAAAAGAAAAATGTGGATTTACTACATCAGTAAGGTATGTAAATCATAAACTTCAACCCCTAACAAAGGGAAGCAAAATCCAAACTAAACCAACCACACTCCTGCCAATTGAGGATAAAAGAGCGTGAATGTTAGCCACAATCTCTCTTTAAAACAGTTAGCTAGGTGTGAGTCAGGGAGTGAGTTGGCTCCAACAGCTCTGCATCTAAATTAAATTAAATCTTTTAGACATTCCTGTATTTTAACTAATTGGCTTCATTGATTGATCAAGTTGTGTGTCATCTGTCTAGCAGTGAAAATGTATGCTGCACCTTCTAATGATGCTGCCAAAGGGAAGCATATTGTATATAATGTTAACAGAATTGGTCCTAGCACAGAGCCCTGTGGCACTCCATAGTTAATTTTAGTGTTTTCAGAGGACTCCCCATTTACCTGAACAAAACGGAGTCTTAGCATAACTTGCCTGATTTTCTGTTGGCCTTGACCCAACTTTTTGAAACACATTATAAGCAATTACATTAAAATTAAAAAACAAAAGACAATTAAAAAATTGTTCTATGTCACCTTTCTGCTATTTTAAATGAAATACAATACATAAAGTTAATTACATTTTATACTGAGTCCTAACTTGCTTTAAAAAAAAAGTAAGTTTGAAGCCACTTAACTACAAACCTTAAATAAACAGGCAACAAATGCCTGTGATAACCTTCTCATCTGCTTTTCATCTCCACCCAGTTTTATTGCCAAAGCCAAATCAAAACTTTGGAAACAGAAAAAAGCATTGACTGCCGATGGAGATAAACAAGAAGCTCTCATCTTTAAACTCAAGTAGGAGGGTTAAAGAATATTGTAGAGATGAAATATTGACCCCGGGGGAAAACGTTTTTTAAAAATCGACTGGACCTGAGATTATATACACAATCGCAGGTTCGGTCGATGAATTTCTGCTTAGTAATACTGAGTTCATTTCAGTGAAAACGGACAGCTGAGTATTTCCAGGAAAGCGTAACACATCCGGAAAGCACTCATTAATTAATTAAAAACATGAGTTGCCGTGTCGAGCTGAGGCCTGAGCCAGGCAACAGGCAACAGGAGAAGTTTACATTCCTGTGCAGAGTCATCACCTCAACCAACACACAAGAAAGCATACAGTTGCATCACTGGTGGAGGTCCGACACATCCCTATGAGGAATTCTTCACTTACCCATTGTAGATACAATGACACACACACACACACAGATAGAAAAGCCAAATATTACGTCAGAGGTGCTGCTGTTACGAATGAGGCTGACGGTAAAGGAGCGCCGGCCAGCTGGATTACTCATTATTATTACACCATCACTCTTGAGAAGTGATAATTAAACCTTAGCTAACAAAGAACCGGGACAGAAAAGTAGTTTTCATTGCATTTAATTGCACGCTGCATCGGATTATGTAGGTACATACTGCATGAATATGCTGTTGAGTATTATAAGTACTGTTTTAAGCACATAAAGTGAGGCTGCTCTTCAAAGGAAATGTCAGTTATATTAATTAATTTCAAGTGAGGTACGCTACCACGCAGGGTACATTTGACAGAGAAAAGAGAACAGGCCAGTGAGTCAGTTTGGGATCACATGAAGGAGAGATTTCCACCATGTGATTCCATTTCAGTACTGTAACTGCAGACGCACATGTGTTATTTTACCTTTGAGGCATGCAAGAGATGCAACACGTCACTGAAATATAAATAATGTCAGGAAGAACAGTCTGCAAAATAAATATTCCTTTGTTGTTGTTTTGGTTATTTTAAGCCGATCAACCTTTTTGCCCTTCCCTTCTGTTTGTGACTGTGATATGTCACATTTGACCATGTTGTGAATTTATTTAACCTTCAAGAGACCAAATGAAGTCAAACTACTTTATTTTTTTTTACTCTTCACATTTCCATTTTTTTTTTTTTTAAAAAAAGAAAGATTTGTTACATTTATTTGAACAATATGGACTTTCTGTTCATTGTGTTACTGAACTGATTTGTTTTGTAGAAGTAAAAGAAAAAATTCAAAATAAAGTAATTTTGTTTGTATAATTTGTATTTTAACTCCTTTTTGCTTAAAAATTATTCAAAACCATATTTAATTATTTTAGAACCATTAGAATATTATTCATAGATAAAGCACTCTTGAACAACTTAACTGAAAGTTATGATTTGATGCAATTTGCAGCTTAATTAAAGGATTTCAAAGAAGCAAGAAATCTCCTCTCACAGCATGGCTTATAAATTTTTCATTTACTTAAATCATCAATTTTCTCAGAAGCAGTACACTCGGGCATAAAGTTTGCCTGAAGCAGAAGAAGTTTTTACTAAATTTATATCCCCTGCGTCTCACTTTTATTTCAGTCTGTGAGATGACAAGCACTCATATCAACAGTTAATTTCATTACATTTGTGAGCTCCCTTGTCATGCTGAGGCATCACAGTGCAGAATTAATGAACAATATGGGTCTGGTTACATAAAAGGAGCAGACTTTGTGATTTCTATCAAGTGTCGTGACTCACTTAGCGACCTATTCTGGGTCAAGTTAACCTGTTGCCACTTTATGAGAGATTTTTTTTCTCTTTCCTCTCTGCAGCGGTTGTCTGCTCATCTGCAGGAGTGGCCACAGGTGTGTTAGTCAACCAGCTGCAGCCAGTTCCATAATCAAGACCTCTATATATACAGCAGACCTTTCACTTCCACCCTGTTGCTCGGTTGTGTAAGGTTGGGTGAGCAGCTGGTGGTTTATGTGAAATGTTTTTAATAACCCCCCCCCAAAAAGGAAAACCCTATCCTGTTTTTCTGTAATATGTAGCAGCTCAACTCCTCCTTAATCAACATGTTACTCCCAGGTATTAAGCCAACTAGTTCCCACTTGCCTAGCAGAAATTCCCTAAGCCCTACCTTTCCCCAGAACTCACAAGTGTATGAGAAGTGAACCTGGCAGCCTTAGTGTTGCCCATGTTTTTTTTGGAAGCCTGATCCTTGCTCTACTCAAATTACCACTGTTTGGGGTTTTTGAGCCAGAAACTGCCACTTAAACAAGGTGAAGTGGCTGGTGTGGGCGCAACACATAGCTGACTGGTGCTAAACTGACTATGCTAGACTTCCTCCCAGCAAAACTAAAGCACAGACCCAGCCCAGCTTAAATCTGGCTATGTCATGAAAATACGGGCTTTTTAAAAATGCCAGACTTGATTTCTCATTCTCTATGAAAGGAGGGGAAACTTTCCATAAAGGCCAAAAGTGTCTTGAACAAGGTAAACACGTTTCTGAAGTTGGTCGTGTGTTTGGGGTTTTGTTTCATATTAATAAACAAGTCTTGAATTACTTGAAGCCAAATAAGTCATAAGAACTGCTGGACTTTAGAGCTTGGACGCTGGATCAACTTTGCTGTGTTCCTCCATGGCATGGGAAACAGCAGGAGAAGTCTTTCAGGCACTGACGCTATCAAGATGCACTGTTTCCTCTGGCTTCTCACTGACTACCCAACATCAACACACCCATGTCTGAGGTTCCTGACATGTCACCATCTAGGGGGAGGGGAAAAATGGAATAGCAGCCTCATCACTCCCTGTTCCATTTTCTACAGCAATGCTGTTGCTAGTGCTGACACATGGTGTTTCACTTATCCACAATTTCATTGTACAATCAAGGGCTATGCTATTTGACAGCAGGAAGACTAGCACTACAGTAAACTTCATAATTGTAGTACTTGGTGTTGAAACTAGTACACTCATATATTCCTGAATGAAGCTCATAAGCCCTAAACTGATAAGAATGGCGTTTTGGACTTTCTCTCTCCCCTTTGTTGTCTAAAAGGCTTTGAGGGTGCGGCATTTTAGTTTAAGGTTAACGTTTGGGTAAATGAAGTAAGCACTCTCAAAAGTCTACATCTGCATGTGTGGGATCATGTCCTTGGCCTGCCAAGTGCTGACCCAGTTTCCCCTACTGTGCGTTGGCATCACCGCCAAGCACCAGCCGGTTGCACAAGGAGTCATTCACCCACTTGCAAACACACAAACAAAGAAGAAATGTGACTGCGTTTGAATCCATACATGGATGAGTGAGGTACCATAGAAACCTACTGGGAGCAGTGTTTGTTGACCTTGGCTCTCTGAATGTGAGGCTCTGCATTGAAACGGTTTTGGAGTTGCTGTGGCACTCACAGGCACAAGTCTACAGGAAGAGGACATTTTCCAGCATGTTTATCCAAAACATAAACTACTTGGTTTCTCAAGACTAAAAGCATAAATGCAACTGCTGATTGACTCTTAAATAACCATATGCTAAGTCAGACTGTGAGACATGCTTCTGTAAGGAAGTTCAGCTCGTCTGTTTTAATCAAAATGCCAGTTGGATAAATATTTGGGGCTTGGCTCTAAACCTTCAGGGCAGGAAAACAGCCAAAATATCAGCACTTTAATAACAGCTTGGTGTGATCTGCACATGCTAATCCTGCAGTGACTGACACTGCACCCATTTGGCTAATCCCAAAAGTTCTAGACATTTGGAAATCAGTCCATAGTCTCTGAGATGGTGCAGCGCCTGCTTAATCTTAAATATGACATCAGCCAGTAATGTGTGGAAAACTGAGGTGGCACTCAGAGCCTCAATTTATGGACGCAGTATCAAAGGTGCATAGTGATGCTTATCTCACTTTCTACAAGATACAGGGCCATACTCTTAAAATGCTTAACCGAAGCCTTAAATTCTAATGTGGTTGATATAAAACAAAAACAAAACCACACAACCTCAAAACAGGGGACCACTGAATTTGTCACTTAAGAGCATCCATAAACACTTTGGTCAAGCATTTATGGAGGTTCTACCAACGTGTGTGTGTGTGTGTGTGTGTGTGTGTGTGTGTGTGTGTGTGTTACAGGCCAGTCAGTCACTGAAAACAAGCAAAAACAGAACAGCACTGTAGCAACAACACAATGGGGCCTGGGCCCTATCCGGATGAGGACAATTTTCTTGGCAATGCATAGGACAGTGAAAACAATGTGGGCTGTGTTCATTTCTGTAGTAACATCATCCAAGTTGCCCAACAAACACACTAAAGGGAGGCTAGAAATTTACATTTCAGACACTTTGGTTCTGTCCAGCAGTTAAAGAAGTTTTGGCGCAGGATATGTGAAGACTTATCAAAGAGTGTGGATGTAATTGTCTATTGTATTGCCTTGACAGTGTGAGCAGTTGCTGTAAAGCTGGGCTTATGCCGGGCTTACACTGCAGTTTTTGGCCCATTTTGAGACTATTTGAGTCGTGCGACCGTTTTGGTGATTGGCCCGATTTTGGCCTTCATCATGCGTCGTGTACTATACGTGGGGTAACGAGAAGCGATTAACACCTCACGACCAGCTCCCGATCATCAATTGCTTGGTTGTGAGGGTGTCACCGCAGCCGCTCACACTGCGCACACGCAAACCCATAAATGTCGGCGAAAAAGATGGAGTAGCACGGCAGTGCAGCGTGTGATCTGGACACAAGCGATGGAGGCACAACTTGTAGAACTTTGGAAAACTCATCCGAGCCTTTTCGATGTGGCCTCACAAAATTATCACGACCACAAACGTGAAAATGGTTGGATTTACATTGCTGCTCAATCACAGCTGCCTGATCAATGTTTTTCATTAGCAATTTAGCAAAGGTGGTGGTGTGAATGAAAGACTGTTAGGGAGAGTGAGCGACAGATTTTCTGTTATAACCTTCATTTTATGGACGCACAGTGTGAGCACTCAGATTGCATCTAACCCCTGCGAGTCAATCGTGCAGTTTGAGCAGAAGCTGAGTAACGCGACTGGAAAAAAAATCGCAGTGTATGCACAGCATTAAAGGGTCATGCGCAGCAGGGTGCTCACTGCTTTGTGAAAGTGTATTTTGAGATTCATCAGTGATATTTGGCTTTAACGTAGCTAAAGCCAGGTTTAGTGATAAAAATGGGTCCCTTACATCCTGTCCTTCATTCTCCATTATTCAGTCAGAAAAATGTAACGCAAGAATGGGGGGGACAAAAGCCAACATGTTCTTATTTCAACAATGAGACATACTGCATGAAGAGCAAGAGAGACTAGCAGCTGTCTGTTTACGCCTTGCTCTGGTCCTCCTCTTGGTCCTGGTGCTCAGTCTTGAGTGCCCTGAGGTAAGCTCAAAATTACAAGAACCTACAGAAACTCACAATGTCTCGCTCAGTATAAGCAGCTCACGCGCCGGGGCTTTGGCGTGTTGCGTTGCCGAGAGTGGGCCTGGGTCTCAGCGGTTGCTTGAGCGAGCATGGAGCTCTGGGAACGAGCGGCCAGACGGCCTAGCTCTGTTAACAAGTCTTGTCTCTCAGTGTCCGAGAAGCAAATATTTTTCATGGGAATCTAGCTGTACTCGTGAAGGTAGCCTGGGAATCTGACTCAGAGGGAATAGGTAATCATCCAACTCGGAGATGTCTAAGAGTTAAATCAAACAGTTATTGTTATTGTTTACAATTACCTGTTATTTGTGAGGGTTAGGGTTAACGCTTCTACATTATTAGCGGCATCATTCACTAAATCATCTATAATTAGCAAATTGTTCTTGTCTGTAGGTAGGAGGGTATCATCAGCTTGAGGTGTGCGCAATGTTATCAATACGGTGTGGAATAATCCTGGAAGCCTTTTCAACAATATTTTTGACAAAGTCTTTCTGCAGTTACTGGGGCCACTGACGACCATGCTACAAGGGAGATGCAGTCTGCCATTAAACCCTTGCTCTAATTTAATCTGCGTTGTATAGTCTGGAAACACAGGGCACTTGTAGGCCTCTTTGACCTTCTTCACAACAGTTTCATTCTTCAAATGTCAGTTCTTTTTATTGCATCTGATAGTATCAGGCACAGCTGTTAGGTGCATGTCTGGCTACAAACGCACAGACTAATCCTTTCAAGGAGTCGTAGGTGACAACTTGAGTTTAGAGCGTTGAGTGTCACACCTTTACATTTAATGGTGTGTTTATCAACAATTTCGCCTTTATCGTTTTTTTGTGTGGGTGTGTTTTTTTTTTTTTTTTTTAAAATAGCTTTCTCATACAAATCTGTGCCGGATTGTTGTAACACTTTAAGCATCTCATTGTCCAACTCATTCTTAGCCTGTTGTCTGATGCTGCCTGTGTGCTGCTGTTGCTTTAATAAGTCCAACTGGTGTTGGGCCACCAAAAGCATCTTTTGCACATGTTCCATTTTCACCTGTTTGCAATCAGACTGGTTATAAAAGGGATTGCAGCCCCTAATAACGGTAGTCAAAACCCGCCAGATTATTTGATTGTCTCTCTTTTTCAAAATTGCTGACAAAAAAGATCAAAAATCAGTCTGATTATTGATTCCCCCCCCCTTTCATTTCTAGTTGTTTGTACTGCTGATTGGTCAGCGGAATGTTGCCTTGCAATGCGTTAAAGGCTCTCACACAACGCATTGATGAAATCTAAGTTTGCATTACTAATAACTCTGTACAGTAGGGCGAGCCTTGTATATCAACTCAAGCAGAGACAGATTCCTCCGCATGTGTGATGACATCCTTTCACCTCTTCGCTGTGAAAGGATGACCTGATATTTATCTCATGGATTATTAAACAATATTAGGGTAGTTAGTGTTCAAGGAAATGGTTCTACTGGATTATTCTTGAATAAACAGATCTCTCTATCGTTCAGACTTTATCTCTATATATCAGTGCTATGTGAAATAATCCTAGAAGCGTCTTCAATGACGTTTTTGACAAGTCTTGCCACATTTACTTGGACCGCTGACCACCATGCTGAACGGGTGCTGCAGCCTGGCGTCAAACCCCTGATCTAATTTAACATAAGGTTGTGTAGTAGTCTGGGACTGCACGGCGCTTGTTGTAGACCACTTGACCTTCTTCACAACGGCTTCATTCTTCAAATGAAGCTTATTTTTATCACGTCTGATACTATCAGACACGGCAACTAGGTGTGCGTCTGATATCTGAGTTGTGGATGACAGCTTTCGAGTTTAGTGCGTTCAGTGTTACACCTTTACATTTAACCTGTGTCTTTCCCAGCGATGTGTGTTAAGCATAGCATTTTGGCCCACCGGAAACAAGTTCCACTATGTAATCCTCTGTACCTCCCTCTCCAGAATCTAATTCGCTCATGAGATCCCCCCAGAAATGGCCGTAGAGGCATCCAGTCGCCAGGGCGTGCCGTGAAAATGACACTATCCATGTCACAATACAGCACATGCTGCTGTAGCTTGTCTAACAAATAATACAGCATGAGTCTAGCGTGTGCAGTGGTCATGGCCCCCACAAAGATTGAGCATCTTACAAAGCCGAAATAATTTTCTAGCCTGTAAATGATTTGCAGGTGTCCTAAAGGATTTTTTTTTTTTTTTTTTTTTTCTCTCATCACATGTAGTCTTGTGGTACAGCTTTAGAGCGTTTGTGCGCCCACCGAAGAGGGCATCTCGTGGATTCAGGCGTTCTGGCTTTCTGTATGTGTGCATGAAAGCCACAACTGCGGGGTCTGTCTGCTTCAAGGCAGCCCATTCACACTCCCACATCACAACCATGCTCATACTGTGTTATCTCAATGCATCCACTTTATCACAAAATATGCAATGCAGCAGTCCAATGGATGCTTTGCTGACAGGGTTAACTTCACTCCCGGGGTAGCATTTAACACAACTGTGGTGAAAACATCCAGCAAATTCATAAGCCGTATTACTTGTGGGGTCAAAATATGGACCAACCCGCTGTTCGCCGCCTCTGAGAGCATGTTTTACCACTGTGTTGGTAGTGTGGGCCACGTATTGAAGCCATTCAATAGAGATGTTAGAAAACGTCTTATTCTGCTCGACGTATGCACCATCATACGTGAGAGCAAGCGTGTCTCTAGGCAGAAACAGTGTTTTATACACACATGCTGAATGCAGCTAAGGTGGTATACATGAATGGATCAATGTGTGTACAACCCAGTAGAGTGTCACGATATTTACTGCATGCTTTACGCAAGACATCGTTAACATAGTAGCGCCTGAGTTCAGCCTGAAAATCAAAGGGGTTTTGTGAGGCGGTGTGATGGATGCATGCAACCACACAACTGAGATACTTAGGTAATATTCATTTGGTCTTTTGTCTTATGTTTACGTTATGATCACAGAAGCTTTAGAGCATAAGTTAACTAATTTGATATTTTGAGTTTACCTGTAATGCATGACAGCACTAAGCTATAGCCCAAATGGTGGCATAGACTTTGCTTTGCATTGTTTGTTATTTTATATAGGTATATGTTATATTGATTATATTTCTGCTCTTTCTGAGTTACCTGACCTCCGCTCCAGTCCTTCCTGGTTTGGCTGAAAGAGGAGGTTGAGGGTGGAGCTGGTTTAAATGCAGAAGCCAATAAAGTGGACTGGACCATCTATTGTGATCATGCAGGGGGAATGGGGTTCTTCTTGAATGATGGTTAGCTGTTATCTCTTTAGTTTTCACCTTTGGTGTGTATATAATGGTTTGTTCATTTGCTATATAACTAGAGCTGTTTCTCATTTGGGCAGGTCAGTTTGAGTTATGTTTTTAAGTGACTTTTGAGTAGCGTTCTGTTAAGTTAACCTCTTTTATGGGCCCACTTGGTTCTTAAAAACTTTATTTTTGTTATTTTGAATTTTTGTAATCATCTTGTCCTTTTTGGGGGTATAATAAACCCTTTTTTTTTTTTTTTTTTTTTTTTTTTTTTTTTTTTTGAAGATTACATTTGTGCCTGTGTGTTCCTGGCTGCTTGGATCATGACAGGCGGTCTGGTGCCATTCCATGAATTTCACCTTACCACTTTCAGACATGCGCTCATAGCCGTAGAAAGAGGGGTCTGGGTACGGACCACCATAGTACTCATTATCCCTTGTATTAAACTTGTGTGAGAAATGGCCGTTCTGCAGGTCTTGAAAACCTAAAGCAGAGGGTATTTTGGCAAGTCCCATGGGCAAAAAGCTGAACAATTCACGGCTGGTCATAGTCCCTATCATGCATCAAAATCACATGGCTCCCTCTCATTGTGACACTAGAATAGAATAGAATTCAACTTTATTGTCATTGCACAGGTACAGGGCAACGAAATGCAGTTTGCATCCATCCAGAAGTGCTTTAGTGATATAGATATATTACAATATATATTAGCAATAATATAGATATGTAAGTATATTACAGAAATGGGTCTATTATGGTATGTTATAATGTACACGGTATGAAGTATGTTGTGAATATTCTATAACTATAGGTATGTACAGGCTGTAGTGAGTACAAGCTATGAACAGGATATAAATATGAAAAACTATACAGAATATGAAATAAATAACTTTACAGAAATCTGAGATATACAGTTATACAGAAATGGGAACTATGCAAGTTGTAAACAGTTGTAGGGTTAAAAATTATCGTATGTACAGAATGATTATTTACAGAGCTATACAGTAGTGCAGTTAAGATAAATTAGATATGTGGATAATTTCTACAGTATCTATATAAAGTGCGAGTGGTTGTGAGTGGTGGTTCAGTCCATGTTGTTATTATTGTGTGTTTGAGGGTACAGTTGTCCATTGTGGGTGGGTGTGTATGTTCAGTCCATGTGTTAACGTGGGTCAGATGTCAGGAGGCAGAGTTCAGGAGTCTGACAGCTGTGGGGAAGAAGCTGTTCCGGTACCTGGTGGTCTTAGTCCAGAGGCTCCTGTAGCGCCTCCCAGAGGGCAGGAGGGTGAAGAGTCCATGTGATGGGTGACTGGGGTCTCTGATGATTTTCCCAGCCCTTTTCAGACACCGCTTCCTGTAGATGTCTTTTATGGCAGGAAGTGGTGCTCCGGCGATGCGCTGGGCAGTTTTCACGACCCTCTGCAACGCCTTCCGGTCCGAGGCAGAGCAGTTCCCGTGCCAGACTGTTATACAGTTGGTCAGGATGCTCTCGATGGTGCAACGATAGAAGTTCACCAGGATGTCTGAGGACAGGTGGTTCTTCCTCAGAGTCCTCAAGAAGAGGCGCTGGTGAGCCTTCTTGACCAGCTTGGAGCAGTTGGTCGTCCAGGTGAGATCCTCGGAGATGTGGACTCCCAGGAACTTGAAGCTGCTCTCACGCTCCACAGCCGT
Organism: Perissodus microlepis; assembly: GCF_051167445.1. NCBI lineage: Eukaryota > Metazoa > Chordata > Actinopteri > Cichliformes > Cichlidae > Perissodus > Perissodus microlepis. The sequence goes on from NC_140476.1 coordinate 10,572,591, forward strand.
CCCCTTAATGTGGATGGATGGATGTGGGTCAGCATTCCTCCTGTAGTCCACGATGAGCTCCTTGGTCTTCTCGGTGTTAAGCAGCAGGTTGTTTGTGTCGCACCACTCAGCCAGACGATCCACCTCCTCCCTGTAGGCGGCCTCATCGTTGTCTAGGTGACTAGGTGTTATGCCCTGCTTGACAAAGTACTCCAGAAGTATCTAGTTATCAAAGCCCAAATTTCTGCAAATTTCTTGAGGTGTTGTGTGGAGGAGAAATACTGATCATTTGTGGTGGTGCATCAGTAGCAGCAGCACCCCCCAGACACCTTTGTGTGCCAGGTGCACACCCCTGAGCAGGTGTGACAGAAGCATTAGTAAAAACAGCCCCAGCAGCCGTGCCGACAGACAAGGATGTGCATCAGATGTTGTCGCACGAGCCCTATGAAGTCTTGTATGCAGAATATCACATTTGTTTATTATTTGTTCAGACCACTGGTTAAAAGCCTCTAAGTCAAACCATCTAGCAGGAGTGGAGGTACCGTTATTGTGTTTAAATAATTAGGAGGGTCCATGATGTGGATTTTAAAAGTCAGGGATTTAAAATTCTGGTGCAGATGACATCTAATACGCTGCAGGTTTTGTTTATTACCTCGGTGATCCTAGTTAGAGCACCGGCTATTTCTTGCAAGTGTCCCTGTGCTGCTTGTTAATGATAATTGAGTTTAGCTTCAATCAAACATAATTTATCAACTACTGAAGCAGTGACTCTGTTCAGCAGGCGGCGAGCCTGCAACATTTAAGTATGCGTCATATGCCTGTGATATTTGAGAGTCTGTTATGCAGCTTTCTTCAAAATCTGTGTGACTCATGGGTATTTCTGATACACTCTGGTGTGGTGGGTATGTGAACTAAATTGAAATCCGATATGCTGTACTCAAAAACATCACTAAAATCACGAGTCCGGCACTCACTCTGGGGTGTTGATGCATGGAGCGATGCTCTCCACTGCCTGATTTACAGCTCTTAAGTCTTAAATCATGCGCCATGACTGTGAATCAGCCTTTCTGACTGGGAAAATAGGTGTGTTAGATACTGCATGTGGAGCTTCAACTAATATCCCTGCTTTAATCATGTCCTCTATTACTGGTTTAATGCCTTCCTCTGTGTCAGGCTTTAACAGATATTGCTTCACTCTTGGCCTATATGTTTTGGGCTTTATTACCATCGGACTTGCTGTTGTCATTAACACTACATCAGTCTTCCCCGTAGACCAGAGCTTCTCTGGGACCCTGTTTAAGCTCCGGGTGTTCTGTGACATCTACAAGATATCATTCTTATGTGTCATTCTCACCCCCCTCTAAATGTGTTTGTGGTGTTGTGTCACCCATCCCAGCTTTTTACGAAAGATGCTGCGTTGCATGTCTGTCTCCCACCCCTCTCCAGCTTGCTGCCACGCTCTGTGGTCACCTTGCATCACTAAAGACTAAATCTGTCCACTCAGCCGTGCTTTACTTTGTCAGTGAAACGTGGCATTTTTTCCTTTAAAGAGTTGTGCTGTTTCAGAAAGGATCACACTGCATCCAGCCATTGTTTCACCATCAGTGTATATTGCTTTTATGGTGATTCTGTGTCCCTAATTTCATCACTCTGTCTGTGTAGGCCTCATCAGGCCCAGGCGTAGTCTTAAAATATCAGCGTAACAAATCTTCTGGTGTCTGTGTATCATGGCTGGTTGTAAACACTTCCTCAGCTGCAGCTTGCAGTTTATTTGCTCTGGTCTGGAGGCTGACAGGTCAAGTGTCCAGTAATAATGCAAATCCCCACTGTCCTGATGAACCATTGTTTCAGCAGTTTTCTCCTTTTCCTGCAGCTGTCATCCCAGTGGATGTTGGAATTATTGAAATTCCAAGTTTTATCATATCTCTTCCTAAAAGGTTCACTGGACACGTTAGACACATAACAACTGAACCCTGGGCTGCCTCTCGCGTGGTAGGATCTCTAATCCACACTGGTTTAGAGATTCTATGTTGATTTAGTTGACCACTTGCAGACTTTACATAAATTGTGCCACTTGAAGGGTCAACTCCTGACACATGATCTTTCAAGACTGTTTTATCTGCCCCTGAATCACACACAAATTGAATGGTTTTTCCTTGCACACTTATCAGGGAAAGAAGTGAAACCAGTTCGCACGTTAAGTTTAACAATACTTCAGTTAAATGTATGGTCTGGAGCACAGGCTGTTGTTGATTCTGGCAACCTAAACAGTCATCTGTACATGTGTGGGTGTTGGCAGTGGCGACAGGTGCTAGTCAGTTATTGATGGGTTTTTGGGTTTGGGACGTCTATACTCTTCAGGCTGGGGCTCGGGGCAATCCTTAATATAGCGGCCCTTTCCTGCACACCCATAACACCTATCGAATTTCTTGTCCCGTTCCCCTTTTTAGAACCCAAATTTCCTCTGCCTCTCTTGCCTCCGCCTCTATTTTTTCCCCTTTCTAACCTGTCCCTAGAAAAAGATTTTATCTGCCAAGAAGGCGGCGGCAAAGCTTTGACTTCTTGTATTTTTGATTACTTCCTGTGCAGGGCGGGCCCAGTTCATGCATTCAATGGACCTGTCAGTGTTATGATTAACAATTGATTTCCTAATGAAATCAGCAATGGGTGAATGAAAGCTGTTCATCAGAGCATGTTTGTAACTGCTGCTGCTATAGGCTATATTCTCTGTACTCTCTTCAAGGCCGCTGTATTCTTTGAAAACTTCCTCTAATCTTGCCCTGAACTCATGGACATCCTCCCCCTCTTTCTGCACACATTGTTGACTACAACAAAATCGCCCAAAGGCTTTAAAAGTGTTTCTAAGGCGTTCATAGACCAACTTGACCTATTAAGTTTTCATGCCCATTGGGCAGGATGGTGTTGCCATCCCTCCCCGTGTAGGTGCCTCTCACCCGAGGTGTCCGACACCTCCTAAAGGTGGCTTCTGTTTCCTGACCGTTTAAGCGATACGAGGAGCAGAGCTGTTTGTCGGGTGATAAATGCATCAACATTGGTCAATGGGTCCCCTAAGCCTTTACATGCCTCTGCACATCCAGACTCAGTCCATGACTTGTAAACACAAATAACACGGCTTTGGTCACCTTCAATGCCATAATGGGGGTTCGACCTCGACCACGGGATGGGTATTTACTGCATGGATGGGGTCGGGCTGCGAAGCATACCCCCCCCCCCCCCTTGTCCTCGCCGGTTGCAGCTGAGGCTTTATAACAGTCTTTTATGTGAGCTAGGGAGGGGTAGACGGGCACATCAGCTGCGCTTGCCTCACCGCCTTTATTCTTGGATCTAGTCCAATAAGGGCTTAGCAATCTGATCAGCCAGCTCCCACAGTGCATTGCTCGCATTGGCCTAAGGAGGGATGTAAACTCCAACCACGATGAAGAAGGAAGAAGGCAAGCGAAGTTTTTGTAGTAGGAATTGAGGGTTTGTTTGTTTGTGGGGTTTTTTAATTAATAATTTCATTTAATTCTATTTTGGTTTTGTGTATTTGGTTCAGTATTTCCTGATCTTGGTCGGACACGTAGGCTTCTAAGAATTTGATAGGGTTTTTTTTTTTTTTTTTTTTTTGTTTTGTTTTTTCAGTTACTATTTTATATCTCAAAGTTGATTCTGTTCATCTGGACGTAGCGTTTTGTGGGAGAAACTTTTCCTCACTCATCCAAGTGACTTCTTCAGTATCAGCTGACTGCAGGTTTTCCCAAATCTTATAAACAGTACATTTGCATAATGACTGAAACCAGCCCACTGAAGGAACAATGGGCTGGGAGGTCAGTTTCTTAATCATAATTATGCAAATTCTCATCAATGGCCATGAGTCCCATTCAGAGAGTTGAGGAATGGCTGCAATCACAGCACTGTAAGATGGCTAAAGATGTACCCATAGGCCCCCTCCTCGATTCAGAGATGGTCTTTCCCTTTTCACGTAAATGGCCTCCTTGACTCTGCGCTCAAACCAGCGTTCCTCCCTGTCCAGGATGTGTACATCCTAATCCTTGAAAGAGTGCAGTCTATTTACACCTACAGGCCAGTGGACAGTCCTGGCCTGACAAGGTAGCTCTTCTGTGTTGTGCCATCCGCTTCGCCAGAGGTTGTTTGGTTTCCCCGATGTATAAATCCTGGCAATCCTCCTGGCCCTTAACAGTGTACACTATGTTACTCTGTTTGTGTCGGGGGACCTGATCCTTGGGCTGTACCAATTTTTGGCGCAGCGTGTTTTGGGATTTTAAAAGCCACAGAGACCGGTGTTTAGAAAAAATGTGTCTCAACTGCTCCGATAATCCTGACACACATGGGATCACTACAGGCTTTCGCTTGGGCAGCGGTTGTCCTTCTCTCCTGGATCGGCTGGAGCTTTCTTTAGGTGCCTTTCCAGCTTTGACAAAAGTCCAGCTGGGATAACCACATTTACTCAGGGCCTTCTTGATGTGCTGCTGTTCTGCCTCCATGGCCGCTGTGTCAGTGACGATGGTGTTCGTTCTGTGTTGTAGCATCCTAATGACACCCAGTTACAATTACTGATGGAAATCTCACAGTCTAAGAAGGCTAACCTGCCACTCTTCATATCCTCCCTGGTGAATTTGATGTGTCGGTCCACTGAGTTAATGTGATCCGTGAAATGTGGTACGTCCTGAGATTTGATTTTCACCCAGGTGTCCTCCACATATCTGAACCAATGACTCAGTGGTGTTGCAGGGTAGGATAGCAAAGCCCTCTTTTTCCACTTCTTCCATGTACAAATTGGCCACGATGGGTGAAACTGGGGAGCCCGTGGCACACCCATGTTTCTGCCTGTAGAACTGACCCTTGTATGTGAAGTAGGGTGGAATGAAGACACAGCATCGACCAAGTGTATTTGCTTTTGGAACTGAGAGTGGTCCTGTTGCTGAGGTTGGTGTCATCCTGTAATCTCTTACGGACTACCTCCAACGCTTCCGTGACTGGGATGCAAGTGAAGAGAGCTGTAACGTCGTACGAGACCATGGTTTCATCTGCCTCCATAATGACATCTCTCACCTTCTCAACAAAATCCACGGTGTTCTGGATGTGGTGTTCAGAGCTGCCCACCAGCGGGTTGAGGATCGAAGCCAGAAACTTGGAGATGTTATAGGTGACAGAGTTGATCATGCAGACGATTGGTCTTAAAGGTGCACCCTGTTTATGTATTTTCGATAAACCATGTTGACTCCCCTGGGTACAGCCTTTGGTATGAGGTCCAGTCGATAGCCTTGTCTTGTTCTAACTGCTTCAGACGGTTTATCACCCACTTCCTGGGTCTCGTTTCAGGGGCTCATAAGTATTTTCATCACTGAGTAGTGACAATTTTCTCATGATAGTCTGTCTGGTTTAGCAGTACTGTGCACCTGCCCTTGTCTGCCGGAAGGATGATAATGTTGTTGTCATCACATGATGTGAGTGCCTTCCTCTCCTCCATGGTGATGTTGGATGCTGGGGGCTTTGCATTGCTGAGACAGGCCGAAACTTTTGTCTGTAGTTGCTCTGCTTCCACGTCTGCAATGTTGTTGTTTTGTGGCTGTGATCAGTTCCACTAGCGGGATTTGTCTCGCGTCACAGCAAAGTTCAACCCTTTAGCAAGGATGTTTTTCTCTGTTTGGGTGAGCTGTCTGTCAGACAAATTCTTCACCCACTTGTCCACATCCTCGGTGTCGCATCCTTGTCTCTTCTGGCCACTGAGGGCACTCTCCGTATTTTGTGGTGGTTTCCGACGTAAGTCGAACTTCCTTTGTTGCCTGGTCTTAGACTTATTGTGCTGTGCTAGACGAGCCTTCTCAGTAAAGTCAAACACCTTTTTAAGAGTATTCTCATCTTTAAAGGCATTGGCAGTCTCTGTCGGATCTGCTCCTCTTGAGATTTTAGCATTTCGATGGTAAAATTTGTTTGCCTCACCTGTTCATTAAGCAACTGATGCTGTGCCTTCTGGAGGATTTTTGTTGCCTGGAAGCCTTTAACTGAAGAGCTCATTTGCAGACTTGTAGGAGTAATCCTTGTTTTTTCGGCATCTGAGTCTGAATCTCAGGTGGTTCCTGTAGTCCGCCATCTTGAGTGCTGTTTGCTCATACTGACGTACAAGCTTTAGGCAGTCCTTGCCAAAGTGGGTTAAAACGTCTTGATGCATTCTCAATCATCCAGGAAAGTAAATCTCCAAAAGTTAATTCTGTTCATCTGGACGTAGCGTTTTGTGGGAGAAACGTTTCGTCACTCATCCAAGTGACTTCTGCAGTCAGCTGAGACTGAAGGTTTCCCCAAATCTTATAAACAGTACATTTGCATAATGACTGAAACCAGCCCACCGAAGGAACAATGGGCTGGGAGGTCAGTTCCTTAATCATAATTATGCAAATTCCCACAAAACGCTACGTCCAGATGAACAGAATTAACTTTTGGAGATTTACTTTCCTGGATGATTGAGAATGCATCAAGACGTTCCTATTTTATATTTTTGTTTTATATTGTGTTCTTCAGTGTCCTCTGGCAACTTCAGATGTGTTTTTAATGAAGCCTCTCACTGTTTCTTCCGCGATCTCGCCAGCAGATGCTGTGGTACCAGAAAACACAAAGTTATCTCTCATGCTGCTTTTTTTTTTTTTTTTTTTTTTTTTAATTTTCTGCGATGTTTGGTCACATTCTCTGTAAGAGACTTGACCGACACCCGTAACGTGGCGTTTTCGTCAGCAAGCATTTCCACCTGCTGCTGGCTGAACTTCAGGGACTCTCTCAGGGATTTAAATTCTCAATGTAAAATCTCCACCAGGGACGACCTAGCATCGAAGCTGGACAGTCGCGTGTCAATTGACTCCAGGATGTCTGCAATGTCTTTGCTGGCAGGTGATGTTGCGCCAGGGGAGACTGCTGGGTGACTTCTTTTGATAATGGGGTGTCGTTTTTTTTGCCGGGGAAGATGCGCTCTGGGCCTTCTTCATAACTATGTTCTTGAAGCACTGGTCGATGTAATCTTGGAGAGCGTCTAAACTCTCCCCGCTGTCCTCCAGTTTTGGAGATGATTAAGCAGATATTGTTAATTTTATGACAATTGATTGGTATAATGGAAGCTTGAAAAGATGAAAACGTTTGTTAAATTCTAAGCTACCATTTACTGTCTTTCCGCCAAGTCTCCGGCCTGAATACCTTTCCAGAAAGAGTCCTTTGTGTTGTGGAATTGGTTCTGTATCTTCTGTGCATGTGCACGCTTTGCTTTTCGGATGGCGCGAGAGAGGTTGGTTCTGGCTGTTCTGAGAGCTGTTTTATGTAGGCCCTGCACATGTTGGTGTAAACTTTATCCAGGCAGTTCTCCCCTCTGGTTGGGAAGGTCACGTGTTGATGGAATTTGGGGAAAAATGTCTTGAGATTCCTGTGGTTGAAGTCGCCAGCTACGACAAAAAAGCCTTCCAGGTGTGCAGTCTGGAGCTCGTTGATAGCATTTGTCAATTCTGCTAGTGCCAAGTTAGCATTAGAATTTGGTGGGAGATACACTGCTATAACAAGTAGCGAAGAAAAGTCTCTTGGTAGGTAGAACTGGCGAAACTTAATAATTTAAGTGAGCAGTGGCGGCTCACTTCAGCCGAATTTGTTCACCACAGTTTTTTGATGTAGATGCACAAACCACCGCACCAGCTCTTACCAGACAAGAAGGCTTCTCTGTCAGCTCGATAGCATGATAGCCCAGTTAACTGGATAGCCGAGTCAGCAATGTCCGTGTTCAGCCATGTTTCCGTGAGGATGAAAACACGACAGTTCTTCAATTCACGCTGGGTCGAATGCTGGAGCCACAGATAATCCATTGTACTGTCCAGGGAGTGAACATTGGAGAGCACGATGGATAGAAGTTCTGGTCGGAACGGCTTAGCCTTTAGGCTAGCACTAGCACTGGCAGGCTTTCCTCGCTTTTGTTTACATGCGCAGCGCTTTAGTTTTGGCCAGCTGCGCCTTGGTGGTGGTGGGGGGGTTTCTGTCGGCAGATTAGTCGTGGAAATTGTGTTTTTTTTTTTTTGTTTTGTTTTCCTTTCCTGATTCTGAGCAGGAATTGTCTGTTGTAGGTAGGTGGTACCCATCATACCTTGGTCGCCAAACAAAATGATGCACCGTAGAAAAAAAAAGAATTTTGCCAGAGCGCTATCAGCCGCTGCCTGCTCATGGTGCCGCCAGAAGTACCGTCATCTGTGGGTCATGGAGACGTAGAAGGGATTTGTGGAGGACACAAGGCTGGACAGGGTCTGGATAGAAGTGGCAGAATTCCTCCATAACAGAGCAGTCCCGACCGGTGTGCATGCAAAAGATCTGTGAGAGGTTTTTAACTCAATCAGTGTGCTTTGTTTTAGCGAACTGCCACCAGTACGTGTCCGGATTTTGGGTACAGAACACTTGCTTTGTCCTTCACTGATAGACTGGTCGAGTGCCCTTTTCCTTGCTGCACTGGTGGTGTAGTCGATTGCGTGGCCCGGGACTCCTTGCACTTTCTGCACATTTGAGAGCATTACCCAGTAAGAATGAACATCTGTAGGTGATGTTCCCTCGTAGACACACTGCAGTGTCAGTTTTGTACAGGAGAGCTGCCACATGTACACATTTCTCTGCCACACCAGCCATGCATGTGCAATGGGCACTCTCAACCTCCCCATTAGATTTAAGGATAACCCAGGGCTGAAGAGGCTTTTGGCTGAGACGCATGGAGTGATTTACCTGAAACTGTCAATACAGAAAAACATGTTTTAGAGGATACACTGTACAGTAAATCTGCAGTGATTTATAAATAGTGAATGGTCTTAATTAATAGTAACAGTAATTAACAGTAATAATAATAGTAAAATGCAATACTCTATGGTACATGGGGGAAAAAAGAAATACTTTATTCTCACAATTTATTTCAGATTTTTGTTTCATTTTTGTCCAGTACGATTAAAACGTACACTATTATTGTCACTGCTACGTTTTCTTAATTTGGACAAGAAATGTACTAATTAATTTCCATTGACCTTAGCACTTATTATTCCACGGTTTTCTAATGGGTATTTATGAAGACAATTTGTGAGACTGGTAAACTTACCTTTGAGATGTTCGACTCGGAACATCTCAAAGGTAAGTTTACCAAAAGACTGTCGTCTGTACAAGGTCCTGTACCCATCCGCCGGTAAACTGGACCTGGGCTTGTTGCAGGGATCTGAAGTTGCTAAACACTTCATGAGTGTATGAACTCACACTTAGGACCATATAATTATAAATATGAGCATGATGAAAGTTGAGCAGCACGCTAACGTCTTTAGTCCACTCTATATGCTCGTATGGGTCAAACCCTTTCCCTCCTTTGATTTTATCATTTAATTTTTTTTCCTCTTACCTTTTTTTTGCTTGTTTATTTGTTTTTGCCTTTTCGTCAAGTCTGTCTTTGTACCGACCTGCTGTGTTCTCCTTCGTTTTATACATAACTTTTTTGGGGGCAAATAAAATTCAAGTAGGGATTAAAACAGCATTTCCAGCACCGGTAACCATCCATTCTGCGAAGAGATCTAAATTAAAGTCTAATACACTGTGCTCAAAAACATTGATAAAATCACAAGGCACACACACCCTGAGGTGCAGATGACCAGTTGCTAAAAAAGGGGTCTGGCTTTCCACTATCACACACAGCCTGTATTGTAGTTGCTTGTTTTTTGTCTTCTTCCTGTTCTATACGGCGTAAATATTCCAGAAATGTGATGGGCTCATCGTTTTTTTTAATGAAGCTTTTCACCATTGCGTTCACATCCTCTCCAGCAGATTCTGAGATATGAGGAAACACAAGGTTATCGCTCATGCTACGGGCTTGCAGATCAATAGCAGTCCTTTTGTTTGTTTTGTTAAACTGTCAAGTCTCTTACCGAGAATGTGAGACAGAGTCCCATAGTGAGGCATTTTCAGCAGCAAGCGTTTCCAACCGCTGCTGGCTAAACTCCAGGGATTTTCTCAGGGATTTAAATTCCTGGTTTAAAATCTCCACCAGGGAAAACCTTGCATCAAAGCTGGACAATCGCTTATGGATTGACTCTAGGATGTCAGTAAAGTCTGTGCCGGGGAGTCTGCTGGGCGACTTCTTTTCGATGTGCACCTCCCCTTGTCGGCTGGTAATGTGGTGATGTTATGGGCTTTGCTCAGGGATGTGACGGCCTTCTTTTCTTGTGTTGTGAGATTAGATAGAACTTTTCCACTGGAGAAGGTGACTGAAATCTTCAACCTGATTTGCTCTGCTTCTATTTTTGTTAATTTGTTAATCCTTATAGTTCCCGTGGCTGTAGTGAGGTCCACTATGGGCAGCTGTTGTAGAGAAATTACAAAATTGAGTCGTTTGGCTAGCACTTTCTTTTCAGGTTCAGTGAGATTCTTGTCTGAAAAGTTCTCACAACCAAGGACAGTCAGGAAAAATGGGTGAAGTATTGTGCCGGTATTGACTGGGGAGTTTTTATTAGCAAAGTATGGAGTTTCCAGTGTTGTCTTTCTTTTCCTTTCGAATGTTGGGCTCACTAAGCCTTGTCCACAAACTTGAAAATAGGGGAGGGTAGAAGTGTTGAGTTCCTGTAGAGTCTGATTAATCCGGTTTTGGAGTGCATGTATAGTGAAATAGATCTGTTTTATCCTTTCACTTAGAAGTTGATTTTGTGCTCTCCATAACATCAACTCTGCTCTGGTGTTCCCTGACCGTGGACACAAGGCGCAAACTCTTGGGACAAAGTCTGCTTTGTCTGCGTCTTAGGTTGAAGAGATGGTTAGGGAGTATAAAAGGCAATCAAAAACTAGCAAATTATAGGAACCAACTGGAGAGTGTTCCTCTTATCCGAGAAGCTTCTTCAAATCTGGGACTCTCCACCAATTGCTCTTAGAACTGAAGAAGCTTCTCTGATGAGAGGTGAAATGTCTTCAAGAAACTTATAGTACAGATGCTTTTCTTTCAAAGTGTCACAGTCCTGGGTCGGTGACACAGCGTTTTCTGTTTTGTATTGTTAATCTTTGATTTCTTGATGTCTTTGTTTGTTCCTAGGTTTGGGTTCTGTGTCAGTATCGGGTCTGAGGTTTCTCTTTGTCAGTGTCGCGTCGTCTGTGTTGCATCCCTCATGTCAATGTAGTTCTGCCTCCTCACCTATGTCTGCTCCTGGGTCCACCTCTCTCTCTTTCTCCACTCTGAGTTTTGTGTCACGGTCTGCAGGCAGACAAACTACAATGACCTCGATCAGCGGTCCCTAAGCCCCGGTCCGTGAGTCTTTTGGTACCAGGCCGCGAGAGTTGAGGCTCAGGTGTGACATTTATGGTTTTCAGGTTTTTGTCAGTTTTTATCGTTATTTTTCTTGGTTTTTTTTCGTTAACTCTGTTTCCCTGGGCCTTTTCCCCGTGTGTTATGAATAAATATTCTTTTTTTTTTTTTTTTGGTACTGGTTTTATTTTGTTGTCTGTGAAAATATTGTCAGACATAAACCGGTCGGTGTCGCAACAAAGGTTGGGGACCACTGACCTGGATGACTGAGAACCATCACATATATCCCCTTTCTTTTTTTTTTTTCCTCATCTTGAAAGCTGCTGTAGTTCAACAACCACAAGAGTCCTTCCCCTGTAACACTGTCCAGGAAGCAGTTTGAGGCTGAAATTGTCCCTTGGCCATTTCCATCTTCCTGGTCATTCTCCTCTAGTTGAGAAGAAAAGTGCTGAGGAGATCCCAACCAGTCACCCAGGTTCATCCAGCAGCCATCGTGCAAAAGCGACAAGCCGGTAGGCTCCGCCAGAGCAGACCAATGCACCAGCAAGTGTGATGGGGTGAGACAGGCTTCCACAGTTGTGGGGGGCCTGAGATTGAGTCGAAGACCCGACCCACAGACACAACAGGCACACACAGAAACAAAAATGCATTCCCAAACTCATGCAAACACACACAAATTTTTACCCTCTAACTGGTGCCTATTGAGACAGTTGTGCTTAGTTCACAGGACATAAATCCAGGAGCAGACAAATCCTATGGATAGGTTAATGGTACATTATCAAATAATGGGCAGTTTAAAAAAAACTAATGGATTAAGTAGACAGGCCATTCTTTATAATGAATAAAGAGCTCCCTGGATGTCAGAAGGGGGGGTTTTCCACACTTTAACAACAATTCCAGGGTGTCCAATGGCTTGTAACTGTGTAAATTGAATAACCTTGACTGAAGCAATCCATTACAGCTTTTTTTTTTTTTTTTCTTTTCTCTAAATTGTGCCTCACCACAAAGCATCAGTGAAATTCTTAGTGGCCAAAGGTCAGTTAATTGCAAATACATTCTCCGGCTTGTTGTTCTTCCTCCTTCAGCCCATGAAAAACATTTGGCTGTGCTGAGAGAGAAAAAAGCAGATCGGCGTTTTTGCTGTGAGACTGCGTGTGGCAGGAAGCGTGTAAATGGTGCTTCACATTCGTCGCAGCAGTAGTGAGCGTGAGCAGCTGACAGGCATGAGAATGAACATCACTGTTTGCGGACATGAAATGAACGCACTCTCCAGCAGCTCAGTTATGTTAAGTCTGTTTTTCTGTAGCCGAACTTAAACATGGAGCTCTGTTTGCCTGACAGCATCAAGGCCAGTGGGAGTGGGCCAGCAGGGAGGAGGTAAATGAGCCCAGCATTCAAAAGAAGAGGGTGGACTCGTTTAGGATGTAATGAGCTTCAACCCAGCCTCCTGTCTCTGTGTTTTCATACAGACCTTATTTTGTTAACGTCACACCCTCATATGAGCTGACATTGAATATTTCCTTCCCTCCTCCACCGCTCCAGCTGGATCTGTCTGTAGCTTAATTCATCTCTCATGTTTCAGGTTTATTTTGCTTAGGTTAACTGTTGTTTACCCTCCTCTCGTGACGACTTGGAAGTACATGTTTGTGCTCTACAGGGTGCTTTTGGACTATAATTAGAGTAGCAGGTTTGAGGTAAACAAGTCTGAATTTAGGTCATATATTCCCAGTGTTATAGGTTAAGGTTAGTGGTGCTCCTTTACAACACAGATGCTTTGAAGTGAAAAGAGCTCTGAAATTCTCTGAATTTGGATCCTGCTTAACAGTGTCTGTTACGTTTTTACTCCTCAAACAATATCTTTTTCTAAAGTGGGTTAAATGTGAAACACTCCCCAGTTGGAGTCACCTACAGCAGTTTCATCCCACATGCACATGTTAAGTCATCTACCTGCTGTCCCTTAGACTTGGGGATAATTATTGTCTAGGAGTTGTAAACAGTCTCAGCTTCCCTCCTGTCTGCTCTAACAAAGAGCAAGAACTCAGTTTTATCTTTATTCTTTAAAATGTACAATGTTTGCACAGTTTGAGAATAAATGGAAACTTGATGTTTTCATTTGTGTTGCAAGGGCAGATAAACATGCAGAAATTCTCCAAGCTGTTTTGACAAAAATGGTGCAGAGGTAGAAGTGAATTTCCTGGCTGTAAACACAAGATGGAAACAGTCTCACTAAATGTGCATGAAAGAGTTTCTTTTAATGTCACAGCTTGCATACACTCACCTCTGTAATTGTTCATGACGTGGTAAATAGACTGGTTCCTATATCTTGCTTTTCTACTCTACCTGAGCACTCAAAGCACTCGCTTTGTATGAATGGGGCATGTTGTATAAACACTACTTTTGTGTGTTCTAACATTTACATTTCAATGGATGCATCAGGGTAAGCATCTTAAGGACAAGATTTGACATGTAGACTGGAGCAGCTTGGGATCGAACCACCAACTTTCCGATTAGATGACCTGCTCTGCTTTCTAAGCTACAGCAACTCCTTTATAGATTCAACCGAATGGCACAGATTCAAAAAGGTGCTGGGACCGTTCCTCAGACATTTTGTTCCATGTTGACATGATGGCATCTGCGTCACTGCAGATTCATCAGCTGCACATCATGATGTGACCCTGTTCCACCACATCCCAAAGGTGCGCTGTTGCACTGAGATCAGGTAATTGGAGGTCTTTAGGTTTGATATGATCTGAGCTTTATGACAGAGCTTTATCCTGCTGGAGTCTGTAACCACAGTGTACTCATCTTCTGGTGGCTAAGGAATGGATGTGGTCAGCAGCAATAATCAGGTAAGCTGTGGTGTTTTAAATGATGATCACTGACACAAGGCAGTATGGATTCATGGTTTCCTGCTGTTTATGCCAAATTTTGACCCCAAATTTTAAAGGTCGCAGCAGAAATCGGGACTCTTCAGACCAGGCAACTTTTTCATCAATGGAAAAAATTGGAAAAAAATGTCTGAGGAGGGCTTAGGTCATTTAACTCTTTTCTTCCCCTACTGATGATCAGCTTAAAGTTCAGTGGCTTAAATGGTGAGTTATTGCCACGTGACTAGGTGACCAAGTGATTTGGGTGCCTAAAGTTACAAAGTACAGTCACTTAGCAGGAATGCTTAAATGACAGTATCATTATATTTATAAATCTCTCTTAAACCAACCAACTCTTCAGGATGATAATGTTTAGGTAACATTGACCAAATATCACCAAAAGCAGCAGGTTTGTCATTGCAGAGAAGGAGGCTTATAATTTCTTCGTTTTTGGCATCCAAATCCGTTGTTTATTCATGCCAATTTTGATCTTGGTTCACCAAAAACTGTTAATTCTTTCAGAAACGATGGAGACCTCCCAGGATGGGGAAAGAAAGAAGCTTCAAATTCAGGTCCTGCATTGACGCCGATCACACCAGGACATTTGATCTGAAGTCGCAGCCACAACCTCTGACTTCCTCACAGCGCTTCTTTTTCACACATGAAGGGAAATGTCAAATGTTTGCATTTTCAGAGGGAGCTGGGTGTTATTTTTCTTGGCAGGCTTGAGCTCAGCAGCTGGAGACTTGCAGTCAGGTCAGAGAGGCTGACAAGGTTGCTACACCACCCCCTGAGTCGAGACGTAAACTAAAACAGCTTCTTCTTCTTCTCCTTCTTAAATGGGGTGGCAAAGGAGAAAACGGGAGCCTATCAGGAGAATCTTTGGTTTTGTAAATTCATAAGTATCAATTATAAATTGAGGTGGGTCCACAACTGTAAGAATATGGCTGATACACCGAAACACACAATTCAGTGTCATCTCTGCTTACCTTTATTCTAAACACAGCTCATGCCTCTGCTTTCAGCTACATTAGTGATCAGTGGGGGTTAGTTTAGTTGATTGCTTTTTATTTTTACCAGAAAAGGCCCATTTTCTTTCTTTTTTTATAAAAAAAAAAAAAGAGACCCAGCAAAAGTTGCAATCTGTCTTCTTTTGTTTAGAACATTCTTTAACTCAGTAAAATATTTCCAAATTTTATAAACTCTGTTTAAAGAATTCAGAGGTCCAGATGCCCTTACATTCATTAAACAGTGCAACCATGGGTACTAAATTATGGGTATGGACAAGTGCCATGCATGTTAGTTTTCTTTCTGTACATGTTAAAATAAATGGCCTGCTTACATTTTTTTTTTTTTTTTTTTTTTTTTAAATGGTATAAGCTGAAAGTATTCCTTCTCTTTGTAATTTCACTGTCTGAAATGTATGCGTTGACTCATACTCTCCTGGAAGAAATAAACGCGGTGTCCGATTAGTATTAATGTGATTATAGGACTGATTCTGCCAACAGTTAAACACTTTTCCGTTGTTAACCTGCCTTGGGGTGCACTACAAAAGTAAAAGCAACATGCTGTATTCTGTATGTATTTCAGACTGTGCAGTTGGTCAAGCAGTTGATAATCTAACCATTCGAGGCCCTCTGTACAAACACACTCGTAAGTACAGTGTTTGGACAACCCGTCTGTCTCTTCTTCATTGGTGGAGTCCTTTCCAAGTAAACTCTTTGACTCAGTTGCTAGGAAACTTCTACTCTGTCTCTGCCCTCCTGACTGCGAGCAGCCGGCTCGCTCCTCCTCGTGATGTAAGGACGCTGTAACAGAAACACATGTCATACTAAGTAAAAGCTGAGCTGTTACTCACTGCATTGAGATGGGTTTCATACTTATATTGGTCATTTTGCTGTTGTCTGTGTAACATGAGTGAGTACCTTCTTATCACTCTCACCATGCACTTGTCGCTCCGCTGTAGTCGGACACACAGGCTGTAATTTAAGGTGGTCTAAACACAGTCTATTGACCCTGATTGTGTAGTGTGGTGTCAAACAAGTACCGCCTTACAGCAATAATCCATCCACTCTGATAAATGTTCACAACAAGACCAGCAGTACGAGTTTTTTCAAGTGGTGTAAACATTTGCCAGTATTGTAGCCAGTTAGTCATTTAAAAAAGGCTTTAGTGGGTTTGCTGATATCAGAAACACTTGGTTTTTGATCATTTTGACAGCTAACTATTAATCACCCTGAAGATTGGCCCTTAAAGTCACTGGCTGACATTTTCAAGTTTAATCAGACTCGTGGAAGAATTTTAAAATACATTAAGTATTCTTATCTATCAGAGTAAGATTTGGAAAAAATTCAGTTCAGTTTTATTTACATAGTACCAAATCACAACAGTCACCTCAAAGCACTTTATATTGTAAGCTAAAGACTCTACAGTAATACACAGAGAACCCAAACAATCAGACAACCCCAGATTAGCTAGCAGTTGGTGGCACTGGGAAGGAAAAACTCTTTTAACAGGAAGAAACCTCTGGCAGAACTAGGCTCAGGGACGGGAATCCATCTGCAGCGACTCGTTGGGGGTGAGAGGGGGGACATGGGACAGAAAACACACTGTGGTACAGAGGCAGAGGTTAAAGTAAATACTAAAAGGTTAACTTAGAGCCTTAAAATAATGACGTTAGTGAATCTGCAGCTCTAGCGAATCAAGTAGAGCAGAAAGGAAGCACCAAATACCCAGTTTGGTCATTAATCTTTACCAGGTAGCTTTTACTGGGATGGCACATTGACTGAAAGAGTGTACAAAGTACAACAGCATCCAGGGTGTAGGAGCTAAAAAATACTACCAGCTTAATAATATGTAGGTCCTCTAAAACACTTTTGATCCCAACAGGACTTCATGGACTTCTGAGGACATTATGACGTATAGAACCAGTACATTGGCAGTGGATCTCTTAAACAGATGTGGCTTCCAGGAATCAGACACAGAATTGGAATCTTGAAAGAGTCAAAGGTGGGTGTTATCCGTACACTACAACACAGAATGAACACCATCCCAGATGGGCACAGCAGAAGGAAGCAGAAGAATATCATTTCAATAAGGCCTTGAGTAAATGTGGTTATGCTAGCTGGATCCAGGAGCGGAGGGCAACTGTTGCTTAAGCGAAAACCTTTAGTGATACCTTATGTGTTAGGAGTATTATTGCAGAGATGCATTTTCTAAAAACACTGTCTCCGTGACTTTCAAATCCCAAAACACGTTACCCCCAAGGGTCGGGTCCCCATTCACAACAACAGTAATATGGTGTATGCCAGCAGGCTTCACGGACGGCACGGCACAGAAGAGCTACCCCGTCAGACCAGGACTCCGCAGTCTTATTTACACCTACAGGTCAGTGGACACTCTTACAATGAAGAGGATGTACACATCCTGGACAGGGAGGAATGCTGGTTTGGTCAGGAACGACCATCTCTGAACCAAGAATAAATGCAGTGCTTGCAGTCGTCCCCCACCGATCTGTGAATAGTACTCAGTTTCATGATCACTGATCAATGGCCATGACCCCATGCCCTGTTTTTGGTGCTTCTTTAGGTTATTATGCAAATATATGGTTTTTAAGGGTGGGGAAACTGCAGTCAGCCGAGACTGATTAAGTCACTTAGACGAGTGACGAAATATTTCTCCCGCTGAAAAGCTACATCCAGATGAATAAAAGCAACTTTGTGAATGTTAGGCAAAAGCACCTGTCTGGATAGGTGAATGAGACTTGTAATAAGTGCTTTGAAATGTCAAAACAAGAAAGTGAAATGGATGCACTGAGGACAACTAAGGGTGAGGTAGCTTGGCCAAGGATACTTTGGTATGCACACTGAAGGAGCTAGGGATCAAACCATTGGCTTTCTGACTGGTAAACACTGGACCAAAAGAAACATTTAAACCTTCTTCTTTAAGGCATTAAGGCAAATAACAAGGTAACCTTTAGGCTGTCTCAAAACACGCATAGTTATATTTAGGTAGATGACAGACATGTAAACCCACAACCTTGATATAGATGAGCAAAAGAGGATGGATGGATAGAAATTAGATTCTTTTTAATCATCTCATAATATTTATTATTTTAAAATACGTGTACAGAAAAGGAGTCGTACAGTGACGACTCGTTTTCTATTTCATTTATTTTCAATCATAGTCTATTATTCAGTCATCGATAGCTGGAGCGCGCCCCTGAACGCGCCAGGTGCATAGGGATGCTGTTTTGAAGCTCAACAACGTACAACATTGCAACATCCTGTGGGGCCCTTCAAAGTAAGAGTCTCGGTAAACATTTTGTATAATTTCTTATAACTTAAGTCATACAACGATTTAAACGTACAGTAAGCATATATAGATAGTCACGTGTTGGATTTCTGAACTTCGAATAGCATAGAATAGAGCATAAAAACTTGTTATAATAACTTCGTGCTCGTATTTTGAACGCTATCGCACTTCGCTTCCTGTTTCTTCTTCGCGGGCTTTTGGTGACTTGACGCAGGCGCCGCTGCTGCTGCTGTCGTCAACCTGCAGCATCAGAAAACAACAGGCTAAAAACAGACTGGCGTATCCCGGTGAAGATGGTGGCCAAACAGAGGATCCGCATGGCCAACGAGAAGCACAGCAAGAACATCACTCAAAGAGGAAACGTAGCCAAGACGCTGGTGAGCCGCTAACGGACATGCAGAGCGACGCCAACCTGACACGTTAGCCCAGAGAGGTGACGTTCAGCCCGGCGTGAGCGCAGCGGTGATGGTAGTGCTGATGGTGCCAGCTGTCAGTTAAAGGTGTCAGGGTGCTGAGCGTGACTCGGGAGCTTCAGCGTGATATGTGCGGTGTGTTTTATTTCACACGGAGCGGATCGGGGTGTAATTTATTCAGACTGGATTCACTCCGCTCGTGACCGCCGCACACTGCATGTTGCTGTCCGGGTGAAGAGGCTGCCGTTAGGGCAGGAAAATTGCCGAAACCCGTTAATTCTGACATAAAATCAGCGGTAAACGTGAGAGCACGTGTGAAATGCATTGATTTAAAAACAAATAATTGGTTGTCATCAAGGAAAAGGAAAATAAACCCCAATAAAGCCATCACTTTATTTTACTTTACATTGTGGGCCACATACAGTCCACTTTGATCCTAAGTGGGTCGGACCGGTGAAACTTTCTGTCATGGTGAAGAAGTTTAACTACACATTAATTACTGAGATATCATAAAGTAACAGAAAAGACTTGTTAGAAATAAATATATTTTTAAATAAAATACAAAAATGATTATAAGTAATGAAACAAAACAAATGATAAAAGGCTTTTTGGTAAATAAAAGAACGTACGATTTATTTATCAGATTTATTTGGTAATTTTTTGGAGATTTTTGTTGTTGTTGTTTGTTTTACTGTGGACCAATTGTTTAAAAAAACAAAAATAAGACTTGTAAAACTTATATTTTGGACTTTTAACTTTATTTATGACCTCCTTCACATTGTTTGGCGTCTTCGCCAGGCCAGTTCTGGCTCCTGGGCCTTATGTTGACACCCCTATGTAACCAGCTCCCAGTTTGGATTCAGGAGACGGACTTTAAAACTTTCCTTACTTCATGGATTTCACCTATCACGGGTTATTTGTTATAACGTAACTCCCGCGATAAACGAGGGACCACTGTACAGCACTCTACATTTTTCCTGCCTCCCCAAACCACCAACCAGCCCCTCACTGAGCCTGATCCTGCTGGAGGTTTCTTCCTGTTAAAAGGGAGGTTTTCCTCCCCACTGTCGCCAAGTCCACTATTGTAGAATGGTTATCTTACAATATGAAGTGCCTTGAGGCAACTGTTTTTGTGATTTGGCGCTATGTAAATAAATTTGAGTTGAATTGAAAAAACATGCAATTTCTACATGCTAGAAAACATTGGTTTCTTTCACTTACTACAGCATCACAACCATTTGGGCTTAAATTTTAAGAAAGAAATCACTGGAACCAACTGGAGCTTTTCTCTCATTTAATTGTTTTTGAATCAATGAATGTGGTGTAGTATGAATGTAGCAAAAGCTGTAAAATCTAAGAAAATACAGTTAATGCCAAAATAGGTGAGCTGAACAGGAGTCTTTGCCCTTTTGACATCCCTGCTACTCAACATGTTTGTCTCACCTGCTCCCACCTTTCACTGAGGTCAGTGCAGTTGAATGGCAAGCTGATAATAGACAGAAAATATCACAAAGCAAAACCAAAAAAACCCACTGAATTAAAAAAGTGAAAATAGATGTTAGATGGCTGGTGTGTACACTAAGGGCACCAATAAAATATGAAGAAATTTAAAAATAGTAATAAAATAGAGGACATGTACTAGGTACTTAATTTGTTTACTTGATCATTAAATTGTTTAATTATTTTATTTGACATAAAAGACCAAAAAAACTGAAATAAAATAAAACGTATTTATTGTTTTTTTCCATTATCTGCTCTTCTTGGATTAATCAAATTACACCGCAGCGCTTATGAGTCTTATTAGTTACTATCAATTACTTTTAATAAATGACTGTCGAACATTTTAAAATATCTTTAATATGTCCTTCACATTTTCATTTTTATCTGCACTCTTTTCCACTGCTGTGGATTTAAACATTTAGTAACTTTAGTATCTGATCTCAAGGTCAGTAAAGGGATCATGGAGGGTTGTCTTCTCCACAGGTTTTCTCTTTTCATTTCTGTCAGTCTCAGTAACTCTATTCAGTGATGTCAACATTAGTTTTCTTCACATATCCTCCTCCTCCTCACACGTTTCACATCCCAACAGCAGACATGTAATGCAGCATGTCAAATTTGCTCATTTGTTCTAGTTTTCCAATAAAGTTCTGTGATAATCCTTCTCTGGTGATCCCCATGGTATTACACGGGGAGTGGAAGCATTTCTAGACCAAGATGAGTTAAAGACGAGCAGGTTTTTTCTTTTCCCACTGTGACGCCAGCTATAAACTACAATGTACAGACACACTGGCCAATTTATTAGGAAGGTGTTGCAAGAACTGTTGATGAAAGTCAGGATGGAATCATACTGCCATATTATTTACACCAAATTTGGATCCTACCATGTATATATTGCAGCAGAAATTGAGTTTCATAGACCAGGCCACGTTTCTCTAATCTTCCAATGATTCTTGTTCTTAGCTGACAGGAGTTTCACCTAGTGTGGTCTTCTGCTGCTGTAGCCCATCTGCTTCAAGGCTCAATGTGTCATGGGTTCATAGATGCTCCTCTGAATGCTTTGGTTGTGATTATCAGGGTTTCTGCTGCTAAATCCTTGAGCTGGTTGCTGGTGTCTGATAAGATATGTACATGTTTGTTTGTTTTTTTAAAGAGTGAATGTCTCATTAAATAAGAGAAAAATTTGGAAAGGAATAATATTTTTCTTTGGTTTTTTTTAAAGTTAAAGTGAAAGTTTTCAGACTATAGAGGTATTTTTAGATATAAACATACAAATTCTCTCCCTTCTTTAAGTTACTGGCAAAATTTTTACAGGTTGAGCCCACTTGAGATCAAATCAAGCTGCATGTGGTCCAGGTTTAACACATCTAACCAGATGAGCTCATCACGGCTGCTCTCTAAACCTTTGACTGATGAGCCACCGTGTAAAGAGGGAGAGAGAAGTGCTGACCCTGCACCTTTCAGTGTATAATTAGACTCTGAGGTTTATCCCTGCAAAAACAGTTGTTGAAGTTTAAGAAACACTGTGACCAGGACAAGGAGCAGGGAAACCTCTGTGTTTGCTCGGCAGCACATTTTTGCTGACGTACATGATGTGTGTTTCTCCTCCACAGCGGCCACAAGAAGAGAAGTATCCTGTGGGTCCCTGGCTGCTCGCCCTCTTTGTGTTTGTTGTGTGTGGATCAGGTACGGACCTTTTCTTTTTTTAAAATATCTACAGAAGAAAGTGGTTTAAACTGGTCAGTGATGCTGGATTTTAGGACCTAAAGTCAGACTGATGTGATGTATCAGTCTGTGTTCAATACCCAGCAGCTCTTTAATGCTTTGATTATCTCACTCAGATATCTGGACCTTCAGTAACTGTGTTAAATTAAGTGTTTTATATACACAGATAAGGCTTATTTCACTTTTAAAGGCTCACTCAAATGTTAATTAAGTATGCAGTTGACCATTGGAGCTCCACATCCCCAATCCAGTAGATTTATTAAGCACTCACATTTAATCAGCCTCATTGGAGCAGGGCTGTGTTCACAGGGGAGTGTAGCGTGTCTATTGATGCTTTAAGACTAGAGTGCTGTGAAGTGTGAAGTCTCACATCGTGTTACTTGTCTGTTTTTAGTAAAAGAGAGGTTGACCCGTATTAAGCTCCTCCTCCATTTCAGATGACGGTGGCATCAGAAGATAATTCAGTCTACAGGAGAATCCCAGACATTTTTTCAAACCCGGGGTGTAGTAAATTTTTCTCCAAAGCTGAAACGGTCTATCGATTTGCATCACCTTCACGCCACGTCATTGGAGCTTGCGTCATGTAGCTGTGCCGCATGACAACTTCACCAGAAGTCTTACAAATCGCTTAGAGGACAGCATGGATGGGATCAGGGGTTAAAATGTAAATCTAATAACTGCGTATTTTAAGTACTTTATGTATATTTTGATGGTAAAGCATTTGTGCTACCACTTGAGTATGATTAAGCCCTAAATACTTCTGTCGTTACAATAACGATGAAAAATTTTGGAAAAGTCAGAAACTTAAAGACGTCTTTTAAATGCTCATCGAATTCAATTCAAAACGATGAGATTTTCAGTGTGTTTCAGTGAGCGACCCACAAACTGACGCCACATTACAGGGACACACATCTGCTGCAGTTTTAAAAAGTGTCACAGAGTTGATAGGACTTTAATGTGGCCTCCATTTAAAAAAAAAAAAAAAAGAGCTGCTGATTGGAGCGGGAAATCGGACCCAGGAACGGGATAGAGAATCCAGATGAGAAATGATGTCATGGCTGTTTACTACGCTGTTTTCCTTCCCGTCAGGGCTTTGACGTCGTGTCTCCCTGTGTGCTCTCAGCCATATTTCAGATCATCCAGAGCATCCGTATGGGGATGTGATGAAGGAGAAGACTCTGGACCCCTGCCCTCTACCCCCCCCAACCCTCCTCATGCCCTCATAGAGCCTGGCTAACCCTCACCTGTGCACCCTCCAGAGGTCCAGAGATGAATGCCACTCCTTGGAGAGAGAGGGAGAGAAGCGTCCCCCTGAAGCTGACCCTAAAGACACCACCCTGCCCCTGATCAGCGTTTACAGTATTGCAGTCTGTGGTACTGACAGCTTTTCTATGGACAGTCTGAGACCACGCCGGCTGGAGATCGTGATTCATTTTGTGTGTGTGTGTGTGTGTGTGTGTGTGAGAGAGAGAGGTGGTGTGTGACTGTGCGACCAGTGATTCCTGCTAACAATGTGCCATACTTGTGTAATTCACTGTCAGTCTATGAAGAATGTTTTTTCAAATAAATGTTGAGCATTTAGAAAATGTCCATGTTTAATTCTGCTGTTGTAGACTCGGTTTTACCAGAGCACGATACTCACTCCACCCGTCAGAGGTTTCATGTTGTAGGTGGCAGCAGGATGGAGCTAAATGCTTTAAATGTCACCCGGGGTACGCATACAGCTCATTTGTAAAGTAGCTATCAGAACTTTGTGTACATAATCTTGCATTTCCAGTTTAAATATGGTTTCCCTTTAAACAGAGATGGTGGGTATTTTCAGTAATGAGATGGATCAGGGGGTGATTTAGAAGTTTGAGAATGACAAACAAAAACACTGCTTTCTATATTTAAGGTTCAGTTCAGCCACCTAAAGGGAACAAATGAGATCCCAGTGCATTAAACCAGTGTGAATATCACCTTGTTTAACTGTGTTACAGAGCAGTAACAGTTTGTAATATGACATTTTTAAGTCATATTACAAACTGTGTTTGTAATATATTTTGTAATATGACTCAATTTCTGTCTGCTAAGATAACATTATTTGATATGTAAACACTGAATTTAATTACATCTGCAAGTTGATCCAAATTTCATATTTATGATTTTTGTTTTTATTTTCCGGAGCTTAAATGCATTTGTTTCGGTTTGGTTTTTTTTAGCGTCACTTTAATGGAGTCTGTAAAATTCCCTGACTCTTAAATATATGCAGAGCCCATTGTGGTTATATGTAATTGCTCGTAGGAAGCAGTTTCATATAAAGAAAGCAAGCCATGGGAGGTCTGGCCTCTTTGGATAGTTTTCCCTCCACAGCAACTGAGGAAGGAGAGTTTATTTTAGAAGTCATCCACCTGGATATTGGAGACCTTAGAGATTGTAATGGCCTCTCTAACTAATGCTACAGTCACAATGTGCAGCGGTCTCATTCATTTTGTAACAGTTGGAGACGGGCACCTGGTGTACAACTACTTGTTTCAAAACGACTTTGTGTAAAGATGGGCATAAAACAGCGATGAGATGGGCTCTGTCTGCCATCAGCTCACGATTGAACAACAAGTGGGCAGTTATGAGCAATCTGTGATAATACTGTGATTAAATGTGAAGTGAAAATCGCTTCCGTCTCCATATACATACACAGAAATTTACATAAACTCCTTGAGTCCAGTCAGAATTTCAGATGTTAAACTAATATCGATGCAGTGGTCACGCGCCAACCTTCTTTAAAAAGAAAAATATATATATATCACACACACAGCTGCCAACCAGTTGAGTCAACTCCCTTACTGCAAAGAGTTGAGTTGCACTAATTGTCCAGTGGTTGTCAGAGTTTAACATTAGACTAGTTCCCAGGTTTTTTCAGCTGTAGGTGCGAACAGGGAGACCAACCTACCCTCTTTCATTTGACTTTTTCTTTTTAATTTAATGCAATTTCAGTTGCTTTGTCTTTTTCATGGTTACTATATGGAGGGGATACGTCGGAGGCAAGTTTTAAGTTAACCAAGTAGACATCCAGAGTGTCAACCTCTTGTCTTTCAGTCTCATCACAGAAACATTTTACCAAATTAATCCTAAAACTAAAGCGATTTCCTCTAGTTAGTTTATTTCAAGTTCACAAAATCATCCGTTTTATTTTAGTTAATGCTCCACTCTTGTCCAAATGTGGTCATTCTTTTCATTCATGAGCGCAGTAATTGGACAGGAAAACTGGGAAGGGGAGGGAAAAAAAAAAAAAAAAAAAAGGGAGTCATTTCTTCCTTAACCATGTTTATTGAAAGTTGTGAAGTGCAGCTGTCAAGTGCAATTGTGGTATGTATGTTACAATATCTCATCCGGTCATTGCGGAAACATGCACAGAACATGAGCATACAACTGATACACAGAATGAAAAAGAACATCTCTAGAGTTTGTATTTCCTTTTTTTTTTTTTTTTTTTTTTAAATTGAACTTTAAGATATTGTTCATCCAAAAGTATTTCACTGTCAAAAAAAAAAAAAAAAAAAAAAAAATAAAGAGTGCAATACTCCAGAAAGAAAAAGAGAACCAAGTGGAAATGGTTTTACAGTCAAGAGTTAATGTTGCAGTAAGGGTTATGGACAACACAGTCGGGCTGCTTGTTGTCAGTTAAATATCCTAAACTCCTCGTCCATCCACAGTCCTGAAAATACAGCATTAAAAATAGATGACACAGGCTGGGCAAGACTCATCTGCATCAATCTGTGTGACCTAGATAGCATCTGTTGTTTATCTTCACCACCACCTCCTCTCTATTTTACATGATACTTACACTATACAGAAATATACATCATCCTCTGCCCTCTCGAATCTTTTAGGAAAACAAAGAAAAGGGGAAAAAATGCAGCTTAGCCCAAAAGAAGTCTCAACCCTGTCTGATAAGGTTTAAATTACATGCCACTGCAGGGCTGAGAAAACTGCAATGAGGAGCTTCGAGGGCAAAAACGAGGAGGTTGAAATACTGAAAATAGAATATCATCATCTCCATAAGAAACCACGGTTTGTTCATCCCATCAACCCACAGCTAAAAGATCATACCATCATCATCAATGCTGCTGTAAAGAACCTCCCCTCCCACCCCAAACTCCCCCATTCCAGATGGGGGAGTCTGTGATGATTGCTCACATTCTTCATTTGGAGAAGGCGTCTTCCTCTTGAGTCCGTCAACCTGGAAACTTCCGAGAGGGAACATCTTTTATTTACATCATTCTGCAAAACAGGAAACTATCAATCCTGCTGCTCCACCCACTGGTGTAGTCGACATCACTCAGGCACAGTGATTTTTTTTTTTCTTTCTTCTATTTAAATCTAAGCATTGTTTCCACTGATGAGCTGTTCCTCTGTAAGACATTCTAGTTGATGAAAAGAGGGGGACTTTTTTGGCAAATGTTCAAAACAACTTCATGTACAGCATCTCAAGATTGTCGCCCTCCCCCCGCGCCTCCGAGCGCAGCCCCCGCTAGTCCCTCTGTCAGCATCCTTCTGAGATAAAATGTGCAAATTCTCATCTTAACGGCGTAGCCTCCTGCTGTTGAAGGCAAAGTTTGGCTCGGCGGCTGTGCCAGAGCTCAAACAACACAAACAAACAAACAAACAAAAAAAAAAAAAAAAAAGTCAAGTTCTCCACCTGGGCCAGGCTACGCCGAGGGGCCGGAGCTGTGTGTGGCAGACTGGGAGAGGGTGGTGGCGCTTGCGGGTCCCGGCGTGGCGGCTGTTTGAGGGGTAGGTGGCGAGCCGGTCTGAACCTGGGCCTGGAACTGGGCCATCTGTTCGGGGCTCGCCAGCGTCTTCAACAGCGTGTTCTCCTGCTCTAGCTGGGAGTTACGCTCGATCAGCTCCTTGATCTGCTCCTTCAGCACCTCCACCTCCTCACGCACGGCGTACATCAGGTGACTCTTCACCAGGTCCTGAAAAAGACAGGAGGTAGAGGTTTACGACAGGAATCCACAAACATCAGGTAAATCAGGTTGTGCCTTTAGGCAAAAATCATAATTGTAACAGTTTGATGTGAATTTAAATTTAAGGATGAGGTTGATAAGGAGAAGGATAAAATAACAGGTAGCATCTGTTAAACCAAATGGAAATTGCACATTTTTACATTTAATAGATATGCACCAATTTGAAACACAGCACTATTACAATACCAGTGTTTACTAAATAAGCTGTAATCCTCACTGTAAGGAAGAGACTGGACAAGAGTCACAGGATAATGTTATTCAGTCCCGTTACACACTGAGTACCTCCTTTTGCTGCTTTGCACACATTGAAGTCAAGAGTGAAATGACATTGAATCAAGTTGGTGACGACACATTATGCTAACTTTAAATAAAATCTGCCAGAGGCTTCTTCCTGTTAATACGGAATTTTTCCTTCCTACTGTCAGCAAGTGCTTGCTCACGGGGGTGGGGTGGGAGGGGGGGGGGTCGTCTGATTGTTGATGTTTTCTCTATATCACTGGAAGGTCTCTACCTTACAATACAAAGCGCTTTGAGGTGACTCCTAAGGGTTGATCTCCTCAGGGAGACGAATTTAAGGAAGGAAATGTGACACAGCTATTGCCTTATACAAAACTACTAACAATTTTTAGTTGAATTATTTATTTAAAATTTCCTTTTAATTTTATCAATGTTGTTGTGACTAATTAGAAAGTAACATTCTGGATCAGACTTAATTTATTATCCTCTTCAGTTGCTTTCTGATTTCCATAAATCAACTGTTCTTAACATTAAGGGGCATTTATTAAAATCTAACTAGTCTCTAAGGATCCAGCTCACTTTCAATTGCAAACACCAGCAAAAGAAAAAGCTACCTGTCTTATGTCTTCACCTGGACCAGATGCTGATGGCCTTAAGGTGTGACTATTTGTGCATCATGGGACTGTACACTGAAAATACTGTTGATCATAGTTTTAATGATCTGGGAAAACAAACATTTAAAGCTGACCTATTTTATTAAGTCAGGAAAAGTCAGGAACTTTCATTCAAGCTGAAAGTATCCCTAAATTGAAGCTGTGTGTTATCTTTTCATGGAAAAGCACTGCCAGCCTTCATTATACTGAACTATTTTATGCAAAAACTAATGTTTCGAAAAAAAAATAAAAATAAACTACTATAACAACAAAACAACAACAAAATGATAGTTACCTAAAACATTAAACTAACAGTTCATGAAGGAGTAAGTGGAAAGAGATCTTTAGAAGCGAGTCTCTATGTAATCTAATCTGGGATAATACAATAGATGATGATGATGAAAGGAGAAGCGTGAGAGGGAATATTCCCAAGGTGCTACGTCAGCAAGCCGGCCCACGTTTAAGTGCTAGCCAATCAGAGCCCGAGATATTTATACCCAGGCTGCCAGCCTTCCAGTTTGCCTAGCAACAAGAGCTGACAGCAGGGACAACAGAGACGTTAGATTTTTCTGGAAATAAAGGGCTAGATCTTTTTAAAACTTTGATTATTTTTTGATCGGCTGTTGTGCTTATAATTTTATATTTATTTTATATTTGTAATAATCAGGATGTTCTTTCAACTTGGAACCAGCGGTTAGTTTTGAGTTAGCTAAACTACTTTCACCTTTACGTCGGTCACTCGTCAGTTCTGAAGTCTCACACTATTGCACTCTATTCTCCACGTATTAGCGGTTTTATTTCACAATTCGTTAACGTTTTGTTTGCCAGAGATTCAAATAAACACTTACGTACACTGGGATGACAAAGTTCCAGATATAGGTGATTTAAAGTAAAATACTTTTTTTAAGGAATACCCTATTAAGACATCTTATAGCAATTCGAAGACAACAAATTAAAGGAAAAACTCACCATCGCTTGCTCTATCTTGTTGTCTATGGCCACAACGCTGGCTCCGGATGAACTGCAAGAGAAAAGAGAAATAAATCCATTTTAAGCCAAACTGTGCTGCAATGGGAGGGGGAAAAAAGAAAAGCAGCAAATAAGATGGATGGAGAGAAATGCAGAGAATAGAGGAAAGCGAACGGCAGAGCCTGAGGAGCTCCCTCTATAGAAATGTAGGTCGCTACTAGAAGCATCTGGAATTTTCTATAAAAGCAGGAATTCTTTATGCTCTTTTTTCCCCTCACAGTGAGCATTTACAGTCAGCTAAGCTGGATGCTACACAGTCATGAGGAAAAGGCACAGCGCTGCAGGTGAAGCAGCTGACGGAGCATTCACCTATTATCGAGCTGGACGTGCGAGCTTTCCGCGCTCAACAGCGACGACAGGAACGATATGGAAAAATTCCTCAGCTGGCACACGCCTAGATCCATAGCCATGGTGTAGCACGGAGCATTCATGCTGTTCATGATTTACAGGATCTGCGTGGCACATCCACGCGCTTCTTTCCCTGTGTGTTTTCCCCCTTTCCTTTTGTTGTTATTGGTCCTCTCTCCGGTAAAGCTCGCGCACTGACTGCAGCGGTACGGATGTAAGCCAAGGTCAGATCATCACAGCGACGCGCGTACACACAGATCTGCAGCTAAGGACGAGGCTGGATGATTTATCCACACACGCGCAGAAAGAGACAGACCTCCAATTGGTGGAGGCTGAGTCTGTTTGCGTAATATATGCAGGGAACGCCCACACCTGCAGCTCTGCCGACTGGTTTCGGCATAAAATCATAGTCCAGCAGCACAAAGGGGGAATATCCGAAAAACAGCCCCCCCCCCCAATAATCATATATTATTGAATTTAATCATTTTAAATCACTGCTGGATGGCCATATCTTTATCTGTACTCACAGGCCTAGACACTAGCTGGCAATCCCCTGGCAACTACCCGTCGCTAGAGGGAAAAAAAATTTTGAATTCCCTGAATGCCTCTTCAAACATTCTTACAGTGGTGAGGCTCAACATTGACATGAAGGTAAACGTTGTACATGTATTTGGCGAGCATTTGCAGGAAATCTTCCTTGCAAATGACCGGGAATCGCAATCGAGATTTTTTGTTTTGGCACAACCTGACCAATTTAACCTAAAAACAACAAGCAACCGCTTGCCAACCACTCAGTGAATGCACATTTTCCCTCAAAATGGTGAGCACGAAGATCTATGCCGACATCTGCACACCTGCCAGTCATTTGTGACCTCCACATTACTATTGCACACGCCCCAAACAGTGGGCTTCAAAGTAGTAGAACAGCTTTCTGCACCAGAGAATAATAAAGGCTCTATCCTTTAGGAGCAATGCAACTTTTTGCATGGACCAAAAATTAAAACACCAAAATAACGTTTGTAAAAAATCTTCCTAAATAACAAGTAACTGAAGATTGTAACAATATGGAGTGCAAACTACAAAACTTAATATGGTGGAGCAGAAAGGGAATGAGCATAACTTAAATACTTATAAATGATCAAAACTGTGCTTCAGTAAAGTACCCATGTAAATGTACTAAGTTGCTTTGCACTACTGGTCCTAGCCACGCTCTCGTCCAAACTAAGGCATTATTTCATTGGCACACATGAGGGCCAGTGTCCATTATGAGAAAGAGCTTATAATACGGAGAAATGGCTCAGGGACAGATAAGACGATAAATTATTTAGACAAGACGCACAAGGTTGACGGACAGGGAATGTATCAGCTACTGCTGCTGTAATCTCCACAGTAAGAAAGACTTTCATCCAAGGGGGTCAAACTTAAGGGTAACATTTAGTTTATTACTTAAATTAATTTTCACATGTGTTGTGGTGCCTGTGGGTAACTTAGATCCTCTAAATAACCTATAACATTCATATCTTTGGAGAACATGCCAACCCCACACAGAACAGCTGAAGTCTGCTCCTCCATGAATCTGGTTGTGCTCGAGGTTTCTTTCTGTAAAAAGGAAGATCTTCCTCCCTACTGTTGCTGGGGGTATCTCCAATTCTGTAGGGTCAGTGTGCTGTTGTGAATTGATGCTAGAAATAAAACTGAACACTGAAACTTCAGATGAAAGTCAACTTGGTCCATGTAATCTGCACTAACAGAACATAATCAAAAGAACAGCTTAGCTTTTTTTTAGGTTACACAGAAATGAATGTATGTAAAATACTTCAGGTGTGCACTTAGTGTTATTTCGTGTACATATGTTGCCCCCTTGCGGCCTTGTGATGTATTGCACTTTGAGGGTTATTATCAAAGGATTCTGGCATTAAAAAGACTGGAAACCCCCCAACTGCCTTACCAAATGGGAACAGAGATGGTATACATAGAAATAAAAGGTCCTCCACTTCCAGACCATTTACTTTCTCAAATATTTGCAGGCCAAACACCGTATAAGCACATTTCAGAAAAATCCATCACCCCACAAGTCTCTCCTAATTGAATAGATTTTAAAAGATACATAACTGAGGCAGTTTGTCCTCTACATAAAACAGTGTTGACTCTCACAGAATATACCATTATGTATATTACAAACAAAATGACAGAAAGACCTGGGCTTTCTTTTTGAACACAGTGAGTGGGATTTCCAGTGTGAGGGGAGCAGATACCTCTGTTGTAAAACAACCATTACAAACTCTGAACCCTCTGAAAAAGATCATGTTCACCTATAACAGCCTTATTAGACAACATATTCAATTTTTCATCTGCCATAAACTGTTGCTCTCTGAAACAGTGAAACTATGTATAAAGAAATCAAAATTTGTTTGGCAAATACTGGTCAGACAAATGTGGTTTACACGATTAGTTTTGTAGTTTTCAGCGCATATGGATGATGCATGTCATTTGCTTTTATTATACTGGTATACATGTCTGTATATCATTCTGATTTAGTTTGTGTAAATACTCAGTCCCTCATATCATAATATCTGGATTTATTTGTTGGAATTTACAATAATCCAATGAAGAACTTAATATTTCAATTTCGTGAAATAGAACAAAGTGAGGAGTTCTTTAGTGCCATTTCATAAAGTTGTACACCTATACTTTTTCAGATTGGTTGTTTTTCATGTTTTGACTGCTGTAGCACATTAAATTACAGACTTTTGGGATACATACAAGTACATCTGATGTGCAATGGCTGTGTTGGGTTAAAAAAAAAGTTAAAACAGAAACAAAAGTAAATAAAGCAGATGCTCCTCCTTACTGATGCAAGATGATCCATGTCTACACATTTGAGGTTTTACTTCAGAGACCTATTCGTAATCTTACTTACTTTTCTACGTTATTTTATTTCATCCTATTCAACTGATCTTTTTTCATTATGATTAATTTTACTTCCACTAATTTTGTTTTGTTGTTGGTTGTGTTTACTGTTTTGGTTGCTACAATGTGGAAATTTTGCTACTATTTGTAAACATAAAGACCTCTTATCTTACCTAACTCTACACTGTTATTAAATGTCTGTCTTCAAGGCAGTCATGGTGGGTCACTGCAGCCAATTTGACTGAAATCTACACACCCAAAAGTTTTTTCACACACATTACAGATGGGAGTCTTTGTCCAACAGACTCAAACAACTCCTACATTTCCACATCAGACATCCACAGAGCACCACCCTCTCCCATATACCTCCCTACGCCCTGTGAAAAGGTCACTCTCACACATTCCCCAAACACACGCAAAGTCCTCAAAATCTCTTATACAAACTCTTGACATTCACGCCTCTGATCACACCCATGTCTACATCATACAGCAATCAAGCCACAAAACTAGTGTGAAGAAACTTAAGGTCCAGTTTCTGTGGTCAGAACGAGTTAATGTTTCATCAGGAGGTCAGAATGCGAATTATAACCAGACAGCTGAGAAACGGGCTTGCCAGCAAGCACAGGACAGCTATGAAGACAAATCTGTGGCAGGCAAGCTGGTATAAAACAAAGAGGACTCAACATCCCCATGAATTCAACTCAGGGCCCCAAAAAATAAATGCCTGTATTATTACAATTAAAACCCTGAATCAAGAGCTAAAGACTGAACAGAGCAACGTGTAAAACATTCACTTGGATTTTAATGTTAACACTTTACAACTTCTTTGAACTTCTGTCGTTT
Source organism: Perissodus microlepis (assembly GCF_051167445.1). Classification (NCBI taxonomy): domain Eukaryota; kingdom Metazoa; phylum Chordata; class Actinopteri; order Cichliformes; family Cichlidae; genus Perissodus; species Perissodus microlepis. Next base: position 10,605,708 of record NC_140476.1, read on the forward strand.
CAAGTGTTATTGGTTTCTTTTATGTGTATGTGTGTACCTTATGTTTAATAAAACTGCTTTTTATATTTCTATGTATTCTTATTCTTACAAATAGTCACAAGTGTCAGTGATCTTGTGCCTTTGTCCTGCAGTATTACGCCCAAGAATAATTTTCCATCGGGAAAACTGAGGCACTGAGTACAACTGATTGTGGAGCTTAACCCTCAAGGGGCCATATGATGCACAACTATTGTCTTTTTATTTTATTTTTTTAAGAAAGACTGGATAAAAACAATGACAATTCTCTACATCTAAGACTTGCACACTGTAGCTAATTATTTTTATTACCGATTAGTTTGGTAGCATCATATTTAAGTTACATGTTTTACTGAGCCAGCAGTAAAAATGAAACCAAATCTACAAACAAAAAAGCAGTAAAATCTCAGAACTGCAAAAGTGGAATGATGAAATTTTGGGCATTTTTACATTTTGATGTATGAAGTACCACAGCAGGCTGTGTATAGAGAAGAACGGGAGGGGTCTAATCTTAGTGTTTTCAGGTGAAGTATTCAAAAACAAAGCACCAGCTGGATACCAGAAGTCACCTTTACAAATGGTGGCTTAAGCTAATTTGGGCATCAGTAAGCACCAATACTATGAACAAACTGTTTTTTGTACTCTTGCCCGCCTCGCACACCCTTGTCCTCAGTCAAACACTTACCGAAAAGCCAAGTACCTCAATAAGAAGCTCTGAGCCGTGCTTATCTCTTCCGGTCAATTGACTGGAAGAGGGTTTAGCCAATTATCCACACCCCAAATAGCCAGTACAAGAGCGGCTGCTGAGGAGTAACACCCACGCATAAGGTCCAAATTAAACCTACACATATGGAGAGTTACATTGAGGCTTGGTAGGAGCTATACGTGTTTACGCTGAAAAACTTGATGCACTTCCAGGAAAAGCCAGGAACAAGCTTTTCAAGGTGCAACTTGCACAAAAACACTACTGAAACTTAGTAACTTAGTTTCCCCACACGTGATTTAAACCTAATAAAGTCCTGAACTAAAGCCCTCATCAGTGAAGACAGAGGGGTTTTTCTTTTTACCTTCTAGGACAAAATTTTTAACTGGTTATAAAGTTAACTCAAATTATCAAATAAATCCAGAGTTTCTGACAGAAACGTAGTTAAGTCCGGAGGCTGGGACAGAGGAAGTTGTCCCATTCTTGTCTGATAGAGGATTCTCGTTTTTCAGCAGTCCCAGCTCATCTTTGTTGTGTCTTATTAGTTTCATGATTTTTCCATTGGTTAAAAAGTTGGAATGCAGGCAGGGCAACTCCTGAAATGTGTTGCTGCCATCAAAGTTAAACAGAGTGAATATTTGTAACCAACTAATAAAATGTCTTAGGATAAACATTTGATCGTTTTCTGTGTTCTACTGAAATCTCATAAAGACCTATTTTATTCAGTCATCTTTTTTTGTAATTGGGTTGTATATTCATTGAGGTGCAGTCATTTTTGTCTAAATATCCTGGTGCTTGAGCTTGACTGTGGGCCAAATTAGACGCACATGTACTGTTTTGCAAATGTGAGTGGTCCAAGTTAATTTAGTAAAACTGCAAGTTGGCATCCTAACCAGCTAGCACCAGCTTTTGCCCACAAACTACTACATTTGTATCGATTGTCTCCAGAATTCAAAGAATACTCCAATAGTTGCCAGTGAAGATCATGCAGTATTTTTGTTTGTGATACCCAGGCCTACTCTGCACAACTTAAGTCGTTCAGAAACCACAAAAGTCGCCCCCTGCTGGCCATCACAAAGATGCAGTTCACATTTTCCCACCTTTTGACTGGTATCAGGTAACACAGAAACAACAAATCAAATTTAATTTTATTACAATTGCGGCTTTCAGACATAAAAACAAAGCAATCATCCTTTTTTCCTTTACAGCTGAAGCTTTAGTCCCTCTGTAAAAGCCCCAAGTAACTCCTCACCAGGCTGCGGCATATTTATGACTACAAACACCCTCCAATGAACTATATACTCCACACTGCACCTTTGGAAAAAACACAAAAAAAAACCCAAAAACTAATCCAGAGTTGAAGCACCTCACAAATTCAATTAGACATTAGTACCCATTTTCCAACTCTATTTAAGGCATGTTTTCATTGCTGAAATCTGCATGAGTGTGTTCTTTGTTTCTATTAAGAAAGGCAGCAATTAAAAGCATCCATCCATCCAAGGCTGGAGCCTATCTCAGCTGTCCCAGTATACCCAGGACAGGATGGCTCACCAGTCCATCACAGTCATTAAAAACATTCAGTTTATTTCTGCCACCACCATGTGCCACAGATGCAGTGAACCCATTAAAATGCTGCTATGAAAGTCACAGTAATTCTTCTTTATTCTGTTCGCTGATGTATTACAGAACACTGTAGTGTTTAAACTATGCATGCAATAACTGGCAGTGTCATACGCAGGTCAGCCAACCGATGAATGGCCTCGCTAGTTTGCTGTGAAACAACACACCAGCCCAGTGACCTAATGAAGAAACTTGGAGAGAAATAACCCAGCTCCTGGATGATGTTCTACTTTTATCTGACCACAATTACTGAGTTTTTATTGAAATAAGTGCTATGTACATGTAGCGGATACCATTATAAGTATAATTTACTTTATACAACACCAACAACAATGATTTTAATGCATTTTCAGTGCATATTATCAAGAACACCTCAACAGGAAGTACAGAAATGACACTGTGGGCTGCATCTGCTGCAAAAATAGGACTTCATATGAGATGATGGAGGAGATGGCCCCATTTTGTAACAAGAGGCCAATTAAAAAAAATAAAATAAAACAGCATAATTTGGCAAAAAAAAAAAAAAAAAAGCAGCATGCTGTAGGTTTTAATTACTCGCCCCACCAGAAGATATGAGTAAGCAGCACACATGGACTACACAGTGTATCGTCTACTCGCCATCTGCACATTTACTATACATCAAACACTCCCTACAGTTTATCTGCTACACGTGAATTAAAAGAACATGCAGTGCTAATGCACCCCTGAAGCCCTGCATGACTGAACCAAAGGACAATATAGCCATGCAGCCTTTTGTGTGCAGCTACTGTAGTGACTGGTCTATTCACAGCTACCGTATACAGACCCCTTTAGGGAAGGGGGTGAGGTGGTGATGGCGGTGGGGGTTCCCTGTTTTCATTTTACCTTTTGAGATGCTGCTCCAGCTCCCAGAACAAAAGCTTCATTGCCATCTCGTCATGGCCTTGCACTCGTATCCCCCGCACTCTCATGGAGCCGTCCGTCAGCAGCAGCATATACACTCCAGAGTAAGCGCAGCAGCAGTGTGTCCCTGACCTTCTTTGTTTAGTGTGGGGTTTTTTGTTTTGTTTTGTTTTAAAAAACAAACACAAAAAAAACAAAAAACACACCACTCGTGCCTTATTAAATTCAGCGTGCTAGATCACAGCAAAAGACGCAGCTGTAGCTGGACAGTGAATAAAAGGCAGCGTGCCAGGTTATGACTGTACATGAGCTCCTTATGTTTTTTCCTCGGTCACTCATTTGTGTTTGAATGGCTGACTAGTGAGTGATTTACTGAATACAGCCAGTTACTGAGCCGGTGGTGACGTGTGATCATGTGATACTAGGAGTTACATAAACCATCACCGCAGATTAGCATGTGGACCAATGAGTTCCCTGCTCCTGTGGTCTCTATAGCCTGAGACATATGCAAAAAAATAAAAAATAAAACAGATCTTAAAAAAGATTACGCGGAGTCTCAGTTTGTAGCATTTTTTGGTCTCAAGAATTACAAATCAGTCCTTTAACCTTTAGTGACAGAGATTAATAATGCTACAAAATTCCCTTGAACTCAAAGTCAACAGGATTTTAGGGTTTCCCGTCAAAGACGGTAAGAGCATTCCTGACACTGGTTACTTAACTTGCCACTTCAAACCAAATCATGTCTTTGTCCTTTTACGAGTACATATGCCAGCCCGTTGTGTGACAGACCAGAGACCCTGTGCTTTAGGGTCTTATCTTGTCATATCTCATTGGATGGCAGCTTTAAGATGGCTTAGTGCTTTCCACAGATAGAAAACACAACATGTACTCACAGGGCCTCTGCTGGCTTAGAGACAGCCCGCCAAGAAACAACAGGTAAAGGATGAGCACAATCCAGGGGATATGAATCAGTACCACATGACTTCTGGGCAGCTCATGGGGTGTGTTGAAGGACTAATTTTTTAGTTTTTGAGTTAATGTTTTATATTCAACTATATTTCCAGTGGACAGATTTTTATTTATTTAGAGAAAATAATTAAAACTTAAAAATGAGGAATACTTATTAAAGAAAGGGCCCCCTTTTACAGTACATATGAACACACATTTCCCTTCTGAGGCTAGTAAGACAAACAATTACTCCATACTTGCTAGTAACTGAGCACACAGGTGACCTGCACCTTTCTGCAGCCTAAACACATGCAAAAAGTTTAACTACACAGAAGCAGATGCACTGCTGGGTTATCATGCATTTGCTTCTTATTTTGAACCATCAGAAACCAGACTTCCCATAGACCTGAGGTGACCTCTGTTGCTTAATTTCGCAGATATGATGATTAGCTTCAAAAGTTGGGTACTTCCAACATGCAGTCATCATCCTCATATCATCATCTCAGAGTAACTTTCTGATTGACCACAGACTCAACGTTTATCTCAGTGGGTGCTTTTTAGACTGAAATCCTTTGGGTGGGGGAGAAATTCTCACAAAGCCACACCACATTTTTAAAAAGTGCCAGATTTAGCCACACGTTAAATTTCACCTATAGACTCTGACAAGCGAACGGCACAAAAGAAAACATAGAAGAAAAAAAACAAGTAAGCACAAGAAAAATAGAACAACAATAATGTTGTATGGAGAAAAATTAATGCCACCATTACACCAGATTTCACAGTAAGCTATACATGAATAAGTTGGAATGACATATTTGCAGGTTCCTGTCATAACATGCTTTTGATGTAGCTAAAATTTAATATGAGTAATTTTATTCTGATGTTATCTGTCTCCTTAATTACTTCTAATTTGTTTGTCTATCCCTAATAAATATACAGTTTCTGGTTTAATTCACTCTTTTTTCTTTCTTTCTTTTTTTTTTTTTTTTTTTTTTAAACATGGCAGCCAGTTCTGCCATGTCTGAGGGGAAAATGTAAACTGTAAATGTTTTTTTTTTAAAAAAAAAAAAAAAAAGAAAGGACCTGGCACGTCCCAGTGATGAGAAAAGAGGCCCATTGAATTGTTGAATTGTAAAGGCTTTTGGCTGTGCTGTAGTTTGATAGTGGGGAGCACACACAGACTTTACCAGTAAGTCCTGGCAGTGGTTTTTCCACTGTGACACCCTGACTATGGAGAATGACAGAGAGCTACTGAGTGAGTCAGTCAGAGAAGCAGGGAGGAATGATGAGTGGTCATTTTGGCATCCATACGTGACAGAGGGATGGGCTTTTCGAACATTTGGGCTGACAGCAGCAAGTCCTCAGTCCTCACTCTAAATTAAAAGTCACACATGAGGGGAGAGGCAAAGGAGGAGGGAGAGAGTCGGCCAGAAACATGGGGACTGGAATGGCCTAGATCCACCGCCTCTGCATTAGTACTCTCACTGAGTCATACGGCGAGAAGGGAGAGAGGCACAAACGAATGCACGTTTCAAATATAAATCAACCATGAGAATATTCAGTTTGACGACTTATATTTGCAATGACCTTTTAGCTAAGCAAATTGAATTGTACAATGTCACCTTTACTGCCACCAAACCTGCTCATTAAGTATGATGTCAGTACCTATGTCCTTCAGTTCCCAAACAAATGACTGAAAATTATAAATGGTCTGCAACATTAACATCCAGACATCCATGACAAAGATGACTCGTGAGGTTTAGTTATAGACCACATAGAAAATGGACAGAGATACCACGGACATCAGCCACTGTTTCTGAAGTCTCTTTTTGAAGCCTTAAGTTGAGCATTTTTGCGAGGAATAGATGTGACGAGGAAGGGTGGGTGCTAATGAGCAGACAACCACAAGTTATCAGGGTGGGGTTTACCACCACTGATAATCCTCCATTTTGAAACACGGCATGACCAAAAAACAAAAAACTTGAAAAAAAAAAAATTTATATGATCAAAAATGAGTGATTAAGCCAATAAACTCAACAGCGAAGTGTTTACTGAGGTTAAAAAGATGTTTTCGCATGGCACATCAGTGATCAGCTACCCATGGATTACAGGTTAGATGCTGAATTGTCTGCAAACATTTGGCAAGCAGTAGTGAAACTGTGAAAAGGTGATGCAAACCAGAAAAAGAGAAGATTTGTAAAAGTAAAACGTTTTTCTCACTAAAGTTAAAGTCCCTAATCAGCAGAGACACATGCCATCACATGGCAGGGAGAGGACATTGAAAATGGACCAAATCTCAGCCAAGAGAAAGTCTGAGATGATCCCACAACACGGGTTAGTCATTAATATGGTGCAATGTGGGGCAGCTTGGTGGCTAGCATGTTGCCTTCAATTTACTACAATTTTTTTTCTTTTCTGTTTAAATATGCAACAGGCTTAAATTTGCATGAATATCCAATAGACAAAGAACAAGAAAATAAATACTAGATGATGTATTTAAGCCATTATTTTTCCACTAGTCTAAAAGAATACATGTTATAAAAGCAAAATAAACCAGTACTTCATAATTCATTATGAATAAAAACCGACTGTGTTTTTGCCTGAAGTCTCTTGCCACAACACAACACGCATATAGCACAGTTTAAATCAGGCTTGCACCAAAGTCAGTTCTTACGAATAAAACAATTCTTTTACACACACACACACACACACACACACACACACACACACACACAGTTACGTAACCTGTGATGGTTTGTGAGCAGCAGGTTTGAATAATGCGGAGTGAAACCTGGCATTAAAAGGATTAGCAGCCAAAGAAAACACAGTGCTCTGTCCAGACATCAGAGGACAGAAATGATGCTCACATCAGCAATAAAAGGGGAGGAGAAAAAGGCTGTAAACATGTCCAAATGATGCACTGATACTATGGGCCTCTACACAGGATTGATTTTAATGACTGGTAACTTTATAAGTTGTGTGATAAATTTAATTAAAAGAAACTAAAAAAAAAATATTTCTGACATCTGTAATGGTCCTGTAAAGTGACTGATCAATAAATCAACTGATATTGACCTATCACAGCTATATCAGCACCGTTACCCCACACAGGCGCATTGTATTTGTGGTGGCAGTTGGAAAAAGAGCCCTGCATTTACATGCCAAAGGAGGGTCACCCACGCTTTTCCAGTAAAGTAGTAAACAGTATAATTTATGATGATAACTGATGGTAAAAAACTGCTTTGCAGTCGATTCCTCATCCTGCAGGTGAACTCTTAATTCCACCATCTACAACTGCAGGCCATGTTCTTCTCTGCAGCCTCAGTTTCAAGCAATTCCAGTGCAGAGATCGTTCATGAATGACAAAGAAAGTAAAACAAAGAGAAAGTATCAAAAATGTGATTTTTGTAATTTGTGCACCACCACAGTGAATTTTAAATCAGCTTTAACTCAAAGGGTTTTGCGATTACAGCTATTTTTACACATAGTCACCCAATTTTCATTATAGGAACCTGCCAAATGCTGTGTTTTCACCCTGAAGATGCTCTGCCAGACCTTTAGATCAGCCACTTTCAGATGCTGCTTGTTTGTGGGTTTCTCTGCCTTCAGTTTCAGTGTTTCTTTCTGTTAATTTTTAATGCTATGAGGGAACAGGCTGAAAATCTGCACTACAAACTGCATTAAAATATAATATGAGGATATATATATATATATATATGAGGGGTTTTTTTAACCTCCCAAAAATCAAATCCTTAAGCGTCTGTGAGGGTGGAAAACTGAGTCACACTGATGTCTGGGTTACAAACCTTTACAACTCACACCTGCTACAGAGTCACCACTTTAAAAGCTATCACAAGGTGTTATAAGTGTGTTTGTGTTGGCTGGTGGGAGGCTGTTATTCTCATACAGACACACAAGTCTGACTGAGTCATCTGCACCTCTCATGCCCTGCTCTACATCTCAACAAATTTCCCTCCATATTCAACAGGTTTCTCAGCCAAATCAGGGAAACCAGTGGGCAGAAGCAGCGGTACTGAAATTCTTTTTGGCCAGCGGCATCAGCACAGTCATGTGTTTCTATTTTAGAACTGATGATGTGCATTAAACAATGGTCTCTCCTAGGGATGGGCATTATTCTAATGAATAGCCAGCAGCTAATAGGATGTAACAGAACAAAAACTAATGACACCATGCTACTAAAAAGCACACGCTGTACTCTTTATGCACAATTATAGCTTCTCACATCGAGAACATTTAAGATGCACTTCCTGTTTGCACTACGAGAGATATTGCATATGTTAATTGAGCAATACGATTAATGCAGGAGTTCAGACATTCTCAGACGACAGAGTGGGAGATGCTACAATAGCTGGGAGAAAACAGGAAATAAAATGATAACCTCCATGATAATTTTGTGTCCCCATTTTCACTTTTCCACCACCAGACCTGATGTTGAGGGTTTTTTCTGAGCTGTGATATCATCATCTTTTAAGGAAAAGACTGCAGCAGTGGTCAGCTGGCTAGTGCAACAATCAAAGTTTTAGACGTCATCTCTTGGTAACATCAACCCTCACAGTCAACCTACACAATGCCTGAGGAATATTGAGCTCTGAGTCTATACAGCGATTTTCAAAGCTGTGAGAATGAGAAAAGCCTCATATGAACACTGCCAGATTATTATCTATTTCTATAATGTAACAAGCAAGCTAGATATAATTACAGCCTGTTACATTTAGTTCACAGAAGTATGACTTTGTGTTGATCAATATGGTGAGTTTACACTGTGTATTATTACCAAACAGATCAATCTGTTGCCTGAGGTCTGTGTAGACACATTTCTGGGAAGGTGCATGGGGTTATGGTAAAGTGTATAGACCTACGCCACAAATTTAATGCAGTACTATAAATAAAGCGCAAGCCCCTTAAAAAGGTTAGGGCTTTTTCAAACCAACAGCTTAACGGTAGGATAAAATTATCAATAATCAAGTAAAGCTATTCAGATTAGCATCTCCACTGCACACTTTTCAGTATTTCCTAAAGTTAACTTTCCCCATCTGTAATGCATCTTGAAAAAAAATGCAAAATCCTGAAACATTTGCTAAGAGCAAGGCTTTTAGTTCACATCACAAGTGCAATACTTCTGTGTTGCCTACTGTTTTATCTCACCATCACCTATCAAAGAAAGTATCCTAAGCATTTCCTTTTGATTAATTTGGTTTGCCTTCTACATATTGTTGCTTCTCTCCCATCCCCCCTTTTGCTGCTACCTGCAAACTAATTTGAGCTGTGGAAATACAAATATAAACACTGAAGGTTCAGGGAGCAGCAGAATTGATCAGTGATGGATCACTGAGGAAATTGGGTGCACTAAGATCAATAATGCTTTGGTCTTTCCAAATCTCTTAGGCTTCTTCAGAACAACAAATGCCTACCAACAAAAACACAATGATACAAAAATGTGTCTTTGTATCTGTTTCTTTCTTTTTTGTAATGTAAGGGAAACAAAATGTTGCTATTCAGTTTTTCTTTACCTAGCATCAGCTGATAGAAGAGGAGCAGCAGATCAATAACTGGAAATGTTAAGCTCCAATCCCTGACCCAGTTTCCTCTTTGTACTCATGTAAGATTACAAGTGAAGACACGAGGACGGAGCACTGAGTGGATTAGCCAACGATAGCGCCATCGTCACCGCACCTAAACCCCTGACGACAGCAGAGCTATCATAAGCGCGGCTTAATGACAAACCAAACAACAAAATGTTGTTTCCTGCAAGCTCTGTCACGCCACTTTCACTAAGACGACCCTTATCTGGATATTTCTGCTTTTGTATCCAGCTTCCTCTCAAAAGGTTAACGAATATAAATGTTCAAGCATAGCTACAGAGACAGAGCTAAGTCATGTGATAACTATGAGAAGTATTCTCCGACTAATTACAGCTCAACAGTGCCAGCTAGTGATGATGAAACTAGTTGGCGCTGCCATATATTGGTTGGTACATATACTGTTTGTAGCTTGTCAACATGAGGATCAGATAAGTGAGTCTGGGTAGCTGCTTGACTGCAAAACTATCAAAAAGATGATTCATAAAATACTGTCTGATTTACCAGTGAGAGCTTTAGCTTTAACTGTAAAATCAAAAAATGACAATAAAACATCAGCACCATCCTGCGGCGACAACCAGGATGCAATTCAACTTTTCTCCTGTAACTCCTTGAGAAAACTGGCCTGAAAACACCAGGATCTCATCATTTCTCTCATTTCTGCCTCCTCTGTCCTTCTGCCTGTGACCTGAAAATTTCATATCACTACAGCATGTTGAAGCGTCTCAGCTCCCATAATGCATCTGTAGGAAAGACTATGTTGGCACACAGGTGGCATAAACAAACCACTTCTGGAGGATGACTCTTTAAACAACTAGTCCAATTTCTGCCCTTCATCATGCATGCGATTACAATTCATCTTATTATGAGTGTCATTACATTTTTGTTCAAGTCACCATGCTGATATTTACTTGACTAAAATTGAATTCTTTGTTCCTCGTTAATAAAAAGCTGTTGTAGTGTGAGCTTTGAACATTTCTAGCCTTTTTGAAGTGGAAAAAGTGTGTGAAGAAGTGCTCTAAAAGGAGCCAAGGACTCATTTTCTGCCTCACTTGAGCTGGACTTCCTAACCTGCGGATGAGCTCAGTAGGATGCTTTCATATGTAAAAAGATACATCCGTGTGATATTTGGGAAGTTTTTAGTAAAATCAGCAGCAAACATCGAAAGATGAACCAACACACTGCCCTCATATTAGACTTTGATCTTAACAAGTTGATACTAACAATTTATTTACAATTACACTACGAGGCACACCATAAGTGACTGTGACAAAAATACCCTATTCCTACAGTTCCTAGCCTTCCAGCCTATTACATTACATTTCCCTAACACAGTTATAACAGCATAAAGAATTTGATAAGAAGCTGTAACAGGCATTTGTTCATTCAAGAGTGTTCTGAGCATTGAGCCTAAAAGGAAATTAATTTCTCTTTGCTTCACCATTTCCTCCCATTTTACAAATATGAAATAAAATAAATAACTGTTGACTGTCACAGACCAGCAAGGCGAGGCTATAATTCTAATGCAACTGCCCGTTTGAGGGTGACCAGGAGGTATTAACTTGTGCACTCTGCCATCTGCTGGTACATTCCTGCAGCCAAACTTTCTCTAATTCAGCACACTCCACACTGTACACATCTTTATGGTGAATTGCTCCTCAGAGAAACAATTCAAATTTGGCTTCTCGTAAACTGACTTGTGAGCTGAAGTTCACCATTCTCAAAAACAAACCTTCTCTGACATTAAAAAAACAAAACTGAAAGGTTTCTTTGATACCTTTAGAATTAAACTGAGACGTTTTGCTTTAATGAGTATCAAGGTTTCACAGGCAAATTATAGAAAAGAAAAAAAAACTGCCATAAAGACATTCTGATGCAATTTAGATTGTGATACACCGTAGGTCTGAGGCATTTTTTCTTCATTATAAATTAGTTTATGTATAAACCTAGTCAAATGATGCTGATAAATTGGTTTAAACTAAACTCTCAGCAAGTTTCCCCACACATATACTAAGCCTATTTCCAGACAAAAAAAAAAAAGATTAATGAAGGAAAAGTTTATGGTCCTGGCTTAGACCATGTCTTGAACCAACACCTAATGAAGAATAATATGAGCTCTTGGCTGCTGAAAAATAATAATTTCGCAGATTATGAGACTTAGAGACTTATTATATTAACTATATTAACATTTCTCTTTGAAGCAGCCTCTGCTTTCCAATTATAACTAAATGAAAATACAAATAAAATATCTGTAATAAGTTAACATCTCAGGATTTGTTCCCTAACGTAGACCTGCCTCCGCCTGCCCTTGTAACAGCCTCTACTACAGTTAACAGGACAATACAAACGCAAGCCTGTGATCTCAAACAGATAACTGCTCATTATCTTTTCAGTCCGGTCTACATGGGAAGGTCACCTATATTCACTTCAAACACCTATCATTCATTTAGCATGAACACATAATATTAACCAGGTGAGTATATTAACAACGAATGTCTACCAACTGTTTATATTAGGCCCCATATAATTTGCTCAAGTACTTACAGGCACTGTGAGAAAATATTAGTGTACCGTTTTCACAGCCAACCCTACTTTTCATCAAGTCTAATCACACCTTAAAGCATTAAAGCAACCGTGCAGTAAAGGTGTGCATTTCTCACATTTCACCACTCATTGTCTTCAGTCACCCCAGTGCCAGAGCTTTCCCTGCAAATTAAAATAAATAAATAAAAATCTGGTTCCCACAAAGAAAAGTCACCAGGACTAATTTTTTTTCCTTGTTTTTCTTGTGGATTTAAAATACATGTCAAATATCCAAAGGAAAAGAAAAGGAAAGAAAAATGACATGAACATGCTTTACTTCTTCCTTCTTTTAAGGAAAAAACTGCAGTGCTCCTCAATCATCTGACTTTACAGAGCTTTCCTCACACCTTTCATCTAACAGCAGAGTTGAGATTTGTTAAATTAAACTCTTTAATCTACTTTCTGGAAAAAACAAAGTGCTATGATTTTCTGTCATCCACACCTGCTCTTCTGAAAGTGGTAATCCATACATTTAATATGTAATGAATAACAAGTACTCTTGAAAAAGTGCTGTTAAAGAGACATTAAACATATTAATAATAATAAAAAAGCATTAAATGAATGAAGAAAATATAAAAGTAAATGGGCTATGAAACTCAAAAACAAGAACCATTCCTGGACCCAGGCAGGTTAAACGGAACATTTTTTACTGTAACGAGGGGAAAAGTTGATCACAGTTTGGAAAACTGGTCTTTAAAACAAAAACAACCTCTGTTTGCTCAAAATTTGGCCATCCTGCATGTGCTGAGGAATTAAAAAAGAATAAATTATGTTTTACAGGTTATGAATTTATAGCTCTACTGCATTGCTTTTCCCTCCCAGCAGGACAGCTAGCGTGCCTGAAAAAGAGGACTGAAAGAAGAACGTATTTAGGACTCTTAGGTTTAAATGTGCTTCTTTCAGGACTAGAAGCAGCATTCAAACCATCCCTTGACAGTCCTAGTCTGCACCCAATGATCCTGGTGTCTGTTGGCAGTCACTGCTTGTTAACCAGCAGGGGGTAGTACAGCACTGTTTACAGAGCTCAAAACTGCACACAGAGACACAGTCTAGTCAGAAACCGTGCCAGTAGCTGTCAAAAGTTAAACTATGAGCAAAAAATAAATAAATAAATAAAATAAACCAAACAAACAGTCACTCTAGTCTAAAGACATCTGAAGTTCAAAATAAACTCTTGGTTTTTTGTTATTAAGTGTATGCATCCAAGTGCATGTCAACACAGACGCACAAGTAAAAAGTATTACATATAAATATTTGCTGATACCCAAGTATTATATGGGAAACGGTTTGGTACAGACACTGAAGTACAGGACACAGAGAAGTATCTCAGTGCTTTACTCATGCTAATAAGAGAAGCAGCTGCCAGGACTATTTTTTTTGGGGGGGGGGGGCTCCAGCAGCCTTCCTCATTCAGCTACAGAGCATAGAGAAAGGGATTAGCTCACACAAAGCCAGAGTGAATGAATATTGAAGCCTATGGGAAAGCACCCTGACTGACTGAAACTCTCACATCACCACAGCCAAGCAGACAAAGTATCAAACTGCACTAGCCTGAGATAACCCAACACTGTTTAGCTTTGGTATTTATAGATAACCCTTTTATTTTAACTCATTTCCAATTAATAGGATTCTTAAAACATTTCTCTGCTGGCGTCCATCCTTTTTCAACTTGTGGCAACTGCCTTAAACCAAGAGTTCAAACAAGTCCAAAATAATTTCTTGCACATAGTGACCATGTTTAATAGTAACACCCACCATTGTAACATAAATATATGACAAAATACAGAAAAGCACAACAGGCCCATTTAAAGTGACATAGCTCTACTTCAAACCTCCAAAAACCTAAAACGTTTGCAGATTTTCTCATAACAGCAAACTGATTATCTATCATTGTTCTGTCACGATAACAATATTAAGGCTGTTCCTGCTACTACTTCAGTAG